>NC_066582.1:382570807-383186137 GCF_024323335.1 Lathyrus oleraceus | reverse complement strand
GGATCAAAACCTCATAGTTCGGGGTAGAAATTTCAAAGAAGAGTTGGTGAATTGATTTTAAGAAAAATTTAAGAAGAGGGAACAAAATGACAAAGGTTTGAATGGGGTTATTAATTCTTTTTGTATTTTGAAATTTAAGTCAATATGGTTATGTTTATTTACAAGTTTGATTAAGGAAATTTTTTTAAAAATTCATTGACATAAGGCCAAAGTTTCTAATTGTTAAAACATGTCTAAGATTAAACTCACAAGCAAAGAAAGGTTTTTGAAAAGAGGGAGAGATTTTGAAATTTAAGAAGTGGGAGGAGATGAAGAGTGTAACACCCTTCTAAAATACCCCAAAAATTAATTAAAATAATAAACATATAATCAGAGTAATAGTGCACCAAGGGTGTCACACAAACATTCCACACCATTTAAACAATATAACAATCATGCTCTTTTATTTAATTTAAATATAAAGTATTTGCACAATTACGCAGCGGATAGAGATCAACTCAATCATGCAAAACATGTAACATCACATGTAATTTAGTTCAACCACAACAATAATAATAATCAAAGTGTTCCCGCCCGATGTTACATCTATCAGAGCATGACCCACTAGGGAGACTACACTAGACTCCAAGCATTTGCTTCTACTCAACTCATTTCTCGTTACCTGAAAAATAGTTGTAAGGGTGAGTTCCTCAATCAATATAATAAGCATTATAAAACAACATGTAATGCCAAGTAATTAACACATCAATCACCCTAATTGCAATACACATTCAGTAATAGCTCATTGGCTTAAACATCATACTCAACATCAATATACAATACCAGTATAATCTCAAATCATACTTAACAACAACACAACACACGTATAATATTGGAACACATCCATTCATATTACACGCCATACATATTTTTATGCAATGAGACTCTACACATGCGGTACCGACTATTCTCGAACATATAGTTCAAGCTCACCGATCCCTCCAGATACGGCTACTAAGCTCACTAGTCCCACTCATTTGAGACCTAGTGACTCACTCACTAATTCCTCACCATGGGAATTAGCTACAGCCCCGAAGGCTAGACTATGCACACTAATCATCTAGTATGCAAACATCAACAACAACCCACAATGG
Source organism: Lathyrus oleraceus (assembly GCF_024323335.1). Classification (NCBI taxonomy): domain Eukaryota; kingdom Viridiplantae; phylum Streptophyta; class Magnoliopsida; order Fabales; family Fabaceae; genus Lathyrus; species Lathyrus oleraceus. Next base: position 383,185,004 of record NC_066582.1, on the reverse strand, counting down.
TTCACTCACTAATTCCTCACTATGGGAATTAGCTACAGCCCCGAAGGCTATGCCATGCATGCTAATCATCTAGCAATGCAACATCAACAATAATTCAAGAATAAACATATGCTCACACTCTGAGCCATACAACAGTCCATTCACACATACATGCATAATATATACATTCACAGCATCATGTACATCATTATACATCATCAATCTTTCATCACATAAGCATGTCAGATTATGCCAAACAACAACCACAATATTAGTACATTTCAATATTGCATATACTGCTCAAAACAGCGGGAATTTATCCCTATTACACCATAGGCAACATAGGCCAACCCTCAATTAGGTACACCACGTTTAAAAACAATAATTTTTCACTCTGCAACAGTGTTAACCGGTTAACGCCCTGGGTTAACCGGTTAACGCAGGCAAAACTCACTTTCTGGCAAAACGCAACAGCGTTAACCGGTTAACGCCCTGGGTTAACCGGTTAACGCAGGCAAAAACTCAATATTTTCACATTTCAATACAGTGTTAACCGGTTAACACCCTGGGTTAACCGGTTAACGCAGACCAAACAACAATTCCTACGCTAACACACGGCAGAATGCAGAATTCCGCCGTTGGAAGACTTCCGGACCTCCGATTCCGATTCCGTAAACAGCTATACGATCGGGAAAACATTACTCACACAAATACCGATTTAATTTCAACTTTCAACACAGTTCATCCAACAACATTTCAACATTTACAAATCCCAATTAGGGTCAAATTAACGGCTTATCACTACCCATGACATATTATCCCAAAATACCCATTAATCGACGATAAACCCCCCTTACCTTAACAATCCGGCGAATCTTTGAGCTTCAAGTCTTTCCGTTCTTCAACCTTTGCTCTTCAGCTCCTTTCTCCTCTTCTCTGCCCTTTTCCCTTTTCACGATTTCTCTGTTTTCACGTGAAAATGTTTTTACTCCCCATGGGCTTTTTCCTTAATTCCAACTTATATATATTTTCCAAATAATAATTATTATTCCAAAATAATAATAATTCAAAAAATAATAATAATAATAAAATTTCCAATTATTTAATTAAATTAATAATTAAATTATTAACTCAATTCAAATAATTATTTTATTATTATCGGGGTGTTACAACTCTCCCCCACTAAAAGAGTTTTCGTCCTCGAAAACATACCTCAAGCGAACAACTCTGGATAAGATTCCTTCATCTTACTCTCCAGTTCCCAAGTCACGTTGCCACCTGCTGGTCCCCCCCAAGCTACCTTCACCAAGGCAATCTCTTTACCCCGCAACTGCTTCAACTCTCGATCCTCGATCCTCATAGGTGATGTTTCAACAGTCAGGTTATCTCTCACCTGTACATCATCTATTTGGACTACATGCGACGGATCATGAATGTACCTCCTCAACTGAGACACATGAAAAACTTCATGCAAATTCGCAAGCGACGGCGGTAAGGCGATACGATAGGCTACTTCTCCTATCCTCTCCAAAATCTGATAAGGACCAATAAATCGAGGTGTCAACTTCTTCGACTTCAAAGCTCGACCAACACCAGTTATCGGAGTGACGCGAAGAAACACATGATCTCCCTCTTGGAACTCAAGTGACTTCCTCCTCTTATCGTGATAACTCTTCTGACGACTCTGAGCAATTCTCATCTTCTCCTGAATCATCTTAATCTTTTCCGTAGTTTGTTGAACAATCTCCGGTCCAACCACAGCACTCTCACCGGACTCATACCAACATAAAGGTGTCCGACATCTCCTACCATACAAAGCTTCAAACGGTGCCATACCAATGCTCGAATGAAAACTATTGTTGTAGGTGAACTCAATCAAAGGCAAATAACAATCCCAAGCACCTCCTTTTTCTAAAACACAAGCTCTCAAAAGATCCTCCAGTGACTGAATCGTCCTCTCAGTCTGACCATCAGTCTGCGGGTGATATGCAGAACTCAATCTCAGTTTAGTTCCCAAAGCCTTCTGCAAACCTTCCCAGAACTTCGATGTAAATCTAGGATCTCTGTCCGAAACAATACTAGACGGAATACCATGCAAACTTACAATCTTCTCAATATACAACTCGGCTAATCTCTCTAACGGATAATCCATTCTGATCGGAATGAAATGAGCCGATTTTGTCAACCTGTCAACAATCACCCAAATAGCTTCAAAATTCCTACTTGTCCTCGGTAAACCCGAAACAAAATCCATACTGATACTATCCCACTTCCACTCTGGAATAGCCAACGGTTGCATTAGTCCAGACGGCTTCTGATGCTCAATCTTTGACTTCTGACAAGTCAAACAAGAATAAACAAAACTCGCAATTTCTCTTTTCATTCCCGGACACCAAAATAACTTCTTCAAATCATGATACATCTTCGTAGCTCCAGGATGAATACTTAAGCCACTACGATGTCCCTCCTCAAGAATACTCTTCTTAAGCTCAATAACATTCGGAATACACACCCGACTACCAAATTTCAAAACACCATTCTCATCAACTCTGAATTCACCACCTCGACCTTGATTCACTAAAGTCAACTTATCAACCAAATGCATATCGGATTTCTGACCCTCTCTGATCTCCTCCAGAATACCACTCGTTAACTTCAACATTCCCAATTTAACACTGTTGTGAGTACTCTCACACACCAAACTCAAGTCTCTAAACTGCTCAATTAAATCCAATTCCTTAACCATTAACATAGACATATGTAATGATTTCCGACTCAATGCATCAGCCACTACATTTGCTTTACCCGGATGGTAATTCAACCCAAAATCATAATCCTTCAGAAACTCTAACCATCTCCTCTGTCTCATATTCAGCTCTTTCTGATCAAACAAATACTTTAAACTCTTATGGTCACTGAAAACCTCAAATCTTGATCCATACAAGTAATGCCTCCACAACTTCAAAACAAACACTACAGCTGCCAACTCTAAATCGTGCGTCGGATAGTTCCTTTCATGAACCCTCAGCTGTCTCGAAGCATAAGCTATAACCTGCTTATTCTGCATCAACACACCACCCAAACCCAACAATGAAGCATCACAGTAAACTTCAAATGGTTCCGACGAACTCGGTAACGTCAAAATAGGAGCAGTAGTCAACCTTCTCTTTAACTCTTGGAAACCTTCTTCACATTTTGAGTCCCAAACAAACGCTTGCCCCTTTCTAGTCAACATCGTCAACGGTAACGCCAACTTAGAAAATCCCTCAATGAACTTCCTATAATAACCAGCCAAACCAAGGAAACTTCGAATCTCAGCAACAGACTTCGGAGCTTCCCACTTAGATACCGCTTCTATCTTAGAAGGATCAACAGCAACACCACCTCTTGAAATCACATGACCAAGAAAACTAACTTCTTCTAACCAAAATTCACACTTAGACAGTTTAGCAAATAACTGCTTTTCTCGCAGCACTCCTAAAACCACTCTCAAATGCTCAGCATGCTCTTCTTCAGATTTCGAATACACCAAAATGTCATCGATAAACACCACAACAAACTGATCCAAGTACGGATGGAAAATCCTATTCATGTACTCCATAAATACTCCAGGCGCATTAGTCACACCAAAAGGCATTACAGAATACTCATAATGTCCATACCTCGTTCTGAAAGCAGTCTTCTGAATATCCTCAGTTTTCACACGTATCTGATGATACCCAGATCTCAAATCTATCTTGCTGAACACACTCGCACCAACCAACTGATCCATCAAATCATCAATCCTCGGCAAAGGATACCGATTCTTGATCGTCACTTTATTCAGTTGCCTGTAGTCCACACACAACCTCATAGTACCTTCCTTCTTCTTAACCAACAACACTGGTGCACCCCACGGTGACACACTTGGACGGATAAACTTCTTATCCAACAAATCTTCCAACTGACTTTTCAATTCAGCTAACTCAACAGCAGACATACGGTACGGAGCCATCGATATCGGTCTAGTACCAGGTACCAATTCAATCGAGAACTCAACTTCACGCTCTGGCGGTAACTCATTCACTTCTTCCGGAAACACATCAGGAAAATCACACACCACTGCTAGATCACGAATCACTAGTTTATCTTTAGCCTCTAAAGTTGCCAACAGCATAAACAACTCTGCCCCATCTGCCACTTCCTCATTCACCTGCCTGGCTGATAGAAACAGACTCTGCCCTTCCTCAGTCTCAGGAAATATCACCGTCTTATCAAAACAGTTGATATAAACTCGGTTAAACACCAACCAGTTCATACCCAAGATAACGTCAATCTGCACTAATGGAAGACACACAAGGTCTATCCCAAAATCTCTACCAAAAATATTCAAAGGACAACTCAAACAAACCGAAGTAGTAGTCACTGAACCCTTTGCAGGAGTATCAATCACCATACTTCCACGCATCTCAGATATCTCTAACTTAAGCTTCACAGCACAATCCACAGATATAAAAGAATGAGTAGCACCTGTGTCAATAATAGCTATAAGAGGAAAGCCATTAATATAACACGTACCTCTGATCAAACGATCATCTGCAGAAGTCTCAGAACCTGATAGAGCAAAAACCTTGCCTCCTGACTGATTCTCCTTCTTCGGCTTAGGACACTGGGGACTGATATGACCCAACTCTCCACAGTTGAAACAAGTTACAGTCTTCAATCGGCACTCTGCAGCCAAGTGACCACCTTTCCCACACTTGAAACACTTCATCTCAGCACTGGTACACTCATGAACACGATGTCCAGCCCGACCACATCTATAACACTTAGCAGGAGCACTAGAGTCTCCCCCACTAGGCCTCTTCATGCCACTCTGCTTCTGAAAACCTTTGCCAGCTGCATACGGTTTTCCACGATCCATCTGATTCTTACCCTTCCTATCAACCCTCTGCTGATAGCTCTCTGCTCTAGCCTTGGAATCCTGTTCAAAAATTCTGCAACAGTCAACCAAGTCAGAAAACACCCTGATCCTCTGATATCCAATAGCTTGTTTGATCTCAGGACGCAACCCGTCCTCGAACTTCACACATTTCGAAAATTCTCCAGCAGCCTCATTATAGGGAGTATAGTACTTTGACAGCTCGGTGAACTTCGCAGCATACTCAGTAACCGACCTGTTACCCTGCTTCAATTCCAAAAACTCTATCTCTTTCTTTCCTCTGACATCTTCTGGAAAATACTTTCTCAGGAACCTTTCCCTGAACACAGCCCAAGTGATCTCAGTATTCCCAGCAGATTCCAACTCAGTGCGGGTAGCAACCCACCAATCATCAGCTTCCTCTGACAGCATATGTGTACCGAACCTGACCTTCTGGTTATCAGCACACTCAGTTACTCTGAAGATCCTCTCGATCTCCTTCAACCACTTCTGAGCACCATCTGGATCGTATGCTCCCTTGAACATTGGAGGATTGTTCTTCTGGAACTCACTCAGTTGACGAGCAGCTCCCATTCCTACAACATTTGGATTCCCTCCAAGTACTCCAGCCAGCATACCCAGAGCCTCAGCAATCGCAGCATCATCTCTGCCTCTTCCAGCCATCTCTATTCTGAAAACCCAACAACTAAAACAATAAGTACTGATAGGGTTACACAACTCCTATCCCGTACAGGGAAAACAGAATAATTACGACTCGACACGACCGACTATGCTCTGATACCACTAATGTAACACCCTTCTAAAATACCCCAAAAATTAATTAAAATAATAAACATATAATCAGAGTAATAGTGCACCAAGGGTGTCACACAAACATTCCACACCATTTAAACAATATAACAATCATGCTCTTTTATTTAATTTAAATATAAAGTATTTGCACAATTACGCAGCGGATAGAGATCAACTCAATCATGCAAAACATGTAACATCACATGTAATTTAGTTCAACCACAACAACAATAATAATCAAAGTGTTCCCGCCCGATGTTACATCTATCAGAGCATGACCCACTAGGGAGACTACACTAGACTCCAAGCATTTGCTTCTACTCAACTCATTTCTCGTTACCTGAAAAATAGTTGTAAGGGTGAGTTCCTCAATCAATATAATAAGCATTATAAAACAACATGTAATGCCAAGTAATTAACACATCAATCACCCTAATTGCAATACACATTCAGTAATAGCTCATTGGCTTAAACATCATACTCAACATCAATATACAATACCAGTATAATCTCAAATCATACTTAACAACAACACAACACACGTATAATATTGGAACACATCCATTCATATTACACGCCATACATATTTTTATGCAATGAGACTCTACACATGCGGTACCGACTATTCTCGAACATATAGTTCAAGCTCACCGATCCCTCCAGATACGGCTACTAAGCTCACTAGTCCCACTCATTTGAGACCTAGTGACTCACTCACTAATTCCTCACCATGGGAATTAGCTACAGCCCCGAAGGCTAGACTATGCACACTAATCATCTAGTATGCAAACATCAACAACAACCCACAATGGTTCACTCACTAATTCCTCACTATGGGAATTAGCTACAGCCCCGAAGGCTATGCCATGCATGCTAATCATCTAGCAATGCAACATCAACAATAATTCAAGAATAAACATATGCTCACACTCTGAGCCATACAACAGTCCATTCACACATACATGCATAATATATACATTCACAGCATCATGTACATCATTATACATCATCAATCTTTCATCACATAAGCATGTCAGATTATGCCAAACAACAACCACAATATTAGTACATTTCAATATTGCATATACTGCTCAAAACAGCGGGAATTTATCCCTATTACACCATAGGCAACATAGGCCAACCCTCAATTAGGTACACCACGTTTAAAAACAATAATTTTTCACTCTGCAACAGTGTTAACCGGTTAACGCCCTGGGTTAACCGGTTAACGCAGGCAAAACTCACTTTCTGGCAAAACGCAACAGCGTTAACCGGTTAACGCCCTGGGTTAACCGGTTAACGCAGGCAAAAACTCAATATTTTCACATTTCAATACAGTGTTAACCGGTTAACACCCTGGGTTAACCGGTTAACGCAGACCAAACAACAATTCCTGCGCTAACACACGGCAGAATGCAGAATTCCGCCGTTGGAAGACTTCCGGACCTCCGATTCCGATTCCGTAAACAGCTATACGATCGGGAAAACATACTCACACAAATACCGATTTAATTTCAACTTTCAACACAGTTCATCCAACAACATTTCAACATTTACAAATCCCAATTAGGGTCAAATTAACGGCTTATCACTACCCATGACATATTATCCCAAAATACCCATTAATCGACGATAAACCCCCCTTACCTTAACAATCCGGCGAATCTTTGAGCTTCAAGTCTTTCCGTTCTTCAACCTTTGCTCTTCAGCTCCTTTCTCCTCTTCTCTGCCCTTTTCCCTTTTCACGATTTCTCTGTTTTCACGTGAAAATGTTTTTACTCCCCATGGGCTTTTTCCTTAATTCCAACTTATATATATTTTCCAAATAATAATTATTATTCCAAAAAAATAATAATTCAAAAAATAATAATAATAATAAAATTTCTAATTATTTAATTAAATTAATAATTAAATTATTAACTCAATTCAAATAATTATTTTATTATTATCGGGGTGTTACAAAGAGACTATCCTAAGCACAAATTAAAAGTTAAGAGTTGAAAAGATCTGACCAATGAGATGCAATCCAACTGACAAGAATGTCATATAGAAACCCATTTTCGTTTGGGGAATAAAATAGAGATAGCCACATCCAAGCAAGCACTCCAATAGCTAACAGTCTTCTTTATCTTCCAATGTACCAAATGAAATATTCCTTGATCAACTCAAAACAAAACATCAGACATATGCAATAACAAAATAAAAAATTAAGCACCAAGACAGAGTAGCAGATGAATCAAAGAAATCCTCGAGGTCTTGCATCAGATGAAGGCTCAATTCAAGATAGCTTTGTCTCAAAATGTTGGCATTTGCCAAGTCCTTTAGCATAGGGAATGTTGCCTAATCCTAAGTCCAAAAGTGTAGATCAAGTCCCAACAGTCCACTAAATGTTTTTTTAGGGATTTTGTTGTTATTATGTATTTTAAGGTCCTAAGACAACAAACAAAACCAAAAGAAAGCAAACAATATATACAATCACAAGATATGGCTCAAATGAGAGAAGTGAAAAGGAATGAAACATAAACAAGTTATATGAAATGTAAATGACAATGAATGATAAATGACTGAAATTTAAATTGCATAAAGTAAATGACCTGAAATTAAAAACATAACGAATAAGAGTTAATCAATGGTTAGTCAAATATTAGTGTTGAGTTTTAATTGATTAAGTCATTTTTTGGAGACCAATCAACAATTCGTTCACAAGTACGAATCCTTATACCAAGACATCTTTCATGAGAAGGGCTCCAACTTGGATAATTCAACAAGTATGCCACTAGCTCTCATGAAAGGAAAAAAGGTCAAGTTTCCACACAATGCCATGAAGAATGGGAGACTTACAATCTCACTTACTAGATTGTTATGCCTTGAGGGTCAAATTTAGCTCTATGTTAAGCAACCGTAATTGGACTAATGTAGTAGTCACAACTATCTGAGGCCGCGCAATAAAAATATAGGTGTTAATGCATGTTATAAATTTGGTACAAAGAATCAAACTCCTAAAACATACCACACACTAAAAGAAAATGGGAGGGATCTATCTCAGTCATACTTGTATTGATTCATCTGACACAAGGTCATTAATGAATCAATTTACATTTAGACATTAGAGATTTCATTGATCAAATGAGGGAATGGGGAAGAATAGGGATGAAGATGAAGAGGGAGGGGGAAATAGAAACAAAAATTGATCATGGGAGGAATTTCGTCAAATCAAAACCATTCATTCATTTTGGGAGTCTAAAACCCCAATTTTGACCCTAAGATCCCTCATGGCATCATAACATTGCATTTGCATTGCCTCAAGGATCATAAGCACCTTGGCTCCTTACCTTTGGGTAGGATCTATTGAGATTTGATTTGAGATCCCCAAGCATGATTGAATTGTATATTATTGCTTTTCTCATTTTATTCACTAGCCAAAAGAACAAAAATATGTCACTAACATCTCTTGTTTGTAGCTTGAGCAGTCACAAGGGCCAAAGCTTCTAGGAGATCCTATGTGCATTGATAGGGCCAACTGAAGATGAAAGCAAGCATGGTAATGGTTCCCAAAGCTCTCATCCATCAAATATTCCTCCCAAGTATCTCAGTTCATCATTTTGATCAAAGAAAATCAAAGGGTTTGAGGCTTGTTCCCAAGGAAACCCTAATTCATCTGTTCATCAACTGTGCCTTGCTCATGAAGCAACCTCAACCCATGGTCAAGTGCAATCAAGGGAAGTTATTTAATTCATAATTTCATGCATATTTGAACCTATTTAAGTGTCCTCAATCATCAATTCATCAAGATATGAGGTTTGAACTTGAGAAGTTGATCAGTCAATTCATCTGACTATTTTGAAATACACTGAGACCTAACTTTTGATGAGTTTCTCAAATGGAGATGACCCCAAGAGAAAACATATTCTTAAGGACCATATGAACAACTTTCATGTTCATCAAAAATTTGTTTGAAGCTTGGAAGGTCATCATCCATTCCAAGACATTATAGGTCATTTTGACTGAAACCCTAATTTTGGGTCAACTTCCGAAGGACATAACGCCTTCATTTTTCATGATTTTGAGGTGGGATCAAATGCATTGGAAAGTTTAAGATGTATACTTAAAATGTTATGTTGAGAAAAATTTCAAAATCTTAAAATAAGTACGTGTGATAATACAAAACATTATAGGCCACTTTGGACCAAATGCATTGAAATGTGAAAAAGTCCAACTTCAAGTGCCCATAAATTCTTCATAAAAAATCCAAATGATGAAACATTTAAGTCCAAATTGATTTCCTTGAAAAGATATACAACTTTTATGTTGAAGATTTTTACATTTGGAGCTTTCATCATTGAGACAGAAGGGTTTGAACTTTGGCCAATTTTGAAAATCTCACATGTGCATGTTTTGCACCCTACACTCCATGTCCACTTTTCATCAATTTCCAAGGCCTAAATGGAATTTTGATCAACATAAAAAATTATCCTTATGCAATAATCTTTCCATCTATTACTCATGAGGTGGTGTTTCTATTTTTGACATAGCATTTTCGAAGACTTGAACATAATGGTGCAATTTTGGAAAATAATTTAATTTGCATTGCATGAGCTATTACCATCTAACCTGCACGTCCAGTTTGCATTTGCTTGTCATCAGTTGCCAAATCCAAGTGGAATTGGGCCCTCCATGCGCCTGTACAGGCCCATGCATGGAGGCCCTTTCCATCCATGCAAGTTTATGATCATGCATTTTCAGCAAGCCTTGCCTATAAATACAATGCATATGAGCTTCATTTCACTAACCTGAAGGCGCCCCAAATGCTGTACAATTGAAACTTCACCCTCACACCAAAGGAACTATCTCACTTTTCTCTCAATTTTCAGATCTGAATTTTGATTTCCTCGATTGAAATTCCAGATCTAAAAGTTCCTAAACCTCTTCACCTTGATCCATAGAGTGAACTGTAAGCATTAGCATCAAGGAATTGTGACTTCAAGCCCTGCAAATCAGAGGTTTACCTCAACTTTTATTTTCTTTGAACGAGCTTGTATAGTGCTTATTTCTTGTTGTTGTGGTGTGATCTGAAGTCCTCTGCATAGAGGCAACACTATTGAGCTTTCAATTTTCAAAAATCATGAAGTTCATTTGAACACCACAGATCTTCCATCTCTGATTTCTTTCAATATAGAGATCTAGAGTGGATTTGGTTGGTACAGGAGTGATGTACATCACCCCAGCTTTCGATTGATGCCTGGATCGTAGCATTTGGTTAGCTTTCATTTCTCTGCAATTTTGGACTTGGCCGGAGAAGACGGTGGCGCTGGCCACCCTCTGGTCTCCAGATTGGATCTGAGTCGTCCATCTCATTTTCCAGATTAAATCCTATGCGTCCATTGTTATGACTTTATTATTGGCTTGGTGCGCTTCAGCTGACTCATGCACATGGTAGGCGCGCGTTTCCTGACCTCATGATTTGCCAGCTCAATTAATGAGCTCAGATCAAACGGTCCACGCATTTTCCTTTTTATAATTTCTGATTTTAATTTTTCTTATTTCTTTTAATTCTATTTCTTTTTAAAAATTCATAACGCCTTCATTATTGGTCCAAAAAATGTGAGACCAATTTCATTTTTCTCCTTTTAATTTCTACTTTCTAAAAATGATTTTTAATATTTTTTATTTTATCATTTGATATTTTTTAGTAATTTTCTCTTTTTTGGTCATTTTTAATTCATTTAAAATAGTTTTTTATATCCAAAAAATACAAAAATACTTTTCCAACCTCTTTGAATGATGATAGATCTACGAAAAATATTCTCATCAATTTATTAATTGATTTGAGATTTATTTGAGATTTTAGTTCAATTAGGTTATTTTTATGCATTTTTAATGGATTTAAAATAGTTTCTGACTTCTAAAAATGCTGAATTTTTTTGTCAAACTTTGTTTGACCTTGTTGAACTTGGGATAATTCACTTGGACTTTTCAAAGTTGTTTTGAAGTGAGTTTGAAGTTTGACCTTTCTTTATTATTTTAATTCAAGTTTTATTTTAATATTGAAAAATACCAAAAATATTGTATTTGTTTCTTGACTTCTAATCTTCATCTTACTTATGTTTTCTATTGTTTGACCTTGATCTTCTCTATCTTTGGTCAATGCTTGTTGATGATCTCATTCCATTTCCGTTAATGTACTTTAATATTCATCTTCTTCTTCTTCTTCTTCTTCTTCTTCTTCTTCTTTTTCCTTTTTTTGATCAATGAGTTAAAGATTGGTGGTTAGCATTGATACATGGAGGTTTAACCTTCCTTGATTCAAATCTAATTCATCTTGATCATGGATCAAGTGAATTGCTTTGCATTAAGGATATGTTGCTTCCTAATCATGCAAAGAACCTAAATCGATACAAGATCATATTTCATCTTCTTTTTGGCATGGCAAGTTGTAGGAGTTTGATTCACTAATCAAAATCTCTAACTTGTGTTGTTGCCTACATTATTATTGACCGGCCTCAGATAGTTGTGACTTCTACATAAGTCCAATTACGATTGCTTAACATAACGCTAAATTGCCTTATGGCACACTAACTCTAACATTAACCATTAACCATTAACATTTAATCCTTGCTCTTTACATTTATGCAATTTACTATTCTTGTACATATTATTCATTTGCTTTTGCCCTTTGCTTATTTGAGCACATGTTTATGTTAATGCAATTTGCCTTTTGCTCACTTGAGCATATAATTGTGTATATATTATTGTGCTTGTGTTTTGTTTTGATTGTTGTGGACTAAATGCAAAAAACGGACAAATGAACTTAGTTTCTAGGACATTCCCTATGCAAAATTGGAGTAAAATGCCTAATGTTGAAGATGGATTAGAAGGACCAAATCTCTAAACTCACTCTTGTCCATTCTTGATTTGCTTCATAGAACTTTTTGATGTTGTGTGCTTTTGTGCTAGGGAATCTTATTTGAGCCAAATTGAAGAACCATTGCCATGTTCATCCAAAGTGAAAGATACAAGAGCCATTGAGGATGTTCTAAGAGCTTGCTTGGTTAATTTGATTGCTTGAGCTTACACTTATGTTGCTTGCACATTCCAAAGGATGGGAGCTACTTGGATCATCTCAAGAGAGGAACTCCATTTGTGGTCTTGTTTCTTATCCTTCATCTCTTGTATGATTAGGACTTTAGCCATTCTTCTTCTTCCCTCCACTCTAACCCAAGCCAAAACTTTTTGTGCAAACATTTATCACTTGTTTTCAACCTTAGAAACCTAAACCTTATGCTTTTGATTTTCAAACTTTCTTTTCATAACACTTATTTTGAATTGAACCTTTAAGTCAACTTTGACCATATTTTGTAAATACTTTTCATTGGTAAATATAACCCATTCAAATGCTTTTGTTGTTTCAATGGCCACTTTCTTAATCAAAAATTTTCATAACCTTTAGCTATTAGGTTTGAGTTATCCTTAAGGTAGATATAATACTCACCTCTATCCTTAGTGATGGACAATGAGCCTTCCATGCTTATTATAGGGTTAACCCCTCACTAGCATGTTGAAGCTATCCTCACATGGTGGATTTGTGGTTTTTAGGTTGAGTTTTCTCCCTTGGATAACAAAAGACCTTAAGGCTTTTGGATCAATCAATTCACCAACTTGTTTTGAGATTTTTACCCCGAACTACGAGGTTTTGATCCTAATCTTTTTTTTAAGAAGGTACGTAGGCAATGGGTTTATACATCCAAACACAAAAATTGTAAATAACTTGTATATTTTTTTCTCATCTCTTCAATCATGTTTGCACAAATAAATTTTCCACAAAATACCAACCTTACAACAAATGTGAAAATGGCTCCCTAGGAGTACCTAGGATGTTTTGGGTGCTTAAAACCTTCCCATTGCATAACCAACCCCTTTACCCCGATCTCTAACATTTTTACTAGTTTTTGATTCGATAAAACTCTTAGGTTTTTTGTTCACTTTCTAACCATTCCTTTGGATAAATAGAAGTGCGGTGGCGACTCGACTTGGATGGTTTACCTTGGATTTAGTCAATATGCCTAATGGTAACGAATACCCCGGTACAGGGAGATGAAATATACATTTCATCAATCCCCTAAATCCAATGGTTTTGATCCAAAAAAAGTAAAATCAACATTGACCAAGGCCCAAACAAAAAGTCAAACATCACAAGACCATAAAAATGACTCAACAATATTTTTATACATTTAATCAATTAAAAATAAATTTAAAAATGGATTAAAATGCATTTAAATTTGGTCAAAACCTAAAATTCCTTCAAAAAACCAAATAAATGGCCAAGGGATCTATCCTAGGTCAAACAAGGTCAAAGGACCTTAGACACAAAATTTCACTATTTTTTAATAGTCATAAGTATTTTTAAACAATTAAAAATATGCACAAAAATATTTAATTCATGAAAAATACAAAAATTAATCCAGAAATATTATCAAGAGAAACTCGTCCGAGTGTAGTATCGCGTAACAACTGTTATCAAGTCTACACTTGGACAGTCTCTACACTACGTCTTAAATAGGCCAAGTTGGGTTAACTCTTCTACAGTCCTCAGCTTCTCGGACTCCCGGGTCGGAAAAAGTAATGCATATCCACGATTTATTCGTGTGACATCAGTAATTCCAAGAGGGTCTCCACTGAATAGATGGGTCTAAAGCCAACTCTTTAAGGTCTACTCCACACGAGTCGAACATGATTCTACCATCCTCCTATTTTAATTGCACTCAAGTTTGGGTTAGAACTTATCTCACCACTCAGAGATCACCAAACACAACAGACAGATTATATCACACAAATAATATGTACAAACAAACATCAAATATCAACAAAGTATTACACACAAAAAAAGTAGGCTAAACCCTCTGAGGACTACTCCCCAGAAGAGTCTCTACTTTATTTATGTAGCGATGCATTCATGACCATCGAGCTATGGATAAACCTGACGTTAATTGAAAAATCAGAGTCGCCACCGTGCCTTATTTGTTTCCAAAGGAAAAGGGAAAAGTATGAACAAAACCCAAAGATAATAAGATTTCAAATCAAAACTAATAAAATGCCAGAGATTATAGGTAAGGGGGTTGGTTACATATAGGGAAGGTATTAGCACCCAAAGTGTCCTAGGTACTCCTAGGGAATCCTTTTTCGTGTGCAAATATTTTTGTTAAAAAGATGTTTGATAAAAATGGAACGGGGGGGATGAAAAAAGAATTAATTAATTAAATTTTTATGTTTGACAAGACCTTTGGTCTTATGCCTACGTACCAACGTAAAAATGACGGATCAAAACCCCATAGTTTGTGGTAAAAATTTCAAAGAAGTTTATGGATTGACTTTAATCAAAGATTTAAGAGAAAAAAGGCACAAAAAAAGGCCAAAGATTTAAATAAGGTTATTAGTTCTTTTTGTCTTTTGAAATTAAAGTAAATATGGTTAAGTTTATTTGCAAGTTTGATTTGAGAAAGTGTTTGAAAATTCAATGGCATAAGGCCAAAGTTTCTAATCATGAAAACATGTTTAAGTTGAAAACACAAGCAAATAAGGTTTTGAAAAGTGGGAGAGATTTTGAAATTAAAGAAGTGGGAGAGATGAAGAGACTACCCTAGACAAAAATTTACAAGTTAAGAATTGAAAATATCTGACCAATGGGATGCAATCCACAAGAAAAGAATGTCAGATAAAAACCCATTTTCCGTTGGACTTTTGAGCAAGCAACAAGCATAAGCAATATTCAGGCAATTAATATGAAGACCAAGGCATCAAATAAAGATATCCATAACATCCAAGAAAACACTCCAATATCAAGCAGTCTTTAATGTCTTCAAATGTATCAAATGAAATATTTTCCTTGGCAAACTCACAGAAACAAATATCAAACATAAACAACAATAATAGTATAGCAGTCAAGCACAGGGACAAAGTGACAGATGAACCAAGAGAACTCAGGGTTTGTATCATATGAAAGGCACAATAAATAATAACTCAGTCCTAGTATATTGGAATTGACCAAGTCCTCAAAGCATAGGGAATATTGTCTACTTCTAAGTCCAAAAGCTCAGATCAAGTCCAACAGTCCACCAATATGTTTTTTAGGGTTTTTTTTGTAGTTATTAAGTATTTTAATGTCCTAAGACCATAAAAAAAATCACAAGCACACAATATATACAATCACAAGATATGGCTCAAGTGAGCAAAGTGAAAATGACTGAAGCATAAACATCTAGAATGAAATGTAAATGGCAATGAATAGTAAATGTACTGAAATTTAAATTGCATTAAGTAAATGACTTGAAAATAAAGAAATGTTAATAAGAGGTTAGTCAAATGTTTGTGAAGAGTTTAATTGTTTTAAGTCATTCTTTAGAGAACACTCAACCATCCATTCACAAGTATGAAGAAATGAACCAAGACATCATCCATGAGAAGTGCTCCAACTTGGATAAATCAACAAGTATGCCACTAACTCTCATGAATGGAAAAAAAGTAAACTCTTCACACAATACCACGAAGAATGTGAGACTTACAATCTCACTTACTAGATTTTTATGCCTTGCGGGACAAATTTAGCTCTATGTTAAGCAATTGTAATTGGACTTATGTAGAAGTCACAACTATCTGAGGTCGGGCAATAAAGATATTGGTGTTAATGCATGTTAGAGACTTGGTACAAAGAACCAAGCTTCTAAAACATACCACACACAAAAATAAAGATGGGATGGACCTATCTCAATCCAACTCATGTTGATTCATCTAACACAAGGTCATTGATGAATCAACTAGCATTTGGACATTAGAGAAATCATTGGTCAATGATGGATTGGGAAAGAATGGGGATGAAAATGAAGAGGGGGGGGGGGGGGGGATAGAAAACCAAATTTATCATAGGAGGGGAAATAGAAAACCAAATTTATCATAGGGGAATTTCGTCTGATCAATACTATCCATTCATTTTGAGGGATGAAATGTACATTTCATCAACCCCATAAATCCAATAGTATTGGTCAAATAAAAGTCAAATCAACCATGACCAAGGTCAAACATCACAAGGTCAATTAAATGGCTGAATAATATTTTTAAACAATTAAACAATTAAAGAACAATTTTAAAATGAATTAAAATGCATTTTTAAATGGACAAAATCTCAAATCCCTTAAAATCACCAAATAAATGGACAAGGGATTTATCCTAGGTCAAACAAGGTCAGGACCTTAGACAAACATTTCATAATTTTTGGAAAGTCAGAAGTATTTTAAAATATTTAAAAACAAGTCAAAAAACATTTAATTCACAAAAAATATCAAAATTAATCCCAAAAATAATTTTAATTCAAAATATGGAAGATGAAAATATTTAAACATTTTTGGTGAAATTCCCATATTTTTTGGATTAAAAATGAAATTTATATGAATAAAATAAAATAAAGGGATTAAAAGAAAAATCAGAAATTAAAATAAAAAGCAAAAAAACAAGGGCCATCAGATCTCCCTCATTAATTGAGGTGGCAGATCTGATGGCCACACGCATGGGGTACATGGTACACCAAGGTGAATGCACTACAAACATAGTCAAACAAATCAAAGGCCCTTATTAAAACGTTCAAACACGATTACATGGTTGGAAAGGAGCTAACACACCACCGGAGCTAGGGATCCAATCATCTTCTCTGATGGACCTTACCGGACTAGTCCACCACCAACCTCCATGAAAATGAAAAGTGAGTACACTAACTTAAAGAGAGAATCACCAGGAATTAAAATCTGACCTCAATTTCTTCCAATTCCAAGTATATTCAAAGATACATGGATTTGAAATTTGAGGAGTATGATCTAAGTTACTTCGATTTGACCTCAAAGCAACTCAATCTTGTTGCCTAAATTGGTAGGTATTCAGACAACCAAAGATCAACCAAATTGGTGGAGAAATGAAGGAGAATCGAAGAGGAGAAAAATCTGAAAATTCACCTTCAATTTTCTTCAATCGAGCTTGATCTGACTTTCAATTTGTCTTGGCTTGCCTCTATCCACTTGTAGGAGATGATTTGAATGCAAAAATGACTTGAACCCTTGGAGTTTCAATCCTAAAACAGAAGGGGAATTCAAACTCGATTTCAAGAGAAATCCTCAAGGTGGTCTATTAATGGAGGGTGTGGGTGTTTGCAGGTCGAAGCTTAGGCCAAAGGGTCCTTAATTCTGAGTAACATGGCATGTATTTATAGGCTTGCAAGTTGATATTCGCACACTTTCCAATTTTTTTCCAAAAATAGCAACTCTTGGTTGCATGCTTGCATGGGCGTGTGATAGTCCCGTGAAATGATTGGGAATGGTCCAAAATGATGTGTAAACCATCCTGAAACAATAGCATGAAGTCATGCATTAGGGAAATGTAAATTGATCAAGGAACTTACCAAATGAGGCCATGCATTGCACCCATGCGCAGGTGTAGCACCTCAAATTTTCACCTCCCATTTGTATATACATTTTCATGTTTAGGTCATTAACATTGCATTGTTCATTGCATTAGTCCATCAAGTCATCAGGCAGGACTGGTCAAGAGATTCAGCTGTGCAAGGCAACAAGAGCATTTTCTATGGAATCAAAGCCATAGGGTTGGTACAATGAGTTCACATGATTCAAGGATCATTTTGAAGTGATTTGGCCAAGAATTGAAGGTTCAGAGATCATCAGTCAATGTGCAAATCATCTGAAACCCTAAAAAGTCAACAGAAGTCAACTGTCAGTTCAACTATGGATTTGGAGGTGGGAGATGGTTAGAGATGCCTCAATCATGTGGGAACAAGTCTCATTTGACATTTCAAACATCAACATTGAAGAATTTGAGGTCAGATCAAGACTTTCCAAAAATAGCAAGTGACCTGTAATTTGAATTTTCCAAAAATGGCAAGGTTTTGGACCAACTTCAACTTCAAATTACATCATCAAGAAAGCTTCAAATGAAATTTTGTCCGACATGAAAGTTATAGATCTTTCTCTCCCATTTCCAAAAAGTCCATGATCATGGATTTCTCATGTGTGGTTAAGGAGATATGATCAAAACTTGACAAAGTGTGCATGGAACTTCAAATGAGCATAACTTCTCAACCAAAAGTCCAATTTGGGTGGCTCTTTTTTCACATTGATCCTTGTAACATGTATTTTCCAAGCATGGCATCATTTGGCATGAAATCTCATTTGCATGGCATTGGTTCAATCATGAAGATTTTTGTGGAAAATTGCATAAACTCATTTTGGTGTAACATGAGCATACCAAACCAAGTCCAACATGTGCATGGAATATTTTTAAGTCATTTTAAGCCTTGCATGTGCACTGTTCACGTGCATGAAGGTGCATGAAGTAGAAAATCCATTTTTTGCATTCACACCACAAAGCCCCTAATCTCATTAGCATTTGCCCTAATCCTTTCCTAAACATGTTTAGCATGGACTATATAGCCTTAATCCTAACTGTTTCATCACAATGACCAATTCTAGATCTAGATTTTCAAAAATTCTCAAAATTCTCTCTCACTTTTTTCTCCAAAATTCTGCAAACACAAGCATTCTTCCTTGATTCATTCATCATCCTGAAGTATTGTTGAAGAGATTTGGACGAAAATTCAGCAGAAATCGTGAATGTTTTGTTCATACTCAAAGAGTGGAGCATTAATGGTGATATGAAATTCAGTTGAATTCAAGAGCATTTGAGCTTCTACTTCATCATCATCCATCTCAAGAAGCACGTTGGAAGAAGATTTGAGCATTGCCAAGCCTTGGAAGCGCGTGGATTCAACTCTGTTCATCAAGAGGTTACAATTTCGACCTCTTTAATTCTCAAAATTGTTGTGCCTATTGTATAGTTCATAGATTGGTGATGAATCTAAGCTTTGAATGAGTTGGAATGATGCATTGTACGCAAAGATCCATGTGATTCAAGTTTGGATGTTGTTTTTTATTTCCTTCGATCCATGCATTTGATGATGTTTTTCCATGAAATGATTATTGATCTTTGATGTATGAACCATGACAAATCGTTTGATGTAATTTTTGTGGATTTCTGGAACATTTTGAGAAATTCTGGAAATTTGTGGATGAAGATCATCGTGTTCTTCATATGTTCATGCGTTTCCAGTTTACTTATGGAATTTCCTGCGAAACTTGTTTCGAAATGCATGGCGTTACCTGCGGATTTTTTGAATCCAGGCAGGGCGCGCGCTTAGGGTTTGTATGTCAAAACGCTAGCGTTTTGTGTTTGGCGCGCATGTAGGTTTGAATTGTCACATACTTCGATTCCCAGCCGTGCCACATCTTTCAAATGCTTCATTATATTTTCCATACATTTCATATGCTATGCTTCATGTTTTTTTTATTTTTTCATCACCTTACGAAATTCACAACAAATTGAAAATTGATCCAAAAATTATGAGATTTTTTGCATTGTGATCCTCATGCTGTCTATTGTTTTTTGATAATTAAAATGAAAATTCTGCTTGGCTGATTAATTTTTGGTGCTAGGATGTTTGAACATGTATGCATTCTTGACCTTGCTTTGCCATATCCTTTGTGAAATGCTTGATTCTTGTCCAATGCTCATGAAATTTTGCATGCTATAACTAGACATCTTGCTTGACATTTTGGTGTTGATTTGGTATTTTTATCAATTACCATTGCTGTTTTATGATCATGCTAAGGTAGGTGTGACAATTTGTGTCACACCTTGTGATATTCAACTTGATTGATGAGTTTGCCATGCCAAATGATATCCAATTGCCTTGATTTTTTGTATGATTCCTATTATGGATGTTGTGACTGCTCATTATTTCTGTTGGAATTTTTGGGATCATTTCTGATTTAATTGAGATTTTTCATTCTGGTTGGTCACATTTGAGCTTTTAAATTTCCTTTAACTTCATTTGATTGTGAAATGCTTCTTCCTTATCCAATGAATATGAAATTTTGCACACTATTTCTAGACATGTTGTAGTGTTGTTTTGGCTTTGGTTTGAGGTTTTTACCATAATCCATTTCTGTTTTATGCCTATGCTAAGTTGGTGTGACAATTTGTGTCACATATGTGCTTGTTGTGATTGTCTTGACCTATGTTATGTGATTGCCATACCTAATGATGTCCAATGCCTCTAATTTTTTGTGTGATGATCATGTTGTATGTTCT
Organism: Lathyrus oleraceus; assembly: GCF_024323335.1. Taxonomy (NCBI): domain Eukaryota; kingdom Viridiplantae; phylum Streptophyta; class Magnoliopsida; order Fabales; family Fabaceae; genus Lathyrus; species Lathyrus oleraceus. The sequence goes on along the minus strand of NC_066582.1, from coordinate 383,164,114 downwards.
GTTTACTCATGAACTTTGCCAAGATTATTTGAATCATTTTGGATTTAATGTGCATTTGTTTCTTCTGATGTCACAATGTGGTCACGACTTGCATACCTTGCCATGTTTGGTTCATGAAATGAATTTGGTTAATGATATTGATATGGGACCTTTTGGATTGTTTTCTTGATTGAATGAAGTTAATTCATGTTAAATTTCATGTTCTGTTTTGAATTTTTTCTCCATCTTTGACCCTAGGCCTTGACCTAGTGGTTTGTGACTCACAGTTGAGCTTTGATTTCAGGTTTACACATCCAAGTCCATAGTTGATGATGCTTCCTCACTCGAGCATTGATGTTTGCTCTAGATGTTGGCTAACCTTGAGTTGTTTTGTAGGTTTTGAGACGAAGTGGCTTAATAGCTTGTGCCTTGCTCACTGTTGCATTGTTTGCTTATCTGTCTTATTGTGTGATTGACTGCTGTCTGTTTGATTGTTTGAATTGTATACTGATTGGGTTAGATTTTTTCAGGTACCTAAGTTGCTTTGAGTTCTTTTGAACTTGCTTTTGCTTTGCTTGGTTTCTTAACCATTGAGGCATAACTCTCTGACTTCATGTAGTCTGGAAGACCTGTCCTGTTATGTGGGCAGGCGCCTGTCTGAAGCCCTCCTTAAGAGGCAATGCTTGTGTTTGTTTACTTTTATGCCAAGCAGGGAAAAGACCTCTATGAGGCAATTGGCAGATAAAAGAGATGTGCAATCCATCTCCTGCTATTCAGTGTGTCATTCACCTTGCTCACACACCTTGTGTTGATGCATTGTGGATATTAACCCAAGATCTTTGTTGTGTCAGTCATATGTGGAGAAGAGTTCCAACTTTCTGAACTCCCACATTTTCATTTGTCTGAAGCTCTCCCAGGCCAGGGATAAGAGCTGTGAGGTCTTACCCTCACTTCCCATTTCATCTGCTTCACCCTAACTCTCAATGTTAGGGTTAAGAGCTAACTACACCCGATTCCAGTTGGCTTGTGTTTCACAGCTTAACCTTGTATGAGCCCAATTGTTTGCATATAATGTGTGTGCTTGCTTTGTGTGCTTGTATGTATTTTCTTGTGCTGTTTAGGATAGCTTGCTTCCTGTGCAAGTTAGATAGAAACCTTAACATAGGGATGGTATGCATGACAACTTCTAGGCTCGAGTCGTAGTCTCCCTAGTAGTTTGTGTCTCCCTTTGTCTCTGGTTAGGCTAGTCCTTTTTCCCTGTGTAGGGGAACTACGTCCCCCTGATCCTCATACCAGATGAGGTACGTAGGCAGGAGATGAGCTGATCTCTCTGGGCGCCCTTTTTCTTTTTCAACCCTTTGTGTGTGTTTGGAGTCTGACATAAGTCCAGCGATTGGCAGTTGGTTTCCTGCGTCTTGTTTGCTTGTTGGAGTCTGACGTAAGTCCAGCGATTGGCAGTTGGTTTCCTGTGTGTGTGTTGGTTTGGAGTTTGATGTAAGTCCAGCGATTGGCATTCGGTTTCCATGTTTGCCTGTTTGTGTGGAGTCTGACATAAGTCCAACGATTGGCAGTCGGTTTCCTGTGTGGTTTTGTTTGGCGTGCGTTAGCCGAGCTACGAGTGCTCTGATTCTTCTTCAGTCAAAGAAGATACGTATGCATAGGATGCGACATCCTAGCGAGCACGTTTCCCCCTGTCCCGAACTACGTCGACTCTAATGTCTGTGCCTGACAGACTACGTAGGCCCAGGATGCGATATCCTGCCGAGTTAGTTTCTTTTGTCTTTCTGTGTCTCTTTCCAGCCTTGGGTGTGCAGTTTGTGAGCAGTTTTTAGCAACCTTATCCTTTCTTTTGTGCGTGGATCCCGTCGAGTACGACGTTTGCGTAGGGGTGCTAATACCTTCCCTTCGCATAACCGACTCCCGATCCCATCTCTCTCTGGTCGCGAGACCATGTCTTTTCCAGGTTTACTTTGAGCGTTTCCTTTCCCTCTTTTGGGATAAATAACGCACGGTGGCGGCTCTGTTGTTTCGTTTTCCCGCCGGTTTTTCGCGTAATGCGACAACAGGTCCTTCAAAAATGCTCCAAATGCCATGATTTTAGATGCTTTGGAAATGTAACATGAAGGGGAACAACTTTGATGTTGAATACTTTTACATATGGAGATTGGATCATGATGAATTTTGAGGTGGAAGTTTGAGGAATCAAACATAGTTGAAAATTTTCTATGTATAAAGTTAAATTATCACTTTTTCCACCTCGAATACCTTTTACTATGAGCTTCAAATGAAAATTCTTCCTTCATCAAAGTTGTAGATCTTTCATTCCTATTCAATTTGGTTACCAATTTTACATCATTTGGATCTTGCATGAGGGAGCTATGGATTTTAGAAGTTAAGGAAAATTGCTTGTTCAATGATGATGGTCCAAAATGACCTATAATGTTTCCTCTTGGCACATGCCCTTTCAAGTTAAAGTTGACATTTTGGAAAGTTGAAAAGTTGGAGAAGACATCTTGAATTTGATCATGAAACTTGGATGGTCTACATATCATATAAATTGAGCAAGTTATGGTCTTTGGAAGTTGACCTCCTAACTAGGGCACAGACAAAATGACCTATCCAGGTTGTTTGTAATGTAATAAAGAATTAATTTTTTCTTGGAATAATTTTCATATGACAAAAATTGTTGGAGATAGGGTCTAGGGTACCCTAGATTTGACCTATTGACTTTCTCTGGTCAACCTCTTTGAACCAACTTGCAAACTTGAAGTTCCCTTGATTTTTTGGGTTGTTAGAAGATCATATAGGAATAAGGTGATGTGTCATGAAGTATCCCTTGAATTATTTGACCAATTGTTGAAGAAACTTGCTGAGGAAGTCACACAAGATACCTAGATGAATTAGGGCTTCCAAGGCAAACAAGTTTAAAACTCTTGATGAATTATTGATAAAATTAACAAATAAAGAACATGGGGATCCAGATATGATGCTTAAAATCATTATGAACCTTTCCTTGGTTGATCTCTTTGCATTGAGGGTCTCAAACCCTAGATATGATCTTGATAGGGCGCATATGGATGCACACACTACCTACAAAAGAAATGAAACTACACATAGACATATTTTTGGTATTTTGGTTAGCAAACAAAAGAAAATAAAGTATGATAAAATCAAATGTGCTCAGTGATATCTCCCAATGCAAACCCAATGAATGAGGGATGGGGAGGATATCAAGGTGTGATCCAAAAGCCAATGAAAACAATGAGATAAAATGAGGGATCTTAGGGTCAAAATTGGGGTCTTACAACTACCCCTATTTAAGGAAATTATACTCGAGGATGTGAAGGTTAAAATCTTTGTATCAACTCGGCATAATGGACGTAAATAACAACATCAAGAAACAAATTTTGGCCCCTAAGAGACCTCATGATGCATATGATATGAATATTAAAATAATCTTTGGGGGGAATATATTGCCACAAAGAAAAAGAATCTGGAGAGACTGAAAATCCATAGTAGCATAATGCTTTCCATAAGGAAAACTCACTGAGGAGACAGAGACTCAAGGGATAAAAGTTATACGTAGGCCAGGCTACACCTTAAAAACTACTGAAGACACAAGGGGATTTCCATGAAAATACATCAATGGAAAGACTCGGACTGATGAAGTATCCCTTGAATGAATGCAATGCAATGCATGCATATTTTTTTTCAATACACGGGTTCAAAAGTCTGAGGTACTGATGAATCTGATTGCTTTCCAAGAATAGGTTCTCACCGGGAATGATCTAGGGCTTTGTTACAAAGGATCCCCAGAGTCATTGATTCACAAGAATGTTTGACGCTTATGGGAAATACTTTCCGATCGTCAACTCCATCAAGGGAATCTATTCTGGGTGAGGTTCTCGTACTGACTCTTACGAAGTATTCACCTCGGGAGTCCGCACTACACAACCATCGACTTGGTTCTAGACAGGGTACTCAGAGTCATGGATTCAAAAGAATGTTTAACGCTTACGGAAAATACTTCTCGATCGTCAACTCCATCTAGAGAACCTATTATGAGCGAGGTTCTCGTATCGATTCTTACGAAGTATTCACCTCGGGAATCCATACTACGCAACCATCATTTCTAGTTGGCCAAAGGTTCAATGTTCTAAAGGTTCTTAGAGTCATGGACCCCTTTGAAACATTGGAGCTTACAAGGTATACACCTCGGGCGAGAATATTTGCAAAAGGATCTACTCTAAGTGAGGTTCTCGTACGGACTCTTACGAAGTATTCACCTCGGGAGTCTGTACTACCCAACCATCATCCTATCTTATGTTTTTTCACTCTAGACTCGGGTGTAGAGTCTTTACCATATGGTTTGCAATCAAATACCCAAATACCAACAATCACAATAGAACCAATATACAACAGATATATCAATATAATAATAAAGATAATAAAAAGCAATGAATAAGGAAAAGCCACATAATTAAACAAACAAAGGCACACAAACGTCCTAACTAGGCTTGACTCACTTAGGGATTGGGTATGATCCCCAACAGAGTCGCCATCCTGTCGTACCTCATGGTGAAAATGGGAATACGACCTATGCGAAAGCGCAATCACACGCTCGTAATGATGGACTGAACAGAGTCGCCACCGAACTTTATTTATTCCTAAAAAGGAAAGGGGAAATATCGATAAAACCCAAGACCAAACTACAATGATTATGGTCGTCGCAACCAAATATCAGGGTTCGGGAGTCGATTACGCAAGGGGAAGGTATTAGCACCCCTCACGTCCGTTGTACTCAATGGGAACCATTAGGTCAGTTGTGCGCGTTAATGTTAGTTTGAAATGTTAGGCTTCTCAAGTTATTAAGTGGGAAAGAATAGAAGAGAGGATAAATGTTTTTGGATTTTTGACGAAGGACTAAACCTAAGTTTTTTATTAGTGGGCCTGACAAGATTTACAAATCCTGCTCCTACGTATCTCAACAGAGAAATCAAGGCTTACGTAGTTCTGGGTAGAAAAATGTATGTTTGTTGGTCGATTTTAGCGAAAGCTACTTTGTGTCAATCGACGAAAACATTGTTGGACTACCCAAAACAGGTGGAAAAACATTGTCTTGCATTGCTTTGAAACAAAGTACCTTTCGTTTTGAGAAAAGGTTTAAGAGTCAATCGCACGGCGGCGAGAAAAGAAATTGATTGGTTTGATGTGTTTTGAATAATGGCGAGAACTTGGATGAGCGAGATATCCATCTCGAATCCTAGTCTCAGGAGTGCGTGGTATCCACCACGTTCCATTTCCATCTTATTTGCAAAAAGTGTTTAATAAGGATTAAGTGTTTTTGAATTTAATTGAGAAAGGGTTTGAAGAAACCGCATTGACAATTTTAAATGATGGCGAGAGCTAAGATAGGCGAGGCATCCACCTCGAATCTTAATCTCAGGAGTGCATGGTATCCACCATGTTCCATTTCCATCTTTATTGAAAAGTGTTTAGATAGGAATTAAGTATTTTTTGGAGGTTTATTGTGAAAATGACTTGACACTAAATCAAGCACTTGATGAGCGATTGAGAAAGATTTGAATGAGTGTTTGAGAGAAAACAAAGTAGATAAATTTGGATGATGGCGAGAGCTAAGATAGGCGAGGTATCCACCTCGAATCTTAATCCCAGGAGTGCGTGGTATCCACCACGTTCCACTTCCATCTTTATTGAAAAGGTCTTAAATATGAATTAATATTTTTTTAGTTTTTATTATGAAAAATGGCTTGACGTTGGGTCAAGCATTTGATGAAGTTTTTGAAAGAAATGAAATAGGATGGGAAGAAGAAATGGATTGATTTGTTTATTGAGAAAATACTCGACGTTGGATCGAGTCTTATTTTTGATCTTTTGGAAATGGTTGATTTTATTCTTGTGTTAGTAGCTAACTAAATAGTCAAGCAATAAAGAAATAAAACAATACAAATTATTACACATCGGGGGACTGGGGTACATTTTGTCAAATGGGGATTCAAAGTACTGGAATAATTAAATCGGGCCCAAACAACAAATAATGCAATTTGTGAGTGTAAGTGCAGGCGAACTGTCTCATTGTAAGAAGGCCCAAGAGTAAGCCATGTGAAGAAAATAACACAACAAGTTATATTTACAACACACTTAAGAATTAAATCGAAAAAAGGTAAAATCAGGATTTGCACGGATGGAAATTGAGGGACACACAAAACCTAAATAATGTGCTCAAAGCCGGTTTGTGCATGTTGACAATAATTGAAATGTCGAATGCGACTAATCGAAACGCGGCGAAATACTATCGATGTATCGATAAAAATAATCATAGATAAACAACATGGAAAATGTTGAATCCATAAATTAAAATCGATATTTAACAATTAAAGTAATTAATAGGGGTAATAAATATTAGGAATAATGAGGGGATTAAAAAGAAATGTGAAATAGAAATTAAAAAAAATGCTGTAAAATTAAAATATGGTGCACACAGGTATTGATCCCAAGACCAAGGGCTTGCCAAAGCATCCCTTCTACCAACTCCACCAGATAGACATCCTTGTCATATAATCTCAAGCGCTAACACATAACATAAAAACAAACAGACCAAGCCTTTTAAATAAAACACAAAGTTGAAAACAGTAAGAGAAGTCAAACAAATTCATCTTTAACGCACATAGATTCTGTTTCTTTCCATTTTTGAACATCAAAGATTTAACGACAAGATAACCACACAAATGGAAGCTTCAAGGAAGCTAAACGGAGAAATGGAAATAGAAACTCGAAAAGGAAACTAACCGGTTGCGGTGGGATTGACCGACGGATGTATGTGAGGGTTCGTCTGAACCGGTTTTTGTTCTCCTTGTCCGCTCTTCACCACCAAGAAAAACTATGGCTTTCTTTTCTCCTTGCCGTCGGCTCTTTTTTTCTTTCTTAGTGAACAGTAGCCTCTCTTTTATATGTGGCTCATCTCCTCTCTGTTGTGTTGCTGTGTCTTCTCAGAGTAGTGGGAAGTGTTTGTACGAAAGACGTTTTGAATTTTTATCCATATTCAACTTGTGGTCCCCTTCTCAATTCTCTTCACTTCCAAAACTTCATTGTTGGTAAGAAACAATTCACCATTGTAACTCACTTGAATATGTGTTTTCTTGAATTAATGAATACGTGGTCGTGTCAATTTCAATTGTTGCTGATACTTGCAGGAGAATTACAAAGCAAAGCAGTGACAACTGCATCATATCGTCGAGCCGTAACTGCAACGGCACCAACAGGCACGTCAGGAACAAGACCAACACCAAACATCAAAATGTCTTTTGCATAGGGGTGGTGCGCAATCGCTCGAATTGCACCAGTTATTCGCCTGTCTTCAGGAATCGCGTCACGGCTCGATGATAGATCGGGAAGAGCTAAGGCATTGGACAGGTTTGTCATCCTGAAGTCTTAATGGATTGCACTTCTCATGAATTTTAAAACCAACATCAGGCTGTCTAACTCTTTGTCCATGAACAGGTCCTTGTGCTGCGACAAATCCATACATACAACATAATGTAACAACAGCTTGTCTTCTAATCAAACGCCCACAAATAAGTGCTTGTAACCTCATCATGCCTTTAAGGCTCTAAATGCTCTCTGAGCCAAATAACTCCTGAAAGCAGCCTGTGCTTTCGTAACTGCCTCCTCCCGCCTCAATATTTCTGGATTGAGTGGTGCATCTTGCCGCATAAACAGCAGAAGCATCAATCATCGAAGGACTATACGATGATACAACAACATAATGCATCATAGAAAGTTCAGCTAGGAAATTCACCATATTTTCCATCTGTTCATCAGAGGGAGTGAAGGCTTTGATGTACCGAACCAGAAAGACATAAGGAGTAGGAACTGTTAAATACCATTCCAGGTTTCCCAGGATTGTTTTCTCCATAACCAAAACCTGTTCTCTAACATAGGCATTGTCTGATATGCATACAAAATTTGTAACCTCTGGTGCCCATATCTCTTCATACTTAGATGTAATAAGCATTGAGCTTATGCCAACAAGTTGAAGTTCCTTTCTAGGAACAACCTTCATGGACAAGAATCGGTCAACTATGTTAAGAGTCAGATAGAAAATTTCTGGCATGATTTCGAATTTTCGATGAACTTCAATCAACCAGTCAATAAGAATCGCTCTCATCTTAGCATTTATATCCGGCTGTGAAACCATGTAATCATGTAGAGGACAGTCACCTTCACTGTGTTTGTAAAACTTGTAAATATCATCAATATACTCAGTTCCAGCCAATTCATTGTCTTTGTCAGTTGCATCAATGCTCATTACCAAATCATTTGGCACACTTCTACCAGCAGCCTTGCTTCTAGCTGAAAGCATAGAGCTAAATGTCCTGACATTTATCTTAGATCTGTCTCTTAATTTTCTCCCTTTAAGTGGCCTTTTCTCTTTCACTTCAGCTTCTTTCATCTGAACTGATGACAATAACTTCATGTTCAGCAGGTTTCAGAGCTTGTTCCATCTTGTTCTTCATCTTTATACTCATGGTTAATACCCTTTTCAACAAGGGCTATTCTGAGCCTCATCCCGAACGGACTTGGCCAGTAATCTAGAAGAATCAATTCATCAGCCATGGTCGCAGTTAGAGCGGATGACAAAAATCGAAACAGAAATGAGTGGCTGTGATTGATAATGGAAACAACAGGAAACAATCCAGTTCCCAAAGGTCTCAACTCACTGTCACAAATGGCATGTGCATTACACGCAAGCTTGGAAAAAAATTCTGCAATCTCTTTAATATTGATTTCAGGCCATTGTAGTATCAAGTATACAAGATTAGCCATTTGTGCATACAACACCAGCTGCTCCTCTGGTTACGGTATCCTTGACTGTACCGTTTCCTGCAAGTTGGTAAATTGCGAGAGAACAACCGATTATGGAATAGACGAAAGACATGATTGCTGCCACTATCGAAAGCAAACATGTTTCATGAAACTCAGGAATTTGAGAAGTGGAAATTCGAATCACTCCAAAATCGATCAGGTATTGATTGCTTGAAATCCTACATGGATTATTTCCTCCCGATTTATGAAGGCATCTGATCCTTTTATATTTCCGTCATGCCAGATACGATTTTGACATAGTTCCTACACTCTTTGGTCTGCTCTTTGGAGTTTTTTCAGTACGCTTGCTAACAGGTCGTATGCGAATATCCTTTCTGTCAGGAAACGATTTCCTCAATAAAGTTACGGTTGGTTCAGAACCTTCGAATGGACCTGAGCATTCGTTTTCTATTGCTATCGTTGCAGCTTGATATGCAAGATCATGGATGATAGACCTGCAAAAAAAATTGTATCCGTTGCCTCTTCAAGTGTCAGGCTTCTAGTGTTACCTGCACCTAGATACTCCACTGTAACCGTTGATTCCTCAGTTCCATGGGACTCGGGTGCATTGAGCTCTGAAACAGAAGCAATGTGACAATGATTGGAAGGATTTCGAGCAGAAAGCTCCTGTAAGTCATCGAGGGCACACTTTGATGCCAGATCAGTATCTTCCCCTTTGATTTCTGATTCTGTGATTGTAGAACAGTGGGCAATAACCGAAGCATCCATGATGTTGTTCTTGTTGGTGGTTCGTGCCATCAAATTAGAGAGAGCAGCCCAACACATATGAGTCCATAATTGCAACTCTTTGTGAGAGCTTAGACACCCTAGATGATCCCGAAGCAAAAGCATCAATGATTCGGATAATTGGTGAATATGCGGAAAGAATTGACAATGCAGTAGGCCCTCAGATGGCTTCTTAAGGAAAAGTTTGACAGTAGCAGTCAGCAATTATAGTTGGACAAGTGCAAGTTCTTCAGGGAAACTTTCCCAGAAATTTTCAAGAAGCTCGTCAGCATAACACATGTTTCTCCTCAAGCTTCAGATCAAGCTTCATATCTTCTTGCATGATTCTATGACTTTGATCATTACAAGAAGAACTCGTATCAATCTGTTTCTCTCCACCTGAAGCTGGCTTTCAAACAGGAGCAATATGATTTTGATCCTCATTTGAAATCTCACAACATTGTGATGGAATGCATGTATCTGTATCTGTTGTTTTTGTCGAAGTGATTTTATTGAATACCTTGGTTGCAAACATATATATACCAACCACAAAAACAACCAAGCCGCTTGCACTTCCTTTTGCAACTCTCTTTCGTATAACATTTGGCGGTCTGGTGCGGTATACGGTTACCGACGGTAGCATGGATGAAGCACTTTGGCATTCATGGACTTATGTATCCGACGTAGGAAATCATGTTGAAACGGAAGGAATGGGCCAGAGAATCGTCTCTGTCTCAATTAGCGTAGATGGCATGCTGCTTGGGTTTGTTTCGGATGCCATATCGGAGAAGGTTGATTCACTTAGAAAAGGAAAGAATGAAGTGATCGAAAGACACCTTGTACTCATCCTTGGGTGGAGTAACAAATCGGGCTCACTTTTGAAGCAGCTAGCAAATAAGAGTGTCGGTGATGGTGTTATTGTGGTGCTCGAGAATCTGCAAAGAGATCATAAAGTATAACAACCTTTGCATCAACTTGATGAATAAGAAGAACATTGTCGACCACACTCACAGCAATCCTGCTGGAATAAATTGGTAAAGATCCCTGTTGTATCACTGCATCACGATATAGCCTATAGGAATGGAGTAGCATTGCAACTCTATCAACTTGCAAGCAGTATATCCTACCATAAACAGTAACAGTAAAGATGTCTTCAGCTGCTAAAACGGGCTTACTATTAGCCTCAGACTTGGTCATAACCATCTCAAACCTTGGTAAGCGAACAACATCTGCAGATGAAATCTGAAATCCATGGAATGTCTTGCACTGCATTCCAGAAGAAAGAAGAACCAGGTGGCTTTCATGTGGCTCTTTTTTCTTCTTCTGCAATCTCTTCAACTTATGCCACTTGAGGTAGATCTGGTATGATAATCCAGAGAATACCATAGAAACACACCCCCATTGCTTAGTTGAAAGGGGATTCCCACTCAATAGTGAAGATACCACAATGCTAACGAATTTGCGAGTGGCAGTGATGGTGGTGTTAACCAAGGATCCAAACCGGCTTACGGTCAAGAAGATAAAATTTTGTCCCACTGTACCACAGCAGTAATACAGAAAAATATCCCATGCTGCCTCTGGATGCAGTTTGCAAAAGTGAACCGCCTCATATCCACTGGCACTGGGCTATGCAAACATGTAAATCATATTGTATATGGTTCCCCATAAATTCATGCCTAACTTAATACCCCAAGCACTTGTTTTTGGGTACCTAGCTTTTAAGGAATCCTGGGTTGCATTAGTAAATCCATCAAAAGCAAGGTTCAAGAAACATAGCCCATATCCAAGTCGAGCATTTGGATGTGCTAGCTTGTTGATAGTCTTTGAGCTAGTCCTTAGAAGTGCAAATGTTGAAACCCCCTCCAGCAACAAGGAAGGTGCAAAGGTATTCTGGAATGGTGTATCTTATACCATATACGAGTGAACCCATCAGCATAACTGGAATCATTTTTGAGGACTTTGCCAGCACCTGAGCAGGGTAACTAATATACTGCAAAGCTTCAATTCCCATAGCAGGACCAATGGTGTTAGTAATACCAGCAGTCCAATAAGACCATCAAGGAGCACCACCAGAAATTCCACCAGACCACATTTGTATCATTATGAATGACCAGATTAAACACACTACATTCTGTGCCAAGTTCAAAACCGCTAGGTGTTCAAATCTCTCACTGTCTGGACCGAATCGTTTCGTTGACAGTGTTTCCTGAAGAATGCCTTGGTAGATATAAGCCGACCAAATTCCGGTGACGTAGAAGGCTAGTACCAGAACGCGGCGGAGTCCTCCGCCTTGAGCTTCCATTAGAGCACCAAGATTTTATGGTTCGGTTTTTCTTTTTCGTTTTTTTTATTTTACGTGAATCGGAATCAAAGAACCGGAGTGGTGAAGATCGGAGAATGAATGAATGAATGAGAAAATGAATATACATGATGACCCAAAAATAAAATATTTTGCACTTGACACATAGTTAATTTGAAAGAAAAGTGAGAACTAGTAATGGGACAAGGCGGGATGAATAATCACTTCGATGAAATTGGAACGAAAGATGAAACATGAGGTTCACTTGATTGCGACAAATGAAATAGTTTTCAAATCTCGCATGGCTAAGGAGATTAATCATCTTATACCAAAAATCAAGAAACAAAACCCAAAAGACAAACATGGACTAGTCGTGGTAGTAAGTCCAACAACAAACGTTATTTTTTTTGGATAGTATCATGACCAGATGGAATGGTCATGAAGAAAGAATGAAAATGAGTGATTGATGGGGAAAAATTTTCAGGGCCAAAATCGGGGTATGACAGTTGCCCCTATTTAAACATCCTCCACTAGAGGAAAATGAAACGGCACTTTCATCGGATCGCAGTGGGGGGTGGTTAAATACCATGGAGACCCAGATTTTGAACCTGAAAAATGAAAATGCTATGATATGATATGCATGGATGCATGATTTTTTATTTTTTTGAATTTATCTGTTAGGGACATAATGAATCCTTAACAGGAGATGCTACCGGACAGACCGATCTGTGGGGAATGTTGATGGTCCACAGGGAGACAGACAAATGGTAAAAACCAACTTGCTAGGGAAAACAATCCTGCTGGAGAATCAGACACACACTAGAGAGTACTCAAAGTGAAATTCGATGAGCGACACTTAGAATACAAGAGATTTCGGCAGTAAGTTCACACATGACTTACTAAACCCGAATAAGAAAAATTTCTACAACAGGTTCATACATGACCTGATAACACTGAAACAATCATAGAGAAAGATTCTTCAAAACAGGTTCAGACATGACCTGGTAATACTAGAATAAAAGCTCAACAGCAACGGGTTCATACATGACCTGACAATGCTGGGGAATACCAAGAACGGTTCTGACAGCAAGTTCAAACATGACTTGACAAACTCAGAAAAATTCAAAAAGAGTATATCGACAGGTTCATACATGACTGTAACACCCCAAAATTTTCCCTCCTTATTCACACATTCATTTTTAGGTCATTTAACATTAGATACATTGCATTTCATCATGTCAATCGGGATTAGCTCCAAGAAGCTTGAACATCATCCAGGACACTTTGTGGGTTCTATTTAGATGATCAGTCAACACAAGGGAAAGACTTGAGTTACTTCCAACAGGGGTCTATTCGTTTTTTTAAAAAAAAAATAGTAAATAAACGAAAAAAAAAACGAAAAACGAAAAAAAAAATGTAAATAAATAAATAAATAAAAAATAAATAAAAGAAAAAATCTCAGATTTGGACCTCTCTCATTTGAGCCCACAAAGCCATGAAAATCAGGTTATAAAAGAGGGAGAACAGACAGAAAAAGGAAGAGAAGCAAAAACACTCTGAGGTTTCCTTGGAACAAAACCATGGACAAAACCTGGAGAGAAACCTAGACAGAGAGAGTGAGAATTAATCTGCAGCAACCTCCAGGCAACTCTGAAAGGTTCATTCTGACTCACACACTTTCAGCTCAAGCAAACCCTAACATTGATTTGCAAATTCAGCCGTGCCATTTGATTTCAACCGATCTCTCCAATCAGGTTTGCCCTTATTCCCATTACCTTTATGCTCTTAATTTGGATCACCTGAATGTGTGAGGTAACATTAGGTTTTTGCCCACGGGTTTATAATTATGTATGAATGTATAAACAATGCCTTGAATGCTTAACCGTTTAATTTTTGAAGTGTGTGCCATAGGGTTTGAGGTTTCTTAAACCACATTGTTATCCATGAAGAATCCAAAACCCGCAGGCGTTCGCTAGCACCATCGCTGGGCGAGCATGTAGCGAAGCTTCGCCAAGCCTTCGCTAGGCGAAGCAGTAGCGAGCGTGACAGTATTTTATTTTTTTCTGTTTGCTTTTCCAATCTGACTTATGTTTAATCCTTATCTTGTTTCACTAACCCTTTTGTTGAGTTTTTGTGAAGGCTCACATGACTTTTGCAGGGATAGCTCGCTGGATATTCCACTTTGCTCGTGGGATACCATTTGGGAGTTTTATTCTGATTGCCTTGTTGGCTCATTTACTTTATACATGTTTGTTTTGTATGTGTTCGTATCCCCATAGGTAGCGCGGTTCCTTCGTCGAGGACTACCTTTTTGCATGAGCATCCCTAACCCTACAAACTCATTGATTTTTCTTCTCCTAAGAACACGTTAACTCCTTCTACTACAGGCGAGTAAGTCTCCAAAGGTCGAGCATCCGGTAGATTGCGTAGTAACGTCGTTCGTCCAAAACCCAATCCATAACCCCGTAGTTAGCCGAACTACGGCTTGCTCTTATTCTCATTCCAGATGAGATACGTAGGCATAAGACGCGATGTCTTAGCGAGCACAATTACCCTTAACCCCTAGGTAGCCGAGCTACGAAGACTCTGATTCTCATATTCAAATGAGATATGTATGCAGTGGATGCGACATCCGTGCGAGTCATTTTCTTTTGACCCCTTTTTTTAGTAAATAACACATTAGATAAACCCACACCCTTTAGACGAGAACTACAAAAGTGGATCCCGTAGAGTACTACGGATGCGTAGGGGTGCTAATACGTTCCCTTCGCATAATCGACTCCCGAACCCAAGATTTGGTTACGAGACCCTGTCTTGTCCTTTCCTTTTTCCAGGTTTACTTCGAGCGTTTCCTTTCCCTCCTTTGGGATGAATAACGCACGGTGGCGACTCTCCTGTCTTTCTTCGCCGGTTTTTTTTTTCGCATTCCATTGTTCAGGTTGCGACAATGACCTGATGGCAAACTTGAATATTTTGAGAAAATTTCCAGAACAAGTTCATACATGACTTGACGACACTGGAATAAATGCTCGACAACAACGGGTTCATACATGACCTGACAATGTTGGGGAATACCAAGAACAGTTCTGACAGCAGGTTCAGACATAACCTAACAAACTCAGAAAAATTCAAAAAGAGTATATCAACAGGTTCATACATGACCTGATGAACAACTTGAACATTTTGAGAAAATTTCCACAACAAGTTCATACATGACTTGACAACATTGGAACAAAAAGTTCAGCCACAGGTTCATACATGACCTGACAACACTGGAATAATCAAAGAAAAAGATTCTTCAAAATAGGTTCAGACATGACCTGGTAATACTTGAATAAAGGCTCAACAGCAACGGGTTCATACATGACCTGACAATGCTGGAACATTCAAAGAATTTTCAACAACAGGTTCATACATGACCTGGCAACACTGAAATAATCAAAGAGATAGATTCTTCCAAAACAGGTTCAGACATGACCTGGTAATATTGGAAAAAAGGCTCAACAGCAACGGGTTCATACATGACCTGACAATGCTGGAATAATCAAAGAAAAAGATTCTTCCAAAACAGGTTCAGACATGACCTGACAAAACAGGAACATTCAAAGAATTTTCAACAACAGGTTCATACATGACCTGACAACACTTGACTATTCAAAAAGTGCTCAATTAACAGGTTCATACATGACCTGCCATCGCTTGGGAAAAACCAAAGGGAGTTTTACCAATACGTTCATACATGACCTGAGAATATTGGAAAACACACAAAGCAAGTTTCAACAATAGGTTCATACATGACCTGACACATTAGAATACATCTGATAGTTCTGGAGATTTCTCACAAGAAATTCATCCAATCACAGATTTTGGAGATTCTTAACAGGGAATTTATGCAAAACAAAGATAAACGGGAGTCTTCTTATAAGTAGATCATCCACGCAAAAGGCTACGATGATTCTTTACAGAGAAAATCAAACAAAACCTCCAAGCTTCTGGGGAACTCCTCAAGATGATGAGTCATACATGACTTTCACGGAACCATCAGGAAAGATAAGGTATTCAAACTCTATGTACATGCCAACAACAATTGGACATTGACCGTAAGCAATGGATTACAACCAGATTCTTTAACGGATTTTGCCAACAACAATTGGACTTGATGAAAGTCATTAGTAAACAATTACCGACTACAACGGAGTTTGCCAGCAACAACTGGACTTGAAATGATGTTGGCAACACTGAACTTCAGATATCAATCACAAATGTATTTACAAACAGACTGACAGTGATGCCAACGACAATTGGGTTTAAAATGAGTTCTAGTAACAACTGAGCTTGGAATAATGCCATTGACAGCTGAATTTTATGAGACACCAATGAGCCTTAAAATAGTGCTAGGGAATGGCATAAGGGTTCTGGAAATGAGTCAGAACAAAAATGACATGTTCGGAAATTCATCGGAGAGTAAAAGAAACGAATTCTGGAAACGCATAAGAATTACAAGTGATATTCCGGAGATACAATAGAATACAGACATATCCAACAATACGCTGAGGAAATTCTGGAAGTACATCAGAATACAAGCCAAACATATTTGAGCATACATCAGATAGGTGAGGAAACATCTGGAAACACATCAGACAAGACATGGAAATACATCAATACACCAAGGAGTAATCCAGAAATTCATCGGATAAATCAAAAAAGAAATTGAACCTCCTGGACAAAATTGCCAACTGAGTCGGACTTAAAAATGACTGCGAAAATCGGATGATGGTTTAAGGGCACCAAAGACAAACTGGAAGTAGAGGTCAAAGGATATAGGATCAACAACAAGACCGGGGTCAATGCAAAATGAGCCCGAAGTACATTTCGGCTATGTATGATTTGATTTCTTTTTATGCATGATATATGAATGATCATGATATGAAAATGCTGACACCTGAGTGGACTGGGAGTTATAGAGGCTTTTTATGGATATCATGATTCCTTAACACCGAGAACTCAACCAAATATTTTGTGATAGATGTTGCCAAAGGAGGAATCTATCAAGCTTAACAGTCGCAACTTAGCCAATGGGATCCTTTTGGAGGATTCATGAATCATGCTAGCATAATTTCCGGGCACTCGTCTTAAACTCAAAAGTTCTTGACGTACGGCAGAATTTGTTTGAGCAGTTTGAAAGCATGAAGGGGGTCTGCCCCTCTGTGGCTCATCTTGCCTCAGTCTGTTGGGTCTTTGAAAATGTTCACCTTGAAAGTGAGTTTGAAACAGCTCGACATGAGACGATCTCGAGATGGCTTGCCCCAATGTTTGCATACCGCAGTGACCTGACCCTAATTCACCAAAACCTGGAATGGTAGAATTATGATTGACTGTCTTTGGATAGTTGGACTTAATGAGCTTCTGAGGTGGCTTGCCCCAGTCTGAGTCTTGAAGCAAATCACTTTTTGCTAAGTGAACCTTGGGGTGATTGGATCGGATTGAATGATACTCAAAGTGATTTTCCCATAACTGGACTTCTTTCCCCTTATCAAATTCCTCCATTGTATATTGTTGGAATTTCTTTAATGCTAAGTGTTGACTCGCAAATAAGATTGTGCATTCAAAAATGGTAATTTTAATGCAGTGCTTATGCAAAAATTTGAAATCAGAGTTTATTGATATGAACGGGTGAAATACAGTAAACGAGTCATTGATAAGAACACAATGATGATCAAGTCATTCACAACATGCAAGTCTGTGCCATCAAATGGTTAACAAAAATCATTTGGAGTCAGGTTAACACAACCTTGTTGTAGTATGCTTTCAGAATAAACTCTGCCTCAATTAGGTCTTTTAAGGATTGTAACATGGTCTATTTCACGGTTTTTTGAAACAAAAGGATATAAGGCTCAAAATTTATTTTTACCCACCCCTTCTTCTTGATGATCTCCAGTTCCTATGTTCAGTTAATTCAATACACGCATTCGACTTCGAAGGTGCGAAAGTGAAAATGAGGATTCAAGGTGAGATTTTCTTGAGATGGCAGTCACCTTATTTTGTTTTTGTTGAGCATTTAATGACCTCTTTTGATTGATTTTCTTTATCCCTGATTTTTCCTGGACCGCTTCTTTGAAGCTTTCGATCCATCGGAATGCCCTGACTTTTTCCTATGTCATTTTGTGGTGTTTGACTTAGCGGACTTTTTTCTAAATTTTTTTACGTGTTGACTGCCAGGTTATTGGTGGATGAGGATCAACCAACACTAATTTTAGCTTTTCTCAACTTCATCGACACCTCAACATGTGCGCGAAGGATAACATGTGGTTGAACCTAATTGGAGGGTGTACATATGGACAAATTTTTTTGAAAGATCGAATGCACGGTCAAACTATCTGAACACAACTACCCTGCCCCAGGTTAAGATTAAGGGTTTTAGATCCGAAATAAACACCAACTTCTAGGCTCAAAGTGGTTGTCTAGGGATTAACTCCTTATCACTTCAGTGTTTGGGGATTTGAAACAATGCCTTACATCATCGACAGGGTTTTACTTAAAAGCATACCACAACAATTTCAGGTGTTTAGTTTTCATCATCCTCCTTCCAATCTTTGTTAACACAACGGTTTGATAAACAAAAGTGAATGAGAGGAGTATTTTTGTTTTTAACATGAATGAAAAATGAGTGAATACGAATGGATCAATTCCAAAGATGCATAAACATTTCATTAATCTTACCAATTCAAAGAAAACAACAATGCTTAAAGTGCAATTAACAATCAACATGCGAGGAAACTACAAAAGAAATGCTGAAACAACCAAATGATTGCCAGCTTTAGGGAATGGCTTCTTCAAACTTGATCCATTAACCAATGGGGACACCCCTTGAGACCTTCGCACTTATCCGGCCGATGGGTTAACGTTTACCACCAAGATTCCTTCTTGAAAGGCTATGTACCTGTTGTCAATCAACTGTTGTACTTTGGCTTTGAAAGCGTTGCAGTCTTCAGTTGAGTTCCCTTCTGATCCGGCATGATATCCACATTTCTCATTTGGGTCATACCCGGGTGGGTAAGGTTGTGGAACTGGCTTAAGAGACTTGGGAACCACCGAGTTTTGAATCAGAGGTTGTAGGAGTTGGCTATATGTCATGAGGATTGGATGACGAGGATCATTTCTTCTTTCGAAGTTATTTTAAGGCCTACGCTGATTTCGATATCTCGGGCCTTGGGCTTGTTAATTTGGATGAGGAGCAAACCAGGATTGTTTGTAATGAAAACCAAAAGGTAGCGTTTGCTGGTACGGCACTTCGGGCATTGCTAACTGCTCATTTTCAGCCACTTGAAGGTTGGGATCAACAAACTTTTTGATATTGGCACGACGATCTTCAAATTCTTTTCCTTCAATCTGATCGTTGGATGCAAACCTCTTGGATCCACTACTCAAATCTCCTTTGCTTCCGTTGCCATGGGTCGTGACATTGGAAATCCAAAGTGATATCTCAATTCTCTTATCGGGAAACGATGATATCTGATTAGCCAAATCCCTGACTTCTTCCTTGTGGTACAAAACCTTGAGGGGTTTCTGAGGTCCTTTGCCTTTCTCGCTACTTGGCCCCGAAATCAAGATGTATGTACCTGAGCTTTCCTCCTTGAGTGTTGGTGACCTAATGTCAATCAATCTTTGCAGCTTGAACTTAAAACTCTTGCATTCCTCGATGGAGTGCCCCATTGTTCCAGTATGGTATTCGCACTTGACCTTCGGGTGATCTTCTTCAAAGACTAAGCTCTTTTTGTTAATCAGCTCTCGTACCAAGGCTTTCAGCACTAAGCAAGAATCTAGGTCATGTCCCACTGCCCCTTTACGGAATTCACATGTTGCATTTGGATTGTACCATGGCAGGTATGGTGACGCAGGTGTGAGAGCTCGAGGGGTCACCAAAGCATTCTGAATCAGTTGTGGGTAGAGCTTGCTATATGGCACCGGAATCGGGTCGTTGCGATTTTTGTTCCCCTTGTTCTGATTCTGATTTTTGCTTTGAATATGACTTTGGTGATTTTGAGGAGGAATAGTCAGAGGATGTTGATGATGACATCCTAAGGGAGGTCCATATGCTGGTAAGTGAGGAGTTGCCATATAGAATTTCCCTTGACTTGGGGTAACACCAGATGGATGTGGAGTAGTATCTCCCTCTGTTGTAGCAATGGGTATGGGATGGCCCTCTTTCCTCAATAAGGCTTGCAGGGTTTCCACGACCCATCCCACTTGGCTCTTCAAAAGATTGAGTTCCTCCTTCAATGCTTCTTGACCATTCCTTAGCTCGTCCATCATCTCTTGAGACATGGTTATTTGTTCTAAACGCGTGTCAGGAATCACTTTGCGGTCATGGACAAAGGATGGATGAGTTTTTTTGTATTTTGTCTGGAAAATGACATGCATTATGATGAGATGCAGATGCAATGGAATGTGAATGAATGCAATGCAAGCCACGCATATTTTTTTTCAATACACGGGTTCAAAAGTCTGAGGTACTGATGAATCTGATTGCTTTCCAAGAATAGGTTCTCACCGGGTATGATCTAGGGCTTTGTTACAAAGGATCCCCAGAGTCATTGATTCACAAGAATGTTTGACGCTTATGGGAAATACTTTTCGGTCGTCAACTCCATCAAGGGAATCTATTCTGGGTGAGGTTCTCGTACCGACTCTTACGAAGTATTCACCTCGGGAGTCCGCACTATGCAACCATCGACTTGGTTCTAGACAGGGTACTCAGAGTCATGGATTCAAAAGAATGTTTAACGCTTACGGAAAATACTTCTCGATCGTCAACTCCATCTAGAGAACCTATTCTGAGCGAGGTTCTCGTATCGATTCTTACGAAGTATTCACCTCGGGAATCCATACTACGCAACCATCATTTCTAGTTGGCCAAAGGTTCAATGTTCTAAAGGTTCTTAGAGTCATGGACCCCTTTGAAACATTGGAGCTTACAAGGTATACACCTCGGGCGACAATATTTGCAAAAGGATCTACTCTAAGTGAGGTTCTCGTACTGACTCTTACGAAGTATTCACCTCGGGAGTCTGTACTACCCAACCATCGTCCTATCTTATGTTTTTTCACTCTAGACTCGGGTGTAGAGTCTTTCCCACATGGTTTGCAATCAAATACCCAAGTACCAACAATCACAATAGAACCAATATACAACAGATATATCAATATAATAATAAAGATAATAAAAAGCAATAAATAAGGAAAAGCCACACAATTAAACAAACAAAGGCACACAAACGTCCTAACTAGGCTTGACTCACTTAGGGATTGGGCATGATCCCTAGCAGAGTCGCCATCCTGTCATACCTCATGGTGAAAATGGGAATACGACCTAGCGAAGCGCAATCGCACGCTCGCAATGATGGACTGAACAAAGTCGCCACCGAACATTATTTATTCATAAAAAGGAAAGGGGAAATATCAATAAAACCCAAGACAAAACGACAATGATTATGGTCGTCGCAACCAAATATCAGGGTTTGGGAGTCGATTACGCAAGGGGAAGGTATTAGCACCCCTCACGTCCGTTGTACTCAATGGGAACCATTAGGTCAGTTGTGCGCGTTAATGTTAGTTTGAAATGTTAGGCTTTTCAAGTTATTAAGTGGGAAAGAATATAAGAGAGGAGAAATCTTTTTGGATTTTGGACGAAGGACTAAACCTAAGTTTTTTATTAGTGGGCCTGACAAGATTTACAAATCCTGCCCCTACGTATCTCAACAGAGAAATCAAGGCTTACGTAGTTCTGGTAAGAAAAATGTTTGTTTGTTGGTCGATTTTAACGAAAGCTACTTTGTGTCAAATCGACGAAAACATTGTTGGACTACCCAAAACAGGTGGAAAAACATTGTCTTGCATTGCTTTGAAACAAAGTACCTTTCGTTTTGAGAAAAGGTTTAAGAGTCAATCGCACGGCGGCGAGAAAAGAAATTGATTGGTTTGATGTGTTTTGAATAATGGCGAGAACTTGGATGAGCGAGATATCCATCTAGAATCCTAGTCTCAGGAGTGCGTGGTATCCACCACGTTTCATTTCCATCTTATTTGCAAAAAGTGTTTAATAAGGATTAAGTGTTTTTGAATTTGATTGAGAAAGGGTTTGAAGAAACCGCATTGACAATTTTAAATGATGGCGAGAGCTAAGATAGGCGAGGCATCCACCTCGAATCTTAATCTTAGGAGTGCATGGTATCCACCATGTTCCATTTCCATCTTTATTGAAAAGTGTTTAGATCGGAATTAAGTATTTTTTGGAGTTTTATTGTGAAAATGACTTGACACTAGATCAAGCATTTGATGAGCGATTAAGAAAGATTTGAATGAGTGTTTGAGAGAAACAAAGTTGATAAATTTGGATGATGGCGAGAGCTAAGATAGGCGAGGTATCCACCTCGAATCTTAATCCCAGGAGTGCGTGGTATCCACCACGTTCCACTTCCATCTTTATTGAAAAGGTCTTAAATATGAATTAATATTTTTTTAGTTTTTATTATGAAAAATGGCTTGACGTTGGGTCAAGCATTTGATGAAGTTTTTGAAAGAAATGAAATAGGATGGGAAGAAGAAATGAATTGATTTGTTTATTGAGAAAATACTCGACGTTGGATCGAGTCTTATTTTTGATCTTTTGGAAATGGTTGATTTTATTCTTGTGTTAGTAGCTAACTAAATAGTCAAGCAATAAAGAAATAAAATAGTACAAATTATTACACATCGGGGGAGTGGGGTACATTTTGTCAAATGGGGATTCAAAGTACTGGAATAATTAAATCGGGCCCAAACAACAAATAATGCAATTTATGAGTGTAAGTGCAGGCGAACTGTCTCATTGTAAGAAGGCCCAAGAGTAAGACATGTGAAGAAAATAACACAACAAGTTATATTTACAACACACTTAAGAATTAAATCGAAAAAAGGTAAAATCGAGATTTGCACGGATGGAAATTGAGGGACACACAAAACCTAAATAATGTGCTCAAAGCCGGTTTGCGCATGTTGACAATAATTGAAATGTCATATGCGATTAATCGAAACGCGACGAAATACTATCGATGTATCGATAAAAATAATCATAGATAAACATCTTGGAAATTGTTGAATCCATAAATTAAAATCGATATTTAACAATTAAAATAAATAAAAGAGGTAATAAACATTAGGAATAATGAGGGGATTAAAAAGAAATGTGAAATAGAAATTAAAAAAAATAGTGTAAAATTAAAATATGGTGCACACGGGTATTGAACCTAGGACCAGGGGCTTGCCAAAGCATCCCTTCTACCAACTCCACCATATAGACATCCTTGTCACATAATCTCAAGCGCTAACACATAACATAAAAATTAACGGACCAAGCCTTTTAAATAAAACACAAAGTTGAAAACAGTAACAACAGAAGTCAAACAAATTCATCTTTAACACACATAAATTTTGTTTCTTTCCATTTTTGAACATCAAAGATTTAACGGCAAGATAACCACACAAATGGAAGCTTCAAGGAAGCTAAACGGAGAAATGGAAATAGAAACTCGAAAAGGAAACTAACCGGTTGCGGTGGGATTGACCGACGAATGTATGTGAGGTTTCGTCTGAACCGGTTTTTGATCTCCTTGTCCGCTCTTCACCACCAAGAAAAACTATGGCTTTCTTTTCTCCTTGCCGTCGACTCTTTTTTCTCTTAGTGAACAGTAACGGCTCCTCTCCCAAAATTAGGGTTTTTCGGCTCTTTTTTTCTTTCTTAGTGAACAGTAGCCTCTCTTTTATATGTGGCTCATCTCCTCTCTGCTGTGTTGCTATGTCTTCTCAGAGTAGTGGGAAGTGTCTGTATGGAAGACGTTTTGAATTTTTGTCCATATTCAACTTGTGGTCCCCTTATCAATTCTCTTCACTTCCAAAACTTCACTGTTGGTAAGAAACAATTCACCACTGTAACTCACTTGAATATGTGTTTTCTTGAATTAATGAATATGTGGTCGTGTCAATTTCAATTGTTGCTGATAGTTGCAGGAGAATTACAAAGCAAAGCAGTGACAACTGCATCATATCGTCGAGCAGTAACTGCAATGGCACCAACAGGCACGTCAGGAACAAGACCAACACCAAACATCAAAATGTCTTTTGCATAGGGCTGGTGCGCAATCGCTCGAATTGCACCAGTTATTCCCCTGTCTTCAGGAATCGCGACACGGCTCAATGACAGGTCGGGAAGAGCTAAGGCATTGGACAGGTTTGTCATCCTGAAGTCTTAATGGATTGCACTACTCATGAATTTTAAAACCAACATCAGGCTGTCTAACTCTTTGGCCATGAACAGGTCCTTGTGCTGCGACAAATCCATACATACAACATAATGTAACAACAACTTGTCTTCTAATCAAACGCCCACAAATAAGTGCTTGTAACCTCATCATGCCTTTAAGGCTCTAAATGCTCTCCGAGCCAAATAACTCCTGAAAGCAGCCTGTGCTTTCGTAACTGCCTCCTCCCGCCTCAATATTTCTGGATCGAGTGGTGCATCTTGCCGCATAAACAGCAGAAGCAGCAATCATCGAAGGACTATACGATGATACAGCAACATAATACATCATAGAAAGTTCAGCTAGGAAATTGACCATATTTTCCATCTGTTCATCAGAGGGAGTGGAGGCTTTGATGTACCGAACCAGAAAGACATAAGGAGTAGGAACTGTTAAATACCATTCCAGGTTTCCAGGATTGTTTTCTCCATAACCAAAACCTGTTCTCTAACATAGGCATTGTCTGATATGCATACAAAATCTGTAACCTCTGGTGCCCATATCTCTTCATACTTAGATGCAATAAGCATTGAGCTTATGCCAATAAGCTGAAGTTCCTTTCTAGGAACAACCTTCATGGACAAGAATCGGTCAACTATGTTAAGAGTCAGATAGAAAATTTCTGGCATGAGTTCGAATTTTCGATGAACTTCAATCAACCATTCAATAAGAATCGCTCTCATCTTAGCATTTATATCGGGCTGTGAAACCATGTAATCATGTACAGGACAATCACCTTCACGGAGTTTGTAAAACTTGTAAATATCATCAATATACTCAGTTGCAGCCAATTCATTGTCTTTGTCAGTTGCATCAATGCCCATTACCAAATCATTTGGCACACTTCTACCAACAGCCTTGCTTCTAGCTGTATGCACAGAGCTAAATGTCCTAACATTTATCTTAGATTTGTCTCTTAACTTTCTCCCTTTAAGTGGCCTTTTCTCTTTCACTTCAGCTTCTTTCATCAGAACTGATGACAATAACTTCATGTTCAGCAGGTTTCGGAGCTTGTTCCATCTTGTTCTTCATCTTTATACTCATGGTTAATACCCTCTTCAACAAGGGCTATTCTGAGCCTCATCCAGAACGGACTTGGCCAGTAATCTAGAAGAATCAATTCATCAGCCATGGTCGCAGTTAGAGCGGATGACAAAAAAAGAAACAGAAATGAATGGCTGTGATTGATAATGGAAACAACAGGAAACAGTCCAGTTCCCAAAGGTCTCAACTCACTCTCATAAATGGTATGTGCATTACACACAAGCTTGGAAAAAAATTCTGCAATCTCATTAATATTGTTTCAGGCCATTGTAGTATCAAGTGTACAAGATTAGCCATTTGTGCATACAACACCGGCTGCTCCTTCGGTTACGGTATCCTTGACTGTACCGTTTGCTGCAACTTGGTAAATTGCGAGAGAACAACCAATTATGGAATATACGAAAGACATGATTGCTGCCACTATCGAAAGCAAACATGTTTCATGAAACTCCAGAATTTGAGAAACGGAAATTCGAATCACTCCAAAACCGATTAGGTATTGATTGCTTGAAATCCTACATGGATCTTTTCCTCCCGATTTATGAAGGCATCTGATCCTCTTATATTTCCGTCATGCCAGATACGATTTTGACACAGTTTCTCCACTCTTTGGTCTGCTCTTTGGAGTTTTTTCAGTACGCTTGCTAACAGGTCGTATGCGAATATCCTTTCTGTCAGGAACCGATTTCCTCAATAAAGTTAGAGTTGGTTCAGAACCTTCGAATGGACCTGAGCATTCGTTTTCCATTGCTATCGTTGCAGCTTGATATGCAAGATCATGGATGATAGAACTGCAAAAAAAATTGTATCTGTTGCCTCTTCAAGTGTCAGGCTTCTAGTGTTGCCTGCACCTAGATACTCCACTATAACCGTTGATTCCTCAGATCCATGGGACTCGGGTGCATTGAGCTCTGAAACAGAAGCAGTGTGACAATCATTGGAAGGATTTCGAGTAGAAAGTTCCGGTAAGTCATCGAGGGCACACTTTGATGCCAGATCAGTATCTTCCCCTTTGATTTCTGATTCCGTGATTGTAAAACAGTGGGCAATAACCGAAGCATCCATGATGTTGTTCTTGTTGGTGGTTAGTGCCATCAAATTAGAGAGAGCAACCCAACACATATGAGTCCATAATTGCAACTCTTTGTGAGAGCTTAGACACCTTGGATGATCCCGAAGCCAAAGCATCAATGATTCAGATAATTGGTGAATATGCGGAAAGAATTTACAATGCAGTGGGCCCTCAGTTGGCTTCTTAAGGAAAAGTTTGACAGTAGCAGTCAACAATTATAGTTGGACACAAGTGCAGGTTCTTCAGGGAAACTTTCCAAGAAATTTTCAAGAAGCTCGTCAGCATAACACATGTTTCTCCTCAAGCTTCATATCTTCTTGCATTATTCTATGACTCTGATCATTACAAGAAGAACTCGTATCAATCTGTTTCTCTCCACCTGAAGCTGGCTTTGAAACAGGAGCAATATGATTTTGATCCTCATTTGAAATCTCACAACATTGTGATGGAATGCCTGTATCTGTATCTGTTGTTTTTGTCGAAGTGATTTTATTGAATACCTTGGTTGTAAACATATATAAACCAACCACAAAAACTACCAAGCCACTTGCATTCCTTTTGCAACTCTCTTTCGTATAAAATTTGGCGGTTTGGTGCGGTATACGGTTACCGACGGTAGCATGGATGAAGCACTTTGGCATTCATGGACTTATGTATCCGACATAGGAAATCATGTTGAAACGGAAGGAATGGGCCAGAGAATCGTCCCTGTCTCAATTAGCGCAGATGGCATGCTGCTTGGGTTTGTTTCAGATGCCATATCGGAGAAGGTTGATTCACTTAGAAAAGGAAAGAATGAAGTGATCGAAAGACACCTTGTACTCATCCTTGGGTGGAGTGACAAATCGGGCTCACTTTTGAAGCAGCTGGCAAATAAGAGTGTCGGTGATGGTGTTATTGTGGTGCTCGAGAATCTGCAAAGAGATCATAAAGTATAACAACCTTTGCATCAACTTGATGAATAAGAAGAACATTGTCGACCACACTCACAGCAATCCTGCTGGAATAAATTGGCAAAGATCCCTGTTGTATCACTGCATCACGATATAGCCTATAGGAATGGAGTAGCATTGCAACTCTATCAACTTGCAAGCAGTATATCCTA
This sequence comes from Lathyrus oleraceus, assembly GCF_024323335.1. Lineage (NCBI taxonomy): Eukaryota > Viridiplantae > Streptophyta > Magnoliopsida > Fabales > Fabaceae > Lathyrus > Lathyrus oleraceus. The sequence goes on along the minus strand of NC_066582.1, from coordinate 383,136,668 downwards.
CCATAAACAGTAACAATAAAGATGTCTTCAGCTGCTAAAACGGGCTTACTATTAGCCTCAGACTTGGCCATAACCATCTCAAACATTGGTAAGCGAATAACATCTGCAGATGAAATATGAAATCCATGGAATGTCTTGCACTGCATTCCAGAAGCAAGAAGAACCAGGCGGCTTTCATGTGGCTCTTTTTTGTTTCTTCTACAATCTCTTCAACTTATGCCACTTGAGGTAGATCTGGTATGATAATCTAGAGAATACCATAGAAACACACCTCCATTGCTTAGTTGAAAGGGGATTCCTACTAAATAGTGAAGATACCACAATGCTAACGAATTTGCGAGTGGTAGTGATGGTGGTGTTAACCAAGGAGCCAAACCGGCTTATGGTCAAGAAGATAAAATTCTGTCCCACAGCACCACAACAGTAATACAGAAAAATATCCCATACTGCCTCTGGATGCAGTTTGCAAAAGTGAACCGCCTCATATCCACTGGCACTGGGCCATGCAAACATGTAAATCATATTGTATATGGTTCCCCATAAATTCATGCCCAACATAATACCCCAAGCACTTGTTTTTGGGTACCTAGCTTTTAAGGAATCCTGGGTTGCATTAGTAAATTCATCAAAAGCAAGGTTCAAGAAACATAGCCCATATCCAAGTGGAGCATTTGGATGTGTTAGCTTGTTGATAGTCTTTGAGCTAGTCTTTAGAAGTGCAAATGTTGAAACCCCTCCAGCAACAAGGAAGGTGCAAAGGTATTTTGGAATGGTGTATCTTATACCATATACGAGTGAACCCATCAGCATAACTGGAATCATTTTTGAGGACTTTGCCAGCACCTGAGCAGGGTAACTAATATACTGCAAAGCTTCAGTTCCCATAGCAGGACCAATGGTGTTAGTAATACCAGCACTCCAATAAGACCATCAAGGAGCACCACCAGAAATTCCACCAGACCACATCTGTATTATTATGAATGACCAGATTAAACACACTACGTTCTATGCCAAGTTCAAAACCGCTAGGTGTTCAAATCTCTCACCGTCTGGACCGAATCGTTTCGTTGACAGTGTTTCCTGAAGAATGCCTTGGTAGATATAAGCCGACCAAATTCCGGTGACGCAGAAGGCTAGTACCAGAACGCGGCGGAGTCCTCCGCCTTGAGCTTCCATTAGAGCACCAAGATTTTATGGTTCGGTTTTTCTTTTTCGTTTTTTTTATTTTACGTGAATCGGAATCAAAGAACCGGAGCGGTGAAGATCGGAGAATGAATGAATGAATGAGAAAATGAATATGCATGATGACCCAAAAATAAAATATTTTGCACTTGACACATAGTTAATTTGAAAGAAAAGTGAGAACTAGTAATGTGACAAGGCGGGATGAATAATCACTTCGATGAAATTGGAACGAGAGATGAAACATGAGGTTCACTTGATTGCGACAAATGAAATAGTTTTCAAATCTCGCATGGCTAAGGAGATTAATCATCTTATACCAAAAATCAAGAAACAAAACCCAAAAGACAAACATGGACTGGTCGTGGTAGCAAGTCCAACAACAAACGTTGTTTTTTTTGGATAGTATCATGACCAGATGGAATGGTCGTGAAGAAAGAATGCAAATGAGTGATTGATGGGGAAAAATTTTCAGGGCCAAAATCGGGGTATGACACAAGTCAAGAGAAAAAATTTGTTGTACAACCCGGCCAATCCAGTATTGTGTATCAGAAAATTGATCAAGATGAAGTGCTGAAATTGATCAAGAAGAGTGATTTCAATATGGTGGACCAGTTGTTGCACACTTTGTTCAAGATATTTATGTTATCCCAATTGATGACTTCAGAAGCCCACCAAGAAGCTTTATAGAAAGTCCTAGACCATGCCTATGTGGACCATGGCGTGACAATTGATCAATTTGATGGAATTATGGCCAATATTACCGCATGTAACAATTTGAGCTTCAGTGATGAAGAGCTTCTCGAGCAGGGGAGGAATCATAATTTGGATCTGCATATATCTATAAATTGTCAAGAAGATGCCTTGTCCAATGTGCTGGTGGATACTGGATCATCTTTGAATGTTTTTCCCAAGTCTACGCTGTCTAAACTTTCTTACCAAAGTGCTCCAATGAGATTCAGTGTAGTTGGTAGATAATACAGCTAAGTTCAACATCTTCTCCTTTATGGATGGATTCTCTGGTTATAATCAGATCAAGATGGCACCCGAAGACATTGAAAAGACAAGATTAATCACACCCTAAACATTCTGCTATAGAGTGATGCCTTTCGGTTTAAAGAATGTTGGTGCAACGTACCAAAGAGCCACAGGTACTATTTTCCATGACATGATGCACAAAGAGATAAAAGTCTATGTTGATGATATGATTGCTAAGTCGAAGACTGAATAAGATCATGTTGAATATTTGTTGAAGCTGTTTCAGCGATTGAGGAAGTTTAAACTCTGGTTGAATCCTAATAAATGTACTTTCGGTGATCATTCAGGAAAGTTTTTGGGTTTCATTGTCATCTAGAAAGGTATTTAAGTAGATCCTGATAAAGTCAGAGATATTCAAGAGATGCATGCGCCTAAGACAGAAAAGAAAGTCAGAGGGTTCCTCGAGCGTCTGATTTATATACCCAGATTTATATCTCACATGACTGTCATATGTGGGCCAATTTTCAAACTTCTCCGCAAAGATCAAGGTTTTGTTTGGACAAAGGACTACCAGAAATATTTTGACAGCATTAAGGAGTATCTGCTTGAACCTCATATCTTTCCTCCTCCAGTGGAAGGAAGATCCTTGATTATGTATTTGACCGTGTTAGAAGAGTCCATAGGTTGTGTGTTGGACAACAAGACAAAACTGGTAGAAAGGAGCATATCGTCTAATATCAAAGTAAGAAATTTACAGACTGTGAGTCTCGGTACTCCATGCTTGAAAATACTTGTTGTGGTTTAGCCTGGGCTGCCAAACATTTACGCAAATATATGATCAATCATACCACTTGGTTGATATCCAAAATGGATCCAATCAGGTATATATTTGAAAAGCATGCTTTGACCGGAAGTATAGCTCGTTGGTAGATGCTATTGTTTGAATATGATATTGAGTACCATACTCAAAAAGAAATAAAAGGATCTATTCCTTCAGATCATTTGGCTCACCAGCTGATCGATGATTATCAACCCATCAAGTTCAACTTCCCTGAAGTAGATGTTATGTACTTGAAAGCTAAAGATTGCGATGAGCCGTTACCTGGAGAAGGACCAGAGCCTGGATCCCGTTGGGCTTTAGTGTTTGATGGAGCTGTTAATGCTTATGGAAATGGAATTGGGGAAATCATTATTACTCATAAGGATTCTCATATCCCTTTTACTCCAAGACTGATGTTTGATTGTACGAATAATATGGCAGAATATGAAGCTTGTATCATGGGTCTTGAAGAATCCATTGATTTGAGAATTAAAATCCTTCGTGAATACGGAGATTCAACCTTGGTGGTTAATCAGATTAAAAGAGAATGAGAGACGCGTCATCATGGATTGATTCCTTACAAATATTATGCAAGGAGGTTGTCAACCTTCTTCAACAAAATAAAGTTTCATCATGTACCTCATGAAAAGAATCAGATGGAGGATGCTCTGGCTACTTTATCTTTTATGTACAAAGTAAATCGTTGGAATGACGCGCCCAGTATCATGATTATGCGCCTTGATAGACATGCTCATGTGTTTGAAGTAGAAGAAGTCACATATGACAAGCCTTGGTATTATGATATTAAATGTTTCCTCCAAAGTCAGGAATACCCCCTTGGGGCATGAAACAAAGATAAGAATACTTTAAGAACACTGGATGGAAATTTATTTCTAAATGAAGTAATGTTGTACAAGAGAAACTTTGACACGGTCTTGCTCAGATCCATGGATAGACGTGAAGCATACATGTTAATGCAAGAAGTTCATGGAGGATCCTTTGGTACCCATGCCAATGGAGATGCAATGGCTAAAAAGATGTTAATGGTAGGTTACTATTGGCTAACAATGGAATCTGATTGCTGTAAATATGTGAAGAAGTGCCATAAATGTCAGATTTATGCTGATAAGATTCATGTTCCTTTGACGCTTCTCAATGTTATTTTATCCCTATGGCCTTTCTCTATGTGGGGAATTGATATGATTGGTATGATTGAGCGTAAAGATTCGAATGCACATCGTTTCATCCTGGTACCTATTGATTACTTCACTAAGTGGGTTGAAGCATCATTTTATGCTAATATGACCAAGCAGGTTGTGGTCCGATTTATCAAGAATCAGATTATTTATCGATATGGTGTTCCAAGTAAGATCATTACTTATAATGGGTCGAACTTAAATAACAAGATGATGAAAGAACTTTGTGATGACTTCAAGATTGAACATCCTATCTCTTCTCCTTACAGGCCCAAGATGAATGGGGTTGTTGAAGTTTCAAATAAGAACATTAAGAAGATCATTTAGAAGATGGATGTGACATATAGAGATTGGCATGAGATGCTCCCTTTTGCTTTGCATGGGTATCCTACATTTGTTCACACTTCAACAGGGGAATCCCCTTTCTCCCTTATGTATGGCATTGAAGTAGTTCTCCCTGTAGAGGTTGAGATCCCATCAATGCGAGTCCTAATGGAAGCCAGTTTGTCTGAGGCTGAATGGTGTTAGAGCAGATATGATTAGTTGAATTTGATTGAAGAGAAAAGAATGACAGCCTTGTGTCATTGTTAGTTATATCAAAAGAGAATGAAGAAAGCATTTGACAAGAAGGTTAGATCTCGTGTATTCAGAAAAGGTGACATTGTGCTTAAGAAGATCTTGTCTTCCAACACTGATTCTAAGGGCAAGTGGACTCCTAATTATGAAGGCCAAATGTTGTTAAAAGAGCTTTCTATGACGGTGAATTAATTCTTACAACTATGGATGGTAATGAGATCCCTCATCTTGTGAATGTCGATGCAGTCAAGAAATACTTCGCCTAAAAAATAAAAGAATACCTCGCTAAGTTGAAAACCCAAAAGGGTGGATTAGACAAAAATGAGCGTCTTGATGGATTAAAAACCTGAAAGGGATGTCCAGGAAAAAATTAGATACATAAACAGAAGATAATTATCCCAGTAGATTGACTCCGAAAAGGCAATCTAGGAAAAAGTTAGGGATTATGGCATGTAACTGCATCAGGCTAGACTTGATCGTTTGAAGCAACAATACCTATCACAGTTTCTTTTTCTGTCATCCTCGACCGAAGTCCTGAGCATAATGGAATTCAAAGTTGTTAGGGAGAATAGCGGTCATTGTATCTCAATATAGCCCTTTCCATGTATTTACCATTTTGCAACTTTGTAATGATCCATGGAGTTACGCCATTTGCGGACTATCATTCTATTAATAAAATTTGAGCCTTTTGCCCATTTGTTTGCTCCTCTTATTTTGTTTCAGTTTATGAAATTTCATTTATTTTTTATGATAATTTTTTAAACAAAAATATATTTGAAAAATCATATTCTTGAAAAATCATATTCTTGAAAATTAAAAAAAAAAGATATGTATTTTCCTCGACTTGTGAATACAAAAGAGGAATGTTAATGGCAATCCCAAGGATGGTAAGGTCCTGAAGAGTGGAATTCAGTGAGTTCCTCAGGTCGGATTTTCATTTGTAACAGTCTCCCCAACATCAGATTGCAAGAGTGATGTGATCCCTAATAAATCTTTGTCAGTATTTCCATCTTGTTGAGATTATCTGAGTATCTGGTTGTACTGTGTTATCAGTATCGCGCCTTTGTGTTTGTTTTGTCAGAATAATCAGACACATGTGCATAGCATCATGATATTTATTTGCGCATTTTTTCATTTTTTGTAATAATTCCTCAACATTATCTTAAACTTTTCTCCCTGTAAAGTGTGTGTGTCCTCTCTCTAATAGAGTGTCAACCTTAAGCAGAAAGAGTTTATCCTTTCTAATTCCCCACTGAGTCTGATCCTCGTGGAAGATTTTTTTTCAGTTTTCCCCCTAGTTCATTATCTGGATGGGATTAATCTCCAATTCACGCCCTCATTGGATTCAATCATCTTTTACCGCTTCTCTCCAGTTCATTCATGGTCTGACCTTTGGTCCCCCTTTGGTTGATTACCTTTGTTAAGTTACCACTTGGCTGGTAGTTGGTAATGATTCTCCTTTTGAGCTTATTATCTTTGTTAAGCTATCACTCGAATGATAGTAGGTAATATTCCTTTTACCTTTGATTGGTTGCCTTTGTTAAGTTACCACTTGGCTGGTAGTTGGTAATCATTCTCCTTTTGAGCTTATTACCTTTGTTAAGATATCACTCGACTAATAGTATGTAATATTCCTTTTACCTTTGATTTGTTACCTTTGTTAAGCTATCACTTGGCTAGTAGTTGGTAATCATCCTTTTGAGCGTATTACCTTTGTTAAGCTATCACTCGACCAATAGTAGGTAATGTTCCTTTTTTCCTTTGATTGATTACCTTTGTTAAGCTATCACTTGGCTGGTAGTTGGTAATCATCCTTTTGAATTTATTACCTTTGTTGAGCTATCACTTGGCTTATAGTTATGTAATATTCCTCTCCTATTGGAGTCGGGGTTTTTCCATTTTGTTGTTTGCTTTTCCCTAGTGAAGTCTTTCTTTAATAAGTCTTTCCCATGGGATATTTAGTTCGTTTTATAACCATGCATCAGTTATTTTCGAGCTCTTCCTTTTTCCCTACGAAACTTTGTGTATCCCCAGCTAGGTCCCCCCTTTGGAACCTGTCATTCCCTTGCGGGATTTTAGTCTCCTTTTTTCTCTGGCAGTTTTTTGTCTCTCATGGAGCTATATTCCCCACCGAGATACTTGTTTTCATTCATATCATATCATAAACATCTTGCGGTATCTTAGGGCCAAAAATTGGGTCTTTAATATTTAAGTCTCTCCAATCTTGTTGAGACGAAGATTTCAACCTTCATATCTCCAAATTGAAGAAACTTAAATAGGGGCTTCTGTCATACCCTAATTTTTAACCCTAAGATCCCACATATCATTTTCATTTTTTTTTCATACAAGCAAGGTTACATCTTGGTCCTTCCCCTTATCTAACTTTAGGTTTGCTTTTGCAGGGATCACCAAGCACCTCTTTGATGATGTTTCACTTTTGTGTTTATTTGATTCATTGCTTATCTAACCACCAATCAAAATACCAAAAATATGTCTTTTTTCCCTTAATTTTTGTGTGCAATGTAGGGATTTTCAAATCAAGAACATCTCAAAGTTTTATGGCTTACTTCTCGAGAAAAGTCAAATGGTTCATGTGTTTATTTCCATGCCTTCTTCAACAAGTAACTTCAAGATTTGAGAAATTTAATCAAGAGATAATCAAGAATGCCTTATCTTGAGTTCATATGATCACCCATGTGCTTTGAAATGCAAGAAAGGTCCAAATACACAAGCTTGTTCCAAGAGGTTTGACCTAAAAGTTAACATTTTGAAGTCAACGTTCCAAGGATCACAACTCTTTCAATTCTCAACATTTTTAATTCTCCTTTTTGAATATGACTCTTGTCAACATCCTCTACAACTTCTATTTGCATTACAAGATCCAATTATGCTTGGAGAATCATCAAATGTTTGGAGACATTATAGGTCATTTGTGGACTTATTGAAATTTGACCTATTTTCAAGTGACTTTTTACCAACTTTCAAGGATCATAACTTCAATTTTCAACATATTAAGCTGATTATTTTTGCACAATGTCATTGGTTATACCCTCTACAAGCTTCATTCAAGGACCAAGGTCATAATATGCTTGGAAGGCCATGGAATTCATTGGAACATTACAGGTCATTTTCATCCATGAAGCACTAAAAAATTTCTAAGTTACATAACCAGTTTTTCATGCCAACTTTAACATGACATAACTTTATGCTCAAACATCCAAATGTAACCTTTCTTGGCACATTGTAATCTTGGCCATGATGTTAACACATTGCAAAAATAATGGGATCAAAAACCCTCTTGAGTAGGATGCCCCATTAAGTTGAACATGGTGACTTGTAACTGAAGAAGTCACCATTGCCTAAAATTTGATCACGACTAAACTCAATTACAAGCCAAATTAGCAAGTGGTTTGGTCCTAAACATGTTTTAACACGTATCCAGAAGTTAATTAACACTTAAAACACATCATTTGGCTGAGTTTTGATGCGTTTCAAGTCACATTTTTCACACACTTGGATCAAATTCGTTTTGCACGAATTCTGCATCATTCCACACGTATTTGGATCCAAACACATTCCCTATAAATAGAGGAAGCTATTGCCTTCATTTGCAAGCTTTGGAGAACCAAGAAACCCCTACTGCAACTTGAATTTTTTCTAGAAATTTCAATTATCGTGTTTTGAGTTTTAGTGTGTTTCAATCCATTTTCTTGATTCCATTAGCACCATTGGTATCCTCTGAAACTTTTGCAACAATTCTCAAGCTCTGAAACCTTCTAAAGTGCTCTAACCAGATCGAGCTTCATCAACTTCTGATCACCATCTAGACAAGATAGTTCTGAGCATCATTTAAACTCAAATAAGTAACCACAATGTAGTCATTCACTCTCTGATGCTTTCCCCTAACTTATCTGGTGTTGATTGATCGTGTTCATCATCTAATTTAATTTTTTCTCGCTTTCTTGTTTCTGAAATTCCATTTCCTCGGTTTACATAAATATATTTGGAGTATAAGGTTGAATTCGGAATGAGAAGAGGATAACAATGGTGGTGGTCTCGTATCTTAAATTTACCAAATGATGAAACTCTGGTGAGAGATAACCGGAGAAGACGACCAAAGTTTTCCTCAGGTGGTCTGAGTTTGAACCACACACGTTGGTAAATTGAAATATTTTGATTGGTTGAATTTAAACTGGATCATGTGTTTGGCTGCGGCATGCTCCATCGTGCATCCTAACCTTTGGAGTGTTGGATTTGCCAAGTCAATTAATGAGGCGTGATCCAACGCTCCGTGTTTTTTCTGATTTTAATCCTTTGTCTTTTATTATTTTTAATTTCCTTTTCTGTAAAAATTCAGAGTAATTTCATTTTTTATCCAAAAAATCCCAAAATAATTTCTCAAATTCTCTTTTATTTTTCTTCATTTGATTTTTATTTTTCCATATTTTATTTCATTGATTTCATATTTTTCATGAATTTTATCTTTTCTCCTTTGTTTTAATTGGTTTAAAAATATTTTTCTGCATTTTAAAATTCTGAAAATTTTATTATATGTTTCTTATTTAACTTTCAATCTTCCATAATTTTCTTGGCCATTTATTTAGTGTTTTGAAGGACTTCATGGATTTTCCACTTTATTTCTATTTTAAAAATCATTTAAAAATACTTATCATGCATTTTTATTTTGTTTAATTGCATTTTATATTTGTGCGACCTTGTGAACTTTTGTTGGCCTTGGATCATGCTGGTTTTGACTTCAAGTCTCATCAAACTCAATGGATCTTGGGTGTTGATGGGGTGAAAACCTTAATCCACCAAAATGGATTATTGATTTTGATGATGACTTGATCAAGCTTTTGATCCAATTTGGGTTTTACTTCTCTTGACTCTTTCTTCTCCATCTCCTTCTTTTCCCTTTTGATTAATTAGATGGCTTGAGTCCATCTTGTTCATGATGTGTGAATTGGTACTTGATGAACTTTCATCATTTCAAATCTACCTTCTAAGTGATCATGAATCATTTAAGGTACTTTGGATTGATGCATAAGTTTTTCTTAACTGTCACGAAGTGCGGATTGAAGTAATGAACAATCATCCTAGGCTTTGTGCTTGATCATCCCCTTCCTTTTTTTGTGTGTGGCATGACTTTAGGATAATGATTTACATATCATTTCTCTAGCATGTATTAACACAAATATTATTATTGACTGACCTCAGATAGTTGTGACTTCTAGATAGATCCAATTATGATTGCTTAACATAGCGCTAAATTTTTGCCAAAAGAAAAGGAACTTTTATAATTGAGATTTTAAGTCTCATATTCCTCATGGTATTGTGTGAAAATGTTGCTCCTTTTCCATTTATGAGAGATAGTTGCATACTTGTTGATTTTATCCAAGTTGGAGCCCTTCTCATGAATGGTGTATAGGTTCATATTTTCATGCTTGTGAGTGGATAGTTGAGTGTTCTCTAAAAAGTGACCAAAAACACCTTTTCATCTTTACTAACATCCCTTACTAACTTTTCACTTGTATTAACTTCTATTTTAATGTCATTTACTTTATGCCTTTATTTTATGTCATTTACTTTATACTTTATGTTTAACATTTCATACCATATTATTTGTGATTATGTTATTTCGTTCTTTGTCCATTTGGACTTTTCTTTTATATCATTGTAAAGAAAACACTAATAAGAAAAAACCTAAAAAGAATCTTATTTCTCCTAACTCATGGACTTGAGGTTACTATCCTTGGCATTATTGTGGAGTTATGGACTTAGAATTAGGATCTTGACCCTTGCTTTAGGCCTTGTGACTTGAGACCTTGGGACATTCTCTGTGAAGACCTATGGACTTAGAATTAGGACCTTTGGGACTTCTCTGTGAAGACTTGGTTTGGTTACTTTGGTTTCATCTGATACATCGATTATCATTTGCTTATTTTGACTTGCTTGAGACTTAATCCAAAGGAGGGAACTCTTGCTTGACTTATGTCATAAATCTTGTTATCTCTTGGTTAGATCTTTCCTACCTATCTTTTACATTATGCTTTAAGATAGTCTCTTCGTCTCCTCCCATTCTTTAATTTTCAAAATCTTCTCTCTTTTTTTAAACCTTATTGCTTTCTAACTTGAACCTCTTTCTCAATAAACATTGACTTTTATCAAGTGATTTTCAAAATATTTTTCCAAATAAATACTGATTCATCTTAAGCATATTTAGACCAATTTCAAAAGACTAAAAAAATGCATGACTCATTCAAACCATTTTGTGCCCTTGTACACTTTTCCTTTTAAAAACTTTTCTCAAGGTATTAGAAATAAGTCATTTCCATGGTTGAGTTATAATTCTCCTATCTCCATAGTATTGATGATAATTCTTTTCCATCTATGGGAGATAGTGGCATACTTGTTGATCCTTATCCAAGTTGGAGTCTTTATCATGATGATGCAAAGTTCTTATACTTGTGGGTGACTAGTGTAAGACCCCAATTTTGACCCTAAGATCCCTCATGCTATCTCATCATATGCATTAGCATTGTGATAACAACTTGGCATCCTCCTTACCCCTCATTCATTGGGTTTGCACTGGGAGAGATCATCAAGTACATTTGATTGTATCATACTTCATTTTTATTATTTACTAACCAAAATACCAAAAATATGTCAATATAAAGTTTGTTTCTTTTGTAGATAGTGTGTGTGCTCACATATGCTATATCAAGCTTATATCTAGGGTTTAAGACCCTCAATGGAAGGATCTCAATAAATAAATGGTTCACATTATCCCTAAGTATAATATATGGATCCCCATGTTCTTCACATGTTATTTTGATCAAGAAATCATCAAGAGTTTGGAGTTGGTTTGCCTTGGAAACCCTAATTCATCTAGGTATCTTGTGTGACTTCTTCAATAAGTTTCTTCATTAATTGATCAAATATTTTAAGGGATAATTCACATTACATCATCTTATGCATATATGATCATCCATGAGTCCCAAAAGTCAAGAGATTATCAAGCTAGCAAGTTGGTTCATGGTGGTTGACCAGAGAAAGTCAACTAGTCAAAACTGGGGTTCCCTATACCCTATCTCCTACAATGTTTGTCATATGAAAATGATTCCAAGAGCAGAGTTAGTATAAATGACACTCAAAACAACTTTAATGTTTAAGTCAAGAGATATTTTTGCTTGTAAAGTCATTCTTTATGGTGAAATATTATAGGTCATTTTGTCTAAACCCTAGTTTGGAGGTCAACTTCCCAAGACCATAACTTGCTCAATTTGTATGATATGAAAGCCATTCAAATTCCATGATCAAATTAAAGATGCCTACTTCAACTTTGATGTTTATAGGAAGTGAAAATTCAACTTTCAAATGTATATTTCAAGAGGAAACATTATAGGTCATTTTGGGTCAATACCATTGAACAAGTGATTTTCCTCGACTTCTAAAATGCATAACTCCTTCACTAAAAATCCAAATGAGTTAAAATGTGTAAACATATTGAAGATGTTTGAAATAGCTACAACTTTGATGAAGGAACATTTCTCAATTGAAGTCCATAGAAAAAGTTATTCAAGGTGGAAGAAGTGAACATTTGACTTGGGACTTAGAAAATTTTCAAATATGTTTGATTTCCCAAACTTCCACCTCAAAATTCATCATGATCCAAGCATCAAATGAAAATGTGTTCAACATGGAAGTTGTTCCCCTTGATCTCATCTTTCCAAAAAGTCCAAGATTATCTCGTTTGACCAAAGTATGAGGGACTTGCGCATGGGTGTAAGTTAAAGGAACATTTGGATAATTTCAACTTCCATTTTTCATACACATTTGCATGGACTTCTAACATGATTTCAACAGGGTGTACCCTCAATAATGGATCATAATACATCATCTCATGGACCTAGTGCAAGCCCATGCATCCATGCAAGGGAGAATTTCAAATTTTTCCAAAATCGGAAGTGTGTGGAAATCAATCTCATGGCCTATAAATAAGACCCTCATTACTCAGAATTAAGGACCTCATGCCAAAGCTTTGAACCTACAACCATAAACCCTCACCATTAAAGGATAAACTTGAGGATTTTCTTTGAAAATTGAGTTTCAATTCTCCATCTGTTTTGAGATTGACACTCCAAGACTCCATCCATCTCCTTGATCCATTTCACTTCCATCAAGCATCTGAAGCAAGGCCAAGCATAATTGAAAGTAGGATCATGCCAATTTAAAGCTCCAATGAAGGTGATTTTTCATAATTTTCATCTCTTCGATTCTCCCTCAATTCTCCACCATTCTTGTTGATTTTTGGTTGTCTGAAGTCCTATCAATGTAGGCAAGAAGATTGAGTTGTTTTGAGGTCAAATCGAAGCAACCCAGTTCCTGATCCTCAAAATTCAAATCCCTGTATCTTTTTATGTACTTGGAATTGGACAAAATTGAGGCCAGATTCGAGCTCCTGAGCATTTTTTATTTAAATTCATGTCTTGTTTTTTCATTTTGGTGATGGTTGATGGTGGACAAGTCCGGTGAGGTCCACCGGAGAAGAAGATCGGAGCCCTAGCTCCGGTGATGTGTTGTCATGCATCTCAGCCACATGATCCAACTGAATTGTTCTAATCTGGTGCGTTGCTTTTGATTACCACGTGTGTGGGATAGTTGACTGAAGCGCATGTGGAACACGTGTTTCCATCCATCTGATATGCCACCTCAATTAATGAGGGAGATCAAATGACTCTCCTTTTTTTGAATTTCTGAATATTTCATTTAATTGCTTATTATTAATTAATTCATTTTAATTTCATTTTTAATCCAAAAAATATGGTACTTTCACCAAAAAATTCAAATATTTTCCTCTTTCATTTTCTGAAATAAAATTCTTTTTTTGATTAATTTTGATATTTTCCATGAATTAATTGTTTTTGTGCATATTTTTAATTGTTTAAAAATACTTCTGACCTTTCAAAAATTATGAAATTTTTTGTTAAAGGTCCTTTGACCTTGTTTGACCTATGATAAATCTCTTGGCCATTTATTTGGTATTTTGAATAGGTTTTAGGTTTTTGATCGAACATAATTTAATTTAAATGCATTTTAATTTGATTTTTAATTGATTAATTGTGTAGAAATTATGTTGAGCCATTTTTATTGACTTGGGAAGTTTGACTATGTGTTTGGGCATTGGTCAAGGTTGATTTGACTTTTGTTGGATTAGAATCATTGGATTTAGGGGATTGATGAAATGTACATTTCATCTCCCAAAATAAATGAATGATTTTAATTTGGTAAAATCCCTCCCATGACCAATTTGTGTTTGTATCATTTCCCCTCCCTCTTCATCTTCAATCCCATTCTATTACATTCCTCTCATTGACCAATGAAGTCTCAATATCCTAAGGCTAATTGGTTCATCAATAACTTCATGTTAGATGAACCAATACAAGTATGGATGAGATTAGGTCCATCCTTTGATCATTTTATTTTTTGTCTGTGGTATGTGTTAAGAGTATGGTTTATTATACCATATCTCTAACATGCATTAGCACCAAAAAATTTATTGCCCGGCCTCAGATAGTTGTGACTTCTACATACGTCCAATTACGATTGCTTAACATAACGCTAAAGGATCCTTTGGAAGATGTACTGGTACAAGGATCCATACTTGTGAATAGAGGGTTGAGCGTTCTCCAAAGAATGACTTAAACAATTGAAAAGTAAAACTTTACTAACATCTAACCAACTAACAATTTGACTAACTTTTATTATCATTGTTCTTAATTTCAAGTAATTTACTTTATGTACTTTAAATTCAAGTCATTTATCATTTCATTTGTCATTTTACATATCATTTAACTTGTTTATGTTTATGCCATTTTTACTTTGCTCACTTGAGCCATATATTGTGATTGTATATATTTGTTTGCGTACCTTGTTTGTGTTTATGGTCTTAGGAACTTAAAATACTTAATTAACAACAAAAAACCCCTAAAAAATGTTTGTGTGGACTGTTGGATTTGATCTGAGCCTTGGACTTAGAATTAGGCAGCATTCCCTATGCAAAAGAACTTGGTCAATGCCAACATCTCTGAAACCAAGTTATTATAAATTGAGCTTTCATCTGATACAAATATTAAGATCCACTTGAGTTCATCTTCTACATGGTCTTAATGCAAAGGTTACTCTGAGCCTGTGTCTAATGCCTTATTCTGAGCCATTCAAGGAGTATGTCATCTGATACATGGGAAGATTAAGAAGAAGATTATGAAGTTGCTAGCTTGGATGTGGCTATCTTTATTTGATGTCTTTCTCTTCATATTTCTACTTGTTTATTGATATTGCTTGATTCTAAAGTCCAAAGGAAAAGTGAGTTTCTATATGACATTCTTGTCTATTGGATTGCATCCCATTGGTCAGATATTTTCAACTCTTAACTTTTAAATTGTATGCTTAGGATTAGTCTCTTCATATCCTCCCATTTCTTAAATTTCAAATCTCTCCTCCTTTTAAAAATCTTCTTTGCTTGTGATTTCTAACTTAGACTCTTTATTGCATAGAAACATTGGCCTTATGCCATTGCATTTTTACACTCTTTCTCTTAATCAAACTTGTAAATGAACTTAACCATATTGACTTAAAATCTCAAAATACAAAAAAGAACTAACCCTCATGCAAACTCTTTTAGGCCCTTTGTGCCTCTTTAAAATTTAAATTTTTGTTAAAAGCAATCAACTCACTTTAAAATTGATACCACGAAATACGAGGTTTTGATCCCTCATATTTATGTTGGTACGTAGGCACAAGTCCGAAGGTCTTGTCAAACACAAAAATATAATTAATGAATTATTTTCTCAACCCCACACTCTATTTATTGCAAACATCATTTTATACCAAAAACACATACACACATAAAAAAGGGCTCCCTATGAGTACCTAGGACACTTTGTGTGCTAACACATTCCCTCTGTGTAACCAACCCCCTTACCTATAATCTCATGGATTTTATTAGTTTTGATTTGAAAACTTCTTATCTTTGGGTTTTGTTCGTAGTTTTCCCTTTTCCTTTGGAAACAATAAAAGCGCGGTGACGACTCTGGTTTTATTGACGTTAAGTTTATCCATAGCTTAATGGTCATGAATTTACTGCTACAGAAATTAAGTGGCGACTCTGCTGGGAAGTAGTCCTCAGTGGGTTTAGCCTACTTTTTTATGTGTATATATTTGTATATTTAATGCTTGTATATTTGTTTGTGTGATATGATCTGCTTGTTGTGCTTGGTGATCTCTAAGTGGTGAGATAAGTTCTAACCCAAACTTGAGTGCAATTAAGATAGGAGGATGGTATAGTCATGCTCGACTTGTGTGGAGTGGTCCTTAATAAGTTGGCTTGAGACCCATGTACTCAGTGGAGACCCTTTTGGAGTTATTGATGTCACACAAGTTATTTGTGGTTAGGCATTAATTTCTATGATTTGGGGTCCGAGAAGTTGAGGACCGTAGAACATTTAACCCAACTTGGCCTATTTAGGATGTAGTGCAGAGACTGTTCAAGTGTAGACTTGATAATAGTTGTTACACGATACTACACTCAGACGAGTTTCTCTTGAGAATATTATGGGTTGATGAGTCAGTCATCCTAACCTATAATATCTGATAGATGGAATTAAAACTCTGGGAAACTTTTAGAACATGATCTACAGGTTTTTATTCTTAGTACACTCCTTTGGGATGGTTCTTAACCTGATTCCATGCCCGTGACTCAAAACAAACCCTTGATTCTTGGTTGATCCAATCAAGTCTTATCAATATCAATGGAACTTGGTTGTTGATAAGGTGAAAACCATAATCCACCAAAGTGGATGATTGATCTTGACAATGACTTGATTCATCCCTTGACCTCTGTTTGTTTGCCTTGTGTATGATCCCTTATTTGTGATTGTTGCATTCATGCGCATCATAACATTCATCACACGAAAAGTAACTTCAAGGAACTGAGGTTTTATTTGCAAATATTTTCAAACCATGGATTATGGACGAAGGAACACTAAGAAGTACGGTTTCAGATGTCCCGATTTGAAAGAGCTAAGGAAGCTGTCATCTTTTGTATTAGATCCCTTGGACTTCAGCAACTTCATGGGAAGCTTCTCTCTGTAGTGTCTACTGATGTGGTTGAAGGACTCTTGAGTGTGTTGGTTCAGTTTTATGATCCTCTCTACCGTTGCTTCACTTTTCCCGATTATTAGTTTGTGCCTACGTTAGAGGAGTATGCCCATCTTTTGAGAATATCTATTTCTGACAAGCAACCTTTTAGTGGGTTGGAGGAGACTCACCAATCTCATATTATAGCTGAAGCTCTTCATCTGAAGACGTCTGAGATTGAGGCTCATTTGGTGAAGAAAGGAGAAATGTTTGGGTTGACTTTTGAGTTTCTCATTGGGAAATCTACTGCCTTTGCTCAAGCCGTTAGTGTGGATTCTTTTAAAGCCATCTTTGTGTTGCTCATATATGGGTTGACTTTGTTTCCTAACATTGACGGTTTTGATGATGTTAACGCCATTAGAATCTTCTTGATTGGGAATCTTGTGGCAACTCTGTTAGGTGATATGTACTTCTCTTTGCATTTGAGGAATTCTTAAGGTGGTGGAACTATTATGTGTTGTGTTCCTCTTCTGTACAAGTGGTTTATTTTGCACTTGCCTCAGACGTCTGCTTTTGCGGAGAACAAACAATGTCTACGATGGTCTCAGAGACTTATGTCTCTCACTAATGATGATATTCTTTGGTATGATTCTATGATGAGTAGCTTGGATATTATTGATTGTTGTTTTGAATTCTCTAATATGCCATTAGAAATTCTTTTCTATCAAGAGGGTAAAGATCCCCAACATTTGAAGCAGAAGATGATACATGCTTGGCATAATGTGCATAGGAAAGGAAGATCCAAGCTTGGTCCGTGCAACTGTGTAGCCTTCGAAGCTTACACTACTTGGGTGAAGAAGAGAGCTTTGGAGTTGAAGATGTTGTATGCTTGTGAGAGACCTATGTCTATGGCTGTGAGTTCTATGTGTTGGCATCAATTTTGGTAAAACCTAGAGTTATCACAAGTTGTCACGTGTGTTGTCTTGACATGTGATATCAGTTTCCTGCAGGATGTTTAAATATGGTTGTGCAGGATTTAGCTAAGATGTCAGACCCGATGTTGAGACATGTGTATACAGAACATTCAGTTTGAATGTTATGTATCTAAAGATTGCGCTTTTCATGCAAATCTGTGTGTGATTATGTGGAGATTGAATGCACTATTCAAGGAGTAATTTGATTTGAAACCAGATTGATTTATTTTCCAATAAGGGATGATTAGCTTTCGTGAATAGGAAGATACGCAAGGAAAATAGATTTAGGGTTTTATGTTGCCTAGGCCCATTCAAAAGCTTCTATTTAAAGGCCATGTAAAACCTGGTTTTAACACACAAGAAACGAATGCAATAGTGAGAGAGTTTCAAGGTTTTAGTCTTGTGTAAGCTTGTGTATTGTGAGCCATTCATTCATCCTATTGATGATTGAATTGGACTGACTTTTGTGTTATAATTTTTCCACTCTAAGCTTTGAAGCATGAGTGTGTGTTTACTTGGTTGAAGATTTTAAGCAAGATCAAGTATGTGTTCTTGAAGAGTGTCTTCTTTCTTTGTAATATTTGTTTTTATATCACTGCTGTGATTGAGGGGGAGTGAGTAGGGTCTCATATCTAAGAGTTCTTAGATAGAAGTCACATGGGTAGAGATTAGGTGAAAAGACTGTAACTTGAGGTTGTTTACTGAGAGTCTTTGAACTAATTTTGTATAGTGGATTTCCTTCCTGGCTTGGTATCCCCCAGACGTAGGTGAGTTTGCACCGAACTGGGTTAACAATTGCTTGTGTCACTTGTTCTATTGTTTCTTTGTCTTTTATCCTGTTTACATTTTAGTTGTTGTTCAGATATTAGTGTCGTGACATTACCTTCTACATCTCATATCTGATACCAGAATTTTAATTGGTATCAGAGCAGGCATCCTGCTCTGGTTCTGGGTGAGATCTTGGGACGTTACTTTCTGGTACTATGGATAGAGACGGAGGATATGTACACAGACCACCAATTCTGGATGGATCTAACTATGACTACTGGAAACCTCGAATGATAGCCTTCTTGAAATCTTTGGATAATAAGGCTTGGAAGGCTGTTCTAACAGGCTGGGAGCATCTCTTCATTACTAAGGAAGGAGATGTCACAACTGATAAGAAGGCTGAGGAAGATTGGACAAAGGAGGAGGATGAACTAGCTCTTGGAAACTCTAAAGAATTGAATGCTATATTCAATGGGGTTAATAAGAACATCTTCAGACTGGTGAACAACTGTGAGGTGGCTAAAGATGCTTGGAATATTCTCAAAACCACTCATGAAGGTACCTCTACAGTGAAGATGTCTAGATTACAGCTGCTTACTACTAAGTTTGAGAATTTGAGGATGAAAGAAGATGAACGTATTCATGACTTCCATATGAATATCCTTGAAATTGCTAATGCCTCAGGAGCCATGGGTAAGAAGATGTCAGATGAAAAGCTTTTGAGGAAAATTCTCAGGTCACTTCCCAAGAGATTTGCCATGAAAGTTACAGCCATAGAAGAATCTTAAGATATCTGCAATATGAGAGTGGATGAGCTAATTGGATCCCTCCAAACATTCGAGTTGGGAATGAGTGATGGATCTGAAAAGAAAGTCAAAAGCATAGCCTTTATGTCAAACACTAAAGAGAAAGAGGAAGACAGTAGTCAGGATACTGATGAAGATCTGGCAAATGATGTAGCATTACTGGGGAGACAATTCAACAAACTCCTGAAGAGGATGGATGTAAGGTCAAAGTCTAATGTCAAGAACAACTCATTTGACATCAGTAGGTCCAATTATGCTGGAAGAAGAACAAAATCTGAAGAAAAATCCAAACAAGGCAAAGGAATTCAGTGCCATGAATGTGAAAGGTATGGACACATTAGAGCTGAATGTGGGACCTACCTCAAGAAATAGAAGAAGAGTCTTGCTGCTACTTGGTCTGATCAAAGTGAAACAGAAGGAGAGTCTGCCAATCTTGTGACTGCCTTGACTGGAAGATGGGGTTCTGATGAAGACTCAAGTGATGATGAAGTAACCTTTGATGAATTAGCTACTACCTACAGGGAGTTGTGTTACAGAAGTGAAGAAGTGTGTCAACAAGTGGAGAATCAAAAGAAATTGATAACCCAACTAGAGGATGAAAAGACAAAACACTTAGAAACCATTTCTAAGTTGAAGATCGAAGTCGTGTTCTAGAACTCCAAACTGGATGAGATGACAAAGTATGTTAGAATGCTAAACAGTGGATCTGACACCTTAGACAAAATCCTCCAGACTGGAAAGATTGCAGGAGACAAGACTGGCCTTGGGTTCAATAAATCCTCTCCTGAGTGTAGTCCCACAGGTAGCAAACCAGAGATGTCACATCAGGTGTCTCAACATCACAAGGAAATACAACATAAAGGAAAACACCAAAGATGGAGATGTCATTACTGTGGGAAATTTGGCCTCATAAAACCATTCTGCTTTAAGTTGTATGGCTATCCTAGTCCTACTCATCATCAACCTAGACCCAAACACCACATCCCTGTTAACATAAAATAGTGGGTTCCTAGGGCAGGTGCTACTAACTTGATAGCTCACACTTCCTTCAGAGTTTCAGCCAAAGAAGACTGGTATTTTGATAGTGGATGCTCTAGACATATGACTGGAAGCAAAAACCTGCTAATTGACCTTCACCCTCATGCCACCAGCTATGTGACTCTTGGTGATGGAACAAAAGGTGAAATCAAAGGGATTGGAAAGCTAAACTGTCATGTGGTCCCTAACCTTGATAATGTGTTGCTTGTTAAAGGATTGACTGCAAACCTGATCAGCATCCATCAACTATGTGACCAAGGTCTAAATGTGAACTTCACAAAAACTGAATGCTTGATTACAAATGGAAAAAATGAGATGATCATGAATGGAGTCGGGTCTAAGGACAACTGTTATATGTGGAACTCTCAAGAAACTAGTTATTCATCAATGTGTACTCCAGCTAGAGAAGAAGAAGTGAAACTATGGCATCGAAAACTGGTTCATCTGCATCTTAAAGGAATGAAGAGGATTATATCTGTTGAAGCTTTTAGAGGAATCCCAAAATTAAAGATTGATGAAGGAAGAGTTTGTGGTGAGTGTCAGATTGGAAAGCAGACAAAGATGTCACATCAGAAGATCAAACATGACACCACATCTAGAGTGCTGGAACTTCTCCACATGGACTTAATGGGACCTATGCAGGTGGAAAGTCTTGGTGGGAAAAGGTATGCTTATGTTGTGGTGGAAGACTTCTCCAGATATACCTGGGTAAATTTTATAAGGGAAAAATATGATGTGTTTGAGGTGTTCAAAGATCTTTGCCTAAGACTTCAAAGAGAAAGAGAGAATCAGGTTATCAGAATCAGAAGTGATCATGGGAAAGAATTTGAGAATAGTAAATTTGCTGAATTCTGTTCATTTGAAGGAATTGGTCATGAGTTCTCATCTCCCATTACCCCTCAGCAAAATGGTGTGGTAGAAAGGAAAAATAGAACTCTCCAAGAATCTGCTAGAGCTATGATTCATGCTAAGAAGTTGCCTTACCACTTCTGGGATGAAGCTATGAACACGGCCTGCTATGTTCTCAACAGAGTAACCTTGAAGAAAGGGACCTGTAAGACCCCAATTTTGTCCCTAAGATCCCTCATGGCATCACATCATATCATATCATTGCCTCAAGGATCATTGTGCACCTTGCCTTCTTTCCTGTGGTTGGGTTCTCTTTTGAGTGTGGTTCTTGATCACCAAGCATGTTTTGCATTTGTATATCATTGCTCTTCATTTGTTTACTAACCAAAAGTACAAAAATATTGTCATCTAACCTTGTTACTTGCAGATGAAGCAACACTAGGTCAAGCCAGTCAAAGGCAGTCATTGAGCCATAGATGGTGGCCATTCTGAAGAATTTGGGCACCATGATCATTCATCAAGAGTTCATATGAACCATGACATCATTTTGGATCAAGATCTCAAGTAGAAGAGGCTTGAATTTCATCTGAGCATAGCTAGGTCAGCTGAAACCCTAGAAAAGTCAACACAAGTCAACTGTGCATTCAACCATGGATTTGAAGGTGGGAGATGGTTAGAGAGGCCTCATTCATGTCCATACAAGTCTCATTTGACATTTCAAACATCAACCTTGAAGGATTTGAGGTCAGATGAAAAGTTTCCAAAAATAGTAAGTGACCTGTAATTTCAAACTGCCAAAAATGGAAAGGTCTTCTCCTCAAAATTACATCATCAAGAAAGCTTCCAATCAAATTTTGTCCAACATGAAAGTTGAAGACCTTGCTCTCACCTTTCCAAAAAGTCCAAGAACATCCATTTCTCTTTTGTGGTTGGCAAGTTATGATCAAATCATTGCCAAGGAATTTTGAACTTCAAGCTTGCATAACTTTTGCATCAAAAGGCCAAATCATGTGGTTCTTTTTGGAGTATTTCTCTCTTGATCTCTAATATCATAATCATGCATCACATTCCATCAATTATCATCACAAAAATATTGCATTTTTTACTTGAATTTGTAAGAACAAAAATTGTTCTACAACAGATTCCATGATTTTGATGATAACAAAGGATGAAACCAAAAATGGCACCCTAACGAAAAGTTTCTAAGTGTGCAGGGTTCTAAAGAAAGAAGGAAGAGATCTGATGATGTCATCAGATACAGAACCAGATCAAATACAAATTATCAGAAGAGAAGAAGCATCTCAAGTAGAAACACGTTCAAGAAAGTCTAACTCTGAGCAAAACAGCAAAATATTAGAAGCATCTGAACAAGAATTACGCTCTAGAAGTTCTGATTCTGAACAACAGTATGTCAAACTTCAGAAGCTCTTGGCGCTATCTGAAGAAATCATCAGAACTCAAAAGATCAACATCAGAAGCTAGATAGCAGATTCCAAGATCTCCAGAAACATGAAGACTCTGATTATGGAATTGCTAAATAAGGAAGAGTAACGTTAACTTCAAATAAAGTTATGGAAATGGATTTCCTAATACAGGAAGAGACGTTAACTCCAAAAATACAAATGATAAGGAACTATTTGTGGTAAGTAGTCATTCAAGAAGTGAAAGTTGCTTTGACAACAAGAAACATAAGATATGGCACTAATTATTATTCAAGAGTTATTATCTGCCATGATTTTTCAACGGATCCTTCTCTTCTATACAAAGGACTGCAAATCAACATTCAGCGTACAACATATACAACAAGATTTTTACTGAAACATCAACACACAAAAATACTGTTTATTCTCTCAATCTTCACGAAGCTTTTGCTTAGTACGTGAAATACTTTGTTCTTATTGTTGTAATATTTGCTTATCTTAGAAGCACTCTAGATTACATAAGCTTTTATCTATTGTTTTTATTTTCCTCAAGTGACTCTGTGTAGTCTGTAGACTTGAGAGGACTAAGAGATCTTTCTCTTAGATGTTGTTTGTAAACAATCTTTCAAGATTAGTGGATTAAGTCCTTGTTGAAGGCGAAATCACCTTGGCCGGGTGGACTGGAGTAGCTTTGTGTTATAAGCGAACCAGTATAAAATCCTTGTGTGATTTTCATTTTGAAAAAGCGCTTATTTTCCAAACAATTCAAACCCCCCCTTTCTTGTTTTTCTCACCTTCAATTGGTATCAGAGCTCCGGCTCTGTTATTGATTTTCTAATCAAACACTTAACAGTGTAGAGAGATCCAGAAAGAGAAAAACTATGGCCCACACTAATGAAAAGGATAGTTACAATGCTAAGCCTCCTGTCTTTGATGGAGAGAAATTCGATTACTGGAAAGAAAGAATTGAAAGTTTCTTTCTAGGTTATGATGCTGATCTCTGGGACATTGTCACAGATGGATACAAACCTCCTGTCACAGAGGATGGAGCTGAAGTTCCCAGAAGTAAGATGTCAGATGATCAGAAACGAGTTTTCAAGAATCATCACAAGGCCAGAACCATACTCCTAAATGCTATATCTTACAACGAGTATGAAAAGATCACCAACAGAGAAACAGCCAAAGACATACTTGACTCTCTAAGGATGACTCATGAAGGAAACTCTCAAGTCAAAGAGACAAAGGCTCTGGCGCTTATCCAGAAATATGAAGCCTTCAAAATGGAAGATGATGAAGCCATAGAGGCAATGTTCTCTAGATTCCAAACTCTGATTGCAGGTCTCAAGGTTCTAGACAAAGGATACACAACTGCAGACCATGTCAAAAAGATAGTCAGAAATCTGCCAAAGAAATGGAGACCCATGGTTACTGCTCTGAAGCTGTCAAAGGATCTGAACAATATAAGTCTTGAAGAACTTGTCAGTTCCCTCAGAAGCCATGAGATAGAACTAGAGGAAGATGAGCCTCAGAAAAGGAACAAGTCCGTAGCATTAAAGTCCAGATATGAAAGACGCAAACCTGACAGAACCAAAGCTCTCCAGGCAGAAACTGAAGATACTGATGACTCTGAACCAGAAGATTCTGATGATGAAGAAGAATTGTCCCTCCTGACTAGAAGAGTTAAACAACTCTAGAAAAAGAGGAACAACAACTTCAGAAGATCAAGACCCAGAGGGGATCGATCAGAATCAACCTTCAAAGGTAAAACTAACAAAGATATTACTTGTTATGAATGTAAAGAAACAGGTCACTACAGGAATGAATGCCCCAAGCTAAAGAAAGACAATCCTAGAAAAGAAAGTTGCAAGAAAAATACCTTCAGGACAAAGAAAGGATTAATGGCTACCTGGGATAATAGTGAATCTGGGTCATCAGAATCTGACTCTGATGAAAAGGCCAACGTGGCACTTATGGCTACCACATCCAGGAGCAGCTCAGATGAAGAATCTGAAGAGGTATTTTCTGAACTCTCTCGATCTGATCTAGAATCATGCTTGTCAGAAACTCTTAGCTCATATCAGAAATTAAAACAAAAGCTTAAAAACATAAAAGGTTGTCTTAAAGCAAAATTTGAAGAATGTGGCAAGCTTGAGATGACAATTCTAGCACGAGAAGATACAATCAGATCTTTAACACTAGAAAGAGATGGAGCAAAAAGAAAAAGCTTAGAATTAGAAGAAGCGTTGTCTCAAGCACCACAAACTTCAAATAAAATTATTTTTGAATACGAAGAAGCCTTTCAAGAATTTCTGAAAAATGGAATAGGTAGGAGTATTATGGCATCCATGATTTATGGAGTCAGTCAGAACAATAAAAAGGGAATTGGGTATGATCCTAAGGAAGTTAAAACTTCTTCTAGTGACCAACTTAAATCTCCATTTTCATATCACTATACACACACACAAGAACAAAAATTTGAAAATGCTAAAAAACCCAAGGTCATAAGAAACTCTGGGAAAACTAATCAGAAAGGACCCAAGAGATTCTGGGTACCGAAAGATAAGATTGTGTATGTTGCAGATATCCTATGCAGCAAAGTTCAGACACCAGTCATGGTACCTGGACTCTGGATGCTCGCGACACATGACGGGAAGAAAGTCTATGTTCCAAAGTCTGGAACTTAAAGACACTGGATTTGTAGGGTTCGGAGGAGATCAGAAAGGAAGGATCAGAGGCTCCGGAACTATTGGTAATGGTACTCTTCCCTCTATATCTGATGTCCTTTACGTAGAAGGATTGATGCATAACTTGTTATCCATAAGTCAATTAAGTGATAACGGTTATGATGTAATCTTTAATCAAAAAACATGTAAAGCCATTAATCAGAATGATGGCTCTGTCCTTTCCACAAGCAAGAGGAAAAACAACATTTATAAAATTAATCTTTCTGATTTAAAAGAACAAAATGTTAAATGTCTGATGTCTGTTCACAAAGAGCAATGGATATGGCATAGACGCTTGGGCCACATTAGCATGAGGAAACTTTCTCAGCTAAATAAACTCGAGTTAGTCAGAGGCCTACCTAAACTGAAGTTTTCTTCAGATGCTCTGTGTGAAGCATGTCAGAAAGGAAAATTTTCAAAAACATCCTTTAAAAAGAAAAATGTTGTTTCTACCTCTAAGCCTCTGGAACTTCTCCACATTGACTTATTTGGTCCTGTGAAAACAGCATCAGTCAATGGAAAGAAGTATGGACTAGTCATTGTTGATGATTACAGTCGCTGGACATGGGTGAAATTCCTAAAGCACAAGAGTGAGTCTCACTCTGTATTCACTAGTTTCTACTCCAAAGTGCAAAAGGAATTTGATGCTAAAATTGTTAGAGTCAGAAGTGATCATGGTGGAGAATTTGAAAACAAAGATTTTGAAGAATTATTTGACTCTAATGGAATATCCCATGATTTCTCCTGCCCTAGAACTCCACAACAAAATGGAGTTGTAGAGAGGAAGAATAGGACACTCCAAGAGATGGCCAGAACCATGATCAATGAAACTAATGTGGCAAAGCATTTTTGGGCAGAAGCTGTAAATACAGCGTGTTACATTCAGAATAGAATCTCTATAAGACCTATTCTGGAAAAGACTCCCTATGAACTGTGTAAAGGAAGAAAACCAAACATTTCATATTTTCATCCTTTTGGATGTTCTTGCTTTATCTTAAACACTAAAGAACATCTGAACAAGTTTGATTCCAAAGCACAGAAAGGTATTATGTTAGGATACTCAGAACGCTCTAAAGGCTACAGAGTATACAACACAGAAACCAAAATTATGGAAGAATCAATTCATGTCAGATTTGATGATAAGCTTGACCCTGAAAAGTCAAAGCTAGTTGAAAATTTTGCAGATTTAGAAATCACTCTTGCAGGTTCTGATAAATCCCCAGAAGCAACTGTCACTCAGAACTCTGAAGAAATTAAATCCCCAGAAATCCCAAAGAAAGTCAAAAGTCGTATCAACATATCTGAAGATTTGATTCTGGGAAACAAGGATGAACCTGTCAGAACCAGATCTACCTTCAGGACCTCTGAAGATACTCCTCTGGGACTAGTGTCTCTGATTGAGCCTATGTCCTGTGATGAAGCACTTCAAGATAACGACTGGGTTTCAGCCATGCAAGAAGAATTAGATCAATTCACAAAGAATGATGTCTGGGATCTTGTTCCAAAGCCCAGAGGCACTCACGTTATTGGAACCAGATGGGTATTCAGAAACAAGCTGAATGAGAAAGGAGAAGTCGTCAGAAACAAAGCTCGACTGGTAGCTCAAGGTTATAGTCAACAAGAAGGTATTGATTATAATGAAACTTTTGCTCCAGTCGCAAGGTTAGAATCTATTCGTCTTCTTGTATCTTTTGCTATTAACCATTCTATTAAATTATATCAAATGGATGTCAAGAGTGCATTCCTTAATGGTTATATATCAGAAGAAGTGTATGTCAACCAAACCTCAGAAGTTACATATGTTCATCAAAGCAAATATATTAAAGATGTTCTGAAGAAATTTGACATGGCTGACTGCAACTCTGCAAAAACTCCAATGCATCCAACATGCATTCTTGAAAAAGAAGAAGTAAGCGCAAAGGTTTGTCAGAAGCTCTATCGAGGTATGATAGGCTCTCTTCTCTATCTGACTGCTACTCGTCCTGATATTCTCTTTAGTGTCTGTCTCTGTGCCAGATTCCAATCAGATCCTAGAGAATCTCATTTAACAGCAGTTAAGAGAATTCTTAAGTATCTGAAAGGAACTCCTAACCTGGGCCTGATGTATAAGAAAACATCAGAGTATAGACTTTCTGGTTACTGTGATGCAGATTATGCAGGAGATAGACTAGAACGAAAAAGCACATCTGGAAATTGCTAGCTTTTGGGAAACAATCTAATTTCCTGGGCTAGCAAAAGACAGTCAACTATCGCTCTATCAACTGCAGAAGCAGAATATATCTCAGCATCACTGTGCATAACTCAGATGCTCTGGATGAAGCATCAGTTAGAAGATCTGCAAATTTTTGAGAGTAACATTCCTATCTTATGTGATAATACTGCTGCCATTTGTCTAAGTAAGAATCCCATTCTACATTCCAGAGCTAAACACATTGAAATAAAACATCATTTTATCAGAGACTATGTTCAGAAAGGGATAGTAACATTGAAGTTTATTGATACAGATCATCAATGGGCAGATATCTTTACTAAGCCTCTAGTTGAAGATAGATTTCTTGTTATCTTAGAAAATCTGAACATTCAAAATTGCCCAGAATGAAGTGTGGCTCTGAAAATGTAAAATGAGACTCTGACATAAACAAATGTGTTTCTGCCTCTGACTCTGATACTTCTACCAAGTTAAGAAGATATCTGAGTTAGAAATCTCCAGGAACCAATCCTTTGGTATTCCTGAAGATCAGATACATCAACACGTGGAGCACTTAGCGTCCAACCCTAGAACTTCTAGACAGCTGTCCAGAAGAAAATCAAAGGGAAACGTTTGAGATCTCCTCGAGCAGTGTGCATACTGTTGGGATTAGACCCTCATTAATGAGCCTTAATCATGTCTCCCCCCAAGCGTGCTAGCTTGATTCTTGTGCTAACGCTGAAATGTGTGTCGTTTTGCATGTGTTTTCACTTAGAGTATTTAAACACTCTTCTCATATTTCACACACTTATCACTCTCACTCACTCTAAAACCCTAAACCCTCTCTGAAGCGTCTCTCAACTCCTCCTCTTCATCTCCTTCTTCTTCAACTATGGATGCTCAACAACAAGAAGTTTTCAACTTTTCTCAACAAATGGAATCCAACGCCACCGCTCAAAGCTCAAGCTTTCCAACTCCAACTGTTACAGGAGTTTCCATTACTCCAGTATACAAGGAACCCCATATCCTTGATCGTTTACCTCACATTAACCTAGCAACTCCCTTTGAGGGCTTGGATGTGTTATGTGAAACACTGGTGGACTTCGACAACATGAGAAGAAATGGAGTAGATCTTACTGAAGAACTCCGTATACAAGGGTGGGAAAACTACTTCCAAAGGCTTTATGGTCCTATTTACCCAAATCTCATCAAAGAATTCTGGAGATTTGTTGATGCTGATGACCACTTCATCGTCTCCTTCGTATTGGGGGTAAAGATAGTAATTACTGAAAAGTCAATTGCTTCTTTACTAAACATGGAGAAAACTGGAGGAAAAAGGATTTACAACATCAACCCTAGGTCAAAGCGCATTGCTGAAGTGATCAATCCAACCATCTTCAAACATAACACTGAAGGAAATCCTTCAAAGAACAAAGAGCTTCATCAGAACCTCAGAGTATGGCTCAAGATCATTCTGGGAACCATTCATCATCGCTCAGCATCAAACTCCTCTGACTACATCAATGCAGATCAGAAGTGCATACTTTATTGCATTCACAAGGGTGTGAAGCTCTGCCTTCCTGCACTTCTCTTCAGATACCTCAGAGACTCTGTGAGGGAAACCAGAAACAACATGAAGCCCAGATCCTACATCCCTCTGGGAAGGCTCATATCTGATGTTTTCATTGAGAATGGATTGGTAGATCATCTGGAGAAGAACAGGCTGATGGATGATCTAGCTATAGATACTGGAAAGCCTCTGAATGCCAGAAATCTCAAGAGTATGGGAATTCTGAAGAAAATTCAAGTCAGACCCACTATGGATACCTCCTGGGATGCCTTGAAAGATCAGAGGAAGCTGCCCCATGGTCTTGCAAGGTTCTTCAAGAATGAACCTGTAGATGCAATCCTCCACTACTTGCAACGGCTGAAGGATGAAGGAGTTGACACATCTGACTTCAGATTGGACGACTGTCTGGACTCAGAAGAAGATTTTGTCAGATTTAAACGAGGTCCCCCTAAGAATAAATCTTCAAAGGCAAAGGGAGCAAGAATAGGAGAAACTTCTGGGACCAGATCTCCAGCGCCTCTGCAAGAAACTACTGGTATGTCTGCTCCCTCTATTCCCTCTGAACACATTTTGGCTTCTTCATCTAATCCTCTCCCAACACCACCCATATACACAACCTCTGAAACCCCACCTTCAACCACCAGAACCTCAGAACCTCGACCCAAATTTAATCTTGCCCATACAACACTACCTTTATCTGAAGCTGAAGAACTGAACCAAACCAGTTCCTCTTCATCTTCAGCCCCAGAATCACCCCCATACCTTGAAATCTCCTCTGACCAAGAATACTCTGACCCTGACTCCCCAACCTTAGCTCAAATTCAGGCTCAAAACCTTGCTTCACAACAACCAACACAAACACATTCTGAAGCAACTTCACCTCCACCAGAACAAACAACCAACATTACTTCTGAAGACCAACCCTCTGAAACTCAACCCTCTGACCTCCACACCTCTGATATGACCCCTCCAAACACCTCCGCTGAACCTGAACCTGAAGCTGAAACTGAACCTTTAGACTTAAACCCTCTTTACGCTTCACCCCAAAGATCTGAACCTCAACCTGAAGCAAAATCTGAACCTCTCATATTAAATTTCAGCCCTCCAATTTCTTCACCTCAAACCTCTGAACCAAACCTTTCTGTACTACCCTTGAGGAAGCCATAATGCTGGTCGCAGGGGCTTCAGTACAAAAGGTCAAGTCTCTGACCACTAACTCTGAAGTCAGTGATGATCCTGACTCTGTAAGGACACACTGGAACAGAGTCATTGGCTGGATGACCTCTGAGGCTTTTAGACTGAAGAACATCTCTGAACAAGTCAGAAATGGCTACATCAGAGATGCTAAGGCAAGACTTCAGGAAAGACTTGCAAGAGAAGCTGAAGCCAGAAGGCTGGAAGAAGAGAGATTAGCAAGAGAAGCTGAAGAAGAGGCTAGAAGGCTGGAGGAAGAAAGAGCAAGAGAAGCTGAAATTCTAAGGATAAAGGAAGCTGAAGCTAAAGCTCTGGCTGATGCTGCTGCTGCTGCCGAAGCTGAAGCACAAGCTGCTGCTGAAGCGCAGGTTGCTGCTGAAGCACAGCAGGCTCTGACTCAGGGGGAGTCTTCTTCTTCTTCTGTTATCCCTATGGTTCTCTAGACGCTGAAAAAACTTAAGCAAGATCAGAATGAACTCCGTGCCAGAATGGATAAACAAGACACTGTCAACGACAACATTCAGAACATGCTGGCTATGTTGCTTCAGAGAATGCCTCCGCCTCCGAACCCCTAGGCACTTAGGACTTATTGCTTGTTGCTCTGATTTCTCTGTTTCTGATGTTTACTTGTTCTTTTTGCCTCTGTTGCTTTTTATCTAAATACAATGTTTTTCTCTTCAATTATTTATTTTTGCTATGTCTTTTTGATTCTGACAAAAAGGGGGAGAAGTCATTAATAGCTCTGATGAAAATATTGTCTAAATACCTTAAGCATTCTGCAACATATTTTTCTTAAAAATAAATTTATCTAACCTGGACTCAAGAAATTGCAGAAGGTATCAAGAAACCTCTTTACTTAGAAGCTCTGGTAAGAACTTCTGAACTCCCTAGCACTATCTCAGGGGGAGCTCTTGTCTATCTGATCTGATATTTTATATGTTTCATCTGCTAATTAAGATTGTTTTGTCATCATCAAAAAGGGGGAGATTGTAAGAACAAAAATTGTTCTACAACAGATTCCATGATTTTGATGATAACAAAGGATGAAACCAAAAATGGCACCCTAACGAAAAGTTTCTAAGTGTGTAGGGTTCTAAAGAAAGAAGGAAGAGATCTGATGATGTCATCAGATACAGAACCAGATCAAATACAAATTATCAGAAGATAAGAAGCATCTGAAGTAGAAACACGTTCAAGAAAGTCTAACTCTGAGCAAAACAGCAAAATATCAGAAGCATCTGAACAAGAAGTACGCTCTAGAAGTTCTGATTCTGAACAACAGTATGTCAAACTTCAGAAGCTCTTTGCGCTATCTGAAGAAATCATCAGAACTCAAAAGATCAACATCAGAAGCTAGATAGCAGATTCCAAGATCTCCAGAAACATGAAGACTCTGATTATGGAATTGCTAAATAAGGAAGAGTAACGTTAACTTCAAATAAAGTTATGGAAATGGATTTCCTAATACAGGAAGAGACGTTAACTCCAAAAATACAAATGATAAGGAACTATTTGTGGTAAGTAGTCATTCAAGAAGTGAAAGTTGCTTTGACAACAAGCAACATAAGATATGGCACTAATTATTATTCAAGAGTTATTATCTGCCATGATTCTTCAACGGATCCTTCTCTTCTATATAAAGGACTGCAAATCAACATTCAGCGTACAACATATACAACAAGATTTTTACTGAAACATCAACACACAAAAATACTGTTTATTCTCTCAATCTTCACGAAGCTTTTGCTTAGTACGTGAAATACTTTGTTCTTATTGTTGTAATATTTGCTTATCTTAGAAGCAGTCTAGATTACATAAGCTTTTATCTATTGTTTTTATTTTCCTCAAGTGACTCTGTGTAGTCTGTAGACTTGAGAGGACTAAGAGATCTTTCTCTTAGATGTTGTTTGTAAACAATCTTTCAAGATTAGTGGATTAAGTCCTTGTTGAAGGCGAAATCACCTTGGCCGGGTGGACTGGAGTAGCTTTGTGTTATAAGCGAACCAGTATAAAATCCTTGTGTGATTTTCATTTTGAAAAAGCGCTTATTTTCCAAACAATTCAAACCCCCCCTTTCTTGTTTTTCTCACCTTCATAATTTAATTTGAATTTTGGAGGGAAAGTGCTAGTTTGAAAATTATGCATTGCATTCATCTTTTACCAATTACACTTGCTTCCAAATAACATTTGAAACTCATTCAAAGTGAAATTTCGCACTGTTCCATTGGCCATGTGTGCATGAGGGTATTTTTGCCATTTTGCATAAACATGCTCATCTCACTAATCCATCTTGCATTTGGCTAATGATGATTAAGGACTTGATTAACAGAGGGTATATAATGATAATCCTAACAGAAATTCAGTAACCACAATTCACAAATTCAGATCTCAAATTTTTTCTCTCAAATTTCTCTCAATTTTCTCTCAATTTTTCTCTCATTTCTTGAAAGCATTTGCATAGTTCTTGCTCTGTTCATCATCTAGCATCATCACTAAACAATTTTCAAGCCAAGAAACACCTGAATTCGTGCATATTTGGAATTGCTCAAAGTGAGAACAACAATGGTGAAGTATTGAAACTGTGGAATCGTGCATAGCTGAGCTTCGATCTTCCTTCTAAACATCTCCATAAGCATTGTAGAAGATTCTCCAAGCATCACAAGGCCTATTTCCAGCTGAATCCACTTCTGTTGCTACAAGAGGTCACAAACTAATTCTCATAATCTTGCTTTTTCTTATGTTAATGTTATAGATCCTTTATTGCTGAGTTGATTGAGCTTTGAATCGTGTAAAACCATGCCAAAATGAGAGAGAACGGTCGATTTGAAGTTTGATGGATGATTTTTGTTTTGATCGATTCATGCTTGATGTAGTGTTTTTGGATGTGTTAATTGTTGATTATTGATGCTTAATGTTAGATCTATATGATGCAATGCACGATTTGTGTTTCTCGAACCTTTCAATTTTTCTGGAAAAATTATGGATGAAGATCATGAAGATCTTCATGTGTTCTTGATCGCTGGAAATTTCCTGCGGATTTATCCGCAACCTTCATCGCGATAGCTGTGACTTTTCCTGCGGATCCAGGAGCTTTTCCTGCGGATTCTGGCTTTGCATGGCTGTGCATGCGCCTAGGGTTTGAGGCAAAACGACCGCGTTTTGGTCGTTGGCGCGCTTGCATTTCAAACTTCGCCTCCCTTCGATTCCTGGCTCGGCCATTTCCCAAAAATTGCCTTGTTTATTTTCTCTTGTATGCCTTACATGTTCATATGCCTTCATTCATGATTTTTAATTTTTTTCTTTCCATTCAAAAAATCATAACTCTCAAAATAATGATCCAATTCACATGAGATTTTTTTTGCCATGTTCCTTGCAATGTCTACTTTTTTATGGATATTTTTCCAGAATTTGTGCTCGGTTGGATTAAAAAATTGCCTAGGGTTTGTTCATACATATGCTTTGTTGCACCTTGCTTGCCATTTTGGTTGTGAAATAGTGATGATTGATCCAATGAAGCTGAAAATTTACATGCATAAACTAGACTCATTCCTGGTCATTTTGGTATGTGGTTTGCATTTTTTCCATTTCTGGATGTTGAGATATGATAGGATCATTGGAGGTGTGACAACGTGTGTCACACCATTTCTTGTCCAACTTGCTGATTTTATTTACCTTGCCAAATTAATGCCAAATGATTTGAATTTTTGCATGTTGCTTATTCTGGATGTTAGGACTGCTTGTGAATTTTTGTAGAATTTTTGGATCCATTTCCAATTTGTTTGAGATTTTCTTTGCTGGTTGGTCACAATTGGACTTTTGTTGAGTGTTGAACTTTCATGATTTGTGAAATTCTTATGCCTTATCATATGAACTTGAAATTTTGTACATTGACTCTAGACACATTGAAGTTTGTCTTGGCTTTGGTTTGAGTCATTTATCTTATGTCATTTCTGTTTTAGGATTGCCTTAAGTTGATGCACCATTTGTGGTCTTGTTTGAGCTTGTTTATGCTTACCATGACTTGATGAATTTCTTTGACTTGCTTATACTTGTCCAAATGCCATGATTTTTGGTGTGTTGATCACTTGATGTGTGCTGTTTAGCCTTGATTTTTCTTGAGATTTATTGAGCCATTTTGGGATTAACATGCTTGTGATCATTCTGTTTGCTCCAATGTGACTTCAACTTGCATGCTTTGACATGATTTGTTTGTGAAATGAAATTGGTTGATGCTTTTGACATGAGACCACTTGGATGATGTTCTTATTTGATAAATCTTGATTCTTGTCAATTTTCATGTTCTGTTTTAAATTTCTTCCTCATCTTTGACCCTAGGCTTTGGCCTAAGGGTTTGCCTCTCATGTTTGAAGCTTTGTTTCAGGTTGCACATGCAAGTTACACAATGGATGATGCCTCATCTTGAGAGCATTTGATATTTGCTTTTGATTACTAATGTGTGTTTTGTAGGTTGAAGTTGATTCTATTGGGATTGACTTGTGGCTTATGCCTTTGCCTATATTGGTTGTCTGTTGCATTAAGTGTTGGTTGATTGTCTGTATAGTATACTGATTTGTTTGATGTTTCCACAGGTACCTTAGTTGCTATAGTTCCATTGTGAACTTGCTTTTGCTTTGCTTGATAGATTAAGCATTGAGGTATAACATCTCTTCTTCATGTAGTCTGGAACACCTGGTCTGTTACTTGGCCAGGCACCTGTCTGAAGTCCTCCTTAAGAGGCAATGTTTGTGATTGTTTATCTTTGTCCCCAAGAAGGAAAAGTCCTTTTGATAAGGCAATTGGTAGATAAAAGAGATGTGTAGTCCATCTCCTACTATTCTGTGTGTCTTCTCTTTGCTCACATTACATGTTGTAGCATTGTGGATCTTAACCCAAGATCTATAGAGTCATTAACCTGTGGAGAGAGTTCCAACTTTCTGAACTCCCACACCTTCTGATATTCAATGTTTTCCCTGACCAGGGATAAGAGCAATGAGGCACACGCCTCATATCCTTTTCATCTGCTTCACCTTAAGTCTCAATGTTAAGGTTAAGAGCACCATTTACCCCATTCCAGTTGACTTTAAAGTCTAACCCTTGCTTGAGCCTAATTGCTTGTATATAGTGGGTGCTAATTGACTTTGTTTGATTGATTGCTTGATCCATCTGTACATGTTTGCTTATTTGCCTTTGTGCATTTATCATCATTAATTGTTCATGATCATCATTTCATATCTTTGTGATTTGTTTGAGTTTGCCCATTGAGGAATCAACAGTATATCCATTCATTGGCCATTGTTCCTAGGATTTGGAAGGGATCGAGTGTAAGACCATTTCATTGGCCACTTATGTCCTCTTTGCTTAGCGCTTCTTGTTTGTTTGTTGTATGTGAGGATGCAATTGTAAGTCCATGTTGTTGGCATTTGTATTCCTATGACCATCCTTTGGAGATTAGAGTAAGTCCAGATAGATTGGCATCTGACATCCATGTTTTGTTTTGCCTTGTGAGATTGGTATAAGTCCATTTATTGGCATCCGGTATCATTGTTTTGTTTTAGGAGATTGGTGTAAATCCATTGATTGGTATCCGGTATCCGCTTTTGTTTGTGAGATTGGTATAAGTCCATTGATTGGCATCCGGTATCACCTTGCTTTTATTTGCTTACTTGCATTGTTGCTTCATTCCAAAGGACACACTTGAATCATCTTCTATATGATTTCAAGAGGTGA
Organism: Lathyrus oleraceus; assembly: GCF_024323335.1. NCBI lineage: Eukaryota > Viridiplantae > Streptophyta > Magnoliopsida > Fabales > Fabaceae > Lathyrus > Lathyrus oleraceus. The sequence goes on along the minus strand of NC_066582.1, from coordinate 383,100,520 downwards.
ACTTCTAGGAAGTTTTACACTCCTTCATCCACATCCTTTTTGTTTCAAAACCCCTTCTCACTTGTTGATTTTAAAACTTGTAAATACATGTTGTGCAAACATTCTCATCTCTTTTCAAATTAGAAACCTGGACCTTAAGTTCTTGACTTTTCAAACTTCATTTCATAATACTTCTTTCTGAATTGAATCTTAATCATATTTCGACCATCCTTTTGTGAATAATCATAATCAATTAACTTCACCCATTCAATTGTTTTGTGGCTTTGTCCATTTGTTGATATGTTTTCATACATTAGCCATAGGTTTCAATTCTCATAGTGGTTGATGTAAATCTCACCACATCCTTAGTGAGTTGATTGTAAGTCTGCCATACTTATTATAGGGTTAACCCCTCACTAGTATGTTGAAGCTATCCTTGCATGGTGGATTGTTGGTTTTGGTTGAGTTTTCTCCCGTTGAGAATGAAAAGCCTTAGTGCTCTTGTTTTAAAATGAACCAACTGATATTTTGGAAATCTTTTAGCCGAACTACGGCGTTTTGATCCTTTACCTTTTTATGGAAAGGTACGTAGGCAATGGGTTCATCCGTTCAAACACAAAAATAATAACTTGTATATTCTTTTCTCATCCCTTCATTCATGTTTGCACAATATGTCATAAACAAATAAACTTTTTCTTATACAACAAGTGTGAAAAGGGCTCCCTAGGAGTACCTAGGACGTTTTGGGTGCCTAACACCTTCCCAATGCGTAATTAACCCCTTACCCAGATTCTCTGATCTTTTCATTAGTTTTCTATGTGTAAAACTTCTTAGGCTTTTGTTCGCTTTTTAGCCATTCCTTTGGATAAATAAAAGTGCGGTGGCGACTCGATTCTTTGTATGCTTTGCTTATGGTTTAATCAATAAATCATATAGTGACGAGTACACCGCTACAGGACCCCAACCACTCTATATGAAGTCTGGAAGGGAAGAAGACCTACTATCAAATGCTTCCATGTGTTTGGTAGTAAATGTTATATCCTGGCTGATCGTGAACAAAGATATGATGGAATCTATTAATGTTGTTGTTGATGATCAAGAGACTGATGTCACAGACGATGTTGAAACATCTCTGAATGATGCCCCAGCTGATGTCCTAGACAACAGTAATGAGAGTGAGTCCACTCAAGCTGAACTTGAAGCTGATAAAATTAATAAGGGACCCTCTATCAGAATTCAGAAGGATCATCCGAAAGATCTCATTATAGGAGACCCAAATAAAGGGGTCACCACTAGATCAAGGGAAGTGATCTCACATGCATATTTTGTGTCCAAGATTGAGCCGAAGAATGTCAAATAAGCCTTAACTGATGAATTCTGGATCAATGCCATGCAGGAAGAGTTAGGCCAATTCAAGAGAAATGAAGTGTGGGAATTGGTTCCAAGACCTAACGGAATAAATGTTATTGGAACAAAGTGGGTTTACAAGAATAAATATGATGAAAAAGGTCTGGTTACTAAAAATAAAGCAAGATTGGTACCACAAGGATACACTCAAGTTGAAGGAGTTGACTTTGATGAAACATTTACCCCTGTAGCTCACCTGAAGTCCATTAGATTACTGCTCGGAGTGGCATGTATTCTGATGTTTACACTGTTCCAAATGGATGTGAAAAGTGCCTTCTTAAATGAGGAAGTATATGTTGAACAACCTAAAGGGTTCACAGACCCAAATCTTCCAAATCATGTGTATAAGTTAAGGAAAGCCCTCTATAGGTTGAAACAAGCTCCTAGAGCTTGGTATGATAGACTCACAGTTTTTCTCATTTGTGAAGTCATGGCTCCTTGATGATTTTGATGATTACAACATCTCTCAACAATTCTCATGTGACAAGATCAAAAAGTTGTCAAAGACTTAAAGTGAATTGAAGTAGAGTAAAGTTTCAAGTGAAGTATATCAATTCAAAGGATCAAGTATCATCATTGGTATATCCTAAAGTTTCACTAATATGATATACAAGTGTTCAAACCTTTACTCCATAATGTCTTGGTTCATGTAGAAAAAATTAGAATGTCTTGCATCATTTTTTCACATTCTGCAAAATTCTGTTTTTCAAATTTAAGCTTCAGTAACCGGTTACCCTTGGGTAAGTAACCGGTTACCACTGCTATTTTTCAAATATTTTTTACGTTGGAAGCTTCAGTAACCGGTTACCCATGGGTAAGTAACCGGTTACCGCTGACAAATTTTGAAAAATTAATGCATTTCTTCATTCAAATGTTTTCTTTGCATTTCTTTGAATCATGGCATTGTTTCATACATCATACTCTTTCAAAAAGGTGTTTGTAGCAATATATAAACACCATTACTCATTTTTTATGAACACCTCCTTTTGCAAACATTTTCAATAAAATCACTCTTTTAAAAACTCAAATTTCTATCAAGTGTCCAAAATCTTTCTTAAAGTATTCTTTGCATTAAACCTTCATATATCATGAAAAGAATACATATCATTCCGCTTGAACACTTGTATATTACATTAAGTGAATTATTTATCCAAGGAGAAGATCAATCAAGAGAAGATTGATAATACTACATTTTATTTAAATCATCAAAGAAGATTTAGTTCTATTTGACTTGTGATCCAGGATTGTTGGACACAAGGGTTGGTGTTGCAAGAGGATTGTTCTTGCACACTTGATTATCTATAGGTTAGATAGTAAGCATCACCATTGGTGTGAGTAGGCTGTACAATAATTCTAACTATAGTGAAATCTCTTTCGAGTCGAAAGGGGAGTGGATGTACCTTCGGATTATGAAGGGAACCACTATAAATTCCGGTGTCTTTTTACTTTTCACAATTTATTTTTCCGCACTTAAACGAAAAATAACCAAGAACCGGAAACAAGATCGAAGAATTTTTAACCACCTAATTCACACCCCCCCCCCCCCTCTTAGGCGCATTTACAACTTACAATTGGCATCAGAGCAAGTTATAGGTAACTTGTTCCTAGAGATCCAGCATGGCTTCCGCAAGCATAAATCCGGTTTTCAAAGATGGTGGAAGTAGCAACAAGCCCCCACTCTTCTCCGGAGAATATTTCGATTTCTGGAAAATCAGAATGAAGGCGCATCTTGAGGCCCAAGGGGAAGGTATATGGGAAGCAGTTGAAGAAGGTCCACACAAACTGGTGAATGTGTTGAATGGAGTTGGTACCCCAAAGTTGAAAAACACTTATGACGAAGATGATAGGAAAAACATTCTGAATGAGAAGAAGGCAATCAACATACTCCAAAGCGCTCTTAGTATGGACGAATTCTTTCGTATATCTCAATGTAAATCGGCAAAGGAGATTTGGGACACCTTGGTAGAAACACATGAAGGAACCACCGAAGTGAAGAGATCGAGGCTAAACACTCTAAGTCAAGAATATGAGATGTTCCGCATGTAGCCCGGTGAATCTATAGTTTCTTTTCAAAAAAGATTCGTCCATCTAACAAATCACTTGATTGCTCTTGGTAAAACCTTCACCAATGATGATCTCAACCTGAAAGTCCTAAGATTTTTGACAAGAGAATGGCGACCGAAAGTGACCGCTATTTCGGAAAAGAAGAGTCTCTCAACAATGACATCCGCGTCTCTATTTGGCAAACTTCAAGAACACGAATTGGAACTTGGAAGGCTCGAGAAGCACGAAAGTCAAGAAAAGAAGTCTAAGGGGATTGCCTTGAAGGTTGATTCAAAAAATGACAAAGATGATGAGACGTCCGAAGATGAGAACTTTATGCTTCTTGTGAAGAAGCTTGGTAAGTTTTTTAATAAAAATAAAAATTCCTCTTATCCTAAAAAGAATAAACATTTCACGAAAAAGGAAGCATCCACATCAATGCAAGACGTCACTTGTTATGAATGTGGACAACAAGGTAACATAAAGCCGGATTGCCCGAAACTTGCAAAGAAAGGAGGATTCAAAGGCAAGAAGGAATTCAAAAACAAAAGGGCTTATGTTGCTTGGGACGATAATGAGATCAGTTCATCTTTGGAATCGGAAAGCGATGAATGTGCGAACATGGCTCTTATGGCTTCACATCAATCCGATGAAGAAATCGATGAGGTTAGTAGCAATTTTTCAGTTTATGACAATGACGTACAAGATGTTATAGATGAACTCTTAAAAGAATGCAAGACCTTGTATAAAAGTATTTCATCCCAAAAGAAACAAATTTCATCCTTAGAAGAAAAAAATATTGCTTTGGAAAAATGTATTGAAAGTGAAAAACAAAAGTTGATGGATGAAAAACAAAGTCTTGTATGTAAGAATTGTGAGTATTTATCTTTTCAAATTGTTCAACTTAAGAGAGTTTTAGAAAGATATGAAAAAGGTCAAACTGGCTTGGAGGAAATTCTTAAGCACCAAAGGTATTCTAATGATAAAAGTGTTGGTGTAAGCCCTATAGGCCAATACTTTTGGTACTTGTATCGAATTATTTATTAATAATAAAAGGCATTTTCTTTATTATGGTTGATTAATAAAGTCCCTGGAATAGATAGTCCGTTTAATGTATTAAGTGTGACTTAATCATGAGAACACATTAAACATAAGGACAATATTCTTAAAGTATCCGTAGTCGAGCTTTAGTGTGAAGTGGGATAACATTAAAGCATTAAGACTATTATGTTTGTAGACTAATGATCACATCTCATGGATCATGGATAAAGATTTACCAAGTCTTAAACATAGGTATGAATATTAGGAGTCATATTTATACCGGATTGACCCGCTATGAGAATACTATATACAAAGTTATGCAAAGTGTCATAAGTTATTCTCATGGAGATAATAGTGTATACCACTCTTCGACCTGAAACCACTATGGATCCTAGATGTAGAGTCGAGTGCTTTATTGTTGATCCAACGTTGTCCGTAACTGGATAACCATAAAGACAGCTGATGGGTACTCCACAAAGCATGCTGAGGGACATGAGTGTCCTAGATGGAATTTGCCCATCCTGCGTAACAGGATAAATGTCTATGGGCCCAATATTGAACTGGACAAGGGTGACACAATCTATACCTTGTGTTCAATATAGACATAAGGGCAAAGGGGTAATTATACACATAATTATTATCACAGGAGGTTTTGTCAGATCACATGACATTTTCGTGTCTTGGGTAGCAGTGATGTGTTTCTAGATACCGCTCACTGTTTATTATATTAAATGTGTGATTTAATATAATTTCCAACGTCGCGAAAACCTACAGGGTCACACACAAAGGACGGATTGATGAGAAATAGAGTAACTAAGGAACACCGTAAGGTACGATGCACTTAAGTGGAATACGAAATATGGTAAGGTACCAAATACTTAAGTGATTTTGGCATATTATGAGATATGGGCCAAAATACACTTAAGTGGGTTTTTTAGCTTGAAGCCCACACAAGTGGTTCTATAAATAGAACTCCTTGGATAGAAGAATTATCACTCCACTCAGACTGAAACTCAAGTAAAGACTTGGAATTTCGTTTGCCACTCTCTCTCACTCAAAGCCTTCATTCATAACAGCTAGCATTGCGATTGAAGGAATCCGTTCGTGTGGACTGAGTAGAGACGTTGTCATCGTTCAACGTTCGTGATCGCTCTGTGGATTTGTATCCAAGGTTTTGATCGTTACAAGAGATCTGCACCAAAGGTTTGAATCGCCACAAGAGGTAACGATTCTATCACTGATCATGCCCATTCGTAAGGATCACTAAATGGAGAAATTTTTAAATTCTGCTGCGCCTTGGATGGCAATTCTCCTTCAGTGGTATCAGAGCCACTTACGAAACCATGAATGTGATAACTGTTTTTGTTCTGTAATAATATGATTAAAGACAGAATGAATCAAAGATTAAATTGAGATCGATCAAGTCATATATATGATATATGTAATCTTGATGCAAAATACATTATATATGATATAGTGTTCTTCTTTCGTTCATTCAAACACTCAATGATTGTTTTCCTTTGAGCGATCAATGGTCATTTGCTTCTTGATCCGACATTAGTATGGCGAAGCAATGACGTGTTGATCAATCATACTGAATTAACAATCGAGATGTGTTTGACGGTCTGAAATTGGTGCATCAGGGTTAGTGACGGCACAAGGGTTGTGTTGTCAGAGAGTTATGCGATTGGGGTTATGACTGCACAAGAGTTGTGCTTTCTAAACACTTTTTGGAACAGTGTTAACCGGTTAACGCGTATGGTTAACCGGTTAACGCAATACGAAATAAATTTGTTTTTTCCAAACAGTGTTAACCGGTTAACGCATATGGTTAACCGGTTAACGCAAGACGAAATTCAATTTTCTGAGTTTTTCAAACAGTGTTAACCGGTTAACGCATTTGGTTAACCGGTTAACGCAAGGCAGAAAACAGATTTTTTGAACAGATTTCAAACAGTGTTAACCGGTTAACGCATTTGGTTAACCGGTTAACGCAAGGCAAAATTCACCCGTTCGGCTAACTCAGTGCTTTAAAAGTATCAAGTGTTGATGCGAAAAGCGACATTGATTTTAAATGAATTGTTCATTAAAATGTGATGATCGGTCATCGAGATTTAATTTGTTCTTAATTATATAAAGGAATTAATAATAATAATAATAATAAAGTGTTTATTATTGTCTTGTGGTGATCGGTTATGGCCTTAGTCTTCCTTTATTTTGTTTTGGGTTTTAAAATACGACCTGCGTGTCGTGCCTCTCTCTTTGTCTCCCAAATGTAACTTCTTTTTCTCATCTCACTCCCTCGTATGTAAAACGAGTTTCTTTTGTAATGTAATGATATGAAGGGAAAGCAAAGAAGTCAGTGCCAAATAAGGACAACCTTGAAGATCTTGCTTGGAGAAGCTTAGATCGTTGTTAGGTTAGCTTAGGTTCTCTCATTGGCTTGGGAGAACATTTGCGCTAGGGGCCATAACTGTTTCATTTTTGTTTGTATGTATGTTGATGCATGTGAATGTATGTTGATGCATGTGAGAGGCGGTTTATATGATAAACAAGCCGGTGAGATCAGAAAAATTGCAATTCCCTCAAATTAAATATTAAGTTTATGCTTTCCAAGTTTTAACACTCATCAAGACTAATATCGGATAATGTAGGTTTCGCCTACGCGAGGTGCATGATCTATATATTAGTAAGGTGCGATGGGATAATTGTAATATCCAACTGTTAAAACAATAGGTCAAACTTAACTAAACAAATTATGAGAATATTATATATGTTTGCTTTCCAAGTTTTAGCACTCATCAAGACTGGTATCGAATAATGTAGCTTTCGCCTACGCGAGGTGCATGTTTTGTATTAGTTAAGGTGCGATGGGATAATTGTAATATCTAACTGCTAAAACGATGAGTCAAACTTAATTATAATTTTATTATATATGTTTAGAAGCAAGAGTTGGGAATAATCCATATGATGGATTGGAATAAGGAGTTATTCACCCAACTGAAATTTTCGAGAGTTGTATGAGATACAATTGGAAGGAGTTCCTACCTAAATAACCTAGTTTTGTGTAATCCGCCTACGCGGACTTAGAACGAAGTGAAATATGGATCTTGACCCACTAGAAAATCTTCCAACGGGATTTTCCGAATCAAATGATGAGGGTCATTTGTTTTGAATAAAATAGTGGGAGCATGTTTAATTAAAGGCCTAATTAAATATGTCAATGATACTTATATTTTCATTAATCCTTGTGTAGATAACCATGACAGCAAACACCTCTAACAACATCCTGCGATCAATCCTTGATAAGGAAAAATTGTCTGGGATAAATTTTCTGGATTGGCACCGAAACCTGAGGATTGTCCTCAAACATGATAAAAAGTTGTATGTCTTGGAGACACCTGATCCTGAAGAGGAACCTCCTAGTTCTGCACCTAAGGCAGAAAGAGATGCTTCTAAGAAGCATGTCGATGAGGCCAATGAAACTGCTTGTCTCATGCTAGCTACCATGAACTCAGAATTGCAAAAGCAACATGAGAACATGTCAGCGTTCGATATGATCGAACACCTGAAGTTGCTCTATCAAGAGCAAGCAAGGCATGAGAGGTTTGAAGTTTCAAAAGCCCTTTTCCAAAGCAAGTTAGCTGAGGGAGCCCCTGTAGGTCCCCATGTGCTCAAGATGATTGGGTATGTGGAAAACCTTGAGAGATTGGGTTTTCCCCTCGAAAAGGAACTTGCGACTGATTTGATCTTGCAATCGTTGCCAGATAGTTTCAGTCAATTTGTCCTAAATTTCAATATGATTGATATGGACAAATCTCTTCCTGAACTGCTCGCCATGTTAAGAACTGCCGAGCAGAATCTGAAGTCAAAAGGGAAGTCCATTCTGATGATCGGAAATGGAAAGAGACAGAACAAAAGGCCCACTAAGCAGGGTGATAAAGGGAAAGGTAAGGAAGTTGCCAAACCCAAACCCACCATTGCTGCTTTAAAGCCTAGTGGAGGCATAGCAAAAGAAGGCACCTGCTTCCATTGCGGTAAGACCGGACATTGGAAGAGGAACTGCCCAAAGTACCTGGAAGATAAGAAGAATGGAGTAGAGACTTCAACTTCAGGTATTGTTGTTATTAATTTATCTACTTCTGCATCATGAGTATTAGATACTGGATGCGGTTCTCACATTTGTACAAATGTGCAGGGACTGAAAAGAAGTAGAGATTTGGCAAAAGGTGAAGTCGACCTACGAGTTGGCTATGGAGCAAAGGTTGCTGCTTTAGCCGTAGGAACTTATGTATTGACTTCACCTAGTGTTTTAATAATTCAGTTAGAGAACTGCTATTATGTACCTGCAATTAGCAGGAATACTATTTCCGTTTCTTGTTTGGACAAGTTTGGTTTTTCATTCATAATAAAGAACAATTGTTGCTCAATTTATTTGAATGATATATTCCATGCTACTGCACAAATGAACAATGGACTATGTGTCCTTGATCTTGAAATGCCAATTTATAACATTAATACTAAAAGGATGAAACCTAATGAGTTAAATCCAACTTACCTTTGGCATTGTCGATTAGTCCACATAAATGAGAAACGCATTTCCAAACTCCATAAAGATGGATTCTTGGACTCTTTTGGTTATGAATCATATGAGACATGCAGATCTTGTTTAATTGGAAAGATGACAAAGTCTCCATTCACAAGACAAGGTGAAAGAGCTAATGATCTTTTGGCCCTCATACATGCTGATGTATGTGGACCACTGAACATACCATCCAGAGGAGGTTTTCAATACTTCATCACATTTACTGATGATTTCAGTAGATATGGTTATGTGTATTTAATGAAACACAAATCAGAGTCCTTTTAAAAGTTCAAGGAATTCAAGAATGAAGTACAAAACCAACTAGGTAAGAATATTAAAACTCTTCGATCAGATCGAGGTGGTGAGTATTTAAGCCTAGAGTTTGATGACCATCTGAAAGAGTATGGGATCCTATCCCAACTCACTCCTCCGGGAGCACCCCAATGGAATGGTGTATCTGAGAGAAGAAATCGAACCCTGTTAGACATGGTCCGATCCATGATGCACTATTGACAGTAGCTTACACACTTAACCGTATTCCATCCAAAAGGTTGAGAAGACACCATATGAGATATGGAGTGGTAATAAACCACATATGTCTTACATGAAGATTTGGGGTTGCGAAGTTTATGTGAAACGACAAATTTCAACTAAGCTTGAGCCAAAATCTAACAAATGCTTATTTGTGAGTTATCCTAAAGAAACAAGAGGGTATCACTTCTACAATCCTTCTGAGGGCAAAGTGTTTGTCGCTCGAACTGGTGTTTTCCTAGAAAAGGATTTTATTTCCAAAGGAACTAGTGGGAGGAAAGTAGAGCTTGAAGAAATTCAAGAATCACAAAGCATCGATACACCTATGGAGGAATTAGAGCAGGAAACACAAGTAGTTGTGTAAGAGAAACCTGCTCAAGTAGAACAAGACCAGCGTAGGTCAGGCAGGATACGTCACCTACCTGAGATATATGGATATCTGATCAAGGTGATGTATTACTCATGGATCAAGATGAGCCTGTGACCTACTCATGGAATCTTCGTTTTGATGAAACAGTAAAACAGTATGGATTCATCAAGAACGAAGATGAGCCTTGTGTCTACAAGAAGGTTAGTGGGAGCATGATCGTATTCCTGGTATTATATGTAGATGACATATTACTCATTGGAAATGATATCCCTACCCTACAATAAGTAAAGACTTTGTTGGGGAAATGCTTTTCTATGAAGGACCTAGGTGAAGCAACCTATATATTAGGAATCAGAATCTATAGAGATAGATCATAAAATGCTTGGCCTAAGTCAGAGTACATAGACAAAGTGCTGAGACGCTTTAATATGAATGATTCCAATGGTTATGTGTTTTGCTTAAATGGTGCCGCTGTGAGCTTGAAAAGTTCAAAGCAAGATATAGTTGTTGATTCTACAACCGAGGCCGAGTATATTGCTGCCTCAAGTGCAGCAAAGGAAGTTGTTTGGATCAAAAAGGTTCATTAGTGAACTTGACATAGTTCCTAGCAAAGTGGATCCCATTGGTCTCTATTATGATAACAATGGTGCTATCGCACAAGCTAGGGAACTTAGATCTCACCAACGATCCAAACACATACTTAGGCGTTATCATATCATTCGAGAGATAATAGATAGAGGATATGTGAAAATATGTAAAGTACCTACACTTGACAATATTGTTGACCCACTGACAGAGCCTCTTGCACAGCAGAAGCATGATGGCCATACTAGATCAATGGGCATAAGGGGTATGCCTGATTAGCTCTAATGCTAGTGGGAGATTGTTGGTGTAAGCCCTAGAGGCCAATACTTTTGGTACTTGTATCAAATTATTTATTAATAATAAAAGGCATTTTCTTTATTATGGTTGATTAATAAAGTCCCTGGAATAGATAGTCCGTTTAATGTATTAAGTGTGACTTAATCATGAGAACACATTAAACATAAGGACACTATTCTTAAAGTATCTGTAGTCGAGCTTTAGTGTGAAGTGGGATAACATTAAAGCATTAAGACTATTATGTTTGTAGACTGATGATCACATCTCATGGATCATGGATAAAGAGTTATCAAGTCTTAAACATAGGTATGAATATTAGGAGTAATATTTATACCGGATTGACCCGCTATGAGAATACTATATAGAAAGTTATGCAAAGTGTCATAAGTTATTCTCATGGTGATAACAGTGTATACCACTCTTCGACCTGAAACCACTATGGATCCTAGATGTAGAGTCGAGTGCTTTATTGCTGATCCAATGTTGTCCGTAAGTGGATAACCATAAAGACAGTTGATGGGTACTCCACAAAGCATGCTGAGGGACATGAGTGTCCTAGATGGAATTTGCCCATCCTGCATAACAGGATAAATGTCTATGGGCCCAATATTGAACTGGACAAGGGTGACACAGTCTATACCTTGTGTTCAATATAGACATAAGGGAAAAGGGGTAATTATACACATAATTATTATCACATGAGGTTTTGTCAGATCACATGACATTTTCGTGTCTTCGGTAGCAGTGATGTGTTGCTAGATACCGCTCACTGTTTATTATGTTAAATGCGTGATTTAATATAATTGCCAACGTCGCGAAAACCTACAGGGTCACACACAAAGTACGGATTGATGAGAAATAGAGTAACTAAGGAACACCGTAAGGTACGGTGCACTTAAGTGGAATCGAAATATGGTAAGGTACCAAATACTTAAGTGATTTTGGCATATTATGAGATATGGGCCAAAATACACTTAAGTGGGCTTTTTAGCTTGATGCCCACACAAGTGGTTCTATAAATAGAACTCCTTGGGTAGAAGCATTATCACTCCACTCAGACTGAAACTCAAGTAAAGACTTGGAGTTTCGTTTGCCACTCTCTCTCACTCAAAGCCTTCATTCATAACAGCTAGCACTGCGATTGAAGGAATCCGTTCGTGTGGACTGAGTAGAGACGTTGTCATCGTTCAACTTTCGTGATCGCTCCGTGGATTTGTATCCAAGGTTTTGATCGTTACAAGAGATCTGCACCAAAGGTTTGAATCGCCACAAGAGGTAACGATTCTATCACTGATCATGCCCATTCGTAAGGATCACTAAATGGAGAAATTTTTAAATTCCGCTGCGCCTTGGATGGCAATTCTCCTTCAAAAAGTGGATTAGGATATTCTAAGTTTTCCAAACCAAGCACAAATGAGACCATTTTTGTTAAAGCAAGTGAACAAGTTGTTAAAGAGAAAGTAAACAATTCTAAAAGTGCGCATCAAAGTCATAAAAAGAAAATGATTGCTAAGAAGAAGAATTATGTTCCTAGATATAGAAGTCATTTTCAACCTACTTGCTTTTATTGTGGAATCAAAGGCCACACACCTAATGCTTGTTATGTGTGAAACTTTAGCGTTCCAAAAGGGCATTATGTGTGGGTTAAAAAGGGTACTAACTACCAAGGACCCAAAGCAATTTGGGTACCTAACAAAACTTGATTTTGTTTTGTAAGTATGCTTGAAGACAACTTCGAATCAATGGTATCTTGATAGCGGTTGTTCAAAGCATATGACGGGCGATGTCAACAAATTTTCACATCTATCTTTAAAGGCCAAAGGATATGTTTCATATGGTGATGACACTAAAGGAAAGATCCTTGGAGTAGGAACCATTGGAGAACCTCCTTTTACCATCATCGAAGATGTCCTTTATGTTGAAGGCCTAAAGCACAACCTACTTAGCATAAGTCAATTGTGTGACAAAGGGTTCCGAATCAACTTCACAAAAGATGAATGTATGATAGAACATGAGGTCACCCATGACATCTTGCTAAAAGGTAAAAGGGTTAATAATATTTTTATGACTTCATTTGATGACTCTTCCTTGAAGGTAAAATGCTTAATGACAAACAACAACGAGGCTTGGCTATGGCATAAAAGATTCGCTCACATTCACATGGAGCACATGAACAAATTGATAAAGCATGATCTAGTTGTTGGTCTTCCAAAGACAAGTTCATCAAGGATAAGCTTTGTGACGCATGTCAAAAGGGAAAGCAAACCAAGACAACTCTCAAATCCAAGAATGTTGTATCTTCGTCTAGGCCACTTCAACTCTTGCACATGGATCTCTTTGGTCCATCAAGAACGAAAAGCTTCGGAGGTAATGTTTACGCTTTAATGATTATTGATGATTTCTCTAGATATACGTGGACATTGTTTCTTGTGCAGAAAAGCGGTGCTTTCAAGGCTTTCAAAAAGTATGCGAAACAAATTCAAAACGAGAAGTCCCTCTCAATAACCTCCATAAGAAGTGACCACGGTGGAGAATTTCAAAACACATTCTTTGAAGAATTTTGCGAAGAGCACGGAATTTCCCACAACTTCTCCGCACCACGAACACCACAACAAAACGGTGTCGTAGAAAGAAAGAATAGATCTTTGGTGGAGCTCGCAAGAACAATGCTCAGTGACTCCAACCTTCCTAAATATTTATGGGCGGACGTAGTTAGTACAACATGCTTTGTTAGCAACCGTGTCAACATTCGGCCAATTCTCAAAAAGACTCCGTATGAGCTTTTCAAAGGAAGGAAGCCTAATATATCTTTCTTTCACATCTTTGGGTGCAAAAGTTTTATCCTCAACAATGGAAAGGACAACCTTGGTAAGTTTGATGAGAAATCCGACGAAGGTATCTTCCTTGGCTACTCCCTATCTAGTAAGGCATTTAGAATTTTCAATAAAAGAACTCTTTCTATTGAAGAATCAATGCATGTATCTTTTGATGAAACTAACCCCTCGAAAGAGGATAGCATTATTGTTGATGATGATGATGATATAATAGATATGTCACAACAACAAAAGGAACTTTCAAATGTTCAACCAATACCACAAGGAGATGGCTCACCAATCATTGAAGAACATCATGATCTACCAAAAGAATGGAAAACTCATAGAGATCACCCGATCGATAAAGTTATTGGTGATATTAGCCAAGGCGTTGCAACACGACTAAATCTCAAGGATGCTTGTCTCAACATGGCTTTTGTATCTCAAATAGAACCAGCCAAAGTCGATGAAGCCTTAAGCGACGATCAATGGATAGTAGCAATGCAAGAAGAACTCAACCAATTCGAAAGGAATCAAGTTTGGAGTCTTGTACCGAGACCGGACAACAAGCACATCATAGGAACAAGATGGGTGTTCAAGAACAAACTTGATGAGAATGGGATCATAGTTCGTAACAAAGCAAGATTGGTCGCACAAGGATACAACCAACAAGAAGGAATTGATTTTGATGAGACGTTCGCTCCGGTAGCAAGGTTAGAAGCAATTCGATTATTACTTGCTTTTGCTTGTTCTATGAATTTTCAATTGTTTCAGATGCATGTCAAAAGCGCTTTCCTAAATGGTTATATCAATGAAGAAGTCTACGTTAAACAACCTCTGGGTTTTGAAGACTTCAAGAATCCTTCACGTGTTTACAAGTTGAAGAAAGCACTATATGGCTTAAAGCAAGCACCGAGAGTGTGGTATGACCGCCTCAGCAACTTTTTATGTGAAAAGGGATTTGTAAAAGGAAAGGTTGACAAGACTCTGTTCATAAAGAAGATCAAGGGTAACACCTTATTGGCTCAAGTCTATGTCGACGACATCATCTTCTACTCAACAAACAAAGATTGCGAAGAGTTTTCAATTATGATGCAAGGAGAATTCGAGATGTCCATGATGGGAAAATTGAACTATTTTCTTGGACTACAAATCAAGCAAACAAAGGATGGCATCTTCATCAACCAATCCAAGTATTGCAAGGAATTGTTGAAAAGTTCGATATGGATAGTTGCAAAGGGATGTCCACTCCTATGGGATCCGGAACGTACGTTGATCAAGATGAATCTGGAGTTTCAATAGATATCACAAAATATCGAGGTATGATTGGTTCATTACTATATTTGACGGCAAGTCGTCCTGACATTATGTTTAGTGTATGCTTGTGTGCACGCTTTCAAGCAAATCCGAAGGAATCGCATCTCACCGCCGTGAAGAGGATTATGAAATATCTCAAAGGAACAACGAACGTCGGACTATGGTATCCAAAAGGTAGTATATATTCCTTGATTAGTTATTCTGACGCTGACTATGCAGGATGTAAGACCGATAGGAAAAGCACAAGTGGTACTTGTCACATTCTCGGGAATGCACTAGTGTCGTGGGCATGCAAGAAGCAAGCATGTGTCGCACTTAGCACGGCCGAAACGGAGTACATTGCAGCAGGTAGTTGTTGTGCACAGATTTTATGGCTTAAGCAACAACTTCTTGATTTTGGTGTAGCTCTCGGCTGCATTCCTCTTCGATGCGATAACACAAGTGCCATCAACATCACAAAGAACTCGGTCATGCATTCAAGGACAAAGCACATAGATATCCGACATCATTTCCTTCGAGATCACGTGCTCAACGAAGATGTAGATGTTACGTTCGTGGATACACATAACCAACTTGCCGACATATTCACAAAACCATTGGCTAAAGAGCAATTTTTCAAGATTCGCCGAGAACTTGGAATTTTGAGCGAAACGGATCTCTAATTTTTTCATCAAATATTCATGGTACATCATTAAGGATTAAAGGTATGTTATTTTTATATTTTTTCGACTTCGGGAAGTCACATTTTTTTGGTGATTTTTGTTGAAAATGTGAGTTTTCTCGATTTTACAATGTTGGTACTATGATCAAAAGTTGCCTTAATATATGTTTAAACATGTGAAAGTGAAAAAATTTACTTTTCCCTCACCATTTTTTCTATAAACACTTACTGTTTTTTGCATGTTTGGCATAAGTAACCGGTTACCCTTGGGTAAGTAACCGGTTACCACTGTTCAAATTCTGTTTATTTTTTTTAGTGTTTTGCATGCGTAACCGGTTACCCCCCGGGTAGTAACCGGTTACCGTTGAGAAGTCAGAAAAAAAAAATGGTTTCACTTGTTGCTCCTTATGTTTGATTGACCAAATACTTATCTATTTTCCTTGGAACTCAACAGCTTCATCTTCCACCTTCCTCCTTCATTGTCACCATAAACCCTTCTTGGAAAATTAACACCCACTCACTCAAAATCTTAAATCAATCTCATATAAATAAAACCCACTCTCTATATCAACATCCTACCTTCTTCATCTCTCTCAATCAAAGCTTAATTTTCGGATTCCCCTTTCCAACCCTAACTTTCAAAACCAAATTCATGGCTCCTCCCAAGAAGAACACAGGAAAGAAACCCATGGGTGAAAGTTCTCAAGCCAATGATATTAGGGAAGAATTTGTGGATGATAGCAACATGCAACCTTCAAAGGCAAAAAAATTCAAATCTGACGTTGGTAGAAGGGAATTGATGAAGCCAAGATATGTGAAGTTCTCTGCTTTTCCAGCTAATAGTTTCAATTTTGAGGAGCTTCTGGCAGCATCTGGTGTTAAAGACTTGGTCTCTGAGGTAGGCTTGATTTATCCTGAAATGGTTAAAACCTTTTATCGCAATATTAACTTTACCCAGGATGAATTTGGTGACTTATATATTGAATCTGTTGTTAACAATACTGAGATATCTATTGGGTTAGAAGATATTGCTAAATGTCTAGGAATTCCAAATGAGGGAGACGAATTCCGTATCGGATATCGTCCTTCAAGTGATAAATGGAACCATTTTGATGCTTTGAACTATTTTGTTGAGATTTCTCGTGGAACTCATGATGATTTAATTGGTAGACAATCTCAATCATCTCGTGTTATCAAGTATGCTAAATCCTTGACCGTTAGTGACCGGATGTTACATTATGTTTTAGCATATATTTTGGTGCCTCGAACTTCAAATCATTCTCAAGTGACCGAGTTTGATATGTTTTTGCTTAAAGCCTTGAAAATGGGATGGATGAACAACTTTGTGAGATTAACAAAACCACAATCACTAAGAACACCGAAATTGTTCTTGCTCCGGATGGCATTTATCGATATAAAGATGAATTAGATGTTGCTGCCCCGGAAGGAGGATATTCCTTGGAATCTCTTCATCATGAGATGATGGCTATGAAATTGCAAATGAACTCCAATCATCATCAAGCAATGCGTGGGATTAACAAACTCCTCAAGCTTTACCGCTCTAAACCGCCATTTGAAGAAGAAGAAGAAGATGTGGAGATGGAAGAGGGTTCCAGAAGTGATTAAGTGATTTGGTCTTGTTTATGTTTTTATGTCATATCTATGTTATAGTTTTTATGTGTTCTACTTCTCATTATATAGAACAATATCATGCTTTTTATGTGTTTAAACCTTGGTTATCATTTTTGTGAATGAATGCCTATTATGATTGTGTATGTATGACTGTTTTTATCAAGTCTTTTCCCAACCTTTTTGCTTATGACAAAGGGGGAGAAGAATTGTTTGTTGTTTCTCTAACATTTTGTAGGAAAGACACACATTTCCAAAGTCTTGCTCATATTCCAAAAGGAAGGGGGAGCACTTGCATAGGGGGAGATATCCTTGGATTAGAGAAACAAGTTTAGAATCAACTTTCAAGCAGTGAGTTGTCATCATCAAAAAGGGGGAGATTGTGAAGTCATGGCTCCTTGATGATTTTGATGATTACAACATCTCTCAACAATTCTCATGTGACAAGATCAAAAAGTTGTCAAAGACTTAAAGTGAATTGAAGTAGAGTAAAGTTTCAAGTGAAGTATATCAATTCAAAGGATCAAGTATCATCATTGGTATATCCTAAAGTTTCACTAATATGATATACAAGTGTTCAAACCTTTACTCCATAATGTCTTGGTTCATGTAGAAAAAATTAGAATGGCTTGCATCATTTTTTCACATTCTGCAAAATTCTGTTTTTCAAATTTAAGCTTCAGTAACCGGTTACCCTTGGCTAAGTAACCGGTTACCACTGCTATTTTTCAAATATTTTTTACGTTGGAAGCTTCAGTAATCGGTTACCCATGGGTAAGTAACCGGTTACCGCTGACAAATTTTGAAAAATTAATGCATTTCTTCATTCAAATGTTTTCTTTGCATTTCTTTGAATCATGGCATTGTTTCATACATATGCTCTTTCAAAAAGGTGTTTGTAGCAATATATAAACACCATTACTCATTTTTTATGAACACCTCCTTTTGCAAACATTTTCAATAAAATCACTCTTTTAAAAACTCAAATTTCTATCAAGTGTCCAAAATCTTTCTTAAAGTATTCTTTGCATTAAACCTTCATATATCTTGAAAAGAATACATATCATTCCGCTTGAACACTTGTATATTACATTAAGTGAATTATTTATCCAAGGAGAAGATCAATCAAGAGAAGATTGATAATACTACATTTTATTCAAATCATCAAAGAAGATTTAGTTCTGTTTGACTTGTGATCCAGGATTGTTGGACACAAGGGTTGATGTTGCAAGAGGATTGTTCTTACACACTTGATTATCTATAGGTTAGATAGTAAGCATCACCATTGGTGTGAGTAGGTTGTACAATAATTCTAACTATAGTGAAATCTCTTTCGAGTCGAAAGGGGAGTGGATGTACCTTCGGATTGTGAAGGGAACCACTATAAATTCCGGTGTCTTTTTACTTTCCGCAATTTATTTTTCCGCACTTAAACGAAAAATAACCAAGAACCGGAAACAAGATCGAAGAATTTTTAACCACCTAATTCACCCCCCCCCCTCTTAGGCGCATTTACAACTTACATCATTGACAATGGATACAGGAAGGGAGGCATTGATAAGACTTTATTTGTCAAAAATGGAGGAAAACTCATGGTGGCTCAGATATATGTGGATGATATTGTGTTTGGTGGGATGTCAAATAAGATGGTTCAACATTTTGTTGAACAAATGCAGTCTGAATTTGAAATGAGCCTTATTGGAGAACTAACCTATTTTCTTGGGCTACAAGTCAAGCAGATGGAAGATTCTATCTTTCTATCTCAAAGAAAATATGCCAAAAATATTGTTAAGAAGTTTGGCATGGAGAATGAAAGCCACAAAAGGACACCTGCTCCTACTCATCTGAAAGTGTCTAAAGATGAAAATGGTGTCAGTGTGGATCAAAGTCTCTACAAAAGCATGATAGGGAGTTTGCTATATCTCACAGCAAGCAAACCTGACATTGCTTTCGTTGTAGGTGTATGTGCTAGATATCAAGCTGAACCAAAGGTGAGTCACATAAACCAAGTGAAAAGGATCCTGAAATATGTCAATGACACTAATGACTATGGGATGTTATACACTCATGGATCTGAATCTGTGATGTCTGGATATTGTGATGCTGATTGGGTTGGAAGTGTTGATGATAGGAAAAGCACATCAGGAGGATGCTTCTTCTTGGGGAACAACTTAATATCTTGGTTTAGTAAGAAACAAAATTGTGTGTCTCTGTCCACTATTGAAGCTGAATACATAGCAGCTGGAAGTAGTTGCTCTCAATTGGTGTGGATGAAACAAATGTTGACTGAATACAATGTCACGCAAGATGTCATGACATTGTACTGTGACAACCTAAGTTCTATAAACATTTCTAAGAATCCTATTCAGCACAGAAGGACAAAAACATATTGATATTCGTCACCATTTTATTAGAGAACTCGTGGAGGATAAAATTGTAGCCCTAGAGCATGTTGCTACTGCGATGCAGTTAGCTGATATTTTTACAAAGGCCTTGGATGCAAATCAATTTGAATTCCTAAGAGGGAAATTAGGGATTTGTATTTATGAAAATTTGTAGCAATTAATATGGAGTGGAAAAGGTATTCAAAGTATTGTCTGCTTTCTTAAAATAAAGCGCCCCCTTTATGGTAAATCATCACCTAGTCTTGGAAATACTGTCTATTACCTTTTCACACGCAACCTCACTACCTAATCAAACATTTCCAACTCCCTGCTTCTTCCTCAAACTCCTCTGCTAGGGCAACTGAAATTTTTCCACAAAAACGACAAGATTTCACAACATCAAGTTTTGTGACGCACGGAAAGGCTTGCAACAATTGGGTTGTTGTTGATGTTCCTGTTATTGTCCATCGCTCTAAGTAATTTGTTTTCATTATTTTTGAGAACTCCTTCTCCTATGCCTAAGGGAGAAGTGAACATTGTTGGGCATTTTTCAATTTTATCATTAATAAAATGCAATTCTATTCATCCACATCTATGATGTTTTATTTTTACTTTTTGCCTTTCTGAAAATGGTAATCACATAAAACATGATTAAATAAATAATAAATTATCCATTTGCATAATATTTGGTCACAATTCACTTCTCTAAAATCAAAATATCAAATCATTATGCAAGTTGGTTTCTAAACCCATTGAATACAATGATCCTACTCCTTCTCCAAACATTGAATTCCATGTGTTTGAGGTTAAGGAAGAAAGTGATGAATAAGTGTCTGATGAATTGTCTCGTCTACTTGAGCACGAGGAAAAAGCCATTCAGCCATTCGAAGAGAAAATTGAATTAGTCAACTTGGGTTCCGAACATGATGTGAAGGAAGTCAAGATTGGGTCTCAACTGTGTCCTGAGGTTAAGAAGGGGTTGATTGATCTTCTTCGAGAGTATTCAGATGTGTTTTCTTGGTCCTATCAAGACATGCCTGGTTTAGATTCTGAGATTGTGGAGCATAGATTTCTGTTGTAGCCAGAATGCCCGCCAGTCAAGCAGAAGTTGAGAAGGACTCATCCTGATATGGCAGTGAAGATCAAAGAAGAAGTGAAAAAACAGATTGATGCCATTTTCCTTGTTACTGCTGAGTATCCGCAGTGGGTGGCACCCGAAGATATGGAGAATACCACATTCATTACACCTTAGGGAATATATTGTTAAAGAGTGATGCCTTTCGGTATAAAGAATGTTGGTGCAACATACCAGAGAGCTATGACCATTCTTTTTCGTGATATGATGCATAGAGAGATCAAAGTCTATCTTGATGATATGATTGCTAAATCCAGTGATGAAGAAGAACATGTGGAGCATTTGTTGAAGCTATTCCAGCGTTTGAGAAAGTACAAACTCTATTTGAATCCCAATAAATGTACTTTTGGTGTTCGTTCTGGTAACTTGTTGGGCTTTATTATCAGCGAGAAAGGTATTGAAGTTAATCCTGCCAAGGTCAAAGAAAAATAAGAGATGCCTGCGCCCAAAACCGAGAAGCAAGTCAGAGGTTTTCTCGGTCGTTTGGATTATATCTCGAGACTCATATCGCATATGACTGCCACATGTGCGCCTATATTCAAGCTTCTTCTGAAAGATCAGTCTTGTGATTGGACCGAAGATTGCCATAAAGCTTCTGACAGTATCAAAGAACATTTGCTTGAACCTCCGATTCGGTCACCTCCTGTTGAAGGAAGACCATTGATCATGTATTTGACTATGCTTGAAGAGAGTATGGGTTGTGTTCTAGGTAAGCAAGATGAAACTAGAAAGAAGGAATAAGCAATTTACAACCTCAGTAAGAAATTCACCGACTGTGAGACTCGGTATTCTATGCTTGAAAAGACTTGTTGCGCATTGGCTTGGGCTGCTAAGCGTCTGCGTCAGTAGATGTTGAATCATACTACTTGGTTCATATCCAAAATGGATCCAATCAAGTATATTTTTTAGAAGCCTTCTTTAACTGGAAGGATTTCATGTTGGCAAATGATGTTATCAGAGTACGATATTGAATATCGATCTCAAAAAGAAATTAAGGGTAGTGTCTTGGCTGACGATTTGGCCCACCAACCGATTGAAGATTACTAGCAAGTACAATATGATTTTCCTGACAAAGAGATCTTGTACTTGAAAATGAAAGATTATGATGAACCATTGCTTGAAGAAGGGCCAGAACCTAGTTCTCATTGGGGCATGGTATTTGATGGAGATGTTAATCAGTATGGTAATGGCATTGGGGCAGTGATTATTACTCCTCAAGGAACTCATTTTCCGTTTACAGCTAGATTGACTTTCAAGTGTACAAATAATATGGCTGAGTATGAAGCTTGCATTATGGGGCTTGAAGAGGCCATTGATATCAGAATCAAATATCTTGACGTTTATGGAGATTCAACTCTGGTTGTGAATCAAATCAAAGGATAATGGGAGAAGAATCAACCCGGTTTGATACCATATAGAGATTATGTGAGGAGGATTTCAAATTTCTTTACAAAGGTTGAGTTTCATCATATCCCTCGAGATGAAAACCGGATGGCAGATGCTCTTGCAACGTTGGCTTCAATGATTATGGTAAAATTCTGGAATGAAGTTCCTAATTTGACTATGATGCATCTTGATAGGGTTGTAATACCTCAAATTTGCCCCCCTCATTCATGCATTCATTTTTAGGTCATTTAACATTTCATATTGCATTTCATCATGTCAATCGGAATTAGATCCAAGAAGCTTGAATATCATCCAAGACACTTTGTGGGTCCTATCTGGGTGATCAGTCAACACAAAGGAATGGCTTAAGATACTTCCAACATGTTCAAATGGGGTCTATTCATCAGTCAAAACGTTAATCTTGAAGGAGCAAAAGTTTGTTCATGAGCTGTCATGCTCGCTAGGCGAGCAGAATGGGTCGCCTAGCGAGTCCCAAGAAAAGCCACCAGAATCGCCTACGCTCAGAGGAATTTCTTGAACTGTCATGCTCGCTAGGCAAAGCCCACGCGTTTCGAAAAAAAAAAGAAAAAAAAAGAAAAAAAAAAAGAAAAAAAAAGAAAAAAAAAGAAAAAAAAAGAAGTAAATAAATAAATAAAATATAACAGAAAAATCTTGGACTTGGACCTCTCTCTTTTGAGCCCACAAAGTCACAAAAATCAGGTTATAAATTCTAGACTTCCATCTCCCAAAAAAACCCTAGGGAAAAAGATAGTGAGAGAAGAGCTAACAGAGTTGAGAGCAACCTCCAGAGACTGAAGGGAACTCATCTGCAAAGAATCAATTCCCTCTCATATAAACCCTCAGATTGCTTTGCAAACCCCAACCGGGCAATTCACTTTCATTCGATCTCTCCAATCAGGTTTGCCCTATTTCCACTACTTTATACTTTCAACCTTTGAATTTTGATACCCTTTTGATGCATGTGTTTGACAAGAGGTTTAGGCCTCCTACACTTGGTTGCTTTTTGTGAGCACTTTTTGTGAATTTTAATGGCATGATTCATGTGGTTACATTTTGATTTGGGGCAACTCTTGATTGCGCCCCATCTTGTCACTCTAACATGTTTGTTGAGTTTGTTGTGAGGGCTCACATGACTCCTGAAAGGATAGCTTGCTTGGCATTCCACTTTATTTGTGGGATACCATTTGGAGATTTATTCCGAGTACCTGTATTGACTTGCTTTCTTTGATGGTGCTTGCTCGAGAGATCTCTGGGTTTCTTATTTCTTTAGCTGTTATTACTTCGGATCTTTATCCGTGTGGTAGATCTCTTGATCCTTTATCTTTCCCGCATTTTACCGCTTTCTTAGCTGGAAGACCTCAATAGGAGGCAATGTTTTCTTTTGTTTGTTTACTTTTGTGCCCAAAGTCCTCCAAGAAGAGGCATCAGTGCTAAAGACCGCCCTGAAGGGGCAATTGACGGATAAAAGGGATTAGTAGTCAATCCCCCGTTATTCAGTGCGTCGTTCTTTAAGATCACACTACGTGTCGATGCTTCAGAACAAAAGCCCAAGATCTTTTATCCGGTCAGTCAGTGGAGAGGGTTCCATCTTTCTGAATCCCCACTCTTTATCATGAGCTCACCCTGTCAAGGGTTAAGAGCTATGAGGTCTTATCCTCATTACCCTTTTGATCTGCTCACCCTGACGTTCAATGTCAGTGGTTAAGAGCCCATTTGATTAACTTTTTCATGGCTTGTTTGTCGAGGTTGATATGACCCCTCTTGACTAAAGCCCTACCCATGTATGTTTAAGCCCCCCTTGTTGGCATTTTACTTTATGCATGTTCGTTTTGTATGGTGTGATCGTCTCCCCATAGGATTGCTAGGCTTCGTATAGTCTCTCGTTTGCTTGTCAATTAAGGTAGCATTGTTCCTTCGTCTAGGACTTTCTTTTTGCATGAGCATCCCTAAAACACCAACAACTCATTGATTTTTCTTCTCCTAAGAACACGTTAACTCCTTCTATTACAGGCGAGTAAGTCTCCAAAGGTCGAGCATCTGGTAGATTGCGTAGTAACGCCGTTCACCTAAAAAACACAACCCTTAACCCGTAGGTAGCCGAACTACGGCTTGCTCTGATTCTCATTCCAGATTAGATATGTAGGCATAAGACGCGATGTCTTAGAGAGCACACTCCTCTTTAACCCATAGGTAGCCGAGCTACGAAGACTCTGATTCTCATATTCAGATGGGATACGTATGCAGTGGATGCGACATCCGTGCGAGTCATTTTCTTTTGACCCCTCTTTTAGTAAATAGTTGATCAGTGCATTTTGATGCACGTTCTTCCATGTTTGTACTTAAGCATTTCTTTGGTTTGCTTTACTTATTTTTATGTTTTAATGTGTTTTTACAATTTATTTTATTTTTGCACTTATTTGTTTTTCGCATTATATTTTCAGCATTAGCAGCTTTCACGAGAAAAATCATATCTTGAGCTACGAGTATCAGATTGAGGCATGTGAGTATGCGTTGGAAAGATAAGGAAAAGATCTACAACTTTTGTTCAAAAGTCGAGAGCTGAATCGGACTGTAGCAGGGCCAGAAAGTCTGTTAAAGTTGCAGAATTTTATTTGTATTTTTGTTGGGTCATTTGTAGTGGGCTGGGTCGACCCAGTTGAGTTGTAAAACGGGTCTTTGTTTTCCCCTAGGTCTAGCAGTCGTACACCATTAGGAATTGAACGGGAAAATCACTATTCATGTACGAATTTGAGAGCTTGCAAAGAATGACTATGGAGAACTAATTTCCCAAGAATCAATTCACTGTAATCGGATGCCACTTTGAGGTTCTTTTATAATTTTCCATTAATCTGTTCCTTTGAATTATATCTATAATCACAATTACTTGCTTAATTTAATTGTTTTTACATGATAGAATTATTTAATTTGATTGTTGTCTGCTTTTGAATCAATTTCGTGATTAGTGTAGCTTTTGCATTGTCGCGTTCGATCATATTGCGTTTGCTTAATTCGCAATAGTTTTAATCCGTTTGCTTTACTCGGAATTCAGGGGCATACTTCGTATAATTGTTATTGCACTTGTCAGTAGCTTTTGTAATCGAATAGGATCAGACTCGTTTAGGGAATTGGAATTTTATAGGGATCAATGATAAGTCGGAAGATGATATAGTGGGTTGATTCGTTTCAGCTTATTCAAATAATCACTTTTCATAATCACTTATTTTTTGCATTTTTGTAATTGAACACTAAATCAACCCCCCCTCATTCGATTACGTTTAATTATTACAAACAAGAATCCTTGAGACGATATCCGAGTTTAATTGTCGTTGTATTACGTTTTTACAAAATTACTCGTTTTGATCCGCGCGCGACAGCGGATCAATAGTACATTAGATAAACCCACACCCTTTAGACAAGAACAACAAAAGTGGATCCCGTAGAGTACTACGGATGCGTAGGGGTGCTAATACCTTCCCTTTGCATAATCGGCTCCGAACCCAAGATTTGGTTGCGAGACCTCGTCTTTTCCTTTCCTTTTTCCAGGTTTACTTCGAGCGTTTCCTTTCCCTCCTTTGGGATAAATAACGCGTGGTGGCGACTCTTCTGTCATTTCTTTCTCGCCGGTTGTTTTTCGCATTTCCTTTTTTCAGGTTGCGACAAGGGCGGCTCATGTGTTTGCTGTTGAAGAAGTCAAAGATGAAAGGCCGTGGTATTTTGATATCAAGTGTCTTCTCCAATGTCATATTTACCCTCCTGGGGCATTTCTGAAGGATAAGAAGACCTTAAGGAGATTAGCTGGCAACTTCTACCTGAATGGTGATGTGTTGTACAAGAGAAATTTCGATATGGTTCTTCTCAGATGCGTGGATAGACACGAAGTAGACATGTTGATGACTGAAGTCCATGAAGGTTCCTTTGGTACTTATTCCAACGGACATGCTATGGCTAAAAAGATGTTGAGAGTAGGTTACTATTGGCTGATAATGGAATCTGACAGTTGCAAAGTTGTGAAGAAATGCCATAAGATTCATGTTCCTCCGACACTATTGAACGTCATTTCCTCCCAATGGCTCTTCTCCATGTGGGGAATTGATATGATTGAGCCTAAAGCTTCGAACGGACATCGTTTCATTCTTGTGGCTATTGATTACTTCACAAAGTGGGTTGAAGCGGCATCATATGCAAATGTAACCAAGCAAGTTGTTGTGAGGTTTATCAAGAATCAGATTATATGCCGTTATGGTGTGCCAAGTAAAATCATTACTGATAATGGGTCGAACTTGAATAATAATATGGTGGAAGCTCTTTGCAAAGACTTCAAGATTGCACATCATAATTCTTCTCCATACAAACCTAAGATGAATGGGGTTGTTGAAGCTGCAAACAAGAAGATCAAGAAGATCATTCGGAAAATGGTTGTGACGTACAAAGATTGGCATGAGGTGCTCCCATTTGCTTTGCACAGGTATCGTACATCCATCCGCACTTCGACAGGGGCAACCCCTTTCTCACTTGTTTATGGTATGGAAGTTGTGCTCCCAGTAGAGGTTGAGATCCCATCATTGCGTCTCATGATGGAACCCAAGTTGACAGAAGTTGAATGGTGTTAGACCATGTATGACCAGCTAAATTTAATTGAAGAGAAGAGGTTAACTACCATGTGTCACGGTCAGTTATATTAGTAGACAATGAAGAAAGCATTTGATAAGAAGGTCAGACCTCGTGTGTTCAGAGAAGGTCGCCTTGTGCTCAAGAAGATTTTATCTTTCAAACCAGATGCTAGGGGCAAATAGACTTCTAACTATGAAGGCCCATATGTTGTTAAGAGAGCTTTTTCAGGCGGTGCTTTGATTCTTACAACTATGGATGGTGAAGAGTTCACTCGTCTTGTGAATGTCGATGCAGTCAAGAAATACATCGCCTAAAAAGAAAAGAATAGCTCGCTAAGTTGAAAACCCGAAAGGGCGGCTTAGGCAAAAATGAGCGTCTCAGTGGATTGAAAACCCGATAGGGCAATCCAGGAAAAAAATTAGAGACGTAAAACCGAAAATCTATCCCGATAAATTAAGTACCCCACCTTGGGGCAATTTATGCAAAAATTAGGGATTATAGTAAGTAACTGCATCTTGTTGATCTTCGGTTTTGAAGACATTCTTGAGTACGTCATCGGGTTCTGATTCGTCATCTTCAACCAAAGCCAAGAGCATAATGGATATCAATGTTGGTGGAAGGATTAGTGATCATTGTATTCAATGTATCCCGTTTCCATGTAAATTGCCATTTTTCAACTTTTGTAAAGATCTATGGAGCCTTGTCATTTACAGACTACCATTCTATTAAATAAATTTGAGTTTTTTATCCAATTGTTTCTACTCTTATTTATTTCAGCTAAATAGAATTAAATTTTATGATGATCATTTTGAAATTGAATTTAAAAATTAAAATCATTTTTTTCTTAAATAATAAAAGCAATTACTTTTAAGAGCAATCAGTTTCATTTAAGGAATATCAACAACAGACTGAGAACAGGTAAGTCTTAAAAAGTGAAACATGGTTGGTTTTCCCCAAGCAGCTGGTTTGGTCATATCTTTCTGAATGGCAACTCAACACCTCCAGCTGAGTTTTGTTCGTTTCCCTAACCGAGTTTGTAATTGCCTCCCTCGAGTTG
Source organism: Lathyrus oleraceus (assembly GCF_024323335.1). Taxonomy (NCBI): domain Eukaryota; kingdom Viridiplantae; phylum Streptophyta; class Magnoliopsida; order Fabales; family Fabaceae; genus Lathyrus; species Lathyrus oleraceus. Next base: position 383,072,668 of record NC_066582.1, on the reverse strand, counting down.
TAGGCGTCAGCATAGATTGTTACTCCCCTCAGGTCATCAGCAGAGTTTATGCCTGATCCCTGTTAGCACTTATTCTTGAGAAATATTTCTGGTCCTCTACAAGGTTGTCTCCCATTTGATATGGTGTTGACCTAAAATTCCTGTAGCGCCTCAAATTTTCACCTCCCATTTGTATATACATTTCATTTTTAGGTCATTAAGATCACATTAACATTGCATTCATATTGCATAGTCCATTACATCTCACCAGTCAAGACTGGTCAGGAGATTCAGCTGTGCAAGGCAACAAGAGCATTTTCCATGAGATCAAAGCCCTAGGGTGGTTCCAATGAGTTCATATGATTCAAGGATCATTTTGAAGTGGTTTGGCCAAGTGTTGAAGGCTCAGAACTCATCAGTCCATGTGCAAATCATCTGAGGCCCACAAAAGTCAACAGAAGTCAACTGCACAGTCAATGGTGAATTTGAAGGTGGGAAGTGGTTAGAGATGCTTCATTCATGTTCAAACAAGTCTCATTTGACATTTCAAACATCAACATTGAAGAATTTGAAGTCAGGTCAAGACCTTCCAAAAATAGCAGGTGACCTGTAATTTGAACTTTCCAAAAATGGAAAGATTTTGGACCAACTTCAACTCAATATTACATCATCAATAAAGCTTCAAATGAAATTTTGTCCAACATGAAAGTTGAAGATCTTTCTCTCCAATTTCCAAAAAGTCCAAGATCATGGATTTCTCATGTGTGGTTAAGGAGTTATGATCCAATCATGGCAAAGTGTGGTTTAAACTTCAAATGGGCATAACTTTCAAACAAAAACTCCAATTTGGGTGGTTCTTTTTGCACTCTGATCCTTGTAACATGTATTTTCCAAGCATACTATCACTTGACATGAATTTCATTTGCATTGGCATTAGTGCATTCATGAAAGTTTTGGAAGAAAGTTGCATAACTTCATGTTGCATGATCATGAGCATACCAAATCAATTTCAAACCTTGCATGGGATGTTTTTAAGTGGGTTTTGGGCCAGAACATGCACTGTTCACGTGCATGAGGGTGCATGGAGTGAAAAATTCATTTTTTCACTTACACCACAAAATGGATTAAACTCTTTTGCATTGGTCCTAAACATTTCCTAAACATGATTAGCATAGAGTATAAGTGCTTAATCCTAACTGTTTCACATCATTAGCAGATTTCAGATCTAGATTCAAGCAAATTCTCTAATTTTTTCTCTCACATTTTTTCCAAAATCCTTCAAACAATAACACTTTCTTTTGCTCAATTCATCATCATGAAGTGTGGCTGAGTAGAATTAGATGTGGATTTAGAAGAAATCGTGGCACATTGAGCTAGAGTAGAAGCTTGAAGCATCCATGGCAGTTGAAGATTGAGCTTGTTTCGTGCATCCTTGAGCCTCACACTCATCATCATTCATCTTCATAAGCATATTGGAAGAGATCTGAGGACTTGTTTGAGCTTGAAGCACGCATTTTCCAATTTTGTTCTTCAACAGTTCAGTTTTTCGACCTCTTTAATTCTCCAATTCATTATGCCTATTGCGTAGATCTTTGAATGGTGGTAATTCTGGTACAAATTTGGAATGATTTGGTGCTGTTTTGAGCAAGTTACATGCGATTCAAGTTTTGATGATGATTCTTGATTCCTTCGATTTGTGTGTATGTTGATGTTTTTGCATGAATTAGTTGTTGATCCTTGTTGTATATGGAATGGCGAGTTGATTAGTGTAGGTTTTAGCAATTTCTGGAATATTTTTTTGGAACCTGGAAATTCCAGATGAAGATCATGAAGATCTTCATCATCTTTGCATGAAGATTCATACATTTTCTAGTTTTCCTACGGATTTAGCTGGGAGTTCATAAGGATTACCTACGGATTTTCAAATGCCATGCATGCGCGCGTTTTAGGGTTTGATGGTGAAACGCAGTCGTTTTGCATTTGGCGCGCTTGTGATTCAAATCTGGCAGTGGTTCGAATCCGGTTGAATGCATTTTCCAATTGCCTTGTATTTTCTCTATTCCATCATTATTCCATGCTTGCTCCATTTCATTTTTTATTTCTTTCATGAACTTCAAAAATTCACCATAATTTGAAAATTAATCCAAATGACCTCCAATTTTTTGCATTGTACTCCTCATGTTGTCTGGTTTTTTATGAGTATAAATTGGAAAGTTGTGCCTGGCCTGAAAAATATTTTGTCCTAGGGTGATTGCACATGTATACATATTTGACCTTGCCTTGGTTATCATGTTGTGAAATGCTTGTCTTTGATCCAATGCTTCTGAAATTTTGCATGTTGAAACTAGACACATAGCTTGACATTTTGGTGTTGATTTGGTATTTTTATCAATTGTCAATTATGTTTTATGAATGTGCTAAGTTGGTGTGACAATTTGTGTCACACCTTGTGATGTTCAACTTGAATGATGTGTTTGCCATGCCAAATGATCTCTAATTGCCTTGAACTTTTGTGTGATGCATGTTATAAATGTTGAGATTGATCATGAATTTTGTTGGAATTATTTGAATCATTTCTGATTTAATTGAGATTTTTCATTCTGGTTGATCACATTTGAGCTTTGAAATTGCCTTGAAATTCAATTGATCATGAAATGCTTTTGGTTAATGATTTTGATATGGGACCTTTTGAGGTTTGTTCTTGATTTAATGAAGATGATTCATGTTAAATTTCATGTTCTGTTTTGAATGTTTGACCCTCTTTTGACCCTAGGCTTTGACCTAGTGGTTTGGACTCACTGTTTGGATTGTGGATTTCAGGTTCAAAGGCACATTGTCATGAATGGAGTGGCTTATTCATTTGAGTTTGACTAATTGGTTGATGATTGGATAACCTTGTGTTGTTTTGTAGGTTGATGCTAACTCATTTGAGTTTGCCTTGTGGCTTGCACATTGTGAACATTGTCTGTCTGCTTGTTATTGCTTGTTGATTGTTTGTCTGTACAGTTGAACTGATTAGTTTAGATTTTTCACAGGTACCTAAGTTGCTTTGAGTTATTTTGAACTTGCTTTTGCTTTGCTTGGTTGCTTAACCATTGAGGTATAATTCCCTTGACTTCATGTAGTCTGGAAGACCTATCCTGTTATGTGGGCAGGCACCTGTCTGAAGCCCTCCTTAAGAGGCAATGCTTGTGTTTGTTTACTTTTGTGCCAAGCAGGTAAAGACCTCTTAAGAGGCAATAGGCAGATAAAAGGGATGTGCAATCCATCCCCTGCTATTCAGTTGAGTCATTCATCCTGCTCACACCATTGTGTTGATGCATTTTGAATCAAAACCCAAGATCCATGTTGTGTCAGTCATATGTGGAGAAGAGTTCCTACATTCTGAACTCCCACACTTTCATTTGTCTGAAGCTCTCCCAGGCCAGGGATAAGAGCTGTGAGGTCTTACCCTCACTTCCCATTTCCTCTGCTTCACCCTAACTCTCAATGTTAGGGTTAAGAGCTAACTACACCCGATTCCAGTTGGCTTGTGTCTCACAGCCTAACCTTGTATGAGCCCATTTGTTTGCATATAGTGTGTGTGCTTGCTTTTTGTGTTGGTATGACTTTGCTGGTGCTGTTTAGGATAGCTTGCTTCCTATGCAAGTTAGATAGAAACCTTAACATAGGGATCGTATGCATGATAACTTCTAGGCTTGAGTCGTAGTCTCCCTAGTAGTTCGTGTCTCCCTTTGTATCTGGTTAGGCTAGAAGTTCTTTCCCTGTGTAGGGGAACTACGTCGCCCTGATCCTCATACCAGATGAGGTACGTAGGCAGGAGATGAGCTGATCTCTCCGGCCGCCCTTTTTCTTTTTCAACCCCTGTGTGTGTGTTTGGAGTCCGACGTAAGTCCAGCGATTGGCAGTTGGTTTCCTGTGTCTGGTTTGTTTGTAGGAGTCTGACATAAGTCCAGCGATTAGCAGTTGGTTTCCTGTGTGTGTGTCTGTTGGTTCGGAGTCTGATGTAAGTCCAGCGATTGGCATTCGGTTTCCATGTTTGCCTGTTTGTGTGGAGTCTGACATAAGTCCAGCGATTGGCGGTCGGTTTCCTGTGTGGGTTTTGTTTGGCGTGCGTTAGCCGAGCTACGAGTGCTCTGATTCTTCTCCAGTCAGAGAAGATACGTATGCATAGGATGCGACATCCTAGCGAGCACGTTTCCCCTATTCCAAACTACGTCGACTCTGATGTCTGTGCTTGACAGACTATGTAGGCCCAGGATGCGATATCCTGCCGAGTTAGTTTCTCGTGTCTTTTTGTGTTTCCTTCCAGCCTTGTGTGGTGTCTGAGCAGTTTTTAGCAACCTTATCCTTTCTTTTGTGCGTGGATCCCGTCGAGTACGACGGATGCGCATGGGTGCTAATACCTTCCCTTCGCATAACCGACTCCCGATCCCATTCATCTCTGGTCGCGAGATCATTCCTTTTCCAGGTTTACTTCGAGCGTTTCCTTTCCCTCCTTTGGGATAAATAACGCACGGTGGCGGCTCTGTTGTTTCATTTTCCCGCCGGTTTTTCGCGTAATGCGACAATTCCCCCGCAGAGTTAATGATGCAGATCCCCAGCAAATTTGACCTCTTTCCCCTAGCCAGGGTCGAGCCTTTTGAGAAGAATGATTCACGTTCATCTGATTCATCTCTTTTTCCAGTTGTTACTTCCCTCATATTGAGATTGGTGGAGTGTGGTATCAATGATTCATATCAGTGACATTCGTATCCTTCGTGATTGTTTTATCAGTATAATCATCATATATACATATACATATACATTCATAGATTTCATCATTTGCACTATTATTGCATTATTGGGATTCATCCTTTTTTTGATCCTCTGCTATGGTGTTATCCATTTTCCCCATGCAGATTCGGTATGTCTGTCCTGTTTCAATTGTAGAGTGTCATCCCCTTAAGCAAAAGAATTTAACCTTTCTCATTCCCCACCGAGTTATTTCCTCATGGATGATTATTATTTCATCTTTCTCCCCAGTTGATTGTCTGGATAGAACCGCTCCCCAGAGTTATATCCTTATTGGGTTGAGTCTTTATTTGACCTTTTCTTTCTAACTCTTACCTAATAGACGCTTTTGATCCCCCGAGAGTCTATTACCCAGTAATTGGAAATATTCTTCTTGATTTATGAGTACTGTACTTTTGCCCAATACCCGGTAAAAGTAATATACTTCCCTTTTGAACCTACCCTCGATATGCTCATCTTAACCGATGACGGATATTCTCGTCCTGTTTTTCTTCCTAGTAAAAAGGTAGTTGTAATCCCTATTTCATTCCCAAAGGGCTAATCCTTGATATGTTCATCCTAACCGATGACAGGTTTCCTCCTCTTTGCGGTCTTCTGCCCAGTAACCGGTAGTTGTAAATCCTGATCCCCCTTTGCGGAGTTTATCCTCGATATCTTCATCTTAACCGGTGATGGATATTCTCTTTTTGGTTTTCTATCCAGTAACTGATAGATATAATTCCTATTTCTCCCCTCGGAGACTATCCTTGATATGTTCATCTTAACCGGTGATGAGTATTCTCTTTTCGATATTCTATCCAGTAACTAATAGATGTAATTCCTACTTTTTCCCGATAGTCTATCCTTGATATGTTCATCTCAACTGATGACGGATATTCTTCCCTTTGAGTCTATCCTTGATATGTTCACTTTAACCAGTGACAAATATTCTCTTTCTTTGAGGTCTTCTGCCCAGTAGCCGGTAGTTGTAAATCCTATTTGTCTTTTCCCCAGATGATTATTCTTACCCAATAACTGGTAATGAATACACCTCTTGTTGCCCTCAGCGAGTCATCCTTGATATGTTTACCCTAACTGGTAGCGGATGTCCTCTCTGTCAGATTATGTTATCTCCTTACCCAGTAACCGGTAGTGGATAACATACTTCTGTTACTCCTGTGTCGAAGATCTTTTCTTCCCCATTTGAGTTCGAGTGCATATTTCCTCAGTGAAATCGCCATTTCCTGTTTGGTTCAGGCATTTCAGTTTTGTTCTGATTTACCTGTTTCCCCTGCAGATTTTCCCTTTTATCCCCGACTGAGTCTTTCCATTTGATTTATTTTCATGGAATCCCTTGTGTCCCCCAGCAGTTTTAAGTCGTGATCTGGCCTACGCACAACCTTTTATACCCTAGAGTCTCTATCTCCCTAGTGAGTTTTCCAAATGGAATGCATTATACTCCTGTGGACTTTCAGTCTCTCTAGATTCTTTTCCTTTGTGGCAACATTTTCCCCACAAAGATTATTTTTAGCATTCATATCATATGCATCACGAGGTCTCTTAGGGACCAAAATTTGTTTCTATATGTTATTATTTTAATCCATTCTACTGAGTCGATACAAAGATTTTAGCCTTCATCTCCTCAGCTAGAGCGTCCTTAGATAGGGGCAGCTGTAAGACCCCAATTTTGACCCTAAGACCCCTCATGCTATCTCATCATATGCATTAGCATTGGGATCACAACCTGGCATCCTCCTTACCCCTCATTCATTAGGTTTGCATTGGGAGAGATCACCAAGCACATTTGATTATATCATACTTCATTTTTATTATTTACTAACCAAAATACCAAAAATATATAAATATATAGTTTTTTGCTTTTGTAGGTAGTGTGTGTGCTCACCTATGCTCTATCAAGCTTATATCTAGGGTTTGAGACCCTCAATGCAAGGAACTCAATCAATAAATGGTTCACATTGGCTCTAAGTATGATATATGGATCCCCATGTTCTTCACATGTTATTTTGATCAATAAATCATCAAGAGTTTGGAGTTGGTTTACCTTGGAAACCCTAATTCATCTGAGTATCTTGTGTGACTTCTTCAACAAGTGTCTTCAACAATTGATCAAATATTTTAAGGGATACTTCACATTACATAATCTTATGCATATATGATCCTCCATGAGTCCCAAAAGTCAAGATATTATCAAGCTAGCAAGTTGGTTCATGGTGGTTGACTAGAGAAAGTCAACTAGTCAAAACTGGGGTTCCCTAGACCCTATCTCCTACAATATTTGTCATATAAAAATTATTCCAACAGAAAAGTTACTCTAAACGACACTTCAAACAACTTTCATGTTGAAGTCAAGAGCTAGTTTTGCTTGGAAAGTCATTTTTTAGGGTGAAAGATTATAGGTCATTTTGTCTGAACACTAGTTTGGAGGTCAACTTCCCAAGACCATAACTTGCTCAATTTTCATGATATGAAATCCATTCAAATTCCATGATACAATTCAAGATGTATACTTAAACTTTGATTTTTGTAGGAAGTGAAAATTCAACTTTCAAATGCATGTGCCAAGAGGACACATTATAGATCATTTTGGGCCAATACCATTGAACAAATGATTTTCCTCAACTTCTAAAATGCATAACTCCTTAATGCCAAATCCAAATGGGATCAAATTTGTGACCAAATTGAATATGTTTGAAATAGCTACAACTTTCATGAAGTAACGTTTCTCATTTGAATTCCATAGAAAAAGTTATTCAAGGTGGAAGAAGTGAACATTTGACTTGGGACTTAGAAAATTTTCAAATATGTTTGATTTCCCAAACTTCCACCTCAAAATTAATCATTATCCAAGCTTAAAATGAAAACGTGTTCAACGTGAAAGTTATTACCCTTGATCTTACCTTTCCAAAAAGTCCAAGAGCATCTCATTTGGCTAAAGTATGAGGGACTTACACGTGGGTGTAAGTTAAAAGACCATTTGGATAATTTCAACTTCCATTTTTCATACACATTTGCATGGACTTCTAACATGATTTCAGTAGGGTGTACACTCAATAATGGATTAGAATACATCATCTTATGGGCCTAGTGCATGCCCATGCATCCATGCAAGGGAGAATTTTAAATTTTGCCAAAATTGGAAGTGTGTGTTAATCAATCTCATGGCCTATAAATAAGACCCTCATTGCTCAGAATTAAGGACGTCATGCCCAAGCTTTGAACCTGCAACAATAAACCCTCACTATTGAAGGATAAACTTGAGGATTTTCTTTGAAAATCGAGTTTTAATTCTCCATCTGTTTTGATATTGAAACTCCAAGAGTCCATCCCTCTCCTTTATCCATTTTACTTCCATCAAGCATCTAAAGCAAGGAAAAGCATAATTGAAAGAAAGATCGTGCCAATCTGAAGCTCCATTGAAGGTGATTTTTCAGAATTTTCATCTCTTCGATTCTCCCTCAATTCTCCACCATTCTTGTTGATTTTTGGTTGTCTGGAGTCCTATAAATGTAGGCAAGAAGATTGAGTTGATTTGAGGTCAAATCGAAGCAACTCAGTTCATGATCCTCAAAATTAAAATCCCTGTATCTTTTTATATACTTGGAATTGGACAAAATTGAGGCCAGATTCGAGCTCCTGAGCATTTTTTCTTTAAATCCATGTCTTATTTTTTCATTTTGGTGATGGTTGATGGTGGACTAGTCAGGTGAGGTCCACCGGAGAAGAAGACCGGAGCCCTAGCTCCGGTGATATGTTGTCATGCATCTCAGCCTCAGGATCCAACTGAATTGTTCTAATCTCGTACGTTGCTTTTGATTACCACATGTGTGGGATAGTTGACTCAAGCGCATGTGGAACGCGCATTTCCATCCATCTGATATGTCACCTCAATTAATCAGGGAGATCAGATGGCTCTCCTTTTTTTGAATTTCTGAATATTTCATTTAATTGCTTATTTTTAATTAATTCATATTAATTTAATTTTTAATCCAAAAAATATGGGACTTTCACCAAAAAAATTCAAATATTTTCCTCTTTCATTTTATGAATTAAAATTATTTTTTGGATTAATTTTGATATTTTCCATGAATTAATTGTTTTTGTGCATATTTTTAATTGTTTAAAAATACTTCTGACTTTTCAAAAATTATGATTTTTTTTGTCCATGTCCTTTGACATTGTTCGACCTATGATAAATCTCTTGACCATTTATTTGGTGTTTTGAAGAGGTTTTAGGTTTTTGATCAAACATAATTTAATTTAAATGCATTATAATTTGATTTTTAATTGATTAATTGTGTAGAAATTATGTTGAGCCATTTTTATTGACTTGTGAAGTTTGACTATGTGTTTGGGCCTTGGTCAAGGTTTATTTGACTTTTGTTGGATTAAAATCATTGGATTTAGGGGATTGATGAAATGTAAATTTCATCTCCTAAAATGAATGAATGATTTTAATTTGGTAAAAGCCCTCCCATGACCAATTTGTGTTTGTATCATTTCCCCTCCCTCTTCATCTTCAATCCCATTCTATCCCATTCCTCTCATTGATCAATGAAGTCTCAATATCCTAAGGCTAATTGGTTAATCAATAACTTCATGTTAGATGAACCAATATAAGTATGGATGAGATTAGGTTCATCCTTTGATCATTTTTTTTGTGGTATGTTTTAGGAGTATGGTTCATTATACCATATCTCTAACATGCATTAACAACAAAAAATTTATTGCCCCGCCTCAGGTAGTTGTGACTTCTACATAAGTCCAATTATGATTGCTTAACATAGCGCTAAATTTTGACTCAAAAGGCATAGCATTCTAGTAAGTGAGATTGTAAGTCTCCCCCATTTCATGGTATTGTGTGGAAACTTGGCCTTTTTTACTTCCTTTGGAAGATGCCTTGGTTCAAGGATCCATGCTTGTGAATAGAGGGTTGAGTGTTCTCCAAAGAATGACATAAACAATTGAAAAGAAAAACTTCACTAACATCTAACCAACTAACAATTTGACTAACTTTTATTATTATTGCTCTTAATTTCAAGTCATTTACTTTATGTACTTTAAATTCAAGTCATTTATCATTTCATTTGCCATTTTACATATCATTTAACTTGTTTATGTTTATGCCATATTTACTTTGCTCACTTGAGCCATATATTGTGATTGTATATATTTGTTTGTGTACCTTGTTTGTGTTTTTGGTCTTAGGACCTTAAAATACTTAATAAACAACAAATAACCCCTAAATGTTTGTGTGGACTGTTGGATTTGATATGACCCTTGGAGAATTAGGCAGCATTCCCTATGCAAAAGGATTTGGCCAATGCTAACATCTCTGAAACCAAGTTATTGTGAATTGAGATTTCATCTGATGCAAATATTAAGATCAACTTAAGTTCATATGCTACATGGTCTTAATGCATAGGTTACTCTGAACTTGTGTCTAATGCCTTATTCTGAGCCATTAAAGGAGTATGTCATCTGATACATGAGAAGATTAAGAAGAAGACTCTGAAGTTGCTAGCTTGGATGTGGCTATCTTTATTTGATGCCTTACTCTTCATCTTGCTACTTGTTTATTGATATTTCTTGATTCTAAAGTCCAAAGGAAAAGTGGGTTTCTATATGACATTCTTGTCTATTGGATTGCATCCCATTGGTCAGACCTTTTCAACTCTTAACTTTTAAATTTTATACTTAGGATTAGTCTCTTCATCTCCTCCCATTTCTTAAATTTAAAATCTCTCCCCCTTTTCAAAATCTTCTTTGCTTGTTATTTCTAACTTAGACTCTTTATTGCAAATTAGAAACCTTGGTCTTATGCCATTGCATTTTTACACTCTTTTCTTAATCAAACTTGTAAATGAACTTAACCATATTGACTTAAAATTTCAAAAGACAAAAAATACTTAACCCTCATAAAAACTCTTTTAGGCACTTTGTGCCTCTTTAAAATTTAAATTTTTGTTAAAAGAAATCAACTCAGTTTGAAATTGATATCACGAACTATGAGGTTTTGATCCCTCATTTTTATGTTGGTACGTAGGCACAAGTCCGAAGGTCTTGTTAAACACAAAAATATAATTAATTAATTATTTTCTCATCCCCACACTCTATTTATTGCAAACATAATATTATACCAAAAACACATACACATAAAAAAGAGCTCCCTAGGAGTACCTAGGACACTTTGGGTGCTAACACCTTCCCTCTGTGTAACCAACCCCCTTATCTGTAATCTCTGGCATTTTATTAGTTTTGATTTAAAAACTTCTTATCTTTGGGTTTTGTTCGTACTTTTCCCTTTTCCTTTGGAAATAATAAAAGCGCAGTGGCGACTCTGATTTTATTGACGTTAAGTTTATCCATAGCTTAATGGTCATGAATTTAGCACTACAACTAGTTGAGTATTCTCCTAAAAATGACAAAATGTTTTCCCTAAAATGAATCAAAACAAACTCCCTTTGTTATTTTTACCATGAACTACGAGGTTTTGATCCTCCATTGCACTTTGTTGGTACGTAGGCATGAGACTTTCAACGTCTTGGCAAACATGAAAAAATAAGAAAAAATGTTTCTTTTCCCATCTTTCCAATCTTTTAACAAATAACACCTTTTTTCAAAACAAAATGTATATATTTTCAAAGAGTTTCCCATGGAGTACCATGGATGTTTAGGGTGCTAATACATTCCCTTTGCATAACAAACCCCCAAACCCTTATATCTTTTTATTAGTTTTATTTTAAAACTTCTTTGAGTTTTGTTCGTACTTTTTCTCTTTTCCTTTGAAAACAATAAAAGCGCGGCGGCGACTCTTGTTTTGCGAGTTAAGTTAATCAATAACTTAATCTCAAAAAATTTACTGATACACATGGCCATGAAATCGAAGATATCACACCTGAAAAGATAATCAAATAATTAACATCAGAATCTAGTCAATTAGTCAAACGATACAAACTATGAACAACCATGTTAACTGTTATACCTATCACCCCTCCACATGTAAATATAATTTTCTTCAAAATCAATATTAATATTAATAAATTTTGAAAAATTGGTACCAAATATGTGAATTTAAATTTCTCGTTCTAAAACGTAACTTCTAAGACATTCAAACAAACACAATACAATCATAGCATAAAATGACACACCTTATTTGTAATGTAAAACCTAAATTTACATCTCATTTGTAATGTAAAAGAATAACATCAAGAGTTTTTCAATGTTGTATTTTAAATATCTTTCAATAAAAGTTCATGTCGCAATGGCCGCAATACACATCGCAATAACCGCAATGGCCGCAATCGCAACACGTGCAACCGCATCCGCGATCGCAACCGCAATTAAAAACCATGCATGCAACTATGTGTCTTAATGCATGCCTTCATCATTTGTATCATATAACATGTTATGAAACAAGAATAATTGTTTTCCATTGTTGAATGTCTATTTTAATGCTATCACACTTAGAAACATCACATACATGTATGCTTGGAGAGTTTTAACATGTTAACTCCTCCAAGATTTTTGGAATAAAATTCAAGAATGCATGTGCGCTAAGCGTGCTACAAGCTCGCTTAGTGAGATTTACATCATAAAATGGACATTTTTTATGATAAGGAATGGATACAAACTTCATTCACACACTATAGGTATCTAACAAGACTTTCAAAATAAATTGTGTTATTGAAAATGGATCTAAGAAAATCTAACAATTGGTAGGAACAGGAAATCAAGATCAGAATCTTCGCGTACACTCTATGAAGAGTTCTTCGAGCAATTGATAAGCATAAAATATCTCACTGAGAGAAAATTTCAACTAGAAGACCCAAGAGAATTCTCTGATCTTGTGCAGGAACACATTAATAAAGGATGGAATGTGCTTGAAAACCCTCGAAAAGAAATCAACTTGGACATAATAAATGAGTTCTATTAAAACACCATACCTTTAAATGAGGGATCAGTGAGAAGGGTGTCTTGAATAAGAGGTAGAAAATTCTATATAATAGAGAAACCATCCATGAATACTTAGAGGATGCTTACGAGATAGACCAAAATGTGCTACATTATTTTTCTAAGGAAGTTTCAAGTGATAATAGGGATTATGATAGAATTTTTTTTTCATATTTTCATATAAGACCAAACCTATGAAATTGGAAAAAATACCAGACCTGTCTGTTTTAAAATAGTTAACCTTGAAAGAGCCAACCTTACCACTATAACACAAATGTTGATGACCTTTATCTTGTATACTATCACACCCTAAGACCATACTGCTTTAGCATCCATGCCTACTACTCCACTTACTTATCTAGTATATCTTGACCAAACAAGAAATAGGCATATCCATAATCATACAATATAAGACATGGACCATTTTACATTTAACTTCCAAACCTCCTCTAGAATTTCTAGGATTAATCACTAGACTTTGTAAAGCATATGAAGTTAATTTCCCAAACTACTGATATCTTCGCATCAACTCAAAATTAGACGAGGTTTTATTCTCAGCTACTGTAACGAAAATACCCATCGAACATGCATTTGCCCACCTACTTCACATGTTGCATCTTCAACTCTTGATGTGGCTGACTCTAATCTGCGCACCTATTTCACTCGTAGTTAGGAGTTAGGACATTAATGATGCATATTATAAATGTTTGCTTTTAATACATGATTCTATGAGCAAGTTAGAGTTGCAGACACAAGAACCACATTCTCACAATGACCATTTACATGCCAAGAGGTATTCAACATATATCTGTAGTGGCCTATGGATAAACCATTTTATCTAGAAAATATGGGAGATTAGGAAAATTGAAGTGGAGAAGGTAATGTTGAAACTGGAAAAGAAAAAGAAGAAGAAGAATATGAAAGATGAGGAAGAAAGTGGAAAAGAAGAGGAAGAAGAATGTAAAGAAAGTGGTGAAGAATAATAAGAGGATGATGATGACTAGACCGCAGCCGCATCTTATTTCCAACACTGTGAATTTTTATATGTTTTCTTTTTCTATTTTCTAGTTTGATTTTTTGCATATTGAACAATTTATGTATGTTGTATAGCTTTCTAACAATTTCATGAACAAGAGGAACTTGGACATGTCGGTTATCTGGTACTATGTACACAAGCATGTCCAAGTTCCAAACAAGTGACTATCTTTTGGGACATCAAGTTTAAATCATTGTTATTGAATGTATGTGTGTTTATTTTAATGTTTTTTGAATATGAACAAGTATACATAACATGTGATTATAGAAGTCACAAAAAACTAATTAGGAGAGATATATTATGTGCTAAACAATTTTATATTACAAATCCGCTTAACGAGAATACTTTTGGCTTTGAGAAAGCCTTTTCAAAAACAGTCCTTTTCTGATAACTTGAGGATATACCATGATTTTTTTGTAGGGGTAGAATTAAAAGGCTGTATGAATTGAACCGACACTCCAAAACATTTGTTTGAATGATTTCATTAAGTACTTGTTTGACAAACTTGAAAATTTGGAAGAAAAAAACTATAATTTTTGTTTGAAGTTGTTTGTCCACATATGGATTAAATGATTTGAAAAAGCTAAATGTCGATGAATTATAAATCTTTGGTTAAATATACAATCAAGAATAATGGCATGATACAAGTTTATTATTTTACATTATTCATTCATGACTAATGTTGTGATTTTCTTCAAATTAAAAGTATAATCATGAATTAGTTGCTTGTTTAAAGTTTGACTTTACTACTTGTTTGGTGATAACATGTCAATGTAAGTAAAGAATTATAATCCTATACCAAGTGAGATGAGTGCATACCTCATGTTTTAGATAAATGAATGAGAGTTGATAATGCATTCTAACTATGTTGGTTTTGCATTATTCTTACTATTACTTGATATATATTATGTCAAGGATATGATCAAGATATTGTTTGCTTATTTAGTGAATGATAAGTGCCAAAATACATAAACTTTTTTTAATCAGGTATTTATAAAGTATAGACAAAAAGAACCAAGTAAACATTAAACGAGTCAAAAATCACCATCCAACAACGAAAGCTCACTAAGCCAAGAACATGGTCTCGTTAAGATAGCTATGTCGGCAAAAGAAAACTTCGAAGCCAAATAACATAAATGCTAAGAAACAATCTCGCTTAGCATGATATTAAACTCACTAAGAGAGGTATAGCGGTTCATGTCTTCAAGACTAAGTTACTTTAGAGGAAAGGAATGGCTTGCTTGCTAAGAGGTGATAGATGGCAAAGGAAACTTGCAGAATGGGTTGGCAAAACTTAGGATAGAAGAAAGTAGATGTGTTAAGCGAGCTACAAGTCTCTTTTAGCTAGAAAGGCGGATCATAACTCTATAATAGGGGTTTAGTCAATTCTTTGATATAACATGGTGGGAATTTGGTAATATTCTTGATGGAGATTGAGAGAAATCCATTTTATACCAAAAACAAAATAGGAGAGGAAAATAGATGAAGATTGAGGGCATACGTCATGTCCGAGGAATTGAAGATACATATATTTTTAACTTTTTTCTTCTAGGTATTAATTGTAAATCTAAAATGAGTAAGCGTAGCTAATTTATTTATTTGGGGTTAGATGTAGTCGTCCTAATTATCTTGTATCAGTTATGATCATGGAGTTCTATATAATTCTTCTTATGTTTTAATATTAATGAATTCTTTGTTCGTAATGTTTGTTTTAGATTAGATACCTAAAACATTTTTTCATGGTTTGCCTATATATTCCAAAGGTACTTGTGATTACTAGATCCAAGTTTTTCATCTATTAGATATAGTAAAATCTATAGATATATTTAGGTTTTATATTTGTACACACTATTGAAGCTTAATGAAATTATATTGGTTAATAGGTTTAGAGATTGTATATTAAGAAATATTATTGATCTTAAATTGTGGACTTAGACATGTGTGTAAGACCCCAATTTTGACCCTAAGATCCCTCATGTTATCTCATCATATGAATTAACTTTTGGATCACACCTTGGCATCCTCCTTACCCCTCATTCATTGGGTTTGCATTGGGAGAGGTCACCAAGCATATTTGATTGGATCATACTTTGTTTTTATTTGTTTACTAACCAAAATACCAAAAATATTTCAATGTATAATTTACTTCGTTTGTAGGTAGTGTGTGTGTCCACCCATGCTCCATCAAGCTCACATCTAGAGTTTGAGACCTTCAATGCAATGAGACTAATCAAGAGATGGTTCACATTTACTCTAGACACCATATATGGATCCCCATGACCTTCACATATCATTTTGATAAATAATTCTTCAAGAGTTTGAAGCTTGTTTGCCTTGGAAACCCTAATTCATCTGGGTATCTTATGTGGCTTCCTCAACAAGTTTCTTCATCATTTGATCAAATATTTTAAGTGATAATTCATATTACATCATCTTATGTATATATGATCCTCCATGATTCCAAGAGATCGAGAGAATTTCAAGTTTGCAAGTTGGTTCATGGTGGTTGACCAGAGAAAGTCAACTAGCCAAAATTGGGGTTCCTTAGACCCTATCTCCTACAATTTATGTCATATGAAAATGATTCCAAGAGAAACATTACTCCTTATGACATTACAAACAACTTTAATATTGAATTCAAGAGCTATTTTTGCTTGGAAATTCATTTGTTAAGGTGAAAGATTATAGGTCATTTTGTCTGAACCCTAGTTAGAAGTTCAACTTCCAAGGACCATAACTTGCTCAATTTTTATTAGATGAAAGTCATTCAGGTTTCATGATCAAACTCAAGATCTCCTCTCCAACTTTGATTCTTGAAATAAATTCAAATTCAACTTGCAAATGCATGTGCCAAGAGGAAACATTATAGGTCATTTTGGATCATTACCATTGAACGAGTGATTTTCCTCAACTTCTAAAATGCATAACACCTTTATGCCAAATTCAAATGAGGTCAAATTTGTGACCAAAGTGAATAGGTTTGAAAGAGCTACAACTTTTATGGGGTAAATTTTTCCATTTGAAACCCATAGCAAAGGTTTTTCTAAGTGGAAGAACTAAACATTTGACTTGGTACTTAGAAAATTTTCAAATATGTTTGATTTTCCAAACTTCCACCTCAATATTCATCATGATCCAAGCTTCAAATGGAAAAGTGTTAAACATGAAAGTTGTTCCCCTTGATCTCACCTTTTCAAAAAACACAAGATCATCTCATTTTGCCAAGAATTGGAGGACTTGCACATGGATTCCTTTCGAGGGTTCATTTGGATGAAATTGCATGAACATATTTCAATCTCCATTGCATGATCACATGACATGATTTTAACATTACACATGAAGGATTTTGGACCTGATAGCATCATTTGATGGGCCTATTAGTTGCATATGCAAGATACAAGAGAATTGCTATTTTTGGTCAATTTGGGAATTGTGTGGAAATCAAATGTATTGCCTATAAATAAGACCCTCATGGCTCAGAATTAAGGATACCTTGCCCAAGCTTTGAACCTGCAATCCAAATCTTCATAATTAGAGGATAATCTTGAAGGTTTTCATTTGAAAATCGAGCTTCAAATCTCATTCTATTTTGATATTGAAACTCCAAGAGTCCAAGTTTTTCCTTGATCCAATTCAACTCCTACAAGCTTCTGAAGTCAAGCCAAGGTCAATTGGAAGCAAGATCAAGCAAGTTTGAAGCTCACTCGAAGGTGATTTTCTAGAATTTTCATCTATTCGATTCTCTCTCAATTCTTCACCATTCTTTGTGATTTTTAGATGGCTGAAATCCTAATAATGTAGGCAACAAGATTGAGTTTCTTTGAGGTCAAATCGAAGCAACTCAGTTCACGATCCTCAAAATTCAAATCCCTGTATATTTTTATATACTTGGAATTGGAGAAAATTGAGGTCAGATTCGTGATCCTGAGCATTTTCTCTTTGAAATAGTGTCCTTGTTTTTCATTTTCCATTGAGATGAAGTTGGACCAGTCTGGTGAAGGTCACTGAAGAAGATGACGGGAGCCCTAGCTCCGGTGGTTTGTTGGCACACCTCCTGGCCATCTGATCATGTTGGTACGTTTTAATCTAAGTCATTCTTCTTGATTACCACGCGTGTATACACGTTGACTGCAGAACATGATGGAAACGCCCGCTTGGCCATCAGATTTGCCACCTCAATTAATGAGGGAGATCTGATGGCCCTTGTTTTTTCTATTTTTATTTTTATTTTTGATTTTATGTTTAATCCTTTTATTTTATTTTTATTTCATTTTTAATCCAAAAAATATGGGACTTTCACCAAAAAACTTTTAATATTTTTGTCTTTCATATTCTGAATTAAAAATTTTTTTTGGATTAATTTTGATATTTTTCATGAATTAAATGTTTTTGTGCATATTTTTAATTGATTAAAAATACTTCTGACTTTTCAAAAATCATGAAATTTTTTGTCTAAGGTCCTCTGACCTTGTTTGACCTAGGATAAATGTCTTTGCCCTTTGTTTGGTGTTTTGAAGAGATTTTAGGTTTTGACTAAATAAAAATGCATTTTAATTCTTTTTTTATTAAATTGATTAAATGTGTAAAAATTATGTTGTACCATTTTTATGGTCTTGTGAAGTTTAACTATTGGTTTGGGCCTTGGTCAAGGTTGATTTGGCTTTTGTTGGATCAAAACCATTGGATTTAGGGGATTGATGAAATGTACATTTCATCTCTCAAAATGAATGAATAGTTTTGATTTGATGAACGTCCTCCCTTGGTCAATTTGTGTTTCTATCTTCCCCTCCCTCTTCATCTTCATCCCTAGTCTTTCTCATTCCCTCATTTGACCAATGAAATCTCTAATGTCTTAAGGCTAATTGGTTCTTGAATGACCTTGTGTCAGATGAACCAATACAAGTATGACTGAGATAGGTCCCTCCCTCTTGATCTTTTTTTAGTCTATGGTATGTTCTAGGAGTTTGGTTCTTCATACCAAATCTCTAACATGCATTAACACCTAAATTCTTATTGCCCGACCTCAGAAGTTGTGACTTCTACATTGTATTGTATGTTCTAGGAGTTTGGTTCTTCATACCAAATCTCTAACGATTGCTTAACATAGAGCTAAACTTGACCCTAAATGGCATAACATTCTAGTAAGTGGGATTGTAAGTCTCCCATTCTTCATGGTATTGTTTGGAAACTTGACCTTTTTTCCTTTCATGAAAGTTAGTGGCATACTTGTTGAATTGTCCAAGTTGGAGCCCTTCTCATGAAAGATGTCTTGGTGTAAGGATTCATACTTGTGAATGGATGGTTAAGTGTTCTCCAAAGAATGACTTAATCAATTAAAAAAAACACCACTAACACTTGACTAACTTTTGACTAGCATTTGACTAACTCTTGTTAATATTGCCTTACTATCAAGGCATTAACGCAATTTAAATTTCAGTCATTTATCATTCACTACCATTTACATTCCACTTAACTTGTTTATGTTTACATCAGTTTCACTATGCTCATTTGAGCCATATCTTGTGGTTGTATATATTTGTTTGTGAATTTTGATTTTGTTTGTGGTCTTAGGACCTTAAAATACTTAATAACAACAAAAACTCTAAAAAATGTCTGGTGGACTGTTGATCTTGATCTGAACTATTGGACTTAGGATTAGGCAACATGCCGCATGAAAAATGGACTTGGCCAATGCCAAAATTTAGAGATCAAGTTATTGTGAACTGAGCCTTCATCTGATGCAAGCCTTGAGCTCTGTTTGAATTATCTGCTACTCTTTCTTTGTGCTTAATTGTTATTTTGATCTTGTGTTTGATTCTTTGCTCTGAGTTGATCAAGGAATATTTCATCTGACACATGAGAAGACAAAGAAGATTTCTAGCTATGGGATTTGCTTGCTAGGATGTGGCTATCTTTATTTGATGCCTTGATCTTCATAATGTTTGGATATTACTAATTGCTCATTGATTATTTCTTGATTCAAAGTCCAAAGGGAAAGTGGGTTTTATAAATGACATTCTTGTCTGTTGGATCGCATCCCATTGGTCAGATCTTTTCAACACTTAACTTTTATTTTATGCTTAGGATAGCCTCTTAATCTCCTCCCCTTCTTAAATTTCAAAATCTCTCCCTCTTTTCAAAAACCTTCTTTGCTTGTGATTTCAAACTTAGACTTTTTTAAATCATTAGAAACTTTGGCTTTATTCCAATGGATATTTAAACTTTTTTTCTTAAACCAAATTTGTAAATAAACTTAATCATATTGACTTAAAATTTCAAAAGACAAAAAGAACTAACAACTTCATTCAAACTTTTAGGCCTTTTGTGTCATTCTTATTAACCTTTTGTTAAAAGAAACACACCAACTTTGAAATTATTACCATGAACTACGAGGTTTTGATCCCTCATTTTTATGTTGGTGTGTAGGCACAAGTCCGAAGGTCTTGTCAAACACAAAAATATAATCAATAAATTCTTTTCTCATCCACACACTTTATTTTTTATCAAACATATTTTATACCAAACACATATGCACACATAAAAAAGGGCTCCCTAAGAGTACCTAGGACACTTTGGGTGCTAACACCTTCCCTCTGTGTAACCAACCCCCTTATCTGTAATCTCTGGCATTTTATTAGTTTTGATTTGAAAACTTCTTATCTTTGGGTTTTGTTCGTACTTTTCCCTTTTCCTTTGGAAACAATAAAAGTGCGGCGACGACTATGGTTTTATTGATGTTAAGCTTATCCATAACTTGACGGTCATGAATTTACCGCTACCGAAATTAAGTGGCGACTCTGTTAGGGAGTAGTCCTCGGTGGGTTTAACCTACTTTTTATGTGTATATATTTGTATATTTGATGTTTGTATATATGTTTATGTGATATAATATGTTTGTTGTGCTTGATGATCTCTGAGTGGTGAGATAGGTTCTAACCCGAAATTGATTGCAATTAAGATAGGGGGATGGAATAGTCATGTTCAACTTGTCTGGAGTAGTCCTTAACAAGTTGGCTTGAGACTCATCTACTCAGTGGAGACCCTTTTGGAGTTTCTAATGTTACACAAGTCATTTGTGGTTAGGAATTACTTTCTCTGATTTTGGGTCCGAGAAGCTGAGGACCGTAGAACATTTAACCCAACCTGGCCTATTTAGGACGTAGTGCAGAGGCTGTTCAGGTGTAGACCTGATAACAGTTGTTACGCGATACTACACTCAAACGAGTTTCTCTTGAGAATATTATGGGTTGATGAGTCAGTCATCCTAACCTGTAATATTCGATAGATGGGATTAAGACTCTGGGAACCTTTTAGAACGTGATCTACAGGTTTTTATCCTTAGTACACTTTTGTGGGATGGTTCTTAACCTAACTCCATGCTCGTGACTCACAACAAACCCTTTGATTCTCGGTTGATCCGATCAAGTCTTGTCAATATCAATGGAACTTGGGTGTTGATAAGGTGAAAACTATAATCCATCAAAATGGATGATTGATCTTGATAATGACTTGATCCATCCCTTGACCTTTGTTTGTGTTTGCCTTGTGTGTGATCCCTTGTTTGTGATTGTTGCATTCATGCATACATGCGCATCATAACGTTCATCACAGAAAAATAAATTTTAAGGAACTGAGGTCTTATTTGCAAATGTTTTCAGACCATGGATTCTGGACGAAGGAACACTAAGAAGTAAGGTTTCAGATGTCCTGGTTTGAAAGAGCTAAGGAAGTTGTCATCCTTTGTATTAGATCCCTTGGACTTCAAGCAACGTCATGGGAAGCTTTTATTTGTATTATCTGCTGATGTGGTTGAAGGACTTCTGAGTGTTTTTATTCAGTTCTATGATCCTTTCTTAATTATCAGCTTGTACCTACGTTAGAGGAGTATGCCCATCTCTTGGGAATACCAGTATCTGACAAGGTACCTTTTAGTGGATTGGAGAAGATTCCCAAATCTCATATCATAGCTGAAGCTCTTCATCTGAAGAAATCTAAAATTGATGCTCATTGGGTGAAGAAAGGAGGTATTCTTGGGTTGACTTCTGAGTTCCTCATTGGTAAAGCTAATGTCTTTGCTCAAGCTGGTAGTATGGATGCTTTTGAAGCCATCTTTATATTGCTCATATATGGTCTAGCTTTGTTCCCTAACATTTACGGTTTTGTTGATGTTAATGCCATTAGAATTTTCTTGATTGGGAATCTTGTTCCTACTCTTTTAGGTGACATGTATTTCTCTTTTCATTTGAGAAATTATAAAGGTGGTGGGACTATTGTATGTTGTGTTTCTCTTATGTACAAGTGGTTTATTTCACACTTGCCTCAGATGCCTGCTTTCTTGGAGAACAAGCAATGTCTACGGTGGTCTTAGAGACTTATGTCTCTCACTAATGATGATATTGTTTGGTATGACTCTACATTAAGTAGTATGGATATTATTGATAGTTGTGGTGAATTCTCTAATGTGCCTCTCATTGGTACACAAGGACGAATCAACTACAACCCTACTTTGGCTCGTCGTCAACTTGGGTTCCCCTTGAGAGATAAACCTAATAACACTCAGTTAGAAGGTTTGTTTTATCAAGAGTGTAAAGATCCCCAACATTTGAAGAAGATGATGGTGAATGCTTGGCATAACGTTAATAGGAAATGAAGGTCCGAGCTTGGTCCGTGCAACTGTGTAGCTTTGGAAGCTTACACTACTTGGATGACGAATAGAGCTTTGGAGTTGAACATGTCGTATGCTTGTGAAATACTTATGTCTTTGGTTGTGGATAAGCCATCAACTCTCCCTAACCAAGATATAGAGGAGTTGGAAGACGCACTCACCAAGATGAAGCAAGAGAAATACTTGTGGGAAGAGTGTTTCCATTCTTTGAGCCGAAAGCATGAAGAGTTGTAGCTTGAGTCGAAACACAAAGATGCGCTTATTGAGATTCTTGAAGACCGAGCAGTGAAGAGACATAGAGAGCCAGAGCGCATATCCTCCTCTAGTATGCCTTAGCCTTCCGGTACTTGGAAGAAGATAGTTGATCGGCTTGTCTTTGAGAAGGCTTAGATGAAAACATCCTTTGAGTCCTAGAATTGACGCATCTGAAGGAAGTATGCGCCCACAACCAGATCATTTGATATAGTTTCTAAGGGGTCCTTAGGATGATAGTTTCCTTTTCTCTTGTATTTGTATTTTGGTTTTTGAAATTGTTCTCAGTGTAATCCTTCCAAATTTTATGAATAAAAAGAGATTTTATGGTCAATCAAATTGTTACTATTGTTATTATTTAATATTTGAAAATAGAACTTCATATGTTCCTTGAAATTACAAACAATCAAAAACATTGCATTTCATGCATCATTTGCATAGCAGGTTTCTTCCGCCAGATGTCTTATAAGTTCTTCTTCTATGCATCAACCAAGCTGACTCACTAATATAATACTCGTACTAATCAACCAAGGATCATGGAACATCTAGAGAAAGAGAACTGAGAGCTGAAGGATGAGATTACCAGGTTAACAGCGCTGATGGAATCTGTCATTGCTGCATAGAACCAGTGTTCACTGAATCCCGCAACTCCTCCCCAGAGGACTGGCATTTATGAGGTTGCTACCTCAATTATTCCTATTGATTCCAATCAATCCAGTCCTTTTATGCCTGCCAGATTCTCTTGGGGATGTCATCCAACTTTATGCTAGAAGGGTATACACCCACCTTTGTTTCTCTGTCGGCATATAGCCTGGTCATGTCAGTGCTGCCTCCTGTTGTTCACACTCTTCCTCATGTTGAGGATACTATCTACCATTTTGAGCCGTATGAGGGTCCAGATGTGTATGAGAAGATGGACGAAATAAAAGATCAGTTCCTCGAGTTGCGCAAAGAGTTGAAGACTTTAAGAGGATAGGATTTGTTTGGGAAGAGTGTTGCTGAGCTCTTCCTGGTCCCTAATGTTAAGATCCCGATGAAGTTCAAGGTCCCCGACTTTGAAAAGTATAAGGGGAATACTTGTCCGCTAAGCCATCTTGTGATGTACTCCATAAAAATGTCTACCCATACTGATAATGATCAGTTACTAATTCACTATTTCCAAAACAGTTTGACTGGAGCCGCTTTGAGGTGGTATATGGGTTTGGACAGTGCGAGCGTCCGTACTTTCAATAACTTGGGCAAGGCCTTTATCAAGCAGTACAAGTACAATGTGGATATGGCGCCAGATAGATAGTTGAGGTCTATGTCTCATAAGGATAAAGAGATGTTCAAAGAGTATGCCCAGAGATGGAGGGAGTTAGCTGCCTAGATTAGTCCACCTCTTTAGGAGAAAGAGATGACGGAGATCTTCTTGAAGACACTGAGCTCGTTTTATTACGAGCGTATGATTGCAAGTTCCCCCAATGACTTTACCGAAATGGTAAATATGGGGATGAGGCTAGAAGAAGGAGTCCGAGAAGGACGTATGTCTAAGGAAGAAGCATCGTCTAGCAAGAAGTATGGTGGAAGATTCTCCAAAAGGAAGGAGGGAGAAACTAATTCAGTATCTGTGGGGAGGAAGAGGAGGCCTCATATCAGAAAGAGTTCCCAACCTCGTCAACATCAACATCAAGTTTCGTCAATGACTCCTGTATTTTCCAACAATTCTAACAATCAACCAATTTTGATTCAGCAATAACAAAGTCAACAACAACCACAACAATGAACCAACTACAACAACAACAGTCATAACCAACAATGCTTTGAGAGGAAGAAGGTCTCCTTTGACCCTATTCCTATGTCGTATGCAGAATTATACCCGTCCTTGGTTCTCAAGAACCTTATTCAACCAAGAAATCCTCCGCAGATTCCTGAGCCACTTCCATGGTGGTTCAAACCAGACCTTCACTGTGCCTTTCACCAGGGAGCCCCTGGCCATGACATCGAGAATTGCTACCCATTGATGTATGAAGTCTAAAAGCTTGTAAAGAGTGGAATAGTATCATTCGAGGACAGAGCACCAAATGTAAAAGCCAATTCTTTGCCTACTCCTGGTAACACTTCTCTCAACATGATGGACGACTGTCCAGGGAATTTCCGAGTATTCGATGTGCGACGTATCCATAGGTCGTTGGTGTAAATGTATAGGACTCTGTGTTTAATCAGTGATTGTGAACATGACCATGATGGTTGTGTGATCTGCAGTGTGAACCCCCGTGGGTGTATGGTTGTCAAGAGGGATATCCAGAAGTTGATGGATGAAGGACTTATTCAGATTTTCCAGTCAAGAGATATAGATAATGTGAACGTGATTGTACCGATATTTAAGACCCCTGAGCAGGTAGTTATCCAGTTTGATAGCAGTAACAACAACAATGACAACAGGTTGGTATCTCCGTTGGTAATACGGTTAGCGGGCCCTTTCCCGTATGCATCTGATAAAGTTGTGCCATATCAATACAACGCCATAATGGTTGAGAATGGTCAAGAGGTTCCTCTCCCAGTTGTAGACTCCATGGTGAATATTGATGATATTGTAAAGGTGACCTGTAGTGGTCGTGTGTTTAATCCGGTATTTCCGAAAGAAGTAGAAGATGTTTCATCAAGTAAGAAGGCAGAGATTCCAGTGGTGAATCCAGTCAGTACTTCAGTGTGTCAGTCCGGTGAATCCAGCAAACTAAAGACTAACGATGATGATGAAGTTTTGAAATTGATAAAAAGAAGTGAGTTCAATGTGGTAGAGCAATTGCTCCAAACTCCATCAAAGATCTTCGTGTTGTCACTGTTGATGAACTCTAAAGCACATAGGGAGGCGCTGCAAAAAGTGCTAGAGCAGGCTTAATTATAGCATGATGTGATTGTGGATCAGTTTGACCATATTGTTTCCAATATTACTTCTTGCAATAGTTAAAGATTTTGTGATGAAGAGCTTCCTGAGGAAGGTAGAAATCACAATTTGGCCTTACACATTTCAATGAATTATAAGGAGGACGCTATATCCAATGTGTTGGTAGACACTGGTTCGTCTTTGAATGTGCTGCCGAAATCAACTTTGTCGAGACTCTCTTATCAAGGCACCTCAATGATATATAGTGGTGTAATTGTACAAGCGTTCGACGACTCTCGTAAGACCGTCATTGGTGAAGTGGACCTTCTAATGAATATATGTCCGAGTGATTTCCATATTACTTTTTAGGTAATGGATATCCACTCGGCCTATAGTTGCTTGTTAGGAATGTCATGGATTCATGAAGCAGGAGCAGTGACGTCTACTCTACACCAGAAGCTGAAATTTGTGAAGAACGACAAGCTTGTCGTTGTTGGTGGAGATAAGGCATTGTTGGTGAGCCATCTGTCATCTTTTACATATGTTGAAGTTATGGAGGAGGTTGGAACTCCGTTCTAAGCCTTGTCTATTGATGAGGAGAAGAAAACTGGGGCACTCATGTCTTCTTTAAAAGATGCACAAAAGGCTATTGAGGCAGGCAACATTGATCAATGGGGTCGTATGATAGAGATTGTTGAGAACAAGAATAGGGTTGGATTGGGATTTCAACCAGAGCTGAAGTTAAGCAACCAAGTTCCACAGTGGAGGGTTCATTCATAGGAATGATCAACACTCAGCTGTCGTGATTGAAGACAACGGTGATGAAGACGAAGCTTGCGCCAACTTTGTGACGCATGTCCAGACTTGCAACAATTGGGTTGCTATTGATGTTCCTACTGTTGTTCATTGCTCTAAGTAATTTATTTTTATTTTAAAGAAAAAATCATCCTCCTATGCCTAAGGGAGAAGTGAACATTGTTTGGCACTTTTATTATTATCATCAATAAAATACAATTTTATTCATCCACATCAAATGAAGTTTTATGTTTACTTTTTACTTTTCTGAAAATGGTAATCACACAAAAAAACATAAATAAATAATAATCTTCCATCTGCATAATATTTGGTTGCACTCGAATTCTTTAAAATTAAAATATCAAATCATTATGCAGGTTGGTTCTCAAACACATTGAATACAATGATCCTACTCCCGCTCCAAACTTTGATTTCCCTGTGTTTGAAGTTGAGGAAGAGATTGATGATGAAGAATAATCTGATGAATTATCTTGTTTACTTGAGCACGAGGAAAAAGCCATTCAGATATTGAACTAGTCAACTTGGGTTCCGAAGATAATGTGAAAGAAGTCAATATTGGGTCTCAACTATGTACAAAAGCTAAGAAGGGGTTGGTTGATCTTCTTCGAGAATATTCCGATGTGTTTGCTTGGTCCTATCAAGACATGCCTGGTTTGGATTCTGAGATTGTGGAGCATAGATTTTCGTTGAAGCCAGAATGCTCGTCGGTCAAGCAGAAGTTGAGAAGGAGTCATCCTGATATGGATGTTAAGATCAAAGAGGAAGTGCAAAAGCAGATTGATGTTAGTTTTCTTGTAACCTCCGAATATCCACAGTAGGTGCTTAATATTGTGCATGTTCCTAAGAAAGATTGAAAAGTTCGTATGTGTGTTGATTATAGAGATTTGAACAAAGCTAGTCCTAAAGATGATTTTCCTCTATCACACATTGATATGTTGGTGGATAATACAGCTAAATTCAAAGTCTTTTCGTTTTTGGACGGATTTCACGGTTATAATCAGATCAAGATGGCACCTGAAGATATGGAGAAGACCATATTCATTACACCTTGGAGAACATTCTGTTATAGAGTGATGCCTTTCGGTTTAAAGAATGTTGGTGCAACATACCAGAGAGCCACGACCACTCTTTTTCATGATATGATGCATAAAGAGATCAAAGTTTATGTTGATGATATGATTGCCAAATCAAGTGATGAAGAAGAACATGTTGAGTATTTATTGAAGTTATTCCAGCATTTGAGGAAGTACAAACTTTGCTTGAATCCAAATAAGTGTACTTTTGGTGTTCGTTCTGGTAAGTTGTTGGGCTTTAATGTCAGCGAGAAGGGTATTGAAGTTGATCCCTCCAAGGTCAAATAAATACAAGATATGCCTACACCCAAAACTGAGAAGCAAGTCAGAGGTTTTCTCGGCCGCTTGAATTATATCTCAAGATTTATATCGCATATGACTGCCACATGTGCGCCTATTTTCAAGCTTCTTAGGAAAGATCAGTCTTGTGATTGGACCAAAGACTTCCATAAAGCTTTTGATAGTATCAAACAGTATCTGCTTGAGCCTCCGATTCTGTCTTCTCCTGTTGAAGGAAGATCGTTGATCATGTATTTGACTGTGCTTGTTGAGAGTATGGGTTGTGTTCTTGGTCAGCAAGATGAATCTGGAAAGACAGAGTATGCAATTTACTACCTCGGTAATAAGTTCACCGATAGTGAGACTCGGTATTCTATGCTTGAGAGGACATGTTGCGCATTGGCTTGGGTTGTTAAGCGTCTGCGCCAGTATATGTTGAATCATACTACTTGGTTGATATCCAAAATGGATCCAATCAAGTACATCTTTGATAAGCCTTCTTTATCTAGGAGGATTTCCCGTTGGTAGATGTTGTTATCCGAGTATGATATTGAACACCGATCTCAGAAAGAGATTAAAGGTAGTGTCTTGGCTGACCATTTGGCTCACCAACCGATTGAAGATTACCAATCAGTGCATTATGATTTTCCTGATGAAGATATTTTATACTTAAAGATAAAAGATTATGATGAACCATTGCTTGAAGAAGGTCCAGAACCTCGTTCCCGTTGGGGCATGGTATTTGATGGAGTTGTTAATTCGTATGCTAATGGCATTAGGCAGTGATTATTACTCCTCAAGGCACTCATTTTTTGTTTACATCTAGGTTGACTTTCAAGTGTACAAACAATATGGTTGAGTATGAAGCTTGCATTATGGGGATTGAATAGGCCATTGATCTTAGAATAAAATATCTTGACGTCTATGGAGATTCATCTTTGGTTGTGAATCAGATCAAAGGTGAATGGGAGATGAATCAACCCAGTTTAATACCATATAGAGATTATGCGAGGAGGATTTCAACTTTCTTTACAAAGGTTGAGTTTCATCATATCCCTCGAGATGAAAACCGGATGGCAGATGCTCTTGCAATGTTGGCCTCAATGATTGTGGTGAAATTTTGGAATGAAGTTCCTAATTTAACTGTGATGCATCTTGATAGGCCAGCTCATGTGTTTGCTATTGAAGAGGTCAAAGATGAAAAATTGTGGTATTATGATATCAAGTGTTTCCTCCAAAGTCAGGTTTACCCGCATGGGGCATCTTTGAAAGATAAGAAGACTTTGAAAAGATTAGCTGGCAATTTCTACCTGAATGGTGATGTGCTTTATAAGAGAAACTTCGATATGGTTTTGCTCAGATGCGTGGATAGACACAAAGCAGACATGTTGATGACTGAAGTCCATGAAGGTTCCTTTGGTACTCATTCCAATGGGCATGCTATGGCAAAGAAGATGTTGAGAGCAGGTTACTATTGGCTGACAATGGAATCTGAAAGTTGCAAGTTTGTGAAGAAATATCACAAGTGTCAAATCTATGCAGATAAGATTCATGTTCCTCCGACACTATTAAATGTCAACTCCTCTCCATGGTCCTTCTCCATGTGGGGAATTGATATGATTAGTATGATTGAGCCCAAAGCTCCAGACGGACATCGTTTCATTCTGGTGGCTATTGAATACTTCACAAAGTGGGTTGAAGCGGCATCGTATGCAAATGTAACCAAGCAGGTTGTTGTAAGGTTTATCAAGAACCAGATTATATGTTGTTATGGTGTGCCAAGAAAGATCATTATGGATAATGGATCGAACTTGAACAATAATATGGTGGAAGCTCTTTGTAAAGACTTCAAGATTGCACATCATAATTCTTCTCCCTATAAACCTAAGATGAATGGAGCTGTTAAAGCTGCAAACAAGAACATTAAGAAGATCATTCAGAAGATGGCTGTGACATATAAAGATTGGCATGAGATGCTCCCATTTGTTTTGCATGGGTATCGTACATCCATCCGAACTTCAATAAGGGCAACCCTTTTCTCTCTTGTTTATGGCATGGAAGTTGTGCTCCCAATAGAGGTTGAGATCCCGTCACTGCGTGTGCTAATGGAATCCAAGTTGACAGAAGTTGAATGGTACCAAACCAGATATGACCAGATGAATTTGATTGAAGAGAAAAGATTGACTGCCATGTGTCATGGTCAGGCGTAGTGTGTTTAAAGAAGGTGACCTCGTGCTCAAGAAGATTCTATCCTTCAAACCTGATGCTAGGGGCAAATGGACTCCTAATCATGAAGGCTCATATGTTGTTAAGAGAGCCTTCTTAAGTGGTGCTTTGATACTTACAACTATGAATGGTGAATAGTTCACTCGTCCTGTGAATGCCGATGCAATCAAGAAATATTTCGCCTAAAAAAGAAAAGAACAGCTCGCTATGTTGAAAACCCGAAATGGCGGCTTAGACAAAAATGAGCGTCTCAGTGGATTGAAAATCCGAAAGGGCGATCCAGGCAAAAGTTAGAGACATAAAACAGAAAATTCATCCTGATAGATTGAGTACCCCACCTTGGGGAAATCTAGGAAAAATCAGGGATTATGGCAAGTAACTGCATTTGGTTGGTCCTAGTCATGGGGGCGGCTTTGAGCAAGTCATTTGGGTCTGATTCGTCATTTTCAACCAAAGACAAGAGCACAATGGATATTGAAGTTGGTAGGAAGAGTATTGATCATTGTATTTAGTGTAGCCATTTTCCATGTAAATTACCATTTTCAACTTTTGTAAAGATCTATGGAGTCTTGTCATTTACAGACTACCATTCTATTAAATAAAGTTGAGCTTTTTATCCAATTATGTCTACTCTTATTTATTTTTGCTATATAAAATTGAATTTTTATGATGATAATTTTGAAATAAATTAATAACTAAAAATTATTTTCTTAAATAATAAAAACAATTACTTTAAGAACAATCGATTTCAATAAGGAATATCAACAGTAGTCTGAGAACAGGTAAGTCTTGACGGGCGAAGCCTTGTTGGTTTTCCCCAAGAAGTTGGTTTAGTAATGTTCTCCCCAAAAGTTCGTAAAGTATCCTCAGCTGAGTTGTAGGTTCAGATCCCCAGTAGAGATGATGACCAGTCCTTATCCCACAACTGTGGTACCCCTTTTGATATCCTCCAGTTTGTGACAGCGGATGCCCGGAAACTTTATTTTGGTTTCCATTCGCATATTTGTGTTGCATGACTTCAGAAGTTCATCAGATCTGGTTATCTTTTCCTTGGAATTGGTTTATTTCGCAATTCCTAAGGGAATCTTATGATTTTTGAGGGACGCAACGATCTTGGTCATGGCATCCTCAGTTTTTTGCTTTGATCCCCATGCAGAGTTTTACCTTTTGTATTCCCCGGTGGAGTTTATCTTCTAATATCGAAGATCCCTCATTCTCGGCATTTTGGATTCTGAGCGGTTATTTGGTATGGTGTTGACCTAAAATTCTTCGTAAAGTTGGCAATTTGGATCCTCAACAGATGTTTTCTCTCTCTCCCCATCCAGGGTTGAGTTATTCAGATCTAGATGACTTATGTTCATCCCCATAATTTTCTCCAGTTGGTTTTTCCATCTTGTTGATATTAGTCGAGTGTTACAATGATGATTCAAATCTGTGATATTTGTATCCTTTGTGTTGTTTCGTCAGCATAATTATAATCATATACATACATATTCATACATAAAACACAACATCATATATTTCATTATGAATTTTATTGCATTTGATTCCTTTATTTTGATCCCCTACTTCAGTGATATTATTTCTGCATGCAGGTTTGGTGTGTCTGTCCTCCTTCAATTGTAGAGTGTCAGCCCCCTTTAGGCAGAAAGAGTTCAACCTTTCTCATTCCCCACTGAGTTATTTCCTCGTGGATGATTATTATTTCAGTGTCCTTCCCAGTTAATTATCTAGATGGAACCACTCCTCTTGAGTTATATCCTCATTGGGTTGAGTCTTTCTTTGACCGTTTCTTTCTAGTTACTACCTAGATGGATATTTTGGTCCCCTGAGAGTCTATTATCCAGTAACTGGTCATACCCTTCTCAATTTTTGAGTACTTTACCTTTACCTAGTAACCGATAACAGGTAATTTACTCCTTTTCTTTCCCCAGCAGATTCATTTTCACGTTTCCCCAAGCAGTATATCCTTGATATGTTCATCCTAACTGGTGACAGATATTCTTCCTTTGTGGTTTTCTACCCAGTAAAAAGGTAGTTGTAATCCCTACTTTTATTCCCTAGAGATTTAATCCTTGATATGTTCATCTTAATCGATGATGGATTTTCTCCTCTTTGTGGTTTTCTGCCCAGTAACCGGTAGATGTAAATCCTACTTTCCCCTCCGAGTCTATCCATGATATGTTCATCCTAACCGGTGACAGATATTATCTCTTTGGTATTATATCCAGTAACTGATAGATATAATTCCTATTATTCTCACCGGCAGTCTATCCTTGATATGTTCATCCTCACCGATGACGGATATTCTTTCTTGGAGTTTATCCTTGAGATGTTCACTTTAACCAATGACGGATATTCTCTCCTTTTGGTCTTCTGCCCACTAACTAGTAGTTGTAAATCCTATTTGATCATTTTTCCCGCAGACTATTCTTACCCAGTAACTAGTAATGAATACACCTCTTTTCCCTCAGCGAGTCATCCTTGATATGTTTACCATAATCGGTAACGGATGCCTCTCTATCAGAGTATATTATCTTCCTACCCAGTAACCGGTAATAGATATTATATTTCTGGTACTCCTGTGTTGAAGATCATTCTTCCCCAATTGAGTTTGATTCAGGTATTTCAGCTTTGTTCTGATCTACCCATCTCCCCTGCAAATTTTCCTTTATCCCCAACCGGGTTCTTCCATTGATTTATTTTCATGGAAATTTCCCTCGTGTCTCTAGTAGTTTTTAAGTCGTAGCCTGGACTACGCATAACTTTTATTCCCCAGAGTCTCTGTCTCCCCAGTGAGTGTTCCTTATGGAATGCATTATGATCATGTGGACTTTCAGTCT
Source organism: Lathyrus oleraceus (assembly GCF_024323335.1). Lineage (NCBI taxonomy): Eukaryota > Viridiplantae > Streptophyta > Magnoliopsida > Fabales > Fabaceae > Lathyrus > Lathyrus oleraceus. The sequence continues at coordinate 383,039,889 of NC_066582.1, read as the reverse complement.
CTCCAAATTCTTTTCCTTTGTGGCAATGTATTCCCCACAAAGATTATTTTTTTTAACATTCCATATCATATGCATCATAAGGTCTCTTAAGGACCAAATTAGTTTCTATATGTTTTTATTTAAGTCGATTCTACTGAGTTGATACGAAGATTTTAACCTTCACATCCTCAGTTAGAATGTCCTTAAATAGGGGCAGCTGTAAGACCCCAATTTTTACCCTAAGATCCCTCATGTTATCTCATCATATGCATTAGCTTTGGGATCACACCTTGGCATCCTCCTTACATCTCATTCATTGGGTTTGCATTGGGAGAGGTCACCAAACACATTTGATTGTATCATACTTTTTTTTCTTTGTTTACTAACCAAACTACCAAAAATATGTCAATGTATAGTTTACTTCCTTTGTAGGTAGTGTGTGTGTCCACCCATGCTCCATCAAGCTCACATCTAAGGTTTGAGACCCTCAATGCAAGGAGAATAATCAAGAGATGGTTCAATTAAATCTAGACACCATATATGTATCCCCATGACCTTCACATATCATTTTGATCAATAATTCATCAAGAGTTTGAAGCTTGTTTGCCTTGGAAGCCCTAATTCATCTCGGTATCTTGTGTGACTTCCTCATCAAGTTTCTTCATCATTTGATCAAAAATTTCAAGTTATACTTCATATGACATCATCTTATGCATATATGATCCTGCATGAGTCCAAGAGATCAAGAAAATTTCAAGTTTGCCAATTGGTTCATGGTGGTTGACCAGAGAAAGTCAACTGGTCAAAACTGGGGTTCCTTAGACCCTATCTCCTACAAACTTTGTCATATACAAATGATTCCAAGAGAAACGTTACTCCTTATGACATTCCAAACAACTTTCATGTTGAAGTCAAGAGCTAGTTTTTCTTGGAAAGTCATTTTTTATGGTGAAAGATTATAGGTCATTTTGTCTGAACCCTAGTTAGAAGGTCAACTTCCAAGGACCATAACTTGCTCAATTTTTATGCGATGAAAGCCATTCAGGTTTCATAATTAAATTCAAGATGTCATATTAAACTTTTATTCTTAGAAGAAATTAAAATTCAACTTACAAATGCATGTTCCAAGAGGAAACATTATAGGTCATTTTGGGCAATTACCATTGAACAAGTGATTTTCCTCAACTTCTAAAATACATAACACCTTCATTCCAAATCCAAATGAGGTCAAATTTGTGACAAAATTGAATAGGTTTGAAAGAGATACAACTTTTATGAAGGAACTTTTTCCATTTGAAACCCATATAAAAAGTTATTCATGGTGGAAGAAGTGAACATTTGACTTGCTACTTAGAAAATTTTCAAATATGTTTGATTTTCCAAACTTCCACCTCAGAATTCATCATGATCCAAGCTTAAAATGGAAAAGTGTTCAATATGAAAGTTGTTCCCCTTGAACTCACCTTTCAAAAAAGTCCAAGATCATCTCATTTATCCAAGAATTGGAGGACTTACGCATGGGTTCCTTTCAAGGGTTCATTTGGATGAAATTGCATGAACACATTTCAATCTCCATTGCATGATCACATGACATGATTTCAGCATTGCACATGAAGGATTTTGGACCTGATAGCATCATTTGATGGGCCTATCACACGCCCCTGCAAGCATGCAAGAGAATTGCTATTTTTGGTCAATTTTGGAAGTGTGTGGAAGTCAAATGCATTGCCTATAAATAAGACCCTCATGGCTCAGAATTAAGGACACCTTGCCCAAGCTTTGAACCTGCAATCCAAACCCTCACCATTAGAGGAAAATCTTGAAGGTTTTCATTTGAAAATCGAGCTTCAAATCTCATTCTGTTTTGAGATTGAAACTCCAAGAGTCCAAGCTTTTCCTTGATCCAATTCAACTCCCACAAGCTTCTGAAGTCAAGCCCGGGCCAATTGGAAGCAAGATCAAGCAAGTTTGAGGCTCACTCGAAGGTGATTTACCAGAATTTTCATCTCTTCAATTCTCTCTCAATTCTTCACCATTATTTGTGATGTGTTGGTTGGATGATGTCCTACCAATATAGGCAACAAGATTGAGTTGCTTTGAGGTCAAACCGAAGCAACTCAGTTCATGATCCTCAAAATTCAAATCCCTGTATCTTTTTATATACTTTGAATTGGAGAAAATTGAGGCCAGATTCGTGATCCTGAGCATTTTCTCTTTGAAATAGTGTCCTTGTTTTTAATTTTCCATTGAGAAGAAGTTGGACCAGTCAAGTGGAGGTCACCGGAGAAGATGAGCGAAGCCCTAGCTCCAGTGGTATGTTGACACACCTCCTAGCCATCTGATCATGTTGGAATGTTTTAATCTGAGCCATTCTTCCTGATTACCACGCGTGTACACGCGTTACCTGCAAAACATGATGGAAGTGCGCGTTTGACCATCAGATCTGCCACCTCAATTAATGAGGGAGATCTGATGGGCCTTCTTTTTTCTATTTTTATTTTAATTTTTGATTTTATGTTTAATCCTTTTATTTTGTTTAATTCATATTAGTTTCATTTTTAATCCAAAAAATATGGGACTTTCACCAAAAATCTTTAAATACTTTTCTCTTTCATATTTTGAATTAAAAAAAATTTTGGATTAATTTTAATATTTTTCATGAATTAAATGTTTTTGTGCATATTTTTAATTGATTAAAAATACTTCTGACTTTTAAAAAATCATGAAAATTTTTGTCTAAGGTCCTTTGACCTTGTTTGACCTAGGATAAATCTCTTGGCCATTTATTTGGTGTTTTGAAGAGATTTTAGGTTTTGACTAAATAAAAATGCATTTTGATTCTTTTTTTGTTGATTTTTAATTGATTAAATGTGTAAAAACTATATTGAACCATTTTTATGGTCTTGTGATGTTTGACTATTTGTTTGGGCCTTGGTCAAGGTTGATTTGACTTTTATTGGATCAAAACCATTGGATTTAGGGGATTGATGAAATGTACATTTCATCTCCCAAAATGAATGAATAGTTTTGATTTGATAAAAGTCCTCACTTGGTCAATTTGTGTTTCTATATTCCCCTCCCTCTTCATCTTCATCCCTATTCTTTCCCATTCCCTCATTTGACCAATGAAATCTCTAATGTCTTAAAGCTAATTGGTTCATCAATGACCTTGTGTCAGATGAACCAATACAAGTATGACTGAGATAGGTCCCTCCCTCTTGATCTTTTTTTTAGTGTGTGGTATGTTCTAGGAGTTTGGTTCTTCATACTAAATCTCTAACATGCATTAACACCTAAATTTTTATTGCCCGGCCTCAGATAGTTGTGACTTCTACATAAGTTCAATTACGATTACATAACATAGAGCTAAATTTGACCCTAAATGGCATAGCATTCTAGTAAGTGGGATTCTAAGTCTCCAATTCTTCATGGTATTATGTGGAAACTTGACATTTTTTCCTTTCATGATAGCTAGTGGAATACTTGTTGAATTATCCAAGTTGGAGCCCTTCTCATGGAAGATGTCTTGGTTTAAGGATTCCTACTTGTGAATGGATGGTTAAGTGTTCTCCAAAGAATTACTTAATCAATTAAAAAAAAACACCACTAACACTTGACTAACATTTGACTAACTCTTGTTAATATTGCTTTACTTTCAAGTCATTTACGCAATTTAAATTTCAGTCATTTATCATTCACTGTCATTTATATTCCATTTAAGTTGTTTATGTTTATGTCATTTTCACTTTGCTCATTTGAGCCATATCTTGTGATTGTATATATTTCTTTGCACATTTTTATTTTGTTTGTGGTCTTAGGACCTTAAAATACTTAATAACAACAAAAACCCTAAAAAAAATGTCTGGTGGACTGTTGATCTTGATCTGAACTATTGGACTTAGGAATAGGCAACATGCCTTATGCAAAAAGGACTTCGCCAATGCCAACATTATGAGATCAAGCTATCGTGAACTGAGCCTTCATCTGATGCAAGCCTTGAGCTATGTTTGAATTCATTTTCTAGACTTTATATGTGATTAATTGTTATTTTGATCTTGTGTTTGATGCTTTGCTCTGAGTTGATGAAGGGATATTTCATCTGATACATGATGAAGGAATATTTTTTAATAAATATTATCCATAATTTTATATTATTAATAATTTATTATTAATTATAATTGAGATTTATTGAATTGTTTAATTTTGTAAAATTAAATAAATTAATAAAATATACTTGTGGCTTATATAATTATTATTTTTAGTTTTTATTTTCAAGTGTTTTAGGTATTTGTCTGTTTTTAAAATATTTAAATATGAGTTGTTTATGATATATATTTATTTTAGTCTTAAATAATGTTTAAATTTTATTTATAATTATTATTAAATAAAATTTTCAATTTTTTTCAAATTTATATTTATATTCTCAAACATTCGATATATAGTGCATAAAAATGTTCAAATTATATGATTAATTAATTTTTATAAGAAAAAGAATTATTATACTTGTTATAAAATGTTTATGTTGTTTTATTATCAATATCAATAAAAAGATTAGAATTATTTATAAAAATATATATTATATTTGCTTTTTTTATTATTTTCACTATGTTTATTATTATAATAAAATTGAGCAAACTATATACTCTATTATTTTATATGTGAAAAATCATGAATTTTATTATTTGTTTTTAGTTTATTTATTTAACATGACATGATGAATTTACAATACAAAGCATGTGAAATTATTTTAGAAACATAATTGCTTTGGATACGTGGACAAAAACTATAATGTCTTGCTTCATTATGTCCCAACGATAATACTCATAAGAATCTTTCTAGCTAGAAAAATTTGTCCCAGAATAACTTTTTTTCATTGTTTATGAATTAATTTTTACCAATTTTATCTTTAACAAATATTGTCTATACTAATTTCAAATTATTACATCATACTATATATTTATGACAATCAATACATCTTCTCATCATTAATATAACTAAATTTGACTTTTTTGACACATTTGACTGTTAATGTATATAATCCATACATGGACTAGATACATTGACAATCAAATGTAACAAAAAAGTCAAATTTGTTTATAATAGTGACCGGAGGATGTAGTAATTAAGGATAGTTTTGTTAAATTATTATATTTAAGTATTCAATCATTATTTTTCTTAATCTATGAATAATACAACCTTAAAAAGATTTTTATTTTAAGACGAAAGCAGTATTTGGTTTTGCCAACCCAATATTTTAAGAGATGTTAAAATATCCTGTGTTGGAGTCGACTTTTTAAATAAAAGACTATGATTAGATTGTAAAAGTATTTTATTTTTTGAAATTTGTATTAATTACATTTATTTATTCAACATTGATAGTGTCTTGCTTTTTTAAAAACAAAGATAATGTTGCTATCTATTTCATTATTTATTGAGTTGTCACTATTGTTGGTGCACAAGAGGAAGAAGATGAAGATGGAGACTGAAAAAAGAGAAACTAAATCTGTAACTGACTTTTCACTAACAAAATTTTGGAATTGATTACAAAATGATTCATTCTAAACTGAAAATTGACTTTCAGTATTTATACAATCAGAGTCTAAAATCCAAATTCAAATGCAAGCTAAATTAAACTTAAATGCAACTGAAATGAATTACAATCTAACATCATCCCTTAATTAGTGTTCAGTTAATCAAAATCAATAAGACTAATTTCATCCCTCGAATATATAAGGTGTTTAGTCTTGATAGCATTAATCAGAACATCTGTCATCTACTTCTGAGTGTTATAGTGCGTGACTTCAAGAACTTCATTTTGAACCTGATTCCTCAAAAAATGAAACTTAATGTCATTGCGCTTGCTTCTTCCATGCAATACTGGATTCTTGACAAGACTTATAACTGATTTGTTGTCAATCATCAATTTCACATGCTTGCTCACCTTGATCTCTAAATCATGCAGCAAGTTCAGAATCCATACAACTTGACAAGTAGTCAAATCACCTGCAATATACTCAGCTTCGTAGGTTGACAATGCAACCATCGGTTGCTTCTTGGAGCACCAAGAAATATGACCTTCCAGATACTTGAAAATATATTCAGAAGTATTTCTTTTATCAACTATGTCTCCACACCAATCCGAGTCTGAATAGCATATTAGCTCTGACTCAGTTTCAACAACAGAAGGGAAAAAATAGTAAGTAGGAGAAGACCTAAACAAATCACTATGAGGGAAACAATAGTAAGTTGAAACAATAGAGAAATGGTACTGTTATAGTGACTCCACGCACACCTATAAGGAATAGGGGATAAGGTCATATCCGGAAGGACTAGAATGATATTACCATCACCTCCTAATAAACAAATAGAGATTTTTTCCACTTCAAATCCCAAGTCAAATTACCATCCCCGAAAACTCCAACTTGACTGATTGTACAATCCTGCTGGTTATAGATATTGAACAGCCTAAGAGCTAAGGGGTAATTTAATACCCATAAATCCTTCTAGAAGGATGTTTCGTGTCCCAATCCCACTTTCTTACTGAGACTCGCCACATACTAGCTAGAGGAACCACGAACTCTCAAACCAAATAAGGACACCTCTTTCCACCAGGATGAAGTAGATAAGAAGACAACAGGTCTAGCACTAAGAAGGGAGGTGGGCACTTATATTCCCTACATAGGAAATAAGATATCAAACTAAAAGCTAGGAATACAGAGATAAGTGTCCATATCCATTTAGACAAAAGGGATATATTTACTAGGTGGATATCTCGAATATCCAAATCCCCTAGGCCTTAGGTTTACAAACATAATATGCCTCCACAAGTTAAAATTTTTAGAAGATAGATTAACCAGAAGATTCTCAAAGTCCACCTTAAAGATAGGACATGATTTTTTGGATTTCTTTGTTAGGTACACCATCTCATTAAACGCATAACCCCATACACTAATAATCTCCCTCTAAGAATGACCAATGGTTTTAGGGAGATGAGGTTATTCAAAACCTTGGCCAGCCTAGTTTCCAAAACATTGGCCACTAACTTGTAAAGATATCCCAAAATAGATATAGTTCTAAAATCCCTTATTCGGGTGAGGAAGTCTATCTTAGGGTTTAGAGTAACAAAATAGGATGAAAAACACTTAGGGAGATAACAAACAGATGGAACTGGTCAAACATTACTCTCATATCCTTCCTGATGAGCGACCAAAACCTCTTTTAAAAAATCAAAGTTAAAACCATTAGTCATCGTGCTTTTAGTCCCATCACAGGATACCACAACATTGTCTAACTCAGAGAGTAAGAAAGGAGAGGTAAGAGAAGAACATTTCTCCATGGAGAAAGATCAGAAGTTAGCCTTGTCCAATTTTCGACGATCGTTTAAAGTTACCTTAAGATGACTGGTAAAGAAATCAAAAATCTCTTGAGGGATCTCATAACCCCTTAAAGTCCAACTCCAACTCACTTTAAGATCCAGGATTGCATTTCTCACTACTACAAAAAACACATATAATCACGGTTATGAAATATCTATAATAATTCTTGAACAACTGTTGTTAGATAAGGTGTGATTGTATGTTAGTTATTTACAACCATGGTCCACTGCAAGGGGTAGAAAATTGTAAAGTGTGTTATCTATAACCATAATTATTTTAAATACGTGATGAAAGGTCAGTCAACATTTTTTATTTTTGCCACAAGTTTTTCTTGACTACATAGATAACTGTCATCACAATATATAATATTAAACATTTTTAACACAAGAAAAATAAGAACAATAACAAAAACAACAACAACAACAACTATAATAATAATAATAATAACAATAACAATAACAATAGGATCAACAAGAAGAAGAATAATAATAAGAAGAACAACAACAAGAACAATAGGAACAACAATAAGAAGAATAACAACAACAAGAACAACAGCAAGAACAATAACTAGAACAATATGAACAACAACAAGAAGAATAACAACAAAAACAAAAACAATAACAACAACAATAAAACAACAACAATATTAATAACAATAACAATAACACCAACAATAACAACAACAACAATATCAACAACAATAATAACAACAACAACGTCAACAACAACAACAATAATATAAACAACAAAAAAAACAACAACAATAACAACGACGACGACAACAACAAAAACAAAAACAACAACAATAATAACAATAACAAAATAAATAAACATAATCATTAAACAAGATTTTTTTTTACCTGAGACAACAACAACAACAACAACAATTAATGTTGCTAAGTTGAATCCATGATTTTCATGCCTCTTTCAATTTGGAGAAGAAATGATGGAGTTCCGAAACTCGTTAATGGTAGAAATATTTTTGAATTTTATTTATGGAAGAAATGATGTTTTCAATTTTGGTTTAATGGAAGAATAATATTTCGTAAATGGAAGAAGTTTTGAGGTAGAAAATGAAGTTTGTCTAAGTACATATATGGAAAAAGTGAATGAACTAAGAGCATTATATATCTTTAAAAAAGAATAAGAAGACGTCATTTTCACTTAAATATAATTAATAAATAAAAAATATTGGTGTTGAGATTCAAACCCATGATCAGATACCACTTTTCATCGGGTTGCAATTCCAATTTTAGTAAAGTAACTTAAAAATAAGTAAAAAAACCAAAAATACCAGTATTGAGATTTGAACTTATGACCAAACGCCACTTTTCATCACGGTTCCCGCCGTGGTTAAAAGTGACGTCTTCCTACTTTTCATCATATTTGTTATTAAGGACCGTAGAAAAGTCTTTTAATAAATTAATAAAAATGCAGACGCCTAAATATTACATATTACTTCGATTGATTGAATATCTAAATTAATAACATGATACGAAAGATATATTTTGTAATAGTATCTCCTACTTATACTTTTCATATAATAATGAATATGAAAAACAGAATTAATATCAATTTTTTTAAGCCACTTAACTTTAAATATTTGAAATCAATGAGACTCTCTTATCCTCGTAAGCAAGGCCCAACACAATCACTCTATATCTAACCTATACCTCCTCCATGAAAAGATTACAAAGACCCACTTTAGACTCAATAGAACTAGGAACATCTCTTAAACCTTCTATTTAAAAATAAAAATTTTAAAAAACATTTTTATTCCAAATTTTCACCACTTTGAGTAAAGTTTATTACCCAAACAATTAAGTGTTTATTTGATAAAAAGATCATGTCTCGGTGTTATAGTTGATTTTTACTCTATTAATAAATATGTAAAAAAATTATTAAAATATAAAATATAATTAGTTATCCATTAAAATAAATTACAACTAAATTTGCTAATATATTCTTTTCTTTTTAAAAAAATGTTATAATAAAAAAATATATTTGTAATTAACCAATACTAAAAAAAATTAAAACTACCTTATTTTGCACATCATTTATTTCTCTTTTATTTTCTACTTTTTTTCTCTTAACTCAAATTTCAAATTTCTGCCACATTTTTTTCTCACACATCTTTACTTTCATTTTAATATTTTCTCTCTCTATTTTCTTTTTTCTATTTAATTTTTTTAAGTATAAATAACAAAATTTGAATCTCTTTTTAATTTCATAAAGAAGATCACAAAATAATATTAAATTTCTAAAACCTAAAATTTATCTTAAATAAAAATATAATTATTTTATAATTATTATATATAAAAAATATTATAATTTATATGATTATTTTTTATTTTATAATTGAATAACTCATTTAAAATAAAAATGTGTATTTAAATATATTTTATAAAATATTAAATATGATAGCACTCAAAAATAGTGGACACAACTAACTTTTTATTTTATGGATCATTATCAGAACAATATCTATTTTATTTTAATCAACAATTATCTTTATTTGAGAAAAAAAATGTGAATCTTTTTTCTTTCTCCATCTCATGGATCTCTTTTTTTATATGATTACTTAATACAATTGAATTTATATGATTATTGTTAATTTTACAATTAAGTAACACATTATAAATTGACATTTGTTTATAAAAATATTTTATAATGTATCAAATTGAATATCACTCAATAATTATGCACACCACTAACTTTCTATTTCTCTGGTCACTATCAGAATTATCTATTTTAGTTTAACCAACAATTATCTTTTAATTGAGAGATAAATTCTTTATTTTCAAATGTGATAAAAAAATTCTTCTATTTTTTTATTTATTTTGAATTTACATGTGTGTCTAAATATATTTTATATCGTATTAAATAAATTTATTCATTCACACGCACACGTGGGTAGAAATATCTATAGAAAATTTTATAAATTATTTAAAAATAAAAAACTAATATTGATATTGATGTCGGTAGCATATTATATGAAATGTTGGGACTTTAATGGAGTGTTTAATTATAAAAAAGAAACTGAAAATAAGTAAGGGAATGGTTATAAATAGAAAAGAGATTCATTGTTATACATTGTCAATGTAAAAACTTTTACACTGTCAATACATCGCAATCATCCCTTTGTGTTACTTTATATGTGATTGTAATAAAAGTCAAACTTATCTAACAAATCAATGATTGTAATTAGCTTTGTGTTATTTTATATGTGATTGTAATAACACTCAAACTTCTCTAACAAATCAATGGTTATAATTAACTGACAGTATAAAATATCTTTACACTGTCAGTGTATTTCAATTAAATTCAATACAAAAAAGAAATTATTATACGTGACTGGTATAAGAGCCCGAATGAAAGGTACCCACATCGATTGGTACTTCTTCTCTATCTTTAATGTCACAATTTCTCTTAAATTACCATTCATACGAGTAGGTAGTATACATTAATTGGTGGACCAAATTTTATTTCAACCAATTAAAATTGACGCGCATTCGCGGAGTTGTAAATTAATTTTATTTTTTTTATTGAATTTTAATTATATTAAAAATTATTTTTTAATAAATATTATCCATAATTTTATATTATTAATAATTTATTATTAATTATAATTGAGTTTTATTGAATTGTTTAATTTTGTAAAATTAAATAAATTAATAAAATATACTTGTGGCTTATATAATTTTTTTTTTAGTTTTTTATTTTCAAGTGATTTTGGTATTCGTCTGTTTTTAAAATATTTAAATATGAGTTGTTTATGATAGATATTTATTTTAGTCTTAAATAATGTTTAAATTTTATTTATAATTATTATTAAATAAAATTTTCAATTTTTTTCAAATTTATATTTAGATTCCCAAACATTAGATATATATAGTGCATAAAAATGTTCAAATTATATGATTAATTAATTTTATAACAAAAAGAATTATTATACTTGTTATAAAATGTTTATATTGTTTTATTATCGATATCAATAAAAAGATTAGAATTATTTATAAAAATATATATTATATTTGCTTTTTTTATTATTTTCACTATGTTTATTATTATAAAAAAATTGAGCAAACTATATACTCTATTATTTTATATGTGAAAAATCATGAATTTTATTTTTTGTTTTTAGTTTATTTATTTAACGTGACATGATGAATGTACAATACAAAGCATGTGAAATTATTTTAGAAACATAATTGCTTTGGATATGTGGACAAAAACTATAATGTCTTCCTTCATTATGTCCCAACAATAATACTCATAAGAATCTTTCTAGCTAGAGAAATTTGTCCCAAAATAACTTTTTTTCATTGTTTATGAATTAATTTTTACCAATTTTATCTTTAACAAATATTGTCTATACTAATTTCAAATTATTACATCATACTATATATTTATGACAATCAATACATCTTCTCATCATTAATATAACTAAATTTGACTTTTTTGACACATTTGACTGTTAATGTATATAATCCATACATGGACTAGATACATTGACAATCAAATGTAACAAAAAAGTCAAATTTGTTTATAATAGTGACCGGAGGATGTAATAATTAAGGGTAGTTTTGTTAAATTATTATATTTAAGTATTCAATCATTATTTTTCTTAATCTATGAATAATACAACCTTAAAAAGATTTTTATTTTAAGACGAAAGCAGTATTTGGTTTTGCCAACCCAATATTTTAAGAGATGTTAAAATATCTTGTGTTGGAGTCAACTTTGTAAATAAAAGACTATGATTAGATTGTAAAAGTATTTTATTTTTTAAAATTTGTATTAATTACATTTATTTATTCAACATTGATAGTTGTCTTGCTTTTTTAAAAACAAAGATAATGTTGCTATCTATTTCATTATTTATTGAGTTGCCACTATTGTTGGTGCATAAGAGGAAGAAGATGAAGATGGAGACAGAAAAAAGAGAAACTAAATTTGTAACTAAGTTTTCTCTAACAAAATTTTGGAATTGATTACAAAATAATTCATTCTAAACTGAAAATTGACTTTTAGTATTTATATAATTAGAGTCTAAAATCTAAATTCAAATGCAAGCTAAATTAAACTTAAATTCAACTGAGATGAATTACAATCTAACATCATCCCTTAATTAATATTCAGTTAATCAAAATCGACAACAAGATTAATTTCATCCCTCGAATATATAAAGTGTTTATTCTTGATAGCATTAATCAGAACATCTGTCAGCTGCATCTGAGTGCTATAGTGCGTGACTTCAAGAACTTCATTTTGAACCTGATTCCTCAGAAAATGAAACTTAATGTCATTGCGCTTGCTTCTTCCATGCAATACTGGATTCTTGGCAAGACTTATAATTGATTTGTTGTCAATCATCAATTTCACATGCTTGCTCACCTTGATCTCTAGATCATGCAGCAAGTTCAAAATCCATACAACTTGACAAGCAGTCAAATCACCTGCAATATACTCAGCTTCGTAAGTTGACAATGCCACCATTGGTTGCTTCTTGAAGCACGAAGAAATATGACCTCCCACAAACTTGAAAATATATTCAGAAGTATTTCTTTTATCAACAATGTCTCCACACCAATCAGAGTCTGAATAGTATATCAGCTCTGACTCAGTTTCAACAACAAAAGGGAGAAAATAGTAAGTTGGAGAAGACCTAAACAAATCACTATGAGGGAAACAATAGTAAGTTTAAACAATAGAGAAATGGTACTGTTATATTGACTCCATGCACACCTATTAGGAATAGGACTAGAATGATATTACCATCACTTCCTAATAAATAAAGAGTGTTTTTTTCCACTTCAAATCCCAAGTCAAATTACCATCCCCGAAAACTCCAACTTGACTGATAGTACAATCCTGCTGGTTATAGATATTGAACAACCTAAGAGCTAAAGGGTAATTTAATACCCATAAATCCTTCTAGAAGGATGTTTCGTGTCCCAATCCCACTTTCTTACTAAGACTCGCCACATACTAGCTAGAGGAACCACGAACTCTCAAACCAAATAAGGACACCTCTTTCCACCAGGATGAAGTAGATAAGAAGACAACAAGTCTAGCACTAAGAGGGGAGGTGGAAACTTATATTCCCTACATAGAAAATAAGATATCAAACTAAAGGCTAGGGGATCCAGAGATAAGTCTCCATATCCATTTAGACAAAAGAATATATTTTGTAGGTGGATATCCCGAATATCCAAACCCATTAGGCCTTAGGTTTACAAACATAATATGCCTCCACAAGTCAAACCTCTTAGAAGATAGATTAACCAGAAGATTCTCAAAGTCCACCTTAAAGATGAGACATGATTTTTTGGATTTCTTTGCTAGGTACCCCATCTCCTTACACGCATAACCCCATTCACTAATAATCTCCCTTTAAGAAAGACTAATGGTTTTAGGGAGATGAGGTTATTCAAAACCTTGGCCAGCCTAGTTTCCAAAACATTGGCCACTAACTTGTAAAGATATCCCAAAATCTATATAGTTCTAAAATCCCTTATTCGGGCGAGGAAGTCTATCTTAGGGTTTAGAGTAACAAAATAGGATGAAAAACACTTAGGGAGAGAACAAACAGATGGAACTGATCGAACATCACTCTCATATCCTTCCCGATGAGAGATCAAAACCTCTTTTCAAAAGTAAAAGTTAAAACAATTAGTCATCGTGCTTTTAGCCTCATCACAGGATGCCACAACACTGTCTAACTCAGAGAGTAAGAAAGGAGAGGTAAGAGAAGAACATTTCTCCATGGAGAAAGATCAGAAGTTAGCCTTGTCCAATTTTCGGCGATCATTTAAAGTTACCTTAAGATACCTGGTAAAGAAATCAAAAATCTCTTGAGGGATCTCATAACCCCTTAAAATCCAACTCCAACTCACTTTAAGAGCCAGGATTGCATTTCTCACTACTACAAAAAGCACATATAATCACGGTTATGAAATACCTATAATAAATCTTGAACAAGCGTTGTTAGATAAGGTGTGATTGTATGTTAGTTATTTACAACCATGGTCCACTACAAGGAGTAGAAAATGGAAAGTGCGCTATCTATAACCATAATTATTTTAAATACGTGGTGAAAGGTCCGTCAATATTTTTTATTTTTGCCACATGTTTTTCGTGACTACATAGATAACTGTGATCACAATATATAATATTAAATATTTTTAACACAATAACAACAAGAAAAATAAGAACAATAACAAAAACAACAATAATAATAATAATAATGATAATAACAACAACAATAACAATAGGATCAACAAGAAGAAGGATAACAATAAGAAGAAGAACAACAAGAATAACAACAAGATCAATAGGAACAACAACAAGAAGAAGAATAACAACAACTAGAACAATATGAACAACAAGAAGAAGAATAACAACAAAAACAAAAACAACAACAACAATATTAATAATAATAACAACAACATCAACAATAACAACAACAACAACATCAACATCAACAACAATAACAACAACAACAACATCAACAACAACAACAATAACAACAACGACAACAACAACAAAACAACCACGAAAACAACAAGAACAAAATAAAAAGAATAAAAACAATAACAACGATGACAACAACAACAAACAACAACAACAATAATAACAATAACAAAATAAATGAACAGAATCATTAAACAAGAAAATTTTACCTGACACAACAACAACAACAACTAATGTTGCTAAGTTGAATCCATGATTTTCATGCCTCATTCAAGTTGAATCCATGATTTTTATTTATGGAAGAAATAATGTTTTCAAGTTTGGTTTAATGGAAGAATAATGTTTCCTAAATGGATGAATTTTTGAGGTAGAAAATGAAGTTTTTCTAAGTACATATATGGAAAAAGTGAATGAACTAAGAGCATTATATATCTTTAAAAAAAATTAGAAGACGCCATTTTCACCACTGTTGCCATTAATGGTAAAAAGTAACTTAAATATAATTAATAAATAAAAAATATTGGTGTTGAGATTCAAACCCATGATCAGACACCACTTTTCATCGGGTTGCAATTCCAATTTTAGTGAAAGTAACTTAAAAATAAGTAAAAAAACCAAAAATACCAGTATTGAGATTTGAACTTATAACCAAACACCACTTTTCACCACGGTTCCCTCTGTGCTTAAAAGTGACGTCTTCCTACTTTTCATCATATTTGTTATTAAGGACCGCAGGAAAGTCTTTTAATAAAGTAATAAAAATGCGGACGCCTAAATATCACATATTACATCGATTGAATGAATATCTGAATTAATAACATGATACGAAAGATATATTTTGTAATAGTATCTCCTACTTATACTTTTCATATAATAATGAATATGAAAAACAGAATTAATATCAACTTTTTTAAGCCACTTAACTTTAAATATTTGAAATCAATGAAACTCTCTTATCCTCGTAAGTAAGGCCCAACACAATCATTCTATATCTAACCTATACCTCCTCCATGAAAAGATTACAAAGACCCATTTTAGAGTCAATAGAACTAGGAACATCTCTTAAACCTTCTACTTTAAAAATAAAATTTTAAAAAAACATTTTTATTCCAAATTTTCACCACTTTGAGTAAAGTTTATTACCCAAACATTTAAGTGTTTATTTGATGAAAAGGTCATGTCTCGGTGTTATAGTTGATTTTTACTCTATTAAAAAATATGTAAAAAAAATATCAAAATATAAAATATAATTAGTTATCCATTAAAATAAATTACAACTAAATTTCCTAATATATTCTTTTCTTTTTAAAAAATGTTATAACAAAAAAATATATTTGTAATTAACAAATACTAAAAAAAACTAAAACTACCTTATTTTGCACATCATTTATTTCTCTTAATTCAAATTTCAAATTTCTCACGCATTTCTTTTTCTCACACTTCTTTACTTTCATTTTAATATTTTCTCTCTCTATTTTTTATTTTCTATTTAATTTTTTAAGTATAAATAACAAAATTTGAATCCCTTTTTAATTTTATAAAGAAGAACACAAAACAATATTAAAATTTTAAAACATAAAATTTATCTAAAATAAAAATATAATTATTTTATATAAAAAATATTATAATTTATATGATAATTTTTTATTTTATAATTGAATAACTCATTTAAAATTAAAATATGTATTTAAATATATTTTATAAAATATTAAATATGATAGCACTCAAAAGTAGTGGACACAACTAACTTTTTTATTTTATGGGTCATTATCAGAATAATATCTATTTTATTTTAATCAATAATTATATTTATTTGAGAGAAAAAATTTTAATTTTTAAATGTGAATCTTTTATCTTTTTCCATCTCACGGATCTCTCTTTTTATATGATTATTTAATAAAATTGAATTTATATGATTATTGTTAATTTTACAATTAAGTAACACATTATAAATTGATATTTGTGTATATAAATATTTTATAATATATCAAATTGAATATCACTAAATAATGGTGCACACCACTAATTTTCTATTTCTCCGGTCACTATCAGAACTATCTATTTTAGTTTAACAAACAATTATCTTTTAATCGAGAGATAAATTCTTTATTTTCAAATGTGCAGAAAAAATTATCCTATTTTTTTTATTTATTTTAAATTTACACGTGTGTTTAAATATATTTTATATCGTATTAAATAAATTTATCCGTTCAGACGCACACGTGGGTAGAAATATCTATAGAATTTTTTTAATATTATTTAACAATAAAAAACTAATATTGATATTGATGTCGATAGCATATTATATCAAATGTTGGAACTTTAATGGAGTGTTTGATTATTAAAGAGAAAGTGAAAATACGTAACGGAATGGTTATAAATAGAAAAAAGAAATTATTATATGTGACTGGTATAAGAGCCAGAATGAAGGGTACCCACATTGATTAATTAATTTTTTTAAGAAAAAGAATTATTATACTTGTTATAAAATGTTTATGTTGTTTTATTATCGAGATCGATAAAAAGATGAGAATTATTTAAATATATATATATATATATATATATATATATATATATATTATATATATATATATATATATTATTTTCTTTTTTTATAATTTTTACTATGTTTATTATTATTAAAAAATGAGCAAACTATATACTCTATTACTTTATATGTGAAAAATCATGAATTTCATTATTTGTTTTTAGTTTATTTATTTAACGTGACATGATGAATGTACAATAGAAAGCATGTGAAATTATTTTTTAGAAACATAATTGCTTTGGATATGTGGACAAAAACTATAATGTCTTCCTTCATTATGTCCTAACAATAATACTCATAAGAATCTTTCTAGCTAGAGAAATTTGTCCCAAAATAACTTTTTTTAATTGTTTATGAATTAATTTTTCCCAATTTTATCTTTAACAAATTTTGTCTATACTAATTTCAAATTATTACATGATATTATATATTTATGACAATTAATACATCTTCGGATCATTAATATAAAATTTGACTTCAATCCATACATGGAATAGACACATTGACAATCAAATATAATAAAAAAAAATCAAATTTGCTTATAATAGTGATCGGAGGGTGTAGTAGTTAAGGGTAGTTTTGTTAAATTATTATATTTAAGTATTCAATCATTATTTTTCTTAATCTATGAACAACAACCTTAAAAAGATTTTTATTTAAAGACGAATAAAGTATTTGGTTTTGCCAACCCAATATTTTAAGAGTCGACTTTTTAAATAAAAGACTATGATTAGATTGTAAAAGTATTTTATTTTTTAAAATTTGTATTAACTACATTTATTTATTCAACAAAAGTTGTCTTGCTTTTTTAAAAACAAAGATAACATTGCTATCTATTTTTATTATTGTTGCCACTATTGTTGGTGCACAAGAGGAATAAGATGAAGATGGAGAGAGAAAAAAGAGAAACTAAATATGTAACTAAATTTTCTCTAACAAAATTTTGGAATTGATTACAAAATGATTCATTCTGAACTGAAAATTGACTTTCAGTATTTATACAATCAGAGTCTAAAATCCAAATTCAAATGCAAGCTAAATTAAACTTAAATACAACTGAAATGAATTACAATCTAACATCATCCCTTAATTAATATTCAATTAATCAAAATCAACAACACTAATTTCATCCCTCGAATGAATAAAGTGTTTATTCTTGATAGCATTAGTTAGAACATCTGTCAGTTGCTTCTGGACGCTATAGTGCGTGACTTCAAGAACTTCATTTTGAACCTGATTCCTCAGAAAATGAAACTTAATGTCATTGCGCTTGCTTCTTCCATGCAATACTGGATTCTTGGCAAGACTTATAACTGATTTGTTGTCAATCATCAATTTCACATGCTTGCTCACCTTGATCTCTAGATCATGCAGCAAGTTCAAAATCCATACAACTTGAGAAGCAGTCAAATCACCTGCAATATACTCAGCTTCGTAGGTTGACAATGCAACCATTGGTTGCTTCTTGGAGCACCAAGAAATATGACCTCCCAGATACTTGAAAATATATTCATAAGTATTTCTTTTATCAACTATGTCTCCACACTAATCAGAGTCTGAATAGCATATCAACTCTGACTCAGTTTCAACAACAGAAGGGAAAAAAAACTCCATACTTCAAAATCCCCT
Organism: Lathyrus oleraceus; assembly: GCF_024323335.1. Classification (NCBI taxonomy): domain Eukaryota; kingdom Viridiplantae; phylum Streptophyta; class Magnoliopsida; order Fabales; family Fabaceae; genus Lathyrus; species Lathyrus oleraceus. The sequence goes on along the minus strand of NC_066582.1, from coordinate 383,020,881 downwards.
TAACATACCTCAATATCTTGGCACCAGCTTGGTAATTTGATCACTTTGATTTGTTCATAAACCTACTAATTATTCCAACTGCATAACAAATATAAAGTCGGGCATTATAGAGATATCTCAATGAACCTACCAACTGTTTAAAAGTTATACCATCTACATAATCACCCTCAACATCAAAATCCAAATTGTGATTTGTTTCAGCATGTGTGATTGCAAACTTGCAATTCATCAACTCAAATCTCTTCAAAAGCTCAAGTTCATACTTCAGCTGATGCAAGATTATACCTTTTTCAGAGTACATAATCTCCATCCCTGGAAAATATGCAACATTTCCTAGATCATTCATCTCAAATTCATTCATCAGCACCTTCTTGAACTTAGCTATCGCAATTGAACAACTCACTGTTAGCAATATGTCATCAACATAAAGACATACCAGAATCATATTGTTATCAGATGTATGTTGAACATAAAAACCATAATCCATCTTACATTTTACGAATCCTTGAAGCTTGAAAAATAAATCAATTTTCAAATTCCAGACTCTAGGAGCTTGTTTCAGTCCATACAAGGCTTTATGCAACTTGTACACCATCCTTTTCTGGTTCTTTTCAACAAATCCAGGAGGCTGTGATACATAAACTTCCTTTGTACAGGACCATTCAAAAATGAATATTTCACATTGTAAGACCCTAATTTTGACCCTAAGATCCCTCATGGTATCATATCATTTGCTCATTGCATTGCCTCAAGGATCATAGCATCTTGGCTCCTTACTCTAGGGGTTGGGACTTGTGTGAGTTGGTTTGAGACCACCAATCATTCTTTTATTTGTATATTATTGCTTTTCTTATTTTGTTTACTAACCAAAAGCACAAAAATATGTCACTAACTTGTTTTGTTTTGAAGTTTAAGCAGTCATGTGATCCAAGGCTCCTAGGAGGCCCCTATGCCCAATGAAATGGCCAGATGAAGATGAAAGCAAGCATGACAATGGTTCCCAAAGCTCTCAATCATCATATATGCCTCTCAAGTGTCTCAATTTGTCAATTTGATCAAGATAAACCAAAGGGCTTGAGGATTGTTTCCCAAGGAAATCCTAATTCATCTATGCATTGACTGTGCCTTGCTCATGAAGCAACCTCAACCTATGATCAAATCCAACCAAGGTAAGTTCTTTAATTCATAATTTTATGCATATATGAGCCTATGTGAGTGTCCTCAATCATTTATTCATCAAGATTTGAAGTTTGGACTTGAGAAGTTGATCAGTCAAATCATCTGACTATTTTGAAATCCACTAAGACCTAACTTTTGATGTGTTTGTCAAATGAAGATGACCCCAAGATAAAAAATGTTCTTAGGAACCATATGAACAACTTTAATGTTCATCAAAAATTCATTTGAAACTTGGAAGATCATTATTCATTTCAAAACATTATAGGTCATTTTGACTGAAACCCTAATTTTAGGTCAACTTCCCAAGGACCTAACTCCTTCATGTTTTATTATTTTGAGGTGAGACCAAGTGAATTGGAAATTTTGAGATGTCTACTTCATTTGTTATGTTGGACAAAATTTCATAATCCTAAAAGAAACACATGTGATAATACAAATATGTCACTTTGGACCAAAGCCATTGAATCTTGAAAAAGTCCAACTTCAATTGCCCATAACTTTCTCATCAAAAATCCAAATGATGCAAAATTTAAGTCCCAATTGATTTTATTGAAACGATATACAACTTTTATGTTGTAGGTTTTGTCATTTGAGGCTTACATCATTGAAACAGAAGGGCTTGAAGTTGGTCCTTTTTGGCAAATTTTCCAAATGCATGTTTTGTACCTTGAACTTCATGGCCAGTTTTCAACATTTTCCAAACTCCAAATGGATTTTTGTTCAACATAACATTTGTTCCTTATGTCAAGACCTTTCCAACCATTACCCACATGCTTATGTTTGGGTTTTCCAATTTGGACTTTTGAAGAGATGAAGCTTTATGATCAATTATGCATTTCATGTTAAATCTTGATACACAAGCCATTACCTTGCAATCTGCATGCCCAATTCACTTTGATTGATGTTCAACACTCATTTGCAATTGATTTTGAGCCTCACATGCGCCTGTACAGGCCCGTGCATGGAGGACCCAACTTCACATGCACCACGAGTTTTCTACCTCCTTGCATCAACTCCATCTATAAATAGAATGCCTTGCCTTGCTTGAATCTCAACCTGAAGGCGCCTGAACCTCTGCTGAATTGCTTCCCTAACCTTTCACCAAAGGAATTTGCATTTTCACTTTTCATTTTCAAGTGTGATTTTCAACAATATCAGTTGATTATCATCACTAATTCCTAAGTCTAGCTCTAATACCAAGCATCCAGATCAAGCTGCAAGCAAAGGATTGGTTGAATTGTGCTCTTGAAAGCTGCTCTACAAAGGGTTATACCTCATCTGTTTTGCTTCAAATCTCACTGATTATTGTGCATTGCTTGTGTTGGTTTGCATTTCTGAAGTCCTCATATGAGAGGCAAGCCAATGGTGGCTTTAATTTTGTGAATTGGTGAACTTCAGATTGAACACCTAGTTTTTCAACCTCAGATTTCTTCTTCCATAAGAATCTTGAGCAAAAACTAAGGTCACAGGGGTGATGTACATCACCCCAGTTTTCATTTGGTATATGGATAGCGTGTTATAGTTGAGGTTGTAAAGCCTGCAACTGGTGGACGGATTTAGGCTTCTCACCGGAGAAGACGGTGGTTTCCACCACCGTCCCCACGCGTCCAAGTCTTGGCCATTGGATGATGATCTCCAGATCTAATCCTGGCCTTGGAATGTTATGACTTTATGTAATGCTGTGTGCCACGCTGTTGACTTGTCCATACCATACGCGCGCGCTTCCTAGCCATGTGATCAGCCACGTCAATTAATGAGGTTGGATCTGACGCCTGTGGATTTTTCTCTTTTATTAATTTCTGTTTTAATTTCTTTTATTCCATTTATTTTCAAAAATTCATAACTTCTTTATTTGGAAACACAAAAATATGGGACCAATTGCAAAAAATTTCTCTTAAATTCTAGTTTCATAAAATGATTTTTAATCATTTTTGTGATTCCATTTAATATTTTTTGTGAATTATTTCATTTCTGATTGTTTTTAATTCATTTAAAATACTTTTTGATATTTAAAAATGCCAAAAATATTTTCTTAACATCTTTGAATGATGATGATCTATGAAAAATATTCTCATCAATTTCTTAATTGATTTGAGACTTGTTTGAGATTTTAGTCCAATTATGTTATTTTTCTTCATTTTTAATTGTTTAAAAATAGTTTCTGTTTTCAAAAAATGTTGAGAAAATTTGTCAAACCTTGTTTGACCATGTTAGATTTATGATGATCCAATTGGACTTATCCAAGTTGATTTGAATTGGATTTGAAGTTTGACCTTTGTTTGTTCATTTTATTTTATGCATTATTTTAATTCCAAAAAATACCAAAAATACGTTTGACCTTTCTTGACCTCTAAGCTTCATTTTACTTCTGTTTACCATTGATTGATGTTGATTCCATTCATGTTTGATCAATGTGTTTTGGTTATGTCATTTGAATTTCAATATTTGTACATTCCATTCTATCTTCATCTCCTTTCTTCATCTTTTTCTTTTGACCAATGAGTTAATGATTTGTTGTTAGCCTTGACATATGAGAGACTTAACCTTCTTTGATCCAAATCAAATTCATCTTGATCAAAGATCAAGTGAATTGCTTTGTGTCCAAGATATGTTGCTTCTTGGTCAATCAAAGAACCTGAAATCCATACAAGGTCATTCTTCTTTTCTTTTGGCATGGCAAGTTGTAGGAGCTTGGCTTACTAGTCATGGTCTCTAACTTGTGTTTATTTGCCTATAGTTTTATTGACCGGCCTCAAATAGGTGTGACTATTACATTAGTCCAGTTACGATTGCTTAACATGACGCTAAATTGCCTTATGGCACACTAACACTAACTACTAATTACTAACTTTTAATTCAAGCATTTAATTCTTGCAATTTACTTTAATGCAATTTAATTTCTTGCTCATCTATTCATATTGTCTTTTCCCTTTTGCTCACTTGGGCTCATGTTTATGTTTATGTCATTTGCCTTTTGCTCACTTGAGCATATTATTGTGTATATACTATTGCATTGTCCTTGTTTTGTTTTTGTTTGTGTGAACCAATACAAAAGGAGAAAGGACTTAGAATTATGACCTTACCTATGCTTAATGGAGTTTCAAAAGCAACTAGGCCTCATGCCTTTAGAATGCTAAAATGGTTGAAGAGCAACTAGGCCTCATGCCTTTAGAATGCTTACGACTTGAAGTTGAATTGAAAGGACCCCTATTCTAAACTCACTCTTGTCCATTTCTTATTGCATTGTAGAACTTTTTTATTTGTTTTTTCTTGTGTGATATGGATCCTAAACTTGAGCTAATTAGAAGGACCATTGTCATGAGCATCCAAGATAGGAAAAAACAAATCCAAATTGGAAGATCTTAGGAGCTTGATTGAATATTTGCTTGATTGCTTGAGTTAATTGCTTATTGCTTGCTAAGTCCAAAAAAAAGGAGCAACTTGGATCATCTTTATGATCTCAAGAAGGGAACTCCAAGGGTTTTATTCTCTTCTCTCATCTTTGCATGTTTAGGACCTAGCCATTCTCTTCTTCTCTCCACTCTAACCCAAGCCAAATTCATTTTGTGCAAACATTGACATTGTTTTCAAAATTAGAAACCTAGGCATTATGCCTTTGATTTTTCAAACTCTTTTCATAACACTTATTTTGAATTGAACCTTAAGTCAACTTTGACTTCTTTTTGTGAATAGTTCTAATTGGTAAATCCAAATCACTTCAAATTCTTTTGTGGTTCCAATGACCACTTTTGTTAAAAGCTTTTCATAAACATTAGCTATTAGGTTTGAGTTATCATAATGGTTGATGTAAACCTTACCTTATCCTTAGTGATTGGACTATAAGTCTTCCATACTTATTATAGGGTGGATCCCTCACTAGTATGTTGAAGCTCTCCTCACATGGTGGATTGTTGGTTTAGGTTGAGTTTTCTCCCTTTGATGACAAAAGACCTTAAGGCTTTTGTCAAATCAATTCACCAACTTATTTTGAGATTTTTACCCCAAACTACGAGGTTTTGATCCTACCTTTGTGATGGTACGTAGGCAATGGGTTTATCCATTCAAACAACAAAATTATAAATAATATGTATATTCTTTTCTCATCTCCCCAATCTTGTTTGCACAAATATTTTTCACAAATACCAACCTACCATACAACATTTGTAAAAAGGACTCCCTTAGAGTACTAAGGATGTTTTGGGTGCTTAAAACCTTCCCATTGCATAACCAACCCCCTTACACAGATCTCTGACATTTTTATTAGTTTTTGATTTGATAAAACTTCTCGGTTTTTGTTCGCTTTCTAACCTTTCCTTTGGATAAATAGAAGTGCGGTGGCGACTCGAATTGTATGATTTACTTTTGATTTAGTCAATAAATCTAAAGGTAACGAATACCCCGCTACAGAAAAGTGGCGACTCTGCTGGCGATGAGTACTTCCTAGTGGGTTTAGCCTACTTTTTGCCTTTGTTGTATTGTATGTTTATATTTATTTGTGACATATTTTTGTGCAAATTTGGGATGACTGTATTGTTTGTAATGTAAGAATTGCTTGATATATATCAATTGCTTGTGTGCTTGGTGGTCTCTTGTGAGATGAGTTCTATACCCGAACTCGAGTGCACTTATGATAGGAGAATGGCATAGTCTTGTTGACTTGTGTGGAGTTATTCCTTAGCAAGTTGACTTGCAAGCCCATTCACTTGGTGGAGGTTATGTTGGGATCAATAATGTCACACGAGTAGTCGTGGTTAGGCATTACTCTTTCCAATATATGCCTTAGAAGCCAAGGACCTTAGATTACCTAGCCCATCATGGCCTATTTTAGGATATAGTGCGAAGGCCGTTCAAGTGTAAGATTTGATACGATTGTTACGCGATACTACACTCATAAGAGTCTCTTTTGAGAATATTTTTGGAATACGAGTAGTCGTTTATCCGATAATATCTGAAAGATGGGATGATGACTATGAGAACCTCTTTTAGAACATGATTATCAGGTTTAACCATAGTACACTCCCTTTGGGTGGTTCTTAACCGAGACTCCATGCTCGTGACTTGCAACAAACCCTTGATTCGTGGTTGATCCGTTCTCGTATATCCTTAATATCAATGGAACTTGGATGTTGATAAGGTGTAAACCATAATCCACCAAAATGGATGATTGATATTAAGGATGACTTGATCCGTCCCGTGACCTTTGTGTGGTGTGCTTTGCTTGATCCTTGAGTGTGATTGTTGCATCCATGCATTCATGCATTCATACACATCCATATCATCAACAATGAGAAAATTTTCAAGGAACTTAAGAGGTCTATTTGCAAATTTTCAGACATGGATAAGCAAAGAAGGAATACAAAGAAGTACAGTTTCTGACAACCCGACTTGAAAGAGTTAAGGAGTTTGACATCCTATGTATTAGATCCCTTGGAGTTCAAAGCTCGCCATGGGAAGCTTCTGTCTATTCTTGCTGCTCAGGTGGATGAAGGTCTGATGAGTGTGTTGGTGCAGTTCTATGATCCTCTGTACCGTTGCTTCACTTTTCCGGATTTCCAGCTTTTGCCTACGCTTGAGGAGTATGCCTATCTTATGGGTATACCTATCCTAGATCTGTTGTCGTTCAGTGGTTTGGAGAGAGTTCCTTCTTCCTAAGAGATTGCTGATCTGTTGCATATAGATGAATCTGATATTGGTGCTCATATGACTACCAAAGGTGGAATTCAAGGTCTCCCATATGATTTCCTCATTGCTCAAGCTACTCTGTTTGGGAAGGCCATGAGTGAGGACGCCTTTGAAGCCATATTTGTACTTCTCATCTATGGGCTAGTGTTATTCCCCAACATCGACAATTTTGTGGATGTGAACGCTATTAGGATTTTCTCTACTCTTAATCCCGTTCCTACTCTGTTGGGTGACACTTATTTCTCTTTGCATATGAGGAATGCAAAGGGTGGTGGTACCATTGTGTGCTGTTTGCCTCTGCTGTACAAGTGGTTTATTTCGCACTTGCCTCAAACGCTCGCCTTCAAAGAGAACAAAGGATGTCTATGGTGGTCCACGAGACTTATGTCTCTCACTAATGATGATATCTTTTGGTATAACCATGTATATGATGGTGTGCAGATTATTGACTCTTGTGATGAATTCTCCAATGTGCCTCTTCTTGGTACATGTGGTGGAATTAATTACAACCCTGTTTTGACACGTCGTCAGCTTGGGTTCCCCTTAAAGGATAAACCTAATAACATTTTGTTAGAAGGTGCGTTCTTTCAAGAGGGTAAAGATCCCCAAAACATGAAGGGCAGAATGGTCTGCGCTTGGCGCAAGATTGATAGGAAGGGAAGGAAAGAGCTTGGTCCAAAGAATTGTATTGCTTTGGAACCCTACACCTCGTGGGTGAGGAAGAGAGCTTCTGAGTATCGCATGCCCTATGACTATCCAAGACCTATACCTATGGTTATGGTTGGGCCTTCAACCCTCCCTAACCAAGGTGTAGAGGAGATGAAAGATGAAGACCGTTCGCGTGCTTGGGTCCGTGAGCGAGAGGAGCTACTTCAGCAACTCAGAGATAAGGATGCTTTGATAGATTTTCTAGAGCATCAGGTTATCGATGAGCCTAATGATGTGGTGACTTCTCTTCTTCCTCAGTCATCTAGGTTTTGGAAGAGGAAGTATGATCGACTCACCAAGGAGAAGGCAGATATGGAGGCAGCCTATGAGAGAGAGGTGAAGAGGCTTCGTGCAGCTTATCTTCCGGTCTCGAGAGCTTTGGATGATTGTTTCTAGGGTTCCATAGGATGTTCATTTTCCTTCTCTCTTGTATTGTATTTGGTTACCAAGACTGTACTTCTTTGGTGTCAAATTTTTTCCAGATATTGTTGAGATGAATATTCCATTATATGTCTAAAAGAGTAATATTTCCAAATATTTGCAAATAGATCTCTAAAAATTCCTCTGAAAAAAATAAATCATATGCACAAGCATTACATGCATCATATGCATAAGCAGGTTTTGTCCAGGGTTTCTTGATCAGTGGTCTAACTCTGTGTTCTTCATTTATTTTGAAGACAAGCTGACGCACCGGTACAACACCAGGGCCAATTCTTCAAAGCCAATGGATCACCTCGAGCAAGAGAACAGGGAACTCACGGAGGAACTGGCTAGGTTGACTGCCCTGATGGAGTCATTCCTGATCGCCCAAAGTCAGTCTTCTCCAACGCCTTAAACTCCTCCCCAGAGGACGGTCATCTAAGAGGTAGCTTCCTCTACCGTGCCTGCCGCCACTGCTCATTTTGCTTCGTCTATTATGCCAGCCGGAATTCCCTAGGGGATGCCTGCGAATTTTGTGCCAGAGGGTCTCGCCCCTACCTTTGCCTCTCTACCGGCATCTAGCCCGGTCCTTGCTGTGCCTCCTCCAGTTGTGCACACTTTACCGAGAGTTGATGACACCATTTATCATTATGAGCCGTCTGATGGCCCATATGTATATGAGAAAATGGATGCTATGAATGATCAATTCCTTGACCTGCGCAAGGAACTTAAAACTCTAAGAGGGAAGGACCTCTTCGGTAAATCTGCTGCTGAGTTGTGCCTCGTGCCAACTGTGAAGATTCCCATCAAGTTCAAAGTACCTGACTTTGAAAAGTATAAGGAGAACACTTGCCCTCTCAGCCATCTTGTGATGTACGCACGCAAGATGTCAACTCAAACTGACAATGATCAACTCCTCATCCACTACTTCCAGGACAGCCTGTCCGGTGCCGCATTGAGATGGTATATGGGCCTGGATAATGCGAACATCCGCTCCTTCAATGACCTTGGCGAAGCTTTCGTCAAGCAGTACAAGTACAACGTTGATATGACTCCCGATAGGGACCAATTGTGGGCTATGTCCCAGAAGGAAAAGGAAACATTTAAGGAGTACGCCCAGAGGTGTCGTGAATTGGCTGCCCAGATTGTGCCCCCGCTCGAAGAGAAAGAAATGACGAAGATCTTTCTAAAGACTTTAAGCTCTTTCTACTACGAGCGGATGATTACTAGTGCTCCCTCTGACTTCACCGAGATGGTGAACATGGGGATGCGACTAGAGGAAGGAGTCAGGGAAGGACACCTAACCAGAGAATAAGGCTCTTCTGCCAAACGTTATGGGGCGTTTGCCAAGAAGAAAGATGGAGATACACATGTCGTGTCTTCCCATATTAAACAAAGAAGACCCTCTGTGAAGAGGAAGACTGTGCGCCCGGCCAGTAACCAGCACCAGGTGGCTCATATAGCACATGCCTTCAGGGAAAAACAACATTATCAACACTAGCAACAACAACATCAACAATATCAACAACAACAACATCGTCCGCAACAGCAGGCCTACCAGCCTCGAAACAACAATAGTACCAGCACTAGCTATGATAGGAAGAGGGTCATTTTTGATCCAATTCCAATGACCTACGCTGAATTATACCCTTCATTGATTGAAAGGAAGCTGATCACTCCACGTGACCCACCCGCTGTACCGACCAACCCTCAGTGGTGGTACAAGCCCGAGCTTCACTGTGTTTATCATTCCGGTGCTCCCGGACATGATGTGGAGAACTGTTATCCTCTCATGACCAAGGTGCAATGTTAGAAGTGGGATATTGTTTTTCGAGGACGTAGGTCCTAATGTTAAGAAGAACCCATTTCCCGAGCATGGGAAGTATGCTGTTAATATGGTTCAGGGTTGCCCTGGAAAGTACAAAGTCCGATATGTCAGCCATATCAGACAATCGTTGGTCGAGATGCACAGACTGTTATGTGGATACATTCATTATGAGTATGACCATGACAGCTGCCGTGTATGCATTGTCAATGAAAGGGGATGTCGCCAAGTCAGGAAAGATATCCAAGAGATGCTGGATCAGGGCGTGATCGAGATACTTCAGAATCGTGATGAGGATGAAGTGAATATTATATCACCTGTATTCAGAATTCCAGAACCTGTTGTTGTCAGATATGACGGCAGCAAGAAGAAGGTCTCTCCTACTCTCATTATATAGCCAGCAGGCCCGGTTCCCTATTCTTCAGACAGAGCTGTTCCCTACAGATATAATGCGGTTGCATTAGAAGATGGGAAGGAGGTGCCTTTGCCCTCCACTTCTTTTACAAGTATTTCTGATGTCAGTGGTATGACCCGCAGTGGTCGTGTTTTCTCGGCGCCGCCGAAACCCCAGGTTGACATGAGAAGAACTGATGTTGTTGATAATTCTGCTAGTCCTGTGGGGACTTCTTATTCTTCTCCGAATCCGGCACTTGTTGTTGACAAACCTGCCGTTGTTGCTAGAGCTCCTGTCCCTGTTGGCCAGAATGGCATATTGAAAGAGGACTGTGATGAAATGTTGAGGCTCATCAAAAGGAGTGAGTATAATGTTGTCGATCAGCTGCTTCAAACTCCATCAAAGATATTTGTCCTATCTTTGTTGATGAACTCTGAGCCACACCGCGAAGCTTTGCAGAGGGTGTTGGACGTGACATACGTGGATCACGATGTCACAATAGAATAATTTGATAGCATTATTGCAAACATTACTGCTTGTAATAACTTGAGCTTTTGCGATGCTGATCTTCCCGAGGAGGGAAAGAACCACAATTTGGCACTACACATTTTAATGAACTGCAAGGATGATGCCTTGTATAATGTGCTGGTAGACACAGGATCGTCGCTAAATGTTTTGCCAAAATCCACTCTGGAGAAACTTTCATATCAGGGGCCTCCCATGAGGCAGAGTGGAGTGGTAGTTAAGGCTTTTGATGGATCCAGGAAAACTGTGATTGGCGAGGTTGAGCTCCCAATCAAGATAGGACCTAGTGATTTCCAGATCACTTTCCAGGTAATGGATATTCACCCATCATATAGCTTCTTGCTTGGCAGACCATGGATTCACGAGGCAGGCGCCACATCCATCCTACACCAAAAGTTAAAGTTCGTGAAGAACAAGAAGTTGGTGGTAGTAGGGGGAGAGAAAGCTCTCTTGGTAAGCCATTTGTCTTCCTTTTCTTACATAGATGCTGAGGATGAGGTTGGGACTCAGTTCCAAGCCTTATCTATTGCTGAGCCTTTAGGAAAAGGAACTTCTTCATTTGCGTCCTACAATGATGCGAAGTTGGCCACTGAGCATGGCGCAACTACTGGTTTAGGACAAATGATTAAGCTGGAAGACAATAAATCCCGGGTTGGCATAGGGTACTCTTCAGGCACTTTCAATGAGCGTGGCTTCTTTCAGAGTGGTGGTTTCATCCACACGGTCGAAGACCAGGAGGCAGCTGCTATAGTGGAAGATGATGCAAAGGAAGATTCTGGCAACTTTGTCATCCCTGGAGGAGTCTGCAATAATTGGGTCGCTATTGATGTTCCAACAGTTGTCCATAAGTCCACGTAATCTGTTCACTTTTGTTTCAAAACCCTTCTCCCATGCCAAAAGGAGAAGTGATGACATTGTTGGCACATTAATACAATGATATTGATTCAATAATTTCATGTTAAATGTTTGTTTTTTCCAAATTATTTTTCCTTTTTGCTTTTTGCATGAAATTCGTGATCACCATAAAACCCTAAAAAAAAAGAATAAAATCAATCTTTTCATCTGCATAATGATTTGCCTTGTCTGAATTCTAAAATCTCTTTTATATCCAAAATCATTATGCAGGTTGATCAAACCCATTGAACATAATGATCCAACACCATCTCCTAACTTTGAGTTCCATGTATTTGAGGCGGAAGAAGATGATGTTGAAGAGATTCCTGATGAGATTACCCATCTGCTTGACCACGAAGAGAAGACCATTCATCCACATCTTGAGAATCTGGAAACAGTCAACTTGGGGTCTGAGGATTGTGTTCGCGAAGTGAAGATTGGGGCACTCCTGGAAGAGTCTGTTAAGAAGGGGTTGATTGAGTTGCTACGAGAATATGTCGACATCTTTGCCTGGTCATATGAAGACATGCCTGGTCCAGATACAGATATTGTGCAACATTTCCTGCCTTTGAAGCCTAAATGCGTGCATGTGAAGCAGAAGCTCAAAAGAACTCATCTTGATATGGCAGTGAAGATTAAAGAAGAAGTTCAGAAGCAAAATGATGATGGGTTTCTGGTGACTTCTACATATCCTCAATGGGTGGCCAATATTGTGCCTGTGCCTAAGAAAGATGGAAAAGTCCGAATGTGCGTGGACTATAGAGACCTTAATAGAGCTAGTCCAAAAGATGATTTTCCTCTACCACACATCGATATGTTGGTAGATAATACAGCTAAATTTAATGTCTTCTCATTTATGGACGGATTTTCCAGATATAACCAGATTAAAATGGCACCCGAGGATATGGAGAAGACAACATTCATCACACCTTAGGGAACATTCTGTTATCGAGTGATGCCCTTCGGTTTGAAGAACGCTGGAGCCACGTATCAACATGATATGACTATCTTGTTTCATGATATGATGCACAAGGAGATCGAGGTGTATGTTGATGATATGATTACAAAGTCGAAAACGGAAGTTGAACATGTAGAGCACTTGTTGAAGCTTTTTCAGCGTCTGAGGAAGTACAAACTTCGTCTGAATCCGAACAAGTGTACATTTGGAGTCCGTTTCGGCAAGTTATTGGGCTTTATTGTCAGTGAAAGAGGTATTGAGGTTGATCCTGCCAAGGTCAAAGCAATACAACAGATGCCTGCGCCCAAAACTGAGAAGCAAGTCCGAGGTTTTCTTGGCCGCTTGAATTATATTTCAAGATTTATATCCCACATGACTGCTACATGTGCGCCAATATTCAAGCTCCTCTGAAAAGATCAGCGTCATAATTCGATCGAGGATTTCCAGAAGGCCTTTGACAGTATCAAAGAGTATTTGTCCAAGCCTCCAATTCTGTCTCTGCCTGTGGAAGGGAAACCCTTGATTATGTACTTGACCGTTCTTGAAGAATCTATGGGTTGTGTTCTAGGTCAGCAAGATGAATCAAGGAAGAAAGAGTATGCTATATACTATCTGAGTAAGAAGTTCACTGATTGTGAGTCTCGATACTCAATGCTTGAGAAGACATGTTGTGCTTTGGCTTGGGCTGCTAAGCACTTACGCCAGTATATGTTGAATCATACCACTTGGTTGATATCCAAAATGGATCCAATCAAGTGTATGTTTGAGAAGCCTGCTTTAACTAGGAGAATTTCCCGTTGGCAGATGCTGTTGTCTGAGTATGACATTGAGTATCGAGCTCAGAAAGCTATTAAAGGTAGTATCTTGGATGACCACTTAGCACATCAATCAATTGAGGATTACCAGTATGTTCATTACGACTTCCCTGATGAGGAGATTCTGTATTTGAAGATGAAAGATTGCGATGAGCCTATGCTCGATGAAGGGCCAGAGCCCGGTTCCCGATGGGGCATGGTGTTTGATGGCACTGTAAATCAATATGGAAATGGTATTGGGGCAGTGATTATTACTCCTCAGGGCACACATTTTCCTTTTACAGCAAGGCTAACTTTTAAATGCACAAATAATATGGCGGAGTATGAGTCCTGTATTATGGGATTGGAAGAGTGTATTGATCTTAGGATCAAGCATCTTGATGTTTATGGTGATTCAGCCCTGGTTGTTAATTAGATTAAGGGTGAATGGGAGACGAATCGGCCTGGCCTCATCCCATATAGAGATTATGCAAGGAGGATTTCAACTTTCTTTACTGAGGTTGACTTCCATCATATTTCTCGAGATGAGAATCGGATGGCAGATGCTCTTGCTACGCTTGTTTCGATGGTTATGGTGAAATTTTGGAATGAAGTCCCCAATATCACTGTGATGCGCTTGGATAGACCAGCTCATGTATTTGCAGTAGAAGAAGTGAAAGATGATAATCCATGGTATTATGATATCAAGTGTTTTCTTCAAAGTCAGATTTACCCTCCTGGGGCATCTTTGAAAGATAAGAAGACTTTGAGAAGATTATCTGGAAGTTTCTACCTCAATGGCGATGTGCTTTATAAGAGGAACTTTGACATGGTTTTGCTCAGATGCGTGGATAGACACGAAGCATACCTGTTGATGACTGAATTCCATGAGGGTTCATTTGGTACTCATTCCAATGGACATGCCATGACAAAGAAGATGTTGAGAGCAGGCTACTATTGGCTGGCAATGGAGTCTGACTGCTGCAAATATGTGAAGAAATGCCACAAGTGTCAGATTTATGCGGATAAGATTCATATTCCCCCGACACTTCTGAATGTTATTTCATCACCATGGCCTTTCTCCATGTGGGGGAATTGACATGATTGGCATGATAGAGCCAAAGGCGTCGAACAGTCACCATTTTATTCTCGTAGCAATTGATTACTTCACCAAGTGGGTTGAAGCGGCATCATATGCAAATGTGACCAGGCAGGTGGTTGTGAAGTTTATCAAGAACCAGCTTATATGCCGTTATGGTGTGCGAGATAAGATCATTACTGATAATGGATCTACCTTGAATAACAAGATGATGAAAGAGCTGTGTAGCGAGTTCAAGATTGCACATCATAATTCTTCTCCCTATAGACCCAAGATGAATGGGGCTGTTGAAGCTGCTAACAAGAACATCAAGAAGATTATCCAGAAGATGGTTGTTACGCACAAAGATTGGCATGAGATACTGCCATTTGCCTTGCATGGTTATCGTACATCTGTCTGCACTTCAATAGGGGCAACCCCTTTCTCGCTTGTATATGGCATGGAGGTTGTGCTCCCCGTGGAGGTTGAGATCCCATCAATGAGAGTCTTGATGGAAGCCAAGTTGACTGAGGCTAAATGGGTTCATATTCGTTATGACCAACTGAATTTGATTGAGGAGAAGAGATTAACTGCCATGTGTCATGGTCAGTTATATCAGTAAAGAATGAAGAAAGCCTTTAATAAGAAGGTCAAGCCTCGTGTGTATCGAGAAGGTGACCTCGTGCTCAAGAAAGTTTTTTCTTTCGCGCCCGATTCCAGGGGCAAGTGGACTCCAAACTATGAAGGTCCATATGTTGTTAAGAGAGCCTTTTCAGGCGGTGCTTTGTTACTTACAACTATGGATGGGGAGGATTTCACTCATTCTGTGAATTCAGATGCAGTCAAGAAATACTTCGCCTAAAATAAAAACAGAATAACTCGCTAAGTTGAAAACCCGAAAGGGCGACTTAGGCAAAAATGAGCGTCTCGGTGGATTGAAAACCCGAAAGGGCGATCCAGGCAAAAGTTAGAGACATAAAAAAATGAATATATATATCCTGCTAGATTGAGTACCTCACCTTGGGGCAATCTAGGCCAAAGGGATTTGGCAAGTAACTGCATCCTAACAAGACTTTGTTCTACATTTGTCATCTGTCAGAGATTCTCGCTCAGTCATCGTCAAATGAAGTTTCAGATACATTGGATTTGGAGTTGGTGGAGAAATGGTCATTATGTTCAATGTAGCCATTTTTCCAATATACATCACCAATTTTAAAATTTGTAAAGATCCATGGAGTCTCGCCATTTGCGGACTACCATTCCATTAAATAAATTTGAGCCTTTATCCAAATCTTTGCACTCTTATTTGTTTCTGCTCAACAGATGTTTGCATGTTTTAATTGATAAATATCATTGTTTTAAACAAATAAAGTTTTATAAACTGCTTTTAAACAAAGTGAACATTCACAAAGACTAAAAGGATAAATGGAATGTCTTCAGTGCTCTCGCAAGGATAGTATGATCTCCAAAAGGGTAAGACATTTGTTCATATTCCCAGCATATTTGCTTTCTCTTCATCTTTCAGGTTGTCTCCTCAGCAAGCACAGAGAGAAGTGATACACCACCAAATTTCCCAGAGAGTCTGGAGTTTTGGTCTTGATTTGATTAAGGATGTATACCTCTAACATTCAAATTCCCCAAGGAGTCTGGAGTTTTGGCCTTGATCTTTTGGAGATGTTGTCATACCCCAAAATTTGCCTGTTAATTTTTATGATAAATTGATTCATGCATGGCATTCATTTCACATTTGCATTCATTCATTAGCATACATTCTCATATAAATTATAAATTTTAATTTATTTATTATGTGATACAGATATAAAAAATAATAATAATTTTGGTTATCTATATGATATAAATAAATTTTATATATATAAATAAAATAGTTTTAATTTAATGATAAATAAAAATAGATTTGAATTTTAAATGTATAATTAAAAATTTAAATTAATTTTATTTGTTAAAGCTCATTAAATTATAATAACTATTTTTTATAATTTAGTGACTCATGTTCCATTTATTCATTATTTATAAATAGTATTTATTTAGTAATTCACGTTTTTTACTTAATAAAAATTATTTATCAGAGTAACATTTTTTTAAAAGCCCATAAATTATAAAATAATTTTGGTTAATATAAGTAAGAATAATTTTGATTTTTTTTATGATGAAAGTAAAATAGAAATAGGTTTAAATTTTAATTCAATTATATAACTAAAATTTAAATTAATTTTTATTTGTTAAAAGTCATTTAAATTATTCATTATTTATAATAATATTTGTATTTAATAAATATTTAGCAAGGTTAAACCCTAACTCTCCTAAAGTATAGGAAGGGATCCAAATATTTAGCAAGGTTAAACCCTAACTCACCTAAAGTATAGGAAGGGATCCAAATATTTAGCAAGGTTAAACCCTAACTCTCCTAAAGTATAGGAAGGGATCCAAATATTTAGCAAGGTTAAACCCTAACTCTCCTAAAGTATAGGAAGGGATCCAAATATTTAGCAAGGTTAAACCCTAATCCACACCATTATAAATACTTCATATGGCTGAAAAAGAGGAAAAAGGGGAGAGATACAGCAGAAGAAGATACACAAGGCAAGGCAGAAGCAAGAAGGTTCACGGGCAGGGAAAAGAGAAGCAACCATAAAGCACTCATAGCCTGAATAAGAACAACACACATACAGTGAGCAAGCTAGAATAATCAAATCCCCAGTAAGTGTTCCATAGGGAATTTGCATCCAACATGATTACCTTGCAATACTCCTTAATTCATGCATGAATAATATTGGTTTAATATATATATTGAGATGATGTATTCATGGTTTGGTGGATGTTGATATTGCTTTATTCAAGTATGCATCTATTCTTGATATGTCATAGCATGTTGGAGAAATTCTGTTTGCATGATTAAAGAATTATATCTTCCATTTAATTATTATTATATGAATGTTATTTCTAGCATGATTATGTTTATTTCACATGCTGTTATTACATAATAATGATGATGATGATATAATGGTGATAATATAAATCCTTGGTTGTATTTAACATGTATGTGTAAGGTTTGTTTTATCATTATCACTTGCAGTAAAGAGAACTAATACATGAGTAAAATAATATAAGCTTCTTGATTTGTGCATGGCTATTTTTATTATTGCGTGATGATTACATATGATCTTATTTTATGTGTGTGGGTTGATATAAGATGAAGTTACAGGTTTGTTGTATTCACATAAATAATCGAACTTAGGTAAATTAATTCAAGATAATATATCTGAATCCAATCATTTCTACACTTGCACCTCTAGGGTAACCCTCTCTTTGTTGCCTTACGATATTACGGTCATGTCCCGCGAATGTGGGGATACCCTTAGCAAAGACCCTTTTGATTAAATCATCATCATCCCTAAACAGATAAGTCATAGTCCCTTCGATCAAAAGGTCAATGTCCCTACAAGATAAATCATAGTCCCTCGAACGTTGCCTTCGAATATATGACCTTGTCCCTCGAACGTTGCCTTCGAATATATGACTTTGTCCCTCGATGACCCTTCGTTGTAGCCTACGATTAAATGATGATCGTCTCTTCGAATGCTAAGGTATCCTTACAAATGTTGCCTTCAATGACCAATCGACGACCCCATGATGTCCCTTTACATCCAAAGGATAAGACTACTTACTTCTCAATAGTAAGGACAGTTTTACCCTCCTAAGGATAGGAAATACCTATAAAGACCTTGGTTAGGTATAACTCTTAAATGCTTGCTCACAGCTTAAAATACTTTTCACACCTCACACTTTTCAAAACATCTTTTAGAAAATCACCACTTTGTATACATTCGCACCAGAATCATCGCCGAGTTATATTTTTCTAAACATCTTTCAAAATCAAACGAGATAAACACTTTGTATACATTCATACAAGAATCATTACAAAGTTAAACTCTCCTTTCAAAATATTTTCTAAACACACCATATTTCCCAAACACTTTCTCAAACAAGGAAAACATAAGTGAGTTAAGCAATTAAGAGCCCATGGATAACCATGGATACAAAGGGTGCTAACACCTTTCCTTTGTATAATGTACCTCCCGAACTCAAAATCTAATCAAGGTCTTTCCTGTTCTTTTCCGCCTTTCCTTATTGGATAAAAGAAAAGTCGGTGGCGACTCTTGCTATCCGCAATATTACTTTTCAAAGAAAAAACACAAAGTCAGTTCACCGTATCACAGAACTGGCGGCTCTGCCGGGGACTCTTAAAAAGAGAGGTTACCTTAAAGATAAGATCACTTATGTTTTCGAATTGTTTCTTTGTCTGATTTACTTTTAAGGGATTGTTTGGGTATTCTATGCTTGAGTGAAAGATCCTACACACGGATCTAGTGTACCTTAGGTAACTAGCAAGAGATCATCGCGACTGTCCGACGTATACTGGAATGGTTAAAATGATGGCTACGGTTAATGTGATACTTTGGATGTCCTGATGTTCCTCATGTTTACTTGAGGAAAATTTTGGCGTCTGCGTGGTGTCATCAAAGCATTAACCAGACCTTTAGAACCCTAATTGACTCATCCTAGCCATTAGAAAGTAGTGAGATAACTGACTTCGGTTCCGACTGGGGTTGGTTGATACTCGATACTACACTCTTTGAGATTGGACTTTAGGGAAATTTTGGTCAACCGCTTGGTGTTGCACTGAAGTGGACTTAAGGAAAGGTCAATGATTTGAGATCCTTCTAGAACCCGATTACTATTCTAGGACAGGTTGAACCAACCAAACTTCAGTGGGGAGGGAACTTACCTATGGAACTCATGCAAGCCTTAAAACCCATGACAAAGTCCGACATTGAAACTAATTGGGTAACAAGAAGTGAAGTTAAAGGTTTACTTGCCAAATTTCTGATAAATAAGGCCCGAGAATTCCTAAAAGCTATGAGTGTCCACGCTTTCGAAGATGTTCTAGCATTACTAATCTATGGTTTGGTGTTATTTCCTAATCCGGATCAATTCATAGACATGAATGCTGTTAAGATATTTCTCACTCATAACCCTGTGCCCACCTTGCTTGGAGACATTTTGCATTCCCTTCACACTCGTACTATGAAAAGGCAAGGGACTCTCATGTGCTGCGTACCTTTATTATCTAGGTGGTTTATTTCGCACCTTCCTCAATCAGTCTTGAAGAATGAGCAAAATTTGAAATGGTCTCAAAGGATAATGTCGCTCTCCCATTCAGACATCCATTGGTGTCCCCAACCCAAAGAAAATGTTATCATCATTAACCGTTGTGGAGAATTCTCTAACGTACCACTCCTGGGGATAAGAGGAGGTATTACTTATAATCCTGCTTTAGCCCTATGTCAGTTTGGTTATGCTCGAAGAGATGGTCCACATGAAATAATTATCCAAGGCACTGTGTTTGACTATGACAATGATTCTCAAGGTCTCCGTCAAAGGTTTGTACGAGCTTGGGGCATGGTGAAAAGAAGTACTTTAGGACAGAAAAACTCTATTCCTATGGAACCTTATCTCAGATGGGTACGCGCCAGATCTCGTGAGCTTATCATGCCATATCTTGCAATCGGACCTCTAATTGTTGAACCAAAAGTTGAAGGAGGTACCCCTCAGATCATTCCTTATCCAGATATGCCTACCAATGTTGAAGAATTGAAGAAATCTTGGATCCAGTTGAGAGAGGAAAGGGATACTTTTGAAGCTCAGTTCTGTGTTGAAAGGAAGAAAGTATTAGAGCTCACCAGCCAGCTTAATGAGGAACGAAGTCTCAATGCATATCTCCGCCCAAAAAGAAGCCGTCCCTGGGAGACTTGAGCTTTCATTTTTCTTGTAATGAACATTGATTAAAGAAATTATTAATAAAAGTTCCCTTTTTTGGTGGTTTACGCAAAGTTAAATTCCAAAAGTCCTTGAAAACATTTCATACATTGCATAGCATAACATAACATTGCATAACAGGTACTCTAAAGGATCAATGTTCTCACGGTCTTCCTCTCAAACAGAAAAATGGCCCTCGAACAAACTGTCAAGGATCTCCAGGCTCAGAATGCTCAATTCCAGGAGATGATCTTGAACTTATCCAAGGGGTAGGAGGAACTGAAGACTCTATTGCTCGAGAAGAAGAAAGACAAGAAATTTGTGAGTTACATTAACCCGGGAAGAAGGCTTAAAGGACAGGCTCCAGGAGTCAAGATTGGAATTCCGAAGGATAAAGAAGATGAGACAGAAAATGATTCGGAAGATGACAATGCTGATCCCTTCAACCCTGAGGACGACTATGAAAATTATGAAAATGAACAGTACTCTCCGAAAAATGATAAGTATAAGTTGCTGGAAGAACGTATGCTAGCTATGGAGGGTCAGAAGGCGCCCGGTTTGGATTTCGAAAGCTTAGGTCTGGTCTCTGATATGGTCATTCCTCGCAAACTCAAGGTCCCCGCTTTCACTAAGTATGATGGTGCGTCTTGTCCTCAGATGCATCTGAAAGCTTATGTGAGAAAGATCCAGCCGTATACCACTGATAGGAAGCTATGGATCCATTTCTTCCAAGAGAGTCTGTCTGGCACACAGTTAGAGTGGTATTATCAGCTCGAGAGCTCTAACATCTGCACCTGGACTGATTTAGCGACAACTTTCTACAAGCACTACCAGTATAATTCTGAATTAGCGCCTACTCGGCTACAGCTACAGAATATGACTATGGGCTCTAAAGAAAGCTTCAAAGAATATGCTCAAAAATGGAGAGACTTGGCTGGCAGAGTCAAACCCCCTATGACTGATCGAGAATTAGTGGACATGTTCATGGGTACACTGACTGGCCCATTCTACAGCCATCTATTGGGAAGTTCCTCATCGGTTTTCACTGAACTTATATTGACGGGTGAACTTGTTGAAAGCGGCATTCGAAGTGGAAAGATACAGGCGGCTACCTCTGCAAGCACCAAAAAGTTCTATCAGGGGAAGAATGAATCAAATGTTGTGTACGGTCAAAGGGGTCATAACAAGAAAAATCGTGACCATATTGTTGGAGCAGTTACGATTGCAGCACCGCCATCTCAAAACTTCCAACACAGACAAGACAGGCCAAGAAGGCAGTTTACCAAGATCAATATGACTTTAGCACAAGCACTGCAGGGTATGCTAAAAGCAAATTTAATTACCCTCAGAGATCCTCCTGCAAATCCCAACACTACTTCTCCTCGTTATAATCCCAATGCCAGGTGTGCATATCACTCCGGTAGCCCCAGGCATGATACAAACAATTGTTGGTTGTTGAAGAATAAGATTCAGGATATGATCGATGCTGGAGAAATTGAATTTGATCCTCCGGAGACTCCTAATGTCATCACTGCTCCTATGCCTAATCATGACAAGACTGTTAATGCTGTGGATGACAATTCTCACATTACTAATATAACTGACTTAGCATCTCCTCTCCTGATCATCAAGAAGAATTTATTGCAAGCTGGTTTATTTCCAGGTTGTGCTGAAAATTGCGATCTCTGTATACTCCGACCCAATGATTGCTAGAAGTTGAGGAATGCTATTCAACGGCTGATGGATGATCTTACAATTCTCTTTGAAAAGATTCCTAAGGTGGAAAACCCTATTGAAGAAATATCTGTGATTGCTAGGTCCAAAGTTCCAGTGAAGATTACCGCTACTAGAGTGCCTGTTAAGATTACTACTGAGCCCAAGGTAGCTCCCCTAATTATTACTGCACCTGGCCCAGTACCGTATTCCTCAAGCAAAGCCATTCCGTGGAATTATGGAGGTGATGTTTACATCCATGGCATAAAGCAAGATGATAATTCTGCTAATCCTAATGACGTTGACATTGTTGGGACTAGTAAAATTATTCGAAGTGGAAGGATCTTCTCTCCAGAAATCTCACCTCCCGCCCCTGAAACTCGAGGAAAGGGACCAGTAATCAATCCTTCTCAGTCAAAGACACCAGTCAAAGTTACTACCGAAGATGTTGCCAAGCAGGGAATGGAAGAAATGCTGAAAATCATCCGTAAGAGTGATTTTGATGTGGTAAAACAGCTGGGGCATACTCCATCTAAAATTTCGATGTTATCCTTGTTGTTATCTTCTGAATCTCATGCCAATGCGTTGATAAAATTCTTGAAGACCGCTCATGTACCTCAGGAGACATTTGTCGATTAGTTAGAAAATTATGTTGCTAACTTGGCTGTTGATAATGGCATAGGCTTTTCTGATGCTGACCTGACACCAACAGGAAAGAATCACAATAAAGCTCTGCATATCTCCATTAAGTGTAAGGGGATCACCTTGTCTCATGCGTTGATCGACAATGGCTCTTCTTTGAATGTGCTACCAAAAGTTGTGCTCGATAAGCTTGACTGTAAAAGCATTGAACTGAAACCTAGTGACGTTGTGGTGCGTGCTTACGATGGTGCGAAGAGTGTTGTCCATGGTGAAGTGGTTCTCCCTATCAAGATAGGACCTCAAGTCTTCAACACTACCTGTTACGTAATGAACATTCGTCCTGCCTATTCCTGCTTGCTGGGACGCTCTTGGATCCATGGGGCAAGTGTTGTAGCTTCGTCTCTCCATCAAAAGCTGAGGTATCCAATAGAGGGCAAGATTGTCACTGTGTGTGGAGAAGAAGAGTATATTGTTAGTAGTGTGCATACCTTCAGATACGTCGAGATGGATGGTGAATTCTTTGGGACTCCTTCTCAGTCATTTGAAGTATTTCCTCTGACCAGTCCTGTCCTTAAGCCAACTTCCCGTGTGCCCAAGGTTATTCGTGCTCCTCCTGCTATGGTTTCTCTGAAAGATGCTCAAGCCGTGGTTGAAGATTGTGGTCGTACTGGCTGGGGTCAACTGATCGATGTACCGTACAAGTCTGATAAATTTGGCCTGGGGTTTAGCTCTGAAAAGATAGTCGAAGATCAGATTAATGCTGTAGAAGATGCTGATAGCGATTGCGACTTGGATAGCTGGATTTTCCCAACAATTGGTGACGGACTCAATAATTGGAAGGCTGAAGACACTATCCCGATTTCCTTTAGTCAGGACTAATTGTTATTGCTTATTTTAGTGTTTCAAATTTTGTAATTTTTATTATGAACAATTGAACTTCTTAAAGCATTGTGTCTATGCCCGGGGCACAATAGCTAATTTGTTAAGGGTTTTGTCATTTTCATAAGCATATTCACATTCAATAAATCAATGGACTTTTTGCATTCAAATATTGCGCTCTTTATCTTTCCTGTCATCTTTCAAATAAGCTATGTTTTCTTACACACACTCACATAACAAATTGCAGATCCATATCCATTATGGATCCTGTTGATAATAATTCTGCTACTGTTAATTATGGCTTTAAAAATCCGATCTACCAAGCCGAGGATGGAAGTGAGGAAGATTGCGAAGTGCCTGGAGAGCTTGCCAGACTGTTACTGCAAGAAGAAAAGACTATACAGCCGCATGAGGAATCAATTGAAATTGTAAATCTGGGTACTGAAGTAGACAAGAAAGAAGTCAAAGTAGGAGCAGGCTTGGAAAACAGTGTCAAAGAAAGATTCATTCAGATGTTACATGACTATGTAGATATTTTTGCTTGGTCTTATGAAGACATGCCAGGACTGGATACTGATATAGTAGTACATCGTTTGCCGATGAAGGAAGATTGTCATCCTGTTAAGCAAAAGGTTCGTTGCATGCGTCCTAAAATGTCTGAGAAAATCAAAGCTGAGGTTATGAAACAATTTAATGCAGGTTTTCTAGTTGTTACTTCTTATCCTCAATGGGTTGCTAATGTGGTACCAGTGCCAAAGAAGGATGGTAAGGTGCGAATGTGTGTAGATTACAGAGATTTGAATAAAGCAAGTCCCAAAGATGACTTTCCACTTCCGCACATTGATGTTCTGGTAGATAACACCGCTCAACACAAGGTGGTATTCTCATTCATGGATGGACTCTCAGGTTATAACCAGATTAAGATGGCACCTGAAGACATGGAGAAAACTACGTTTGTGACGCAATGGGGCACTTTCTGTTACAAAGTAATGCCATTCGGGTTAAAGAATGTAGGGGCAACATACCAGCGTGCTATGGTGGTTTTGTTCCATGATATGATCCATCATGAAATAGAGGTATATGTGGATGACATGATAGCCAGATCTCATACTGAAGAAGAACATCTCGGTCATTTATACAAACTGTTTGAGAGGTTGAAGAAATACAAGTTGAGATTGAACCCGAACAAATGCACCTTTGGAGTAAGATCCGGTAAACTCTTGGGCTTTATTGTCAGTGGTAAAGGAATTGAGGTTGACCCGGCTAAGGTGAGAGGTATTCAAGAAATGCCAGTTCCCCATATAGATAAAGAAGTCAGAGGTTTCTTGGGACGCTTGAATTACATTGCCCGATTTATCTCCCATTTGACTGCTACTTGCAAACCCATCTTCAAATTACTGAGGAAAAATCAAGAGACAATATGGAATGATGAATGTCAAGAAGCTTTTGACAAAATCAAGAAGTATCTCCAAGAACCTCCAATTCTGATGCCACCAGTTGAAGGAAGACCTCTAATCATGTATTTGACCGTGTTAGAAAATTCAATAGGGTGTGTGCTGGGGCAACATGACGAGTCTGGTCGAAAAGAGCATGCAATATACTACCTTAGCAAAAAGTTTACCGACTGTGAAACAAGATACTCACTGCTTGAGAAAACTTGTTGTGCTTTGGCTTGGGCTGCTCGCCGACTAAGACAGTATATGTTGAATCATACCACTTTATTGATTTCTAAGATGGATCCTATCAAATATATATTTGAGAAGCCTGCTCTCTCCGGAAGAATAGCAAGATGGCAGATGATTTTAACAGAGTATGATATCCAGTATACTATCCAGAAAGCAATCAAAGGAAGCGTGTTAGCTGATCATTTGGCTCATCAAGCAGTTGATGATTACCAATCTATGAATTTTGAGTTCCCTGATGAGGATGTTATGCTTGTTACTGATTATGAAGAACCTGGACCGGATGAAGGACCCGAACTGGGATCCCGATGGACTATGGTTTTTGATGGATCTTCTAATGCGTTGGGCAATGGTGTTGGTGTTGTAATTTTTTCTTCCAAGGGTTGCCATACGCCTTTCACTGCTAGACTATGTTTTGATTGTACCAATAATATGGCTGAGTATGAAGCATGTATTTTGGGACTCAGAGCTGCTATAGACCGGAGAATCAAGTTTTTGAGTGTGTACGGAGACTCAGCCTTAGTAATCAGTTAGATCAAAGGAGAATGGGACACTAAACATCCGAATCTCATCCCTTATCGAGAGCGGGTGTTGACATTAATCCCATACTTTGAAGAGATTACATTCGAACATATTCCACGAGAAGAGAATCAGTTGGCAGACGCATTGGCTACCATGTCATCTATGTTCAGAGTCAGATGGGACAATGAAGCTCCCATGATCACCATTGAACGATTAGATGAACCAGCATATTGTTATGAACTTAATGCTGATGAAGTAGAAGAGAAACCTTGGTTCCACGAAGTAAAAAGATATTTAGAAACTCAGGAATACCCTGAAGGGGCATCCATCAATGACAGAAAATTTTTGAGGAAGTTCGCCGCTAAATTCTTTTTGAGTAATGGAGTATTATACAAACGTAATCATGATTCGACTTTGCTTCGCTGTGTGGATAAAAAGGAAGCAGAAAAGATTATGGAAGACATGCATGACGGTATTTTTGGGACTCATTCTAGTGGACCTATGATGGCCAAGAAGATTCTGAGATCAGGGTATTATTGGTCTACCATGGAAGCTGATTGCCACCATCACTCCAAAACTTGTCACAAGTGCCAGATCTATGAGGACAAAGTACATGTACCTCCTGCTCCATTGAACGTGTTGACAGCCCCTTGGCCCTTTGCAATGTGGGGCATTGATATGATTGGAGAGATTAAACCTACTGCTTCTAATGGACATCGTTTCATTCTTGTTGCTATTGATTACTTTACAAAGTGGGTGGAGGCAGCCTCATTTGCTTCTGTCACCAAGAATGTGGTGGCACGATTCATCAAGAATAGTCTTATTTGTCGGTATGGCATCCCTGAAAGAGTTATCACTGATAATGGTACTAATTTGAACAACAAGATGATTACTGAACTCTGCACGCAGTTCAAAATAAAACACCATAACTCTTCTCCATACCGGCCAAAGATGAATGGCGCCGTAGAAGCTACTAATAAGAATATTAAGAAGATTATATAAAAGATGACAGTAACATACAAAGACTGGCATGAGATGTTACCATTTGCTCTTCATGGTTATCGCACTTCAGTATGCACTTCGACAGGGGCAACTCCTTTCTCTTTAGTCTACGGAATGGAAGCCGTTTTACCAGTGGAAGTTCAGATTCCCTCTCTAAGAATTATGAAAGATGCAGGCTTAGATGAAGATGAATGGATTCAGACTCGACTCGATCAAATAAATTTGATTGATGAAAAGAGACTTGCGGCTGTTTGTCATGGGCAGATATATCAGAAGCGCATGACCCAGGCATTTAATAAAAAAGTCAAGAGACAGGTGTATCAAATTGGCGACTTGGTGATAAAGCGTATCATTCTACCACATGGTGATCCTAGAGGCAAATGGACTCCCACATACGAAGGGCCGTTTATAGTTAAGAAGGTATTCTCTAGTGGAGCCATGATGCTTGCTACAATGGATGGCGAAGATTTCCCGCATCCCGTGAACGCGGACATAGTTAAAAAATACTACGCATAAAAGAGACCCGCTAGGTCGACATATCTAGGCAAAAGTAAGGGCATCCCGGCGAACCAAAAGGGTTCGGGCAAAAATTAGGGATAAACATACAAAAATGTACACCCGGCAAGTCGAAAACCTGAAAAGGCGGCTTGGGCAAAAAAGGGTATCCTGGTGGACTGAAAACCTGAAAAGGCGGTCCAGGCAAAAATTAGGGATTATAGCGTATGACTATGTCCCGTTCTCGGTCAGCTTCACCAAAGTCAAAGAGACTGAACAAGCCAATCACTTCTATCTGACAGCAAGAGATGAGATGCTTGAAGACATAATAGCAGTAGTAGAATTAAAATCAATAGGATTTTTTTTTCATAGCTGTTTTTTCTTTGCTTTCTTGACAATTTCCTCTTACTAGGATTTCTGTCTCCTTGTATTAAAATTACTTGTTTATAGGCCCTCTTTCAAAATCAATACAATTTTATTTCCAAAAAGATACTTTTGTTTTACTTTCTCCGTTTTGTTTGCATAAACGTCCATTGATTTAATTCGAATTAATATATGCATTTGAATATGATTGATGTTTACCGAAAATACATGCATAAAATAGAAATAGCAATTACTAAAAGACTTTAGGATCAAGGATAAGGTTTAACCATGCGTTCTAACAAATCCGGTTGCAAATCCTATTCCCCCAGCAAAACCAGTTATTCCCAGAAGAAGTTGGCACTACTAGACAGACCGGTCATCTCTTTTATCCCCAGTCAGGTTCTGTTGAATATTTCTACCATCAGACAGAAATCAAATATCCCCAGCTAAGAAAGGGTCATCAATACAAATATCTCCAACCAGAATATCGGGATTTATTTTCCCATGGCAAAAATTTTCAGACGCATAATTCATTAATGCATCATGTCACAGCATATACATGCATGCAATGTTCGCATTTATTTTCAAGAGCATAAAACATCTCATGCATCATGACATGGCATGAGGCTAACTCTTTTTTTTCTCCAGTTAATTATCCTCCTGATACAGTCAAAATAAAGATTCATTCAGACGGATATCTTTATCGATTACATTCAAGATTCAGATACATCTTTCAGATATAATCCATATGGATATTCATTCTGACAAGCATTCTGATATCTTCCTAATGATGGCATCTTTAAGCCCATCCCAGACATTTATTGCAAATACAACATATACAAATATTATCAGATATAGCCTAACGTACGGCTCATTCTGATTTAGCCTAACATATGGTTCCTTCAACTGTTCCAATACGGTCTAGCGTACGACCCATTTGGATAGTCATCCCCTCAGATACTACCTAGCGTACGGTACATTCTGAAATGTAGTCTAGCGTATGACTACCCCTTTTATCATCAGATATAGCCTAAAGGACGGCTCATTCTGCTACTCAGATACGATCTAGCGTATGATCCATTCTGATCTTTTATCCTCAGATACAGCCTAATGGACGGCTCATTCTGCAACTCAAATACGGTCTAGTGTACGACCCAATCTGGCTCTTCTCATCAGATACTACCTAGCGTACGGTACATTTTGAAATGTAGTCTAGCGTAGGACTACTTTTTATCGTCAGATACAGCCTAACGGACGGCTCATTCTACTACTCAGATACGATCTAGCGTATGATCCATTCTGATATTTATTGCTCCAGATACAGCCTAACGGACGGCTCACTCTGCTACTCAGATACGGTCTAGCGTATGACCCATTCAGATCCTTATCTCATCAGGTTCAGCTCACCCTAATATCACCTAATGGATGACTCATTATACGGTCTAGCGTACGACCCAGTGTGACACCCATGTCTTCAGATATGGTCTAATGTACGACGCACTCTGAAGCTCTCATCATCAAACTTTCTGGATGGCATCTTTAAGCCCATCTCCATCAAGACTATCTTTTAATTAACAAGTGCAAATTTTTTGGGCATTCTAAGTGTTCAATAATCTTCCACCTCCAGATCATGAATGGCGTACATACCATTCTAATTCTCTCGGTTTAAGAATATTGAACAAGGGCAACTATCATACCCAAAATTTGCCTGTTAATTTTTATGATAAATTGATTCATGCATGGCATTCATTTCACATTTGCATTCATTCATTAGCATACATTCTCATATAAATTATAAATTTTAATTTATTTATTATGTGATACAGATATAAAAAATAATAATAATTTTGGTCATCTGTATGATATAAATAAATTTTATATATATAAATAAAATAGTTTTAATTTAATGATAAATAAAAATAGATTTGAATTTTAATTGTATAATTAAAATTTTAAATTAATTTTATTTGTTAAAGCTCATTAAATTATAATAACTATTTTTTATAATTTAGTGACTCATGTTCCATTTATTCATTATTTTTAAATAGTATTTATTTAGTAATTCACGTTTTTTACTTAATAAAATTTATTTATAAGAGTAACATTTTTTTAAAAGCCCATAAATTATAAAATAATTTTGGTTGATATAAGTAAGAATAATTTTGATTTTTTTTATGATGAAAGTAAAATAGAAATAGGTTTAAATTTTAATTCAATTATGTAACTAAAATTTAAATTAATTTTTATTTGTTAAAAGTCATTTAAATTATTCATTATTTATAATAATATTTGTATTTAATAAATATTTAGCAAGGTTAAACCCTAACTCTCCTAAAGTATAGGAAGGGATCCAAATATTTAGCAAGGTTAAACCCTAACTCACCTAAAGTATAGGAAGGGATCCAAATATTTAGCAAGGTTAAACCCTAACTCTCCTAAAGTATAGGAAGGGATCCAAATATTTAGCAAGGTTAAACCCTAACTCTCCTAAAGTATAGGAAGGGATCCAAATATTTAGCAAGGTTAAACCCTAATCCACACCATTATAAATACTTCATATGGCTGAAAAAGAGGAAAAAGGGGAGAGATACAGCAGAAGAAGATACACAAGGCAAGGCAGAAGCAAGAAGGTTCACGGGCAGGGAAAAGAGAAGCAACCATAAAGCACTCATAGCCTGAATAAGAACAACACACATACAGTGAGCAAGCTAGAAGAATCAAATCCGCAGTAAGTGTTCATTAGGGAATTTGCATCCAACATGATTACCTTTCAATACTCCTTAATTCATGCATGAATAATATTAATTTAATATATATATTGAGATGATGTATTCATGGTTTGGTGGATGTTGATATTGCTTTATTCAAGTATGCATCTATTCTTGATATGTCATAGCATGTTGGAGAATGTCTGTTTGCATGATTAAAGAATTATATCTGCCATTTAATTATTATTATATGAGTGTTGTTTCTAGCATGATTATGTTTATTTCACATGCTGTTATTACATAATAATGATGATGATGATATAATGGTGATAATATAAATCCTTGGTTGTCTTTAACATGTATGTGTAAGGTTTGTTTTATCATTATCACTTGCAGTAAAGAGAACTAATACATGAGTAAAATAATATAAGCTTCTTGATTTGTGCATGACTATTTTTATTATTGCCTGATGATTACATATGATCTTATTTTATGTGTGTGGTTTGATATAAGATGAAGTTACAGGTTTGTTGTATTCACATGAAAGAAACAGCATGAGAAAAAATAAAGTAGCTTGCCGTAAGAGAGAAAGCTGTAACATGTATGGTGGCGTGTAGAATTAATATATGTTTTAATGTAGGCGCATAAATAATGAATGGACCAACATGGCTCGTTGGTAGCTCCCCCCTCACTGCAACGTAGATCATTTAATTAATTAAAATGGGCTATTTTGAATAATAAAAATCTAATTATATTTTTTTTCTCTTTTCTTTTAAAATTTCTATTATTATAGACTAAAAATATTCTAAATTCATTCTTAAATTTAGTTTATTTATTTTATTTGTCATGAACTTTCTATGCCCTTTTAATTTTGTACTCGTTAATTAAGATTTAGATATTTTATATCCCCTTTTAAATTATGTAGCCCCCATCCCGAAGCCATGTAATAGCGTAGTCTTATTTTTCGTACTTTAATTTTTCCATACTGTGAATATAACTGTCTACATGTATGCTAATAGGATTGCATGGAAAGATAAATAATCGAACTTAAGTAAATTAATTCAATATAATATATCCGAATCCAATCATTTCCACACTTGCACCTCTAGGGTAACCCTCTCTTTGTTGCCTTACGATATTACGGTCATGTCCCACGAATGTGGGGATACCCTTAGCAAAGACCCTTTTGATTAAATCATCATCATCCCTAAACAGATAAGTCATAGTCCCTTCGATCAAAAGGTCAATGTCCCTACAAGATAAATCATAGTCCGTCGAACGTTGCCTTCGAATATATGACCTTGTCCCTCGAACGTTGCCTTCGAATATATGACCTTGTCCCTCGAACGTTGCCTTCGAATATATGACTTTGTCCCTCGATGACCCTTCGTTGTAGCCTACGATTAAATGATGATCGTCTCTTCGAATGCTAAGGTATCCTTACAAATGTTGCCTTCAATGACCAATCGACGACCCCATGATGTCCCTTTACATCCAAAGGATAAGACTACTTACTTCTCAATAGTAAGGACAATTTTACCCTCCTAAGGATAGGAAATACCTATAAAGACCTTGGTTAGGTATAACTCTTAAATGCTTGCTCACAGCTTAAAATACTTTTCACACCTCACACTTTTCAAAACATCTTTTAGAAAATCACCACTTGGTATACATTCGCACCAGAATCATCGCCGAGTTATATTTTTCTAAACATCTTTCGAAATCAAACGAGATAAACACTTTGTATACAATCGTACAAGAATCATTACAAAGTTAAACTCTCCTTTCAAAATATTTTCTAAACACACCACATTTCTCAAACACTTTCTCAAACAAGGAAAATATAAGTGAGTTAAGCAATTAAGAGCCCATGGATAACCATGGATACAAAGGGTGCTAACACCTTCTGAAATTCTAGTTATCAGACTTTAGATGTCACACGGGTTGTTATGACATCCAATTCTGCACAGACAAGAATTATGCAGAACTTAAAAGTAAGTGCAGTAAATAACACAAGTAATTGTTTACCCAGTTCAATCCAACATGACCTACATCTGGGGGCTACCAAGCCAGGGAGGAAATCCACTATCAGTAGTATTAATTCAAAGCTAAACTCACCCGTTTACAACTCTTCACTTAATCCCTACCCAATGCAATTTCAATCTTACTCTAAGATCAGAGTTCCTACTCACTCCCCCTCAATCACCTCAGTGATTACTACCTTTAATCAATATTAAAGACAATTTTGAAGTCACACTTCAAACAACTCTTGATTGTGCTTAACAACTTTAATCAAGATACACAGCACTCACGCTTAAAAGCTTTGAGCGACACAACACTTACAACTCAATGAACACCCTATGCCAAAGCAATCATCTACGTGATAATGGCTTGGCTTACAAGATATGTCTAATACAAGACTCACAAAAATACAGCAGTGAAGTATGATGGACACACTAAATCTTCACGCCTCAAAATCCCCAGTTCTGAATGAAGGAACGACTTTCTTTTATATTGCAGTACTTGGGCCTTTGCACTTGTATTCTCCTGAATTTAAGGTCACGCGAGTTCCCCTAAATTCCACATCTAGGTTACTAACAAATAGGCTATTTGTTAGGTTCATTAAATGTAGCTTGGTTGTTGATTTCCTGGATTTTCTCTCAGCTGTTGAATCCCTGAAGAATAGCCTGAGAAAAAGCTGAAACAGAAAACTGAACAACCTACAATATAGCATATGCTGTCAGGAATGAATGTCACGACATTCAGCTTGACATCAAGGATCATATGCTAAGTCTGTTTTTTCCAGAAAACAGACTGTACAATTTTGCTGACCTGTATATGACCAAAATGACCATACTACAGTAACAGCTTACATTAATAAATGTCAAAGTATCCCATTTGACATTTACACATTTGGCCTTAAGTCAGTTCTGTTATCCTCTTGAAGAACAGACTAAGAAACATGCTGAAGTATAGCAGAACACCACTCTGTCTATTGTTCAGTATATGCTGTCAATGATGAATGTCATAACATCCAGTTTGACATTCAGTCAGTAGGCCTTATCCTAGGTCTGGTATTTCCTTGATAACCAGACTGGAAATAAATACTAAGTTCTAACAAAACACCAGCTGTTCTATTCCTTAGTATCTGCTGACAGGGATGAATGTCACAACATCCAGTTTGACATTCAATAAATCCTGTATTAGCTAATCCTGCAGTAACTACTCAAATGTGTCATGACATCAGTCAAGACATCAGAGTACAGTTAGATATTCTAACCTACAGTGCAGTCACACATACACACCATGTCATGACATCCGTCAAGACATTAGAATCCAGCTAGTGTTTTACCATATAATGCAGCCAATTAAACACCTACAAACTCCCCATTTGGCAAATTTTTGGCTAAAACACTTTGATCCCCATAACAGAGTTCATAGCAGCGGAATCACACATCTAGCAGGAAATAGACCTAGCTAATACACTCAGAGTGGCAACACACTCACACACATGGAAGTTAAATAAAACTTCACATAACAGCACACATACAGAAGTTAAATAAAAACTTCTAATTGCAACACACATCCACAACACACATCAGCTGCAGGGGAGGGAATCTCCGAGTCTGTCATGAAAGTCTGTTTTAACAGACCAATCTGTTGTCTGGGGTATCACCTGTTACTCCCCCTTTTTGCCAAAAATGTTGCCAAAGCAACACTTTAAATTACAGATCCATAAGTAATGGACAGAATTACACACAAATGACAGAATAAAAAATTTATTCCTCAGCCTCATCATCAGCCTCCTCATCAAACCTGGTCTCCTCCTCATCCTCAGAACTTTGCCTAGCTGCTCCATCAGTATCCTCAGCAGACGCCTCCAATTGAGAGATCAGCTTTTCCAACGCGTGCTTCCTAGCCTCTAGCTCTTTGCAAGTCTCCCTGAGCACAGCAATGACAACAACTTTTTCTGGATGGATGCCAACATTGGATGTTTCTCCAGGTGTCATGACAATGTCAGGAACATGCTTACCCAGGAACAGTTTGTAACTGAAGGCCAGTGAACTCTCTCTTCTTTGCACAAAGTCATTGTCTGTCAAGATGTTTGGGAATTGGTTCAACACAATGCCACAAATGAGAGATGGAAAGGCTATAGGTCCCTTCACACTGAAACTTCCAGCATGTTTCATGGTCTGCTCAAAGATGTAGGTACCATAGTCCACCTTTGCCTTGGTACCAACTACATAGATGAACTTTCCTAACATCACAGACACAGTTGACTTGTGATTCGTAGGGACCCAGTTTGCAGCTCCAACTTTGTGTAACATGGCATATTTCACACTGAGTTGGCTGGCCACCAGCTTCCCTTTAAGAGGCCACTTCCGAACTTGATTTGCAGTGATGACTTGACAGATTCTGTTGTCAGTCACTTCAAGCTCTGGATGCACTTCATCTGCTCTTCCCAAATACAGATTAATTACTGAGGGGGAAAAAGTCACACACTTGCCACGCACATAGACTTTTCTAAATTCTCTAGACTTCCCATCTGCACACTCCTCAGACAGATTAACAATGACTCCTTCACCAAGGTCTCATAGCACTTTGGGAGCTGATTCATAGTTCTCATTAGCCCTGCCACTTTAATGAGGTCCACAATCTCCTTACACTCCAAGGCATTCTGAGCTAATTCCCTCTCCAAGGCCAGTCTCTTGTGGTAGACATACTTCCACCTATTCACATTAGAGGCAAAGTGGAAGGACACATTGTCAATGGGTACCTCTGGAACACTAGCAGCCAACTTGCTAGAGGTTGGCTTCTTCTTGGACAGGGATGTTGTGACATCACAAGGAACATCCGAGTCAGACTCCACCACAGCAGCCTTGGTCTTCATTTTCTTGGGCACCTCTTTGCTCCAAGATTTTGCAGGTCCATGCCCTTTTCTTTTGCGTGCACTCTCTGTCACTGCTTGCTTGGGAGAGGTTGTCTCATCGACCTCCTTGGTTGGGGACCTCTGCACCACAGTCTTTTTCTCCCTCCTAGTCCTAACCCTCTTGGCTATGCTAGGGATAACTGAAGCCAAAAGTTCATTATCAGAGAACTCTTCCAGGTTAACTGTTTCAGCTCTAGGGTTGTCATCAACACCTTGAGTGACACTGACCTTCTCACCTCTCACCTTGTTTACAGGTTTATCGTTCTTAGGGCCCTCTTCAGGTATTCCATACACATTCTCTCGTACCACGATTGCGGTTTCTCGACATGCAACCTCATCGGGTATGATAGTGTTCAAGGGAACGGAAACCCCAGGAACATTCTGATCACCAGACAGAATCTTAGTGACAATGGAAGCAATGGCATTATGCACATACCTCGATCCTTCCTTGGATGGTTTGTCCAGAGCGATAGCTGAGGAGATTCTGGAGACCGTTTCTTTCGGTCTTCTTGCATGAGAAGATGTTGTAGCGTCAACACCAATCTCCTCCCGGTTAGGGTTGCAGGACTCCGTGCTGGGGGAATCGGACACAGTAGTGTAGGAGGTGGAATCGGATTGGTGAGCCATGCTGAATATCTCAGAGGTGAGTTGAACCGTTTCTTTGGAAGAAGGTTTGCACGAATGAGAGTTGAAGCGACGGAATGTGAAACGCTTGTTGCAAGAGTAAGGTCTATTAGTTTTTGACCACTCAGAGCAAACTATTTGTTGTTTAATAATATGACTTACTAAACAGTAGC
Organism: Lathyrus oleraceus; assembly: GCF_024323335.1. Classification (NCBI taxonomy): domain Eukaryota; kingdom Viridiplantae; phylum Streptophyta; class Magnoliopsida; order Fabales; family Fabaceae; genus Lathyrus; species Lathyrus oleraceus. The sequence goes on along the minus strand of NC_066582.1, from coordinate 382,984,853 downwards.
TAACTAACTTCATTAGTTGCTATAACTTATCAGAAGTATACATTCCCTCTTTGCCCTTACTATTTTCAAACTGATTAACGTACAATGTCATGACATTCTGGGTGACATTGTACTCAGTCTGCATCAGGTTCCTCCATACTGGGGTTGACCACTTGCTACCAGAGGCTAGGTATTTGGTTTCTGCAGATGACAATAGTACACCCATCTGTTTCTCCCTTGCTGTCATATCATGACCAATAGGTGCCCCTGGCTCATAACCTTCAATCAGACATTTTCCACAATCTATCTTTTTATCTAAAGATAGATATGGGACTCCTCTCATAGTTCCCTTGGAAATGCTCTTCTTCATTCCTTTTACATGAAGTTGATCAAGTCTTCCATGTCCCAGCTTCCCTTCCTGATCTCCCTTGGCTAAGGAGCACTTGGGAAAGTGGCCTGAGTCTTTAGATTTCCATAGATAGCAGTTATCTTTGGATCTGTCTCCTCTCATCACTTCCTGATTGCACCCATTCAACACCACACATCCTTCCTTAGTGAATTCCACCTTGAATCCTTGGTCACATAGCTGACTTATGCTTATGAGATTTGCAGTCAGTCCTTTTACCAACAGTACATTGCTCAGTATTGGAGCTTCAGGATAATCCAGTTCACCAACACCCTGTACTTCTCCTTTAGCTCCATCACCAAACGTCACACATCTGATGGTAGAGGGTTGTGGATTCCCCAATAGGTTGCTCATCCCAGTCATATGCCTTGAGCAGCCACTATCAAAGTACCAGTCGTGTCTGGTAGGTACCCTGGGAGAAGTGTGAGCTAGTTTAGCAACACATTGTTGATTCTCATGGGAGAGATTAAGCTCAGATGTCTGCTGCTTTGGTTTGACATGAGGTGTCTGATTCGCAGCCCAGTTTTGTTTCTTAATGGGGGCGTTGTGCTTGGACGCCTTCTTCTTAGGTCTTCCCTGAGAAGTCTGGTTGGATAACCATGCAGCCTGTAGCATAAGGGTTTTATGTGACCGAATCTCCCACAGTAATGACATCTCCATCTTTGAAATTTCTTCTTCTGATGTTTACTCATTCTGGTTCCCTGATGTTGAGACATCGGATGTGACTTCCGCTTGAATTTCTAAACTCCAGCCTTAGACTTTTTGAGTTCAGACGAAGAATTCTTAGCGAAGCCTAAGCCAGACATGGATCCTGACATCTGTCCTACCTTTAGAATCTCTTCCAAGGTGTCAGTTCCTTTATTCAACATCTTGATGGATTTGGTCATTTGGTCTAGCTTAGAAGTCAGCAAGGAAATCTCACAATTTAGACCCTCTATGATTTTCAGCTACTTCTGTTTCTCAGCTTCCAGCTCTTTGATGAGTTTCTTCTGCTTCTCTCCTTGGATGCATACTGCTGCACTTTTAACACATAGTTCTTTATATGAGGCAGCAAGTTCATCCAAGGTAAGCTCATCTCTGCTTGAGTTATCCTCTGAGGCACAAACACTGGTCAGAGCTGTGACATGTTTAGCAGACTCTCCTTCAGATTCACTCTCAGTGTCTTCTTCTGACCAGGTGGCAGTCAGCCCTTTCCTTTGCATCTTGAGGAAGGTAGGGCATTCTGCTTTAATATGACCATATCCTTCACATCCATGACACTGGATTCCCTTGCCTTGGTTGAACTTTTCTTCAGGAGTTGATCTTTTCCTTATGTCAGACGGGATGTTCTTGACATTGGGTCTACCCTGTTGATCAACCTTCTTTATGAACTTGGTGAACTGTCTTCCAAGCATGGCTATGGCTTCTGAGATGCTTTCATTTCCTCCACAGTTTCCTTCTTCTGATTTCTTTTCAGTATTTGAAACAAAGGCTATGCTCTTGTTCTTCTTGTCAGTATCCTCACCTAAGCCCATTTCAAAGGTTTGGAGGGAACCAATGAGCTCATCTACCTTCATCTTGCAGATGTCTTGAGCCTCTTCTATGGTTGTGACCTTCATAACAAATCTATTAGGCAAGGACCTGAGAATCTTTCTTACAAGTTTCTCTTCAGCCATTTTCTCACCTAGTCCACCAGAGGTGTTTGCCATTTCAAGAATAATCATGTGAAAGTCATCAATAGTCTCATCCTCTTTCATCCTCAGATTTTCAAACTTGGTGGTCAGCATCTGAAGTTTGGACATCTTCACCTTGGAAGTACCTTCATGAGTTACCTTGAGGGTATCCCAAACTTCCTTAGCTAGTTCACAGTGGTGCACCAGCCTAAAGATGTTCTTACTGATTCCATTAAACAATGCATTCAAGGCCTTGGAATTTCCAAGAGCTAATGCCTCTTGCTCCTTGTCCCACTCTTCTTTAGGAATCTGCACACTGACTCCATCTTCACATGTCTTTGTTGGATATTCCCATCCTTTGTTGACAGCTCTCCAGACTTTACTATCTAGAGACCTTAAGAAGGCTATCATACGAGGCTTCCAGTCATCATAGTTAGAGCCATCCAACATGGGTGGTCTATTTGAGTGTCCTATATCCTTGTCCATGGTACTAGAAAGTAACTTCCCTAGATCTCACCCAGATATTAACAAGCAGGGTGCCCGCTCTGATACCTTCTGCAATTCTAGTTCTCAGACTTTAGATGTCACACGGGTTGTTATGACATCCAATTCTGCACAGACAAGAATTATGCAGAACTTAAAAGTAAGTGCAGTAAATAACACAAGTAATTGTTTACCCAGTTCAGTCCAACATGACCTACATCTGGGGGCTACCAAGCCAGGGAGGAAATCCACTATCAGTAGTATTAATTCAAAGCTAAACTCACCCGTTTACAACTCTTCACTTAATCCCTACCCAATGCAATTTCAATCTTACTCTAAGATCAGAGTTCCTACTCACTCCCCCTCAATCACCTCAGTGATTACTACCTTTAATCAATATTAAAGACAATTTTGAAGTCGCACTTCAAACAACTTTTGATTGTGCTTAACAACTTTAATCAAGATACACAGCACTCACGCTTAAAAGCTTTGAGCGACACAACACTTACAACTCAATGAACACCCTATGCCAAAGCAATCATCTACGTGATAATGGCTTGGCTTACAAGATATGTCTAATACAAGACTCACAAAAGTACAGCAGTGAAGTATGATGGACACACTAAATCTTCACGCCTCAAAATCCCCAGTTCTGAATGAAGGAACGACTACCTTTTATATTGCAGTACTTGGGCCTTTGCACTTGTATTCTCCTGAATTTAAGGTCACGCGAGTTCCCCTAAATTCCACATCTAGGTTACTAACAAATAGGCTATTTGTTAGGTTCATTAAATGTAGCTTGGTTGTTGATTTCCTGGATTTTCTCTCAGCTGTTGAATCCCTGAAGAATAGCCTGAGAAAAAGCTGAAATAGAAAACTGAACAACCTACAATATAGCATATGCTGTCAGGAATGAATGTCACGACATTCAGCTTGACATCAAGGATCATATGCTAAGTCTGTTTTTCCAGAAAACAGACTGTACAATTTTGCTGACCAGTATATGACCAAAATGACCATACTACAGTAACAACTTACATTAATAAATGTCAAAGTATCCAATTTGACATTTACACATTTGGCCTTAAGTCAGTTCTGTTATCCTCTTGAAGAACAGACTAAGAAACATGCTGAAGTATAGCAGAACACCACTCTGTCTATTGTTCAGTATATGTTGTCAATGATGAATGTCATAACATCCAGTTTGACATTCAGTCAGTAGGCCTTATGCCAGGTCTGGTATTTCCTTGATAACCAGACTGGAAATAAATACTAAGTTCTAACAGAACACCAGCTGTTCTATTCCTTAGTATCTACTGACAGGGATGAATGTCACAACATCCAGTTCGACATTCAATAAATCCTGTATTAGCTAATCCTGCAGTAACTACTCAAGTGTTTCATGACATCAGTCAAGACATCAGAGTACAGTTAGATATTCTAACCTACAGTGCAGTCAGACATACACACCATGTCATGACATCAGTCAAGACATTAGAATCCAGCTAGTGTTTTACCATATAATGCAGCCAATTAAACACCTACACCTTCCCTTTGTATAATGTACCTCCCGAACTCAAAATCTAATCAAGGTCTTTCCTATTCTTTTCCGCCTTTCCTTATTGGATAAAAGAAAAGTCGGTGGCGACTCTTGCTATCCGCAACATTGCTTTTCAAAGCAAAAACACAAAGTCAGTTCACCGTATCACAGATGTGTATACCTCCATCCTCAAATCCTCAGAGAGTTTGAGTCTATCATCTGTGTTTTATCAAATATATGGTTGTCATCCCTTGTGCGGATTGACCTAAAATCCTTTATAGATTGATAAAAATTGATATGCTATCTTTTTCGAGGAAGTTGGCCTTCCCTCATTGTGAGTGGAAGTCTCCCGCAGAGTTGAGCAGGAATTCCCAACGTGTGTGGAAATTTTTCAGCAGGTTGGTTTGTAGCTTATCCCCAGCGGATTCGCATACAATTTTTCCCAACAAGTTGGCTTACCACTCATCCCCAGTAGGGTTGCTCACATTTAGACTTCCCCAGTTGGATCGCCAGCAGATTATCTCCAGCTGATCGCCTACAGGTTTTCCCCAACTTTATCACCAGTAGTCTTTCCCAAGTGGAGTTGCCTGATCAGAACCTGATATATTTGCTTGTCCTCCTTATTGGATGGTTTCCTCCTTGCAGAGATGGTGTTGAAGATGTTTATTTCCTTCCCCAGCGGAGCAGTTGTCTCCTTCTCCTTGGCAGAGATGTTTCTCCAGCAGATATGAGGAAATATGTTGATTATTGGAAATTCTGTTTGGTGGTTGTTCCCCATAGAGTTTCATATCTTGCCTTGATAATTTCCCCGTTAGAGTTCTTCTACGCTGGATCCTATCCGTGTTGAGTTCCCCGATAGAGTTTCCTCTACATCGGATCTTTTGTCTGTTCAGCAGCAAATCCCTGGCGGTGGCTTTGTGGCTTCCCCAGCTAAGACTTTACCTGATCCTAGTTTGACTTCGGGACTTCGAGGAAGATGTTTATTTCCTTCCCCAGTGGAGTGATTGGATCTTTCTCCGCAACAAAGATTTTCCTTCAGTGGTTAAGAGTGAATGTTTGATTGATGTGTTTCTATTTGGTGGTTGTTCCCCACAGAATTTCATATCTCCCCTTGATAAGATCCCCAATAGAGTTCTTCTATGACTGATCTTATCCACATCTCTGTGTACAGTTGGAAGATCCCCAGCTTGTGGTAGTTGTCGTACCTCGAAAAATGAAAATACGACCTAAGCGAAGCGCAATCGCACGCTCGCAATGATGGACTGAACAGAGTCGCCACCGAACATTATTTATTCCTAAAAACGAAAGGGGAAATATCGACAAAACCCAAGAAAGAACGACAATGATATTGGTCGTCGCAACCAAATCAGGGTTCGGGAGTCGATTACGCAAGGGGAAGGTTATAGCACCCTTCACGTCCGTTGTACTCAACGAGAACCGTTAGGTTAGTTGTGCGCATTAGTGTTCGTTTGAAATGTTAGGCTTTAAGTTATTAAGTGGGAAAGAAAGAAAGGATGAGAGGAGAATATTTTTGGATTTTTTGACGAAGGACTAAACCTAAGTTTTTTTTATTAGTGGGCCTGACAAGATTTACAAATCCTGCTCCTACGTATCTCAATAGAGAAATCAAGGCTTACGTAGTTCTGGGTAGAAAAATGTGTGTTTGTTGGTCGATTTTAGCGAAAGCTACTTTGTGTCAAATCGACGAAAACATTGTTGGCCTACCCAAAACAGGTGGAGAAACATTGCCTTGCATTGTTTTGAAACAAAGTACCTTTCGTTTGAGAAAAGGTTTAAGAGGGTCAATCGCACGACAACGAGAAAAGAAATTGATTGGTTTGATGTGTTTTGAGTAATGGCGAGAACTTGGATGAGCGAGACATCCATCTCGAATCCTAGTCTCAGGAGTGCGTGGTATCCACCACATTCCATTTCCATCTTATTTGCAAAAGTGCTAAATAAGGATTAAGTATTTTGAATTTGATTAAGAAAGGGTTTGAAGAAACCGCATTGACAATTTTAAATGATGGCGAGAGCTAAGATAGGCGAGGCATCCACCTCGAATCTTAATCTCAGGAGTGCACGGTATCCACCATGTTCCATTTCCATCTTTATTGAAAAGTGTTTAGATAGGAATTAAGTATTTTGAGTTTTGTTGTGAAAATGACTTGACACTGGATCAAGCATTGATGGACGTTTAAGAGAAATTTGAATGAGTGTTTGAGAGAAACATAATAGATAAATTTGGATGATGGCGAGAGCTAGGAAAGGCGAGACATCCATCTCGAACCCCAGTCTCATGAGTGCGTGGTATCCACCACGTTCCATTTCCATCTTTATTGAAAAGGTCTTAAATATGAATTAATATTTTTTGAGTTTTTATTATGAAAAATGGCTTGACGTTGGATCAAGCATTTGATGAAGGTTTGAAAGAAATGGAATAGAATGGGAGGGAGAAATGGATTGATTTGTTTATTGAGAAAATACTCGACGTTGGATCGAGTTTTTTATTTTTGATCTTTTTGAAATGGTTGATTTTATTCTTGGGTTAGTAGCTAACTAAACAGTCAAGCAAATAGAGAAATAAAAAGCAGTAAAATTATTACACAACAGGGGAGTGGGGATACATTTTGTCGAATGGGGATTCAAAGTAATGGAATAATTAAATCGGACCAATCAATGAATAAACAATACATGAGCGTAGGTGCAAGGGAACTGTCTCATTGTAAGAAGGTCCAAGAGTAAGCCATGTGAAGAAAATAAATAACACAACAAGTAATATTTACGAAACACTCAAAAATTAAATTGAAAGAAACAACATCGGGACGTGCACGGATAAAAATCGGGATGCGAGGATGCGAATCAAAGTCGCATAATGCAATGACGTGCAAGGCAGATGGAAATTGAAAAGCAAACAAGAAATCTAGATAATGTGCTCAAAGTCGGTTTGCACATATTGACAATAATGGAAATGTCATATGTGATTAATCAAAATGCAGTGAAATACTATCGATGTATCGATAAAAATAATCATGGATAAACAACATGGGAATTGTTGAATCCATAAATTAAAATCGATGCTTTGCCAAAATAAAAAGGGAGACATTAAAAAAAAGTATAGAAGAAATTAGGTTAAAACCTAAATATGAGAATTCAAGAAAATATGAGAAATTGAAATGTTGAAGAACCAAAATAACACACCTGGGTATCGAACCCAGGACTAAGGAGGAGGTGAACTATCTTCATCTCCACCCAGCCATGACTTGCCTACTGGTAGATTAAGACCAACAAAACCTACGTGCTAACCGGAAACTTCTAAAGAAAAAAATGAAAAGGGCCAAACATGGGCTACCGAATTAGGTTTGTTTAAGGCCCACGAACCTAAATCCCATATTCGGGTCAGTGGAGGCCCACTCCAGCAAAGTCCAAGCGCGAAAAGGACCAGGAGGGAAGTTCAATGGTCACGTGAAGGCAGGTGTCCCAAGGTGGAGCGGTCATCAATGCAGGAGAGAAAGTAAACAGAAAGCTCACCCTGGGAAGTGGAAAATAAAAAACTTCACTAATGACTATTAAAAAACCACATTTTAGGAAAACAAACAGTGAGCCATAAATGGTGAAAATGGAAACGAAACAATTCCTTCCCAATAATCTAGCCCTATCCGCCTTGGTTCTTCTCCCTTATCCAAAAAAGATCCCACACACCTAAACAGACAAAATCTGAACCCGCGTCTAAGCTTAGAACATCACAAAGACGCTGAGTCGAACAGATCAAAACAAACTAGCCTTATGAACTAGCAACGTCAAAGGACAACAATCCACCAACGAAAACAATCCACCGGGTTAAAGCATAAAACCTTGGAATACTCAAGGACCTTATCAACGGAAATCTTAAAATCACACAAAAGGAGATTTCGCCGGAGCTTCACCACTCCGGCGAGAATTCGACGGATGAGAATATACCTCAGATAGATGACTCTGATTCCCCTATCTTCTTCTTCGCCTCCTCACCCCCTTCTCCGCGTCTTTGTTGAAAGTGTTGACGATTTTGAGTAAAACAAAGTTTAGCTCAGTCTGGTTGCGCTTCAATGTGACAGCTCAACAATCTTATGGAAATAGAGCAATGAGTGACGTTCGGCGTGAGTTTCTGCAGTGCGATGGTAGGGTTTTCTTTCTCCCATTTCTATCTGATTTTTTTCTTGTGAACAGTATCGGCCGCTCAATTCTAGGGTTTTTTTGTGAATAGTAATTGCCCTTTTATATGCGACTAATCTCCTTCCTCTGTTATGTTTCCTGCCGTGTAGTGGAGAAACCTTCGTACAAGAGCCGTTTGAAGATTTTGTCCTTATCCCCAGTTGGTGGTCCCTCCTTCAATTACTCTCCAATCTCCAAAAACTTCACCGTTGGTAAGAAACGGTTTCACCACTGTAAACTTACTTAGATGAAAATAGGATGCGTTTTTTCCACTTAGACTGGTTTTTGTGTGTTTGTGTTGCAGCAGCTTCTCTTCTATTGTTGGTGGTACATTGATGCAATTGGGGAGAACCAAACAGATTCTTTTGAACAACATCAGTGTAAATTGAACCACTCCCTGCTGTTGTGACATGGGTAGGATCAACCTCATATGGTCCACTTCTACTGCTACCAGGAACAGATGAAGACAAAGCCAAACGGTGGGAAGGAGAATGTAATGTGTTCCGTGGACGAGCGGAATCAATCATTGCACTGATGCATCTTGTACAAGGTATCAGTGCAAAACCTTCAATCAAAGTTTAATCCTTCACATTCACTGGCTTTAGTTTCATATTTCATATATTAATATAAAACATGATCAACAGGAGACAGACGACTTTGTCGATGTAAATGATCAGTTGTGGATTCAATGGTAGGAGTTTTCCTCACTTAAAATGTCACAGACCATCTTTCCAGGTATATACTCTATTAGTTTTTCTTAGCTGAATTTGAACTTAACAACATGCCACAATAACTTTTTTCTCTGTTGACAGTTTTGCATTCATGTCACTTGCTGCTTGATTTCCCAAAGAGCCCGGCAGCATGTGCGGAGAAGGCACGAGTCTGGCAGTCAACAACAACAAGTGTGTATGGTGTTGGATTGTTTTGGCTGATGTTACATATTTCTGGACTTCTGATCTCTATTTGCTTCTTACAAAAGATTAGCTTCCAATGCACTAACTGGTCTTGATTCCCATTACTTGTCAATTGAAGTTATTCCTAACCAGCACTTCACTTTTAAAAGAATTGAATTGTCTAAATGGTAGAAGATGATCCATTTGAAAATTTTCCATATCTACTTTATATTATTTTGTCTCAACAGAAGAAAGGTTTTCCTGGCTGGATGGCCGAACTGAATTTCCTGTTGCAGTTGCAGACATTAATGGGTTTGGATGCGTAGTAGCTGCAATGGCAAGAATTCCAACAATGGCCCTATTAAGAGGTGACAAATTCCTATTTTGCCTTTGAGTTTTTGTTTTCTTAAAAACAGGCTCTGAGGTTGAATACGAGGATGAACCCACTTTCCATGAATCAATGGAACCATCAGAACTAAAAACAACATCAATTACACTACTTGCACTTCCAGGGATTTGTTCATATTTTCGTTTATGACCATAATTATTTTCATTGGTAACCTCAACAATAGCATTATAACATTCATCCACTTTCTCCTTGTTGATTTTGAGAATACTAAGACTAATTCTTGTAGTTCACACCATGCCGACATTCACTTACGGTAAGCTTTTTCTTCTTTGTTCATGCCATCTTATGTGTGTCGTAGGCTTGGCGAATTTATACTGAAATTGTTGCGTTTGATACCGTGCAGGATCATCTTTGACATCCACTCTTTGTACCTCTTTGGTTCCTGAAACTTGTTCATCGCCCGGGGACTTTGAAGCTGCAACATCACGTGTGGCCTCCTTAACAAGCATTGCCGACATTTCCATAACATCAGGCGTAGGACCAGTATAAACAATTGACAACTGAACAAACCATTTAAGAGACGAATCAACGTTACAAACATTGATACGAAGGTTGTCATTTAAACATAGGGCTCCTTCCACTTCCATTGATAGTCTTTGTAGAAACAACATTCTCAGAATTACTCGCTAGGTAAATTTAGCATAAACATCTTGCTTATGGTATATGCAGATGTTCTGAATACCCCTAGGTTGACGTATGTAAAAATCAAGCATTCTCACACATCCATCAGCATTAACATAATAGTTATGTTTAAATTACTGTAATCCTTGTTTGGGACTGCTATGAATTTCCTGCTACAACTTGTTGTTGGTGCAATGTTCGACTGACATTATTACATTGTGAATTGGTAGGTTTGTCAACGGAAAGCCGCAAGCTTGGTTTCTTGGTGCGCCGGCTAATGAATAGACTGTTTTACAAGGTTAGTATTGATCTAAGTTTTGACTTGCTTCAATAGCGTGAGTCCCTAATGTATCAACGCGTGTTTCCAGTTCTGTTGCATTAGGCTAGCATTAGCCTGGATTTCCACATTTCGAATGTTGTCTCTACAAAACACCGACGGTGGATTGTAAGATAACGGGTTTTCATTTTGATGAAAGCATGTATTACTCTGAGAAAGGCAAACTGTAGTCGTAGCAGACGACGTATCCAAACAGTTTGTCTCGACAGCACCACCATTCAAGCATGTCTGAGGGTAAAAATTTCCTTAATTGTGATTTTCGGAAATGTTTAAACCAACCTTAACTGGATAATTTGGTTGTACAGGTTTTACCATATTTGGATTAGAACTTTGACTCAAGATTGTCACAGCAGACTGAGCCATGTCATTCCCTATTGTGTTCATAAGTGTATGGGATGTTGTCGCTGGAGGAAGCGCACGGGCACAGTTATTTGTGGAAAGTGAAGTAGAGCAAGATGGAACATCATCAGTAATGATAGATGGCGCAGTTCCCGTTTCCACAGTGCGTATACTATAACCAGAAGCAGACAACTTATTATTTGTAGTAGTGGAAGGAAGTCCAACATGACAGGATGTTTTAGAAAGCAAGCCGGGTTAGGTTTGCTGTTGTTGATGTTGAAGCTTCATGTCATTTATCCCTGAATGCTGTCTAAGAAAAGGCTGAAGCATGCCTGATTGTCGACTGAATTAGTTCTCACGCAATCACAGGTGAAATATCAAAAGCTTTCTGGTAGCACTCATAGGCAGCTGTATAATTTCCATTCAAATCATGTTCAAAATTATCTTTTCTAACCCTAGAGTGCTTGTTCTCTTGTTTAACTTTGCAGAGGTCAGTGCTTGCAAGAAAGGGCGCCCTTGTGGAGCCAAGAATATGTGTCGATGGCGACGAAGCAGCCGTGAGGGTCTGCATATGAGCTCTTGAGCGCTCATGTGCCTCTACTGCTTTTTGTTGGTTTTTAATCTGTTCTTCTCGAGTCCTCTCAAATGTATCATAATTCCCTTTATAAGTGGTTAGCTTTTGGTTTTGTAAGTGAATTATATCAGTAACTACCGTGTTTAAAAATTCTCTAGCATGAGAAACAACAATAAATGTTTTTGGCCATTTCCTTCATCATCTTCCTATGCTTTTTTCATACTTCAATTGTTTCTTCACAAAGAGTTTTTTTTGGTACTCAAACTCGTCCAGATATGCTTCCTTCTAAGCTCTAGAAAGGTTTCTGAGCTGGGCTTTTGTCAAAGGTTTAAATGGTGGCAAGTCATCAGGGTCTGTTTCATTACCAGAATCTCATGGTTCATCAAGATCGTCATCGAGATTGTCCTCGTCACTAAATTGCTCCTCTGGAAACTTTAATTGCGGTCTTGACTGCAGAAGGGATGACAAAAGAAATGGTAATGGTTGCATTCTTGCACGAGCTGTGTAAGGTTTTTCAGGTTGACTGTCTTGTAACTTAAGTAGAGCATTTGCTTCAGCCAGAATTATTTACGTAAAAGATAAGAGCAACAGATGAGGTTTCCAAACCTGCCCCTTAGGCAACACTCGTTGGCCGACCGTATTAATTCTGCATGCAGAGTAGTTCTCCACCAATGATATAGGATTCATGAGACGCATATCACCAGCTGCTTGTCGAATGGCTAGCTGCACAATATGAGAGCGCTGTGTGACAAACATGTCATAACTGGAAGGAGTACCGTGGCCGAAATGTAGCGAAATCAATTAGAGGCATAAAAGTGTCACATTCAAAGCTTGTGTGAATTTTTGTGATGTGGATAGCTTCACATTCTGGTGCATTGAGAGCGTCTCTAAATATCTCACCACCCCCAATACCAAATATTTTCTCAATCGATGTACAATAAGGAGAAGCAGCTAAAAGTTCCAATGCAGAAGACATACTTCCACATATAATTCTTTTGGAAATGCAGTGCAATCGATATGAAATTGAGGCGTGAAATTTTGAAATAGTGATGAGCTAAGAGTGAGTGAGGATGGAGCTTTGTGTTCTGATTTGAAATAGTTGGGATTGGGATTCTTGGGGTTTGGGTGAATTGAGATTGGTCCAAACTCCCACTTTGTAAATTTGTAAGCTTATGACTTGTAATAATTATAACGTTTATGTGAATGAAAATAGATAACGTCGTGGCATAACCAAACTCGTCCTCTTGTATGTTAAACCTTCAAATATTCACGTGATGAAGTTCTTTATTCATATGCCATGTAAACGGATGATCATGATTGAATGAATGAATACGTGGAATTTCTTGAATATAAATGGAAAATTTTCCAATGTGAATAAAGAGATATGAATAAAAATTCGAATATAAAATGTGGAAATATGAATATGAAATGGAGGATATGGATGAAATTTCTTTGAATCATGAATGAATGAAAAAATGAATATGCATGATGACCCAAAATAAAATATTTTGCACTTGACACATGATTTACTCGAAAGGGGGGTGAAAACTGGTTATAAGACAAATGACAGATGAATAATCACCTCGATAAAATTGGAACGAAAGATGAAACATGAGGTTCACTTGATTCTAACAAATGAAAGAGTTTTCAAATATCGCATGGCTAAGGAGATTAATCATCTTATACCAAAAATCAAGAAACAAAGCCCAAAAGACAAACATGGACTAGTCGTGAAGAAAGAATGCAAACGAGTGATTGATGGGGAAAAATTTTCAGGGCCAAAATCGGGGTATGATAGTTGCCCCTATTTAAACATCCTCCACTATACCATGGAGACCCAGATTTTGAACCTGAAAAATGAAAATGCTATGATATGAGTGCATGGATGCAGGATTATTTATTTTTGAATTTATCTGTTAGGGATACGGAGATGCTACTAGACAGACCAATCTGTGGGGAATGCTGATGGCCCACAGAGAAACAGGCAAACAATGCAAAACCAAACTCGATGGGGATAACAATCCTGCTGGAGAGTCAGACACACCCATGAGGGTACTCCAAGTGAAAGTTGACAAATGACACTTAGAACACAAGATATTTCGTCAGTAAGTTCACACATGACTCACTAATACTTGAATATTTTGAGAAAATTTCCACAACAAGTTCATACATGACTTGACGACACTGGAATAATCAAAGAGAAAGATTCTTCAAAACAGGTTCAGACATGACCTGGTAATACTGGAATAAAAGCTCAACAGCAGGTTCATACATGACCTGACAATGCTGGGGAATATCAAGAAGTTCTGACAGCAATTTCAGACATGACCTAACAACATCATAAAAATCAAAGAGAGTGTATCAACAAGTTTATACATGACCTGATGACGACTTGAACATTCTTGACAAATCTAGAAATCTCTTACAAGAAAATCATCGGATCAAAAATTCTAGAAATTACTGTCAATGAAGGAGTCAAAATGACCACTTCCTGTAAGACCCTAATTTTGACCCTAAGATCCCTCATGGCATCATAGCATTGCATTTACATTGCCTCAAGGATCATAAGCATCTTAGCTCCTTACCTTTGGGTGGGACCTCTTGTGAGTTGGTTTGAGATCACCAAGCATGCTTGAATTGTATATTATTGCTTTTCTCATTTGATCTACTAACCAAAAGCACAAAAATATGTCACTAACATTTCTTGTTTGTAGCTTGAGCAGTCACAAGGTCAAAAGCTTCTAGGAGACCCTATGTGCATTGATATGGCCAAAACAAGATGAAAGCAAACATGGCAATGGTTCCCAAAGCTCTCATCCATCAAATATGCCCCCCAGGTATCTCAATTCATCATTTTGATCAAAGCAAATCAAAGGGTCTGAGACTTGTTTCCCAAGGAAACCTTAATTCATTTGTTCATCCATTGTTCCTTGCTCATGAAGCAACCTCAACCTTTGGTCAAATGAGAGCAAGTGAAGTTATTTAATTCATCATTTCATGCATATTTGAACTTATTTGAGTGTCCTCAATCATCAATTCATCAAGATATGAGGTTTGGACTTGAGAAGTTGATCAGTCAATTCATCTGACTATTTTGAAATACACTGAGACCTAACTTTTTATGTGTTGGTCAAATGGAGATTACCCCAAGATCTAAAATGTTCTTAAGGACAATACGAACAACTTTCATGTTCATTAAAAATTGATTTGAGACTTGGAAGGTCATCATCTATTCCAAGACATTATAGGTCATTTTGACTGAAACTCTAATTTTGGGTCAACTTCCCAATGACATAACTCATTCATTTTTTATGATTTTTAGGTGAGATAAAATGTATTGGAAAGATTAAGATGTCTACTTCAAATGTTATGTTGAGAAAAATTGCAAAATCTCAAAAGAAATACATTTGATAATGCAAAACATTATAGGTCACTTTGGACCAAATGCATTGAAATGTGAAAAAGTCCAACTTCAAGTGCCCATACCTTCTTCATAAAAATCCAAATTATGCAAAATTTAAGTTCAAATTGATTTCCTTGAAAATATATACAACTTTCATGTTGAAGATTTTGTCATTTGGAGCTTGTATCGTTGAGACAGAAGGGCTTGAACTTTGGCCAATTTTGAAAATATCACATATGCATGTTTTATACTCTACATTTCAAGTTCAATTTTCACTAATTTCCAAGGCCCAAATGGAGTTTTGATCAACATAATATTTGTTCCTTATGCAATAAGCTTTCCATACATTACTCATAAGGTGGCATTTCAATTTTGGACATGGCATTTTCGAAGACTTGAATGTAATAGTGCATTTTTGGAAAATCATTTCAATTACCATGCATGAGCTCATACAATCCAATCTGCACGTCCATTCTACTTACATCATGCATAAGCTTTCATTTCCAGTGGAATTGGGCCCTCCATGCGCCTGTACAGGCCCATGCATGGAGGCCCTTTCCATTCATGCAAGTTTTGATTCATGCATTCATCATTGCTTCAGCTATAAATACAATGCCTTGGCCTCTCATTTTAGCAACCTGAAGGCGCCCCAATTGCGGCTGAATTGAAATCCTAGCCATCACTAAAGGAACTATTTCATTTCTCTTCAAATTTTTCAGATCTGAAATTTGATTTCATTGATCAATCTTCAGATCTCAAAGTTCCTAAACCTTCTCCTCTTGATCCATAGTGCCTATTGTTAGCAAAAGCATCCACAGATCTTGACTCAAAGCCTTGCAATTCAAAGGTTTACTTCAACTGTTATTTGCTTCGAACCAGCTTGTATATTGCTCTATTTGCTTTGTTCTTATGTGATCTGAAGTCCTCTGCATAGACGCAACATTGCTATGCTTTCAATTTTTGAAAATCATGAAGTTCATATGAACACCACAGAATTTCCACTTCTGATTTCTCTAAATCTAGGGATCTAGGATAGAATTGAGTGGCACAGGGGTGATGTACATCACCCCAACTTTCGAATGATGCCTGGATCGTGCATTTTGGTTGCCATGTTTTCCTCTGCAATTTTTGAACCTCGTCGGAGCTGGCCGGAGAAGACGGTGGCGCTGGCCACCGTCTGTTCTCCAGATTCAATCAGAGCCTTCCATTTCATTTTCCATATTGAATCTTAGCCGTGCCTTGTTATGACTTACAATAATGCCACATGTGATGCATTGACTAAGGAACATGGTAGACGCGCGTGTTTAGGCCTCATGATTTGCCAGCTCAATTAATGAGCTCAGATCCAATGGCTCACGCTTTTTTCTCTTTTTCTAATTTTTGATTTTATTTTCTTTTATTTCTTTTAGTTCCATTTTATTTCTAAAATTCATATCTCTCTCATTATTGGTCCAAAAAATGTGAGACCAATTTCATTGTTCTCCTTTTAATTTCTACTTTCTAAAAATGATTTTTAATATTTTTTATTTTATCATTTGATATTTTTTTGTAATTTTCTCTTTTTTGGTTATTTTTAATTCATTTAAAATAGTTTTTGATATCCAAAAAATACAAAAATATTTTTCCAACCTATTTGAATGATGATAGATCTATGAAAAATATTCTCATCAATTTATTAATTGATTTGAGATTTATTTGAGATTTTAGTTCAATTAGGTTATTTTTATGCATTTTTAATTGATTTAAAATAGTTTCTGACTTCTAAAAATGCTGAAATTTTTTGCCAAACTTTGTTTGATCTTGTTGAACTTGGGATAATTCACTTGACTTTTCAAAGTTGATTTGAAGTGAGTTTGAAGTTTGACATTTCTTTATTATTTTAATTCAAGTTTTATTTTAATATTAAAAAATGCTAAAAAGATTTTATTTGTTTGTTGACTTCTAATCTTCATTTTGCTTTTATTTTCTATTGTTTGACCTTGATCTTCTCTATCTTTGGTCAACACTTGTTGATTAATACATACCATATCCATTAATGCACTTTAATTCTTCATCTTCTTCTTCTTCTTCTTCTTATTTTTCTTTTTTTGATCAATGAGTTAAAGATTGGTGGTTAGCATTGATACATGGAGTTTTAATATTCCTTGACTCAAATCTAATTCATCTTGATCATGGATCAAGTGAATGGCTTTGCATTAAGGATAGGTTTCTTCCTAAATCATGCAAAGAACCTAAATCAATACAAGATCATTTCTCACCTTCTTTTTTGACATGACAAGTTGATGGAGTTTAATTCACTAATCAAGACCTCTAACTTGTGTTGTTTCCTACATTATTATTGATCGGCCTCAGTAGTTGTGACTTCTACATAAGTCCAATTACGATTGCTTAACATAGCGCTAAATTTGCCTTATGACACACTAACTATTAACACTAACCATTAACTATTAACATTTAATTATTGCTCTTTACATTTATGCAATTTACTATTCTTGTACATATTATTCATTTGCTTTTTCCTTTGCTCATTTGAGCACATGTTTATGTTAATGCAATTTGCCTTTTTCTCACTTGAGCACATAATTGTGTATATATTATTGTGCTTATGTTTTGTTTTGATTGTTGTGGACCAAAATGCAAAGAAATGGACAAATGGACTTAGTTTCTAGGACTTTCCCTATGCAAATTGGAGTAAAAGGACCTTAATGTTGAAGATGGATTAGAAGAACCAAATCTCTAAACTCACTTTTGTCCATTCTTGATTGGCTTTATAAAACTCTTTGATGTGTGTGCTTTTGTGCTAGGGGATCCTATATGAGCTCAAATTGAAGAACTATTGCCATGTTCATCCAAAGTGAAAGATACAAGAGACATTGGGGATCTTCTAAGAGCATGTTTGATTATGTTGATTGCTTGAGCTTACCAATTATTTTGCTTGCATATTCCAAAGGATGGGAGCTACTTGGATCATCAATATGATCTCAAGAGAGGAACTCCATTTGTGGTCTTGTTTCTTATCCCTCATCTCTTGTATGATTAGGACTTTAGCCATTCTTCTTCTTCCCTCCACTCTAACCCAAGCCAAAACTTTTGTGCAAACATTTAACATTTGTTTTCAAACATTAGAAACCTAAGCCTTATGCTTTTGATTTTCAAACTTTCTTTTCATAACACTTATTTTGAATTGAATCCTAAGTCAACTTTGACCATATTTTGCAAATACTTTTCATTGGTAAATATAACTCATTCAAATACTTTTGTGGTTTCAATGGCCACTTCTCTTAATCAAACTTTTTTCATAACCTTTAGCTATTAGGTTTGAGTTATACTTGAGGAAGATGTAATACTCACCTATATCCTTAGTGATGGACAATGAGTCTTCCATGCTTATTATAGGGTTAACCCCTCACTAGCATGTTGAAGCTATCCTCACATGGTAGATTTGTGGTTTTTAGGTTGATTTTTCTCCCTTGGATAACAAAAGACCTTAAGGCTTTTGGACCAATCAATTCACCAACTCATTTTTAAGGTTTTTACCCCAAACTACGAGGTTTTGATCCTAATCTCTTGTAAGATGGTACGTAGGCAATGGGTTTATCCATCCAAACACAAACTGTAAATAACTTGTCTATTCTCTTCTCATCTCTTCTATCATGTTTGCACAAACAATTTTTCACAAAATACCAACCTTGCAACAAATGTGAAAAGGGCTCCTTAGGAGTACCTAGGATGTTTTGGGTGCTTAAAACCTTCCCATTGCATAACCAACCCCCTTACCCCGATCTCTGACATTTTTACTAGTTTTTGATTCGATAAAACTTTTAGGTTTTTGTTCTCTTTCTAACCATTCCTTGGATAAATAGAAGTGCGGTGGTGACTCGACTTGTATGGTTTACCTTGGATTTAGTCAATATCTCTAATGGTAACGAATACCCCGCTACAGAAAAGTGGCGACTCTGCTGGTGACATTTGCCTAGTGGGTTTTGCCTACTTTTCATATTTGTTGTATTGTTGTGTATATTATTTTTGTGACATATTTATGTGCAATTTGGGATTACTGTATTGTATGTAATGATTGAATTGCTTGAATATTAATTCCTTGTATGCTTGGTGATCTTTGTGAGATGAGTTCTATACCCGAACTCGAGTGCACTTAGGGTAGGAGAATGGCATAATATTGTTGACTTGTGTGGAGTTATTCCTTAGCAAGTTGACTTGCAAGCCCATTCACTTGGTGGAGGTCATGTTGGGATCAATAATGTCACACAAGTAGTTGTGGTTAGACATTACTCTTTCCAATATAGACTTTAGAAGCCAAGGACCTAGTTTACCAAGCCCATCTTGGCCTATTCTTAGGATGTAGTGCGAAAGTCGTTCAAGTGTAAGATTTGATACGATTGTTACGCGATACTACACTCATAAGAGTCTCTCTTGAGAATATTTTTGGAATACGAGTAGTCGTTTA
Source organism: Lathyrus oleraceus (assembly GCF_024323335.1). Lineage (NCBI taxonomy): Eukaryota > Viridiplantae > Streptophyta > Magnoliopsida > Fabales > Fabaceae > Lathyrus > Lathyrus oleraceus. Next base: position 382,965,561 of record NC_066582.1, on the reverse strand, counting down.
TTCGATAATATCTGAAAGATGGGATGATGACTATGGGAACCTCTTGTAGAACATGTTTGGCAGGTTTAAACCCTAGTACACTCCCTTTGGGTGGTTCTTAACCGAGACTCCATGCTCGTGACTTGCAACAAACCCTTGATTCATGATTGATCCGTTCTTGTATCCTTAATATCAATGGAACTTGGGTGTTGATAAGGTGTAAACCATAATCCACCAAAATGGATGATTGATGTTAAGAATGACATGATTCATCCCATGACCTTTGTTTGGTGTGCTTTGCTTGATCCTTGAGTGTGATTGTTGCATTCATGCACCCATTTGCATCCATATCATCAATAATGAGAAAATTTTCAAGGAACTTAAGAGATCTATTTGCAAATTTTCAGACATGGAAAGACAAAGAAGGAATACAAAGAAGTACAGTTTCAGACAACCCGACTTAAAAGAGCTAAGGAATTTGACATCCTATGTATTAGATCCCTTGGGTTTCAAGGCTCGTTTTGGGAAGCTTCTATCTATTCTGAATACTCAAGTGGACGAAGGATTGATGAGTGTATTGGTGCAGTTCTATAATCCCTTGTACCGTTGCTTCACATTTCCGGATTTCCAGCTTTTGCCCACGCTTGAGGAGTATGCCTACCTCGTGGGTATACCTATTCTAGACCAGTTGTCGTTCAGTGGCTTAAAGAGTGTTCCTACTTCTCAAGAGATAGCTGATATATTGCATATAGATGAATCTCTGGTTGGTGCTCATATGACTACCAAAGGTGGAATTCAAGGTCTCCCTTCTGAGTTCCTCATTGCTCAAGCTACTATGTATGGGAAGGCCATGAGTGAGGACACCTTTGAGGCCATATTTGTACTTCTCATCTATGGGCTAGTGTTATTCCCCAACATCGACAAGTTTGTGGATGTGAACGCATTAGGATTTTCTCTACTCTTAATCCTGTTCCGACTCTGTTGGGTGAAACTTACTTTTCTTTTCATATGAGAAATGCAAAGGGTGGTGGTACCATTGTGTGTTGTTTGCCTCTGTTGTACAAGTGGTTTAATTTGCACTTGCCACAGACGGTCGCCTTCAAGGAGAATAAAGGATATCTACGGTGCTCTACGAGACTTATGTCTCTCACTAATGATGATATCTCTTGGTACAACCGTGTATATGATGGTGTGCAGATTATTGACTCTTTTGGTGAATTCTCCAATGTGCCTCTTCTTGGTACATGTGATGGGATTAACTACAACCCTATTTTGGCACGTCGTCAGCTTGGTTTCCTCCTAAAGGATAAACCTAATAATATTCTGTTAGAGGGAGTGTTCTTTCAGGAGGGTAAAGATCCCCAAGGCTTGAAGGGCAGGATGGTCCGCGCTTGGCGCAAGATCCATAGGAAGGGAAGGAAGGAGCTAGGTCTGAAGAACTGTATCGCTTTGGAATCCTATACCTCTTGGGTTAGGAGAAGAGCTTCCGAGTACCTCATGCTTTACGAGTATCCGAGACCTACACCTTTGGTTATGGCTGGGCCTTCAACCCTCCCTGACCAAGGAGTAGAGGAGTTGAGAGACGAAGACCGTTCACGTCCCTGGATCCGTGAACGAGAAGAGTTGCTTCAGCAGATCAGAGAGAAGGATGCTTTGATAGAGTTTCTTAAGCACCAGGTTATATACGGTCCTGATGATGCATTGACTTCTCTACTTCCTCAGTCTTCCAAGTTTTGGAAGAGGAAGTACGATCGACTCGCCAAAGAGAAGGCAGATATGGAGGCAGCCTATGAGAGGGAGGTGAAGAGGCTTCGTGCATCTTATCTTCCAGTCTCCAGAGCTTTAGACGATTGTTTCTAGGGTTCCATAGGATGTTCATTTTCCTTCTCGCTTGTATTGTATTTGGTTACCAAGACTGTACTTCTTTGGTGTAAAAATATTTTCCAGATATTATTGATATGATGTTTCCATAAATGTCTAAATGATTAATATTTTCAATATTTGCAAATAGGACTCTAAAGTTCCTCTGATATAAAAAGTTAAATCATATGCATTGCATGCATCATGTGCATAAGCAGGTTTTGCTCCAGGCTTCTTGTTCTATGGTCTAACTCTGTATTCTTCATTTATTTTGAAGACAAGCTGACTCACCGGTACTACACCCGGGCCAACGCATCAAGACTAATGGATCATTTGGAACAAGAGAATCGTGAGCTTAAGAGGAAGTAGCCAGATTGACTGCCCTGATGGAGTCATTCATGGCTGCCCAAAGCCAGTCATCTCCGACACCTTCAACTCCTCCCCAGAGGACAGTCATCTCCGAGATTATCTCTTCAACTGTGCCTGCGGCCAGCGCCCACTTCGCACCAACAGCCATGCCACCCGGGTTTCCATGGAGGATGCCTTCCAACATCATGTCTAAGGGTCCTGCACCCACCTTTGCTTCTCTGCCGACATCTAGCCCGATCATCGTTGTTCCTCCTCCTATCGTGCACACTATGCCCAGGGTAGACGACACCATCTATCATTCTGAGCCGTCCGAGGGCCCAGATGTCTATGAAAAGATGGATGCTATGAATGACCAATTTCTTGAGCTCCGCAAGGAATTGAAAACTCTCCAAGGAAAAGACCTTTTCGGCAAGTCTGCTGCTGAACTCTGTTTGGTCCCTAATGTCAAAATCCCTATGAAGTTCAAGGTACCTGAATTTGAAAAGTACAAGGGAAATACTTGCCCTTTCAGCCACCTGGTCATGTTTGCCAGGAAAATGTCGACTCAGACCGACAATGACCAACTTCTCATTCACTACTTCCAGAACAGTTTGTCCGGTGTTGCCCTAAGATGGTATATGGGCTTGGATAGCGCGAACATCCGATCCTTCAATGACCTTGGTGAGGCCTTCGTCAAGCAATACAAGTATAACGTGGATATGGCTCCCGATAGGGATCAATTGAGAGCCATGTCCCAGAAGGACAAGGAAACTTTTAAAGATTACGCCCAAAGGTGGCGAGAGGTAGCAACACAGATTGTGCCCCCGCTGGAGGAGAAGGAAATGACCAAGATCTTTCTGAAGACCTTGAGTTCTTTTTATTACGAGCGGATGATTGCCAGCGCTCCTTCTGACTTCACCGAGATGGTGAACATGGGGATGCGTCTGGAAGAGGGAGTCAGGGAAGGGAGCCTGACCAGAGAAGAAGGCTCTTCTGCCAAACGGTATGGGACGTTTGGAAAGAAGAAAGATGGCGAGGCACATGTTGTGACCTCCCATGTGAAACCAAGAAGACCCTCGGTGAGGAGGAAGACCGTGCGTCCTGCCGGTAACCAGCATCAGGTGGCTCACATAGCACCTGTTTTTAGAGACAATCAGCAGTATCAGCATCACAATAATAATCAGCAACAACAACATCTGCAATATCACCAACAACAGCACTGTCCGCAACAGCAGGCCTACCAGCCTCGAAATAGTAATCAAGCCAGTACAAGTTACGAGAAGAAGAGGGTCACCTTCGATCCTATCCCCATGACATATGCAGAATTATATCCCTCTTTGATAGAAAGGAAGTTGATTACTCCACGAGACCAACCGGCTATACCTACCAACCCTCAGTGGTGGTATAAGCCCGAATTACACTGTGTTTATCATTCCGGTGCTCCCGAACATGACGTGGAAAACTGCTACCCATTGAAGACCAAGGTTCAAGACCTTGTGAGATGTGGTATTTTGTGTTTCGAGGATGTAGGTCCTAATGTAAAGAAGAACCCATTGCCCGAGCATGGGAAATCTGTCAATATGGTCAAGGGCTGTCCTGGTAAATACAAAGTCAAATATGTCAGCCATATTCGACAATCTCTGGTCGAGATACATAGACTGCTAGGTGAGTACAGTCATTACAAGCACGACCATAATAGATGCCGAGTTTGCACTGTCAATCAAAGAGGATGTCGCCAAATCCGCAAAGATGTTCAAGAAATGTTGGATGAAGGAGTCATTGAGATACTTCAGAACAGAAATGTTGATGAAGACGCTGATGAAGTCAATGTAGTTTCTCCGGTATTTCGGATCCCTGAGCCTGTTGTCATCAAGTACGATAGTAGCAAGCGAAAGGCTTCTCCTTCTTTGACCATTAAGCCAGCTGGCCCTGTGCCATATTCTTCTGAGAAGGCGGTTCCCTATCGCTACAATGCTGTAGCATTAGAGGATGGGAAAGAGGTGCCCCTTCCCTCTACCTATGTTGTTAATATTACCGACGTCAGCGGCCTGACCTGTAGCGGTCGTGTCTTCTCGGGTTCACCGAAACCTCAAGCTGATGTGGCTGATTATGCTGAACGCCCGTTTGGGACTGCTGTGAATGCTCCGAATCCGACACTTGTTGCCAAACCTACCTCTACAATGAAAACTCCTGTCTCTGTTGGCCAGAGTGGCAATGCGAAAGAAGACTGTGATGAGATGCTGAGGCTCATCAAAATAAGTGAGTACAACATTGTAGATCAGCTTCTACAGACGCCATCCAAGATCTCTGTACTATCCTTGCTGATGAATTCAGAACCACACCGAGAAGCTCTGCAGAAGGTGTTGGATGTGGCGTATGTAGATCATGACGTCACAATAGAACAATTCGACATTATTATTGCAAACATCACCGCTTGTAACAACTTGAGTTTTTGTCATGCGGAACTTCCCGAGGAGGGAAGAGACCACAACTTGGCATTACACATATCTATGAGCTACAAAGATGATGCCATGTACAATGTGCTGGTGGACACTGGGTCATCGTTGAATGTGTTGCCAAAGTCCACTCTTGTGAAATTGTCATATCAGGGGCCTCCCATGAGGCAGAGTGGAGTGGTGGTGAAAGCTTTCGATGGGTCCCGTAAAATGGTGATTGGAGAGGTTGAACTCCCAGTCAAGAATGGGCCGAGTGATTTCCAGATCACCTTCCAGGTTATGGATATTCACCCATCGTATAGCTGTCTGTTGGGCAGACCATGGATTCACGAGGCAGGCGCCGTGACATCCACCCTACACAAGAAATCGAAGTTTGTCAAAAACAAGAAGCTGGTGGTGGTAGGGGGAGAAAAGGCTCTCCTGGTTAGCCATTTGTCTTCCTTCTCTTATATAGACGCTGAGGGTGAAGTTGGAACTCCGTTCCAAGCTTTATCTATTGCTAAGCCTATTAAGAAAGGAACTTCTTCATTTGTGTCCTATAAAGATGCTAAGTTGGCCATTTAGCATGGTACAACTGCTGGATTGGGGCAAATGATTAAGCTGGAAGACAACAAATCCCGGGCTGGCATAGGGTATTCTTCTGGTGTCTTCAACAAGCATGGGTTGTTCAAGAATGGTGGATTCATCCACACCGGTCAAGATGAGGAAGCTGCTGCCATTTTGGAAGAGGATGCAGAGGAAGATTCTGGCGACTTTGTCATCCCTGGAGGGGTCTGCAATAATTGGGTCGCTGTTGATATTCCAACAGTTATCCATAAGTCAAAGTAATGTTCATCGTTTTTAAAAACCCTCCTCCCATGCCAAAAGGAGGAGTGATGACATTGTTGGCTCATAAATACAATGATATTTTCATTCAATAAATTCATGTTAAATGTTTGTTTTTCCAATTATTTTCACTTTTTGTTTTTTGCATGAAATTGGTGATCACATAAAACCCTAAAAAATAAAATAAAATCAATCTTTTCATCTGCATAATGATTTGCCTTGTTTGAATTCTAATATCTCTTTTATATCCAAAATCATTATGCAGGTTGATCAAACCCATTGAACATAATGATCCAACACCATCTCCCAACTTTGAATTCCCTGTATTTGAGGCGGAAGAAGATGATGTTAAAGAGATTCCTGACGAGATTACCCGTCCGTTTGAGCATGAAGAGAAGATCATTCAACCGCATCTTGAGAATCTGGAAACAATCAACTTGGGGTCTGAAGATTGTGTGCGAGAAGTGAAGATAGGGGCACTCTTGGAAGAATCTGTCAAAAAGGGGTTAATTGAGTTTCTACGAGAATATGTCGATGTCTTTGCCTGGTCATATGAAGACATGCCTGGTCTGGACACTGATATCATGCAACATTTCCTGCCTTTGAAGCCTGAGTGCGTGCCTGTGAAGCAGAAGCTCAGAAGAACTCATCCCGATATGGCAGTGAAGAATAAAGAGGAAGTTCAGAAGCAAATTGATGCAGGGTTTCTGGTGACTTCTACATATGCTCAATGGGTGGCCAACATCGTGCCCGTGCCTAAAAAAGATGGAAAAGTCTGAATGTGTGTGGACTATAGAGACTTGAATAAAGCTAGTCCGAAAGATGATTTCCCTCTACCACATATTGATATGTTGGTAGATAATACAACTAAATTCAATGTTTTCTCGTTTATGGATGGATTTTCCGGATATAACCAAATTAAGATGGCACCCGAGGATATGGAGAAGACAATATTCATCACACCTTAGGGAACATTTTGTTATTGAGTGATGCCCTTCGGTTTGAAGAACGCCGGGGCCACGTATCAACGAGCTATGACTACCTTGTTTCATGATATGATGCATAAGGAGATCGAGGTATATGTTGATGATATGATTGCAAAGTCAAGAACGGAAGTTGAACATGTAGAACACTTGTTGAAGCTTTTTCAGCGTTTGAGGAAGTATAAGCTTCGTCTGAATCCTAACAAGTGTACATTTGGAGTCCGTTCCGGCAAGTTATTGGGCTTTATTGTCAGTGAAAGAGGTATTGAGGTTGATCCCGCAAAGGTCAAAGCAATACAAGAGATGCCTGCGCCCAAAACTGAGAAGCAAGTCCGAGGTTTTCTTGGCCGCTTGAATTATATTTCCAGATTCATATCCCACATGACTGCACATGTGCGCCGATATTCAAGCTCCTCCGGAAAGATCAATCTCATGATTGGATCGAGGATTGCCAAAAGGTCTTTGACAATATTGAAGAGTATTTGTCTGAACCTCCGATTCTGTCTCCACCTGTGGAAGGGAGACCATTGATTATGTATCTGACTGTTCTTGAAGACTCAATAGGTTGTGTCCTTGGTCAGTAAGACAAATTAGGGAAGAAAGAGTATGCTATCTACTACCTGAGTAAGAAGTTCACCGAGTGTGAGTCTAGATACTCAATGCTCGAGAAGACATGTTGTGCTTTGGCTTGGGTTGCTAAGCGCTTACGCCAGTATATGTTGAATCATACGACTTGGTTGATATCCAAAATGGATCCAATCAAGTATATCTTTGAGAAGCCTGCTTTAACTGGGAGGATTGCCCGTTGCCAGATGTTGTTATCTGAGAATGATATTGAGTATCGAGCTCATTAGGCGATAAAAGGTAGTATCTTGGCTGACCACTTGGCACATCAACCAATTGAGGATTATCAGTCAGTTCAGTATGACTTCCCAGATGAGGAGATTCTGTATTTGAAAATGAAAGATTGCGATGAGCCTACGCTCGATGAAGGGCCATAGCCTGGTTCCCGATGAAGCAGTGATTATTACTCCTCAGGGCACACATTTTCCTTTTACAGCAAGGCTAACTTTCAAATGCACGAATAATATGGCGGAGTATGAGGCCTGTATTATGGGATTGGAAGAATGTATTGATCTTAGGATCAAGCATCTTGATGTTTATGGTGATTCAGCCCTTGTTGTTAATCAGATTAAGGGTGAATGGGAGACGAATCAGCCTGGCCTCATCCCATATAGAGATTATGCAAGGAGGATTTCAACATTCTTTACTGAAGTTGACTTCCATCATATCCCTCGAGATGAGAATCGGATGGCAGATGCTCTTGCTACACTTGCTTCAATATCATTGTGATGCGCTTGGACAGACCAGCTCATGTATTTGCAGTAGAGGAGGTGCAAGATGATAAGCCATGGTATTATGATATCAAGTGTTTTCTTCGGAGCCAGATTTACCCGCCTGGGGCATCTGTGAAAGATAGAACGACTTTGAGGAGATTATCTGAAAGTTTCTACCTCAATGGCGATGTGCTTTATAAGAGGAATTTTGACATGACTTTGAGGAGATTATCTGAAAGTTTCTACCTCATGATTTGCTCAATTAATGAGCTCAGATCCAATGGCTCACGCTTTTTTCTCATTTTCTAATTTCTGATTTTATTTTCTTTTATTTCTTTTAATTCCATTTTTTTGTAAAATTCATATCTCTCTCATTATTGGTCCAAAAAATGTGAGACCAATTTCATTCTTCTCCTTTTAATTTCTACTTTCTAAAAGTGATTTTTAATATTTTTTATTTTATCATTTGATATTTTTTAGTAATTTTATCTTTTCTGGTTATTTTTAATTCATTTGAAATAGTTTTTGATATCCAAAAAATACAAAAATATTTTTCCAACCTCTTTGAAGGATGATAGATCTATGAAAAATATTCTCATCAATTTATTAATTGATTTGAGATTTATTTGAGATTTTAGTTCAATTAGGTTATTTTTATGCATTTTTAATTGATTTAAAATAGTTTCTGACTTCTAAAAATGCTGAAATTTTTTGCCAAACTTTGTTTGACCTTGTTGAACTTTGGATAATTTACTTGGACTTTTCAAAGTTGATTTGAAGTGAGTTTGAAGTTTGACCTTTCTTTATTATTTTAATTCAAGTTTTATTTTAATATTAAAAAATGCCAAAAATATTTTATTTGTTTCTTGACTTCTAATCTTCATTTTGCTTCTGTTTTCTATTGTTTGACCTTGATCTTCTCTATATTTGGTCAACACTTGTTGATTAATACATACCATTTCCATTAATGCACTTTAATTCTTCATCTTCTTCTTCTTCTTCTTTTTCTTTTTTTGATCAATGAGTTAAAGATTGGTGGTTAGCATTGATACATGGAGGTTTAATCTTCCTTGATTCAAATCTAATTCATCTTGATCATGGATCAAGTGAATGACTTTGCATTATGGATAGGTTTCTTCCTAAATCACGCAAAGAACCTAAATCAATACAAGATCATTTCTCACCTTCTTTTTTGGTATGGCAAGTTGATGGAGTTTGATTCACTAATCAAGACCTCTAACTTGTGTTGTTGCCTACATTATTATTGACCGACCTCAGATAGTTGTGACTTCTACATAAGTCCAATTACGATTGCTTAACATAGCGCTAAATTTGCCTTATGGCACACTAACTATTAACACTAACCATTAACTATTAACATTTAATTCTTGCTCTTTACATTTATGCAAATTACTATTCTTGTACATATTATTCATTTGCTTTTTCCTTTGCTCATTTGAGCACATGTTTATGTTAATGCAATTTGCCTTTTGCTCACTTGAGCACATAAAAGTGTATATATTATTGTGCTTGTGTTTTGTTTTGATTGTTGTGGACCAAAATGCAAAGAAATGGACAAATGGACTTAGTTTCTAGGACTTTCCCTATGCAAATTGGAGTAAAAGGACCTTAATGTTGAAGATGGATTAGAAGAACCATATCTCTAAACTCACTCTTGTCCATTCTTGATTGGCTTCATAAAACTCTTTGATGTGTGTGCTTTTGTGCTAGGGGATCCTATATGAGCTCAAATTGAAGAACTATTGCCATGTTCATCCAAAGTGAAACATACAAGAGACATTGGGGATCTTCTAAGAGCTTGTTTGATTATGTTGATTGCTTCAACTTACCAATTATTTTGCTTGCATATTCCAAAGGATGGGAGCTACTTGGATCATCAATATGATCTCAAGAGAGGAACTCCATTTGTGGTTTTGTTTCTTATCCCTCATCTCTTGTATCATTAGGAGTTTAGCCATTCTTCTTCTTCCCTCCACTCTAACCCAAGCCAAAACTTTTGTGCAAACATTTAACATTTGTTTTCAAACATTAGAAACCTAAGCCTTATGCTTTTGATTTTCAAACTTTCTTTTCATAACAATTATTTTGAATTGAATCCTAAGTCAACTTTGACCATATTTTGCAAATACTTTTCATTGGTAAATATAACTCATTCAAATACTTTTGTGGTTTCAATGGCCACTTCTCTTAATCAAACTTTTTTCATAACCTTTAGCTATTAGGTTTGAGTTATCCTTGAGAAAGATGTAATACTCACCTATATCCTTAGTGATGGACAATGAGTCTTCCATGCTTATTATAGGGTTAACCCCTCACTAGCATGTTGAAGTTATCCTCACATGGTGGATTTGTGGTGTTTTGGTTTAGTTTTCTCCTTTGGATAACAAAAGACCTTAAGGCTTTTGGACCAATCAATTCACCAACTCATTTTTGAGATTTTTACCCTGAACTACGAGGTTTTGATCCTAATCTCTTGTAAGATGGTACGTAAGCAATGGGTTTATCCATCCAAACACAAAATGTAAATAACTTGTCTAGTCTCTTCTCATCTCTTCAATCATGTTTGCACAATTTTTTTTCCACAAAATACCAACCTTGCAACAAATGTGAAAAGGGCTCCCTAGGAGTACCTAGGATGTTTTGGGTGCTTAAAACCTTCCCATTGCATAACCAACCCCATTACCCCGATCTCTGACATTTTTACTAGTTTTTGATTCGATAAAACTTTTAGGTTTTTGTTCGCTTTCTAACCATTCCTTTGGATAAATAGAAGTGCGGTGGCGACTCGACTTGTATGGTTTACCTTGGATTTAGTCAATATCTCTAATGGTAACGAATACCCCGCTACACTTCCCAGGAAGTTCCAGTTACACTTGGACTTCAAGGGCGTTGTTGACGACCAGACTGAAAGATACCATTTACAAATGGATTTGACAGATGATGGTGACAACCCACTTTAAAAGGATACCAGTTACAACTGGATTTCAACAAATGCTAGTGACAATCAGACTTTAAAAGGATACCAGTTACAACTGGATTTGACAGATGCTGGTGACAACCAGACTTTAAAAAGATACCAGTTACAACTGGATTTGGCAGATGCTAGTGACAACCAGATTTTTAAAATGATACCAGTTACAACTGGATTTCAAAATGTGCGTCAGTTACAACTGAACTTAACAGACAATGCCACTAACAATTGGACTTGTAAACAAAAATGGTGATAACCAGACTTATCATACCATTGACAAATGGATTTTATAGATAATGTCAGTTACAACTCTGATTGGGGATACCAATTACAACTGGATTTAAGATAAGACGCTGGTGACAACCAACCTTTAAAGAGATACTAGTTACAACTGGATTTTAACATTTGAGTGCCAGTTACAACTGGACTTAACAGATCATGCCAATAACAATTGGACTTGCAGACAATGCTGGTTACAACCAGATTTATCATACCATTTACAAATGGATTTTATCAAAGTTCCAGTTACAACTGTGCTTGAGGTACCAATTACGATTGGATTTGAGACAAGATGCTGGTGACAACCGGACTTTAAAGAGATACCAGTTACAACTGGATTTTAACATTCGAATGCCAGTTACAACTGAACATAACATGTGATGCCAATAACAATTGGACTTGACAAAAAAAGCTGGTGACAACCAGATTTAAAGAGATACCAGTTACAATTGGATTTCAATAGACGATGCCAATAACAATTGGGCTTAAAACAAATGCTGGTTACAACCAGACTTTAAAGGATACCAGTTACAACTGGATTTGGTCAAAGACACTGGTGACAACCAGACTTAACAGACGATGCCAGTAACAACTGGTCTTAGAGGTCAAGGGATACAATCAACAACGAGACCTGAGATTATGCAAATGAGCGCGAAGCACTTCGGGCTATGCATGATTTGGATTTTGCTTATATGCATGACGCATGAATAATCATGATATGCAAATGCTGACAATATGCATATTGGAGATTAAAGAAGGCTTTATGGAGGCACTGAATCCTCAACACCAATAACTCAACCGAAGGAGTGAGAAAAAATGCATCAAAGGGGATCCATCGAGCTGAATAGTTACAACTGGCCCAGGGAGAATGCTAAATCCGTGCTCTCTGGAGATATATGTTGATCATCCAAGAGAAGTCTTGCAACTTGCGACTTGCGGGGAAAGGCGAAAGGTTTCCTTTTTAATATTTCCACATGTCAAAGCAAAATTGTGTTTCTCCATATGTTGAAAAATTCTTTTTTGAGTTCAAAATTTCATTATTAACAAATAAATGACATTTTTCATAACAAAGAAAATCAGAGAAAAATAGCAGATGATAGAATTTGATAGGCAAACTTGTATTTATTCAAGAATGGTAGCACACAAATGGTGTAGCTCCATGGAATGTTACACATTGGAAAATGGCAACAGGGAAAGGTTTACATTGAACCACAATGACTACTACTATCCCTAATAACTATGACTTCACAAAACCTCGCTTTTGAAGGGAGTAACTGGACTGATCTTCCATCTTTAGCTCTTCTGTGTTGATCAGTGACAAACTGATGCAGTCTATGCCCTTTGTCCCTAATTTTTTCCTGGATCGCCCTTTCGGGTTTTCAATCCACCGGGACGCTCCTTTTTGCCTAAGCCGCCCTTTCAGGTTTTCAGCTTAGCGAGCTACCATTTTTTTACTATCCCTAACTTTTTCCTGGACCGCCCTTTCGGGTTTTGAGTCCATTGGAATTTGTTAGGTATAGTATCTTTTGACTGCATCAGAGTTCACAGGGTGAATGAGCTCTTCTCCATCCATATTTGTGAGAAATAGAGCACCTCCAGAGTATGCTCTCTTTACAACGTATGAGCCTTCATAATTTGGAGTCCACTTCCCACGTGAATCTTTGTGTATTGGCAAGATCTTCTTGAGCACGAGATCTCCTTCCTTGAACTCTCGAGGACGGACCTTTTTGTCAAACACTTTCTTGATTTGTTGCTGGTACAATTGTCCATGGTACAGTGCGGTCATACGCTTCTCATCAATGAGGTTAAGTTGATCATAGTTGTTCTGGATCCATTCAGCTTCGTCTAGCTTGGCCTTCATCAATATTCTCATTGATGGTATCTCTACTTCGACTGGGAGAACTGCTTCCATCCCATATTCTTATACATATTATTCATTTGCTTTTGCCCTTTGCTCATTTGAGCACATGTTTATGTTAATGCAATTTGCCTTTTGCTCACTTGAGCACATAATTGTGTATATATTATTGTGTTTGTGTATTGTTTTGATTGTTGTGAACCAAGTGCAAAAATGGACAAAAGGACTTAGATTCTAGGACATTCCCTATGCAAAAATGGAGTAAAAAGGACTTAATATTGAAGATGGATTAGAAGGAACAAATCTCTAAACTCACTCTTGTCCATTCTTGGTTTACATTGTGGAACTTTTTCATGTGTGTGCTTTTGTGCTAAGGATTCCTATATTAGCCAAAGTGAAGAACCACTGTTATGTGCATCTAAAGTGAGAGATACAAGAGCCATTGGAAGATTCCTAAGATCTTTGCTTGATTGATTGATTGCTTGAGTATACACTTATTTGCTTGCTTATTGCAAAGGATGGGAGCTACTTGGATCATCAATATGATTTCAAGAAGGGAACTCCATTTGTGGTCTTGTTTCTTCTCCTTCATCTCTTGTATGTTTAGGACTTAGCCATTCTTCTTCTTCCCTCCACTCTAACCCAAGCCAAAACTTTTGTGCAAACATTAACATTTCTTTTCAACATTAGAAACCTAAGCATTATGCTTTTGATTTTCAAACTTTCTTTTCATAACACTTATTTTGAATTGAATCTTTAAGTCGACTTTGACCATATTTTGTAAATACTTTTATTGGGAAATATAACTCATTCAAATACTTTTTGTGGTTCCAATGGCCACCTTCTTATCAAAACTTTTCATAACCATTAGCTATTAGGTTTGAGTTATCTATGAGGTTGATATAATACTCACCTATATCCTTAGTGATGGACAATGAGTCTTCCATGCTTATTATAGGGTTAACCCCTCACTAGCAAGTTGAAGCTATCCTCACATGGTGGATTGTGGTTTTAGGTTGAGTTTTCTCCCTTGGATAACAAAAGACCTTAAGGCTTTTGGACCAATCAATTCACCAACTTGTTTTGAGATTTTTACCCTGAACTACGAGGTTTTGATCCTAATCTTTTTTAAGATGGTACGTAGGCAGTGGGTTTATCCATTCAAACACAAAAATTGTAATTAATTTGTACATTCTTCTCTCATTTCCCCCAATCATGTTTGCACATATAATTTTCACTAAATACCAACCTACCTTACAATAATTGTGAAAAGGGCTCCCTAGGAGTACCTAGGATGTTTGGGGTGCTTAAAACCTTCCCATTGCATAACCAACCCCCTTACCCCGATCTATGACATTTTTATTAGTTTTTGATTCGATAAAACTTCTCAGTTTTTGTTCGTTTTCTAACGTTTCCTTTGGATAAACAGAAGTGCGGTGGCGACTCGACTTGTATGGTTTACTTTTGATTTAGTCAATAAATCTAAAGGTAACGAATACCCCGCTACAAGACCTTAGTTCCTTGAAGTTATTTTTGTGTGATGAATATCATGATGTGCATGGATGCATGAATGCAATAATCACAAATAAGGGATCACACACAAAGAAAACAAACAAAGATCAAGGGATAAATCAAGTCATTGTCAAGATCAATCATCCATTTTGGTGGATTATGGTTTTCACCTTATCAACATCCAAGTTCCATTGATATTGACAAGACTTGATTGGATTAACCAAGAATCAAAGGGCTTGTTGCAAGTCACGAGCATGGAGTTAGGTTAAGAACCATCCCAAAGGAGTGTACTAAGGATAAAAACATGTAGATCATGTTCTAGAAAAGTTCGCAAAGTCTTAATTCCATCTATAGGATGTTATAGGTTAGGATGACTGACTCATCAACCCATAATATTCTAAAGAGAAACTCGTATGAGTGTAGTATCGCGTAACAACTGTTATCAGGTCTACACCTGAACAATCTCCGTACTACGTCCTAAATAGGCTAATTTGTGTTTAAATTATTACGGTCATAATTTTCTTGGACCCTAAATCAGAGAAAGTAATGCCTAACCACAAATAACTTGTGTGACATCAATAACTCCAAAAGGGTCTCCACTGAGTAGATGGATCTCAATCCAACTTGTTAAGGACTACTCCGCACAAGTTTAACATGACTATACCATCCTCCTATCTTAATTGCACTCAAGTTCGGGTTAGAACTTATCTCACCACTCAGAGATCACCAACCATAACAAGCAGATTATATCACACAAACATATACAAACATCAAATATACAAATATATACACATAATAAAGTAGGCTAAACCCACTGAGGACTACTCCCTTGCAGAGTTGCCACTTAATATCTGTAGCAGTAAATTCATGACCATTAAGATATGGATAAACTTAACGTCAATAAAACCAAAGTCGTCACCGCGCTTTTATTGTTTCCAAAGGAAAAGGGAAAAGTACGAACAAAACCCAAAGATAAGAAGTTTTCAAATTAAAACTAATAAAATGCCAAGGATTCTAGGTAAGGGGGTTGGTTACACAGAGGGAAGGTGTTAGCACCAAAAGTGTCCAGGTACTCCTAGGGAGCCCTTTTTTATATGCATATGTGTTTTTGGTATAAAATACATTTGCAACAAATAGAATGTGGGGATGAGAAAAGAATTCATTGATTATATTTTTGTGTTTGACAAGACCTTCGGACTTGTGCCTACGTACCAACATATAAATGAGGGATCAAAACCTCGTAGTTCGTGGTAACAATTTCAAAATGAGTGGATTGTTTTTAATCAAAAGGTTTTAAATGAAAAATGGCATAAAGGGACCAAAAGTTTAAATGAGTGTTAGTTCTTTTTGTCTTTTGAAATTTTAAGTCAATATGGTTAAGATCATTTACAAATTTGATTAAGAAAAGACTTTAAAAATGCAATGGCATAAGGCCAAAGTTTCTAATTTGAAATAGGGTCTAAGTTATGAAATTAGAAGCAAAGAAGGTTTTTAAAATTGGGGAGAGATTTTGAAAATTAAGAAGTGGGAGGAGATGAAGAGACTAATCCTAAGTATAAAATTAAAAGTTAAGAGTTGAAAAGATCTAACTAACGGGATGCAATCCAACACACAAGAATGTCATATAGAAACCCCATTTTCCCTTTGGACTCTGAATCAAGCAATTATTAGCAAGCAATATGAATCAAGCAATTAGCAAGCAAGCAGACAAATCCATAGCTAACAGTCTTCTTTGTCTTCTCATGCATTAGAGGAAATACTTCCTGATTTTTGCTCAGAATAAGGTGTAGCATGAGATCAAAATAACAGTTGCATCAAGACCATGTAGAAGATGAATTCAAGTGGATTCCAATACTTGCATTAGATGAAAGCTCAAATCACAATAACTTGGTCTCAGAAATGTTGGCATTGGTCAAGTCCTTTTTGCATATGAATTATTGCCTAATTCTAAGTCCAAAAGCTCAGGTCAAACCCAATAGTCCACACAAACATTTTTTTAGGATTTTTGTTGTTTCTTAAGTATGTTAAGGTCCTAAGACCAAAAACACAAGCAAAGTACACAAACAAATATATACAATCACAATATATCGCTCAGATGAGCAAAGTAAAAATGACATATACATAAACAAGTTAAATGATATGTAAATGACAAATGAATGGTAAATGACTTGAAAGTAAATCAAATTTAATAATATTTAGTGTTAGTCAAATTTAATTAGATGTTAGTGGAGTTTTGCTTTTCAATTTATTAAGTAATTCTTTGGAGAACACTCCCCCATCTATTCACAAGCATGGATCCTTAAACCAAGACATCTTCCAAAGGAAGGAAAAAAGGACAACTTTCCATACAATACCATGAAAGACGGGAGACTTACAATCTCACTTACTAGAATGTTATGCCTTTAGGGTCAAATTTATCTCTATGTTAAGCAATTGTAATTGGACTTATGTAGAAGTCGCAACTATCTGAGACCGGGCAATAAAACTTTAGGTGATAATGCATGTTAGAGATTTGGTAAGATTAACCAAACTCCTAAAACATATCACACACTAAAAGACAAAGATCAAATGGATGGACCTGTCTCATCCATACGTGTATTGGTTCATCTAACACAAGATTATTGATGAACCAATAAGCCTTAGGATTTTTAGATTTCATTGGTCAATGAAAGGGATGGGATAGAATGGGATTGAAGATGAAGAAGAAGGGGAGATGAGAGAAACACAAATTGGTCATGGGAGGAATTTTATCAAATTAAAATCATTCATTCGTTTTGGGAGATGAAATGTACATTTCATCAATCCCCTAAATCCAATGATTTTAACTTAACAAAAGTCAAATCAACCTTGACCAAGGCCCAAACACATAGTCAAACATCACAAGTCAATAAAAATGGCTCAACATAATTTCTATACAATTAATCAATTAAAATAAAATTAAAAATACATTTAAATTAAATTTAGTTTGGTCAAAACCTAAAACCTCTTTAAAACACCAAATAAATGGCCAAGATATTTATCCTAGATGAAAAAAGGTCAAAGGACCTCAGACAAAAAAAGTAATGATTTTTGAAAAGTCAGAAGTATTTTTAAACAATTTAAACTATGCACAAAAACAATTAATTCATGAAAGATATCACAATTAATCCAAAAAATAATTTTAATTCAAAAAATGAAAGAGGAAAATATTTAAAGAATTTTGATGAAAGTCCCATATTTTTTGGTTTAAAAATGAAATTAATATGAATTAATCAAAATAACACAAATAAATGAAAAACCAGAAAATATGGAAAATCATGGGCCATCAGATCTCCCTCATTAATTGAGGTGGCATATCTGATGGCCACACGCGTGTGTTCCACCATGCACCAAGTCCAATGCGTTGTACGCGTGGTAATTAGAACCAATTAAAACATTTTGAATGGATCCTATGGTTGAGAGGTTTGACAACACACCACCGGAGCTAGGGCTCCGGTCTTCTTCTCCGGTGGACATCACCGGACTGGTCCACCATCAACCATCATCAAAATGAAAAACAAAGATATGGATTTAAAGAAAAAATGCTCAGGAGCTCGAATCTGGCCTCAATTTTTTCAAATTCCAAGTATATAAAAAGATACAGGGATTTGAATTTTGAGGATCATGAACTGAATTGCTTCGATTTGACCTCAAAGAAGCTCAATCTTCTTGCCTATATTGGTAGGACTTCAGCCAACCAAAAATCACAAATAGTGGTGAAGAATTGAGAGAGAATCGAAGAGATGAAATTTCTGAAAAATCACCTTCAAATTGATCCAATTTCACTTGATCTTGATCTGGATTTTCTTGCTTTCTCTTCCTCTTGCTTGCAGAAGCCAATTGAGATGAAAAGGGAAGTGAATTTCTAGAGTTTGAACTTCCAAACAGAAGATGAAGTTCAAGCTCGATTTCAAGATAAATCTTCAGAAATTCTATGGAAATGAGGGTTTGGATCAGTCTAGTAGAGCTTGGGAAGGGTGTTGATCAAGTTCTGATCTCATTGCTCTTATATTTATTGTAAGAACAAAGTATGTATCTCTAAGATTTTGATGATAACAAAGGATGAAACAAAAATGGTACTCTCACGAAATTTTTCTTAAGTGTGCAGGACTCTGATCAAACAATCAGATAGATAAATACATCAGATACATAATTCAACTATCAGATGCTGCTCAAAGAAAACGCGTCCATAAGGTTCTGACTCTGTTTAACAAAGGTACCAGCAAATTAAGAAGAAGTCCGTAACTCTAGAAAAGAAGACTAAATCTAGACTTTGAATCTAAAGAAGTCAAGAGCATAGAGGAACTCTGATATGGTCAGATGAAAGCCACCTCTGAAGTGAAACTATGACTAACAAGACTCTGATACAAATTCACCAGTTCAGAACTGCTAACCATGAAGAAATCTGGTTTTGGAAAGAAAGTATTTCTAGAAGGAAATTATGACACACAAAAAACTCTTTTAGAAAGAAACAAGGAGAGTAATGACAATAAACATTCTTCAATGACCAAGATCCTATCATCACTCCAACGGTTCTTCTCAACGCCTATATAAAGAACTAAATACTTCACAAGAAGACACACCTGAGACATACAAGAATACAAACTCTCATTCATTCTCTCTTATTTTTTTTCACAAGCTGATGCTCTTACGTGAAAAGCTATTGTTCTTATAATTCTGTAATATTTGCTTTTGTTAGAAACACATTGCATTACAAATCATATTTTTGCTAAGATATTTCCTCAAGTGACTCTGTGCAGTCTGAATACTTGAGAGGGCTAATGGATTATTCTCTTAGACGGTTGTTTGTGTAATCTTTCAAGATTAGTGGATTAAGTCCTTTTTGAAGGAGAAATCACCTTGGCAGGATGGAGTGGAGTAGCTTTGAATTTCAAGCGAACTAGTATAAAATTCTGTTTCATATTCCTTTTTATTTTGTGTGTGTCTGATATCTCAAAAAGTTTTTATTTCCAAAAACAATTCAAACCCCCTTTCTTGTTTTTCTCTACCTTCAATTGGTATCAGAGCTACGACTCTGTTATTGATTTTCTAATCAAACACTTAACAGTGTAGAGAGATCCAGGGTGAGAAAAACTATGGTCAACACTAATGAAAGAGATAGTTACAATGCTAAACCTCCAATATTTGATGGAGAAAAATTTGATTATTGGAAAGACAAAATTGAAAGTTTCTTTCTGGGCTACGACGCTGATTTATGGGATATAATCACAATTGGCTACACACCACCTGTGAGTGACGCTGGCGTTGCCATCCCCAAAAGCAAAATGACAGATGATCAGAAGCGTGAATTCAAAAACCATCACAAAGCCAGAACGATACTACTAAATGCTATTTCCTACAATGAATATGAAAAGATCACCAACAGGGAAACAACTAAAAAAATACTTGACTCCCTGAGGATGACTCACGAAGGAAATTCTCAAGTCAAAGAGACAAAGGCTCTGGCTCTACTTCAGAAATATGAACCCTTCAAAATGGAGGACGATGAAGCTGTAGAGGTAACATTTTCTAGATTTCAAACTTTAATTGCAGGACTCAAAGTTCTGGACAAGGGCTACACAACTGCAGATCATGTCAAAAAGATAGTCAGAAGCGTACCAAGGAAATGGAGACCCATGGTCACAACTTTAAAGTTATCCAAAGATCTAAACAATATCAGCCTTGAGGAACTCGTCAGTTCACTCAAAAGCCACAAGATATAACTAGAGGAAGATGAGCCTCAAAAGAAGATCAACTCTGTAGCACTGAAGTCCAGATATGAAAGACGCAAACCAGAAAGAAACAAAGCCTTCCAAGCTACAGAGGAAGATAATGACGACTCTGAAAAGGAAGACTCTGACGATGAAGAAGAGTTATACCTTTTGATTAGAAGAGTTAAACAACTCTAGAGAAAAAGGAATAATAACTTCAGAAGACCAAGACCTAAGGGAGATCGCTCAGAATCAACTTCCAGAGGTATATCAAACAAAGAAATAACATGCTATGAATGTAAGGAAGAAGGTCATTACAGAAACGAATGTCCCAAGCTGAAGAACGAAATCTCCGGAAGAGAGAATTTCAAGAAAAGTTCATTCAAAACCAAAAAGGGACTGATGGTCACCTGGGACGACAGTGGATCTGATTCATCTGAATCAGACTCTGAAGAACAGGCAAATGTTGCACTCGTGGCTACCACCTCCAGAAATACATCGGATCGAGAATCTGACTCTGAAGAGGTATTTTTTGATCTTTCTCTCTTTGACCTTGAATCATGCCTTTCTGAAACTCTAAACTCATATCAGGGAGGTATTCCGACGAATTGGCTCAACTTAGATGAGGCTTGGGGAAGATGAACTAGGGCTTTGGAAAGCTTGAGTGATGGTTATTGAAGGTTTATGGATGGTTGTTTAGGATTGAAATGGTCTGAAACTCAAAAAAGCAAACTCTATTTTGAAGCTTCAAGTCGAATGTTCAGCAGGGACTCTTTGGCTTGGAATGCTTGGAAAATGAAAGGGACACCTTCCCCTATTTATAGGGAAGGTGTGTGGATGGTTAGGTGAGAGGAAGAGTGAGGTTTGATCAGAAATGTTGAGTGGCTCGAACCATGCTTTGGATGGACTTGGGGAAGCATGGAATAACATTGTTATAACCTTGCTTACAACTCAGATCACTTTGCATTGGTCCCTTGATTTGATTTGGAAAAATTAGAGACATAAACAGAAAGTAATCATCCTAGTAGATTGAAAACCTGAGAGAGAAATCTAGTCAAAAGTTAGGGATTATGGCAAGTAACTGCATCAGGCCAGACTTGATCATCTAAATCAACAATGCTTATCAAGGATTCTTATTCAATCATCCTCGACAGAAGTTCCAGGCATAGAGGAATTTAAAGTTGTTAGGGATAATAGTGGTAATTGTATTTCAATGTAGCCTTTTCCATATACTTACCATTTTTCAACTTTGTAATGATCCATGGAGTCATGCCCTTTTCAGACTACCATTCTATCAATAAAACTTGAGGCTTTTTGTCCATTTGTTTGTTGTTCTTATCTTGTTTCAGTTTATGAAATTTCATTTATTTTTTATAATAATTTTTTAAACAAAAGATATGTAAACAATATTTTTTTTGAAATTTACAAAAATATTTTCCTCGATTTGTGAATATAAAAGAGGAATGTCAACAGTGATCTTAAACATGGTAAGATCTTGAAGAGCGGAGCTCAGTGTTAGCCTAAATACAAGATTTTCCCTATGAATGTATCCAGGCTCATCAATTCCCACAGAAGAGATTGTGGAAATGGTAGAATCCCCGGTGAAGTCTCAAACAATTCTTCATAGCGGAGTTTGTTCGGATGTTTCTTATCCCCGATAAACCTTTCCCTCCCTTGGAACAAAGTTCATTCTCTTAGAAGATTAACTTTGGGTCTCCAAGCAATATCCTTTTCTCTCTCCATAAGGATTTAAGCCTTCTATAAGGATTTAGCTCCTTGGATGGCTTATGGTCATTCATTACAGGGTTTTCTTCAGCTGAATCCCTAGCAACATCTCTAGTAGTATCTCCATCTTGTTGAGATTAATTGAGTATCCAATTGTACTCTATTATTGGTGTAACCCTTTGCGCCTCTTTTGTAAGCATATTCATACACATATTCATACGAATATGCATAACATCATGGTGTTTACTTGTGAATATTTTATTTCTTGGTGCTTTCCCCGCTCTCTTGTGTTTTTCTCCCTGTAGTGTGTATACGTCCTCTCTCCAATAAAGTGTCGACCTTAAGCAGAAATCACTTATCCTTTCTAATTCTCCATGGAGTTTGACCCCCGTGGAAGGTTTTGTTTCAGTTTTCCTTTCCAGTTTATTATCTGGATTGAATTAATCCCCAATTGAGTTCATTTCCTCATTGGATTGAGTCTTCTTTGACCGTTTCTCTCCAGTTTATTCATGAGTTGAACTTTGGTCCCTGAAGCTTATTACCTTTGTTAAGTTATCATTTGGATGATAGTTAGGTAATATTTCTCTTACCTCTAATAGATTACCTTATTAATCTATCACTTGGCTAGTAGTTGTTAATCTTTCCTTTTAATCTTATTACCTTTATTAAGTTATCACTTGGCTGATAGTTAGGTAATATTTCTTTTACCTTTGGTTGGTTACCTTGAGTGGCTCTAAGCATGCTTTGGACGGACTTTGGGAAACATGGAATAACAATGTTCTGACCTTGCTTGCAGCTCATATCACTTTGCATTTGTCCCTTACATTGATTTGGAACAAGCAATGGTCTTATTTTGACCTGCTGTAGATTCCACTTTTTGCCATTTTGGGAAAAACCTATTTTTGCACATGGGGCCGGGTTTTGATCCTTGGGATGTTTTGGCATGCAAGTTGACTTTAATTTGTACCAAAATACCCTATGAAACATGTTTGGGGCCCATTGGGATTAGATTGAGATTATTTGGAGACTTGGGGAATGGACTTGCAAATTCTGAGTTGGACATGTCTGGCTTGTGCATCAAGGTGATCACCAATGTTTGAACCAAGCCAAATGAAATGGGTTTGTGCATTTTACCTCAAACTTGTGCCATTTGTTCCTTGACATGTCCTTGGTTGAATTTAAAAAGATCCAGGTCAAAAGGGTTTGTGGTTTGAAAATGCAAATGTGCTAAAGTAGTGGTCATGACATGATTTTAGGGCATGGTAGGCATGTTGGACAAGCTTGGTCAATAGCAAAATTGAAGTCCTTACTCAATGAATTAGGTCTTGAACCTTGATACAATGTTGGGTATGAACGTATTTAAGACATTTTACTCGAAGTGGAATTTAAAAATATGGTGAAATGAGAAAGTTATGGTCTTCGGAATTTTTCATAGGCCATTCTTGCCAAAATGCAACCAACCAACATGACCTAAAAATGTGATTTTGTGATTTCTTGATTTCCAAGGCACAATGGTGAATGTCTTGAGTTCATTTTATCATACCATGATAGGAAATAGGAATTGGGATCTTTGTGGGATAATTTTTGGCCAATTTGATGGATGGGTCAAGGCATTGAAAGTTAAAAAATAACGAATAAACCAAATACTTGTGACATGGATTGAATGGATGTTTAAATGATGAATTTTGATTGAAATGGGCATGAAATCATGTTGAATGAATGGTAGGATGATTGGATGGTAAAAATGGGGCAAGATCAAAGTTCAAAGGATCCCCAAATTAGGGTTTCTTAAGGCATAAGTTTTTGTCAAAAACCAAAGTCAGATGGATTAGGGTAAGGGTTTCAAGGGCTACATTGGGATATTTCAAAGGTGTGTGACATGAAAAATATCTGGATTTGAGGGGTCCTAAATGGCATGGTAAAAATCCATGGTGAACCATGACTTTTACAAGCCAAAGTTGGTCAAGAGCTAGGGTTTGGTCCTTGGGTGACCAGATGAATCTTGAAGCTTCTTCAAAGGGGACTCATCACCCAAATTGGGTTTGTGGAGTGAGTGAGATATCTTGAGTGATACTCCAAGATTTTTGGGATGCTTGAGGATAGATTTAGGCTTAAGTATAGACATATATGAGATGACATGTGTGGTATGTATGCTCATGGATTAGAGTTTAAGAAGGTGATATGGGGTAGGGTAAATTAGAGGGTATGACAATTGGGGCACTGCTTTGTCCAGATGTTAAGAAGAGGATGGTAGAGCTTCTTAGAGAATATGTGGATGTGTTTGCTCGGTCATATACAGATATGCCATGTCTTGATACTGATATTGTGGAGAATAAATTACCATTGAAGCCATAGTGTCCGTCAATTAAACAGAAGTAGAGAAGAAATCATCCTGACATGGCTGTTAAGATCAAAGAGAAGGTTCATAAGCAGATTGATGTTGGTTTGCTTGTTACTTCTTAGTATCCTCAATGGGTGGCCAACATTGTGCTTGTTCCAAAGAAGGATGGAAAAGTTTGGATGTGTGTAGATTATGAAGATCTAAACAAAGCTAGCCCAAATGATGATTTTCCTCTGCCACACATTGACATGCTGGTAGGTGATTGCGACTTAGTAAGTCTATGGGAATCGTGACTGCAAGTGCACAGTCGGATTGCGTGGTTTTAAAGATTATCGATCCTACAAGAACAAATAATCGAACGTATCGTTATCTAATGTTACTATGTAAATCTAAGGCTGATGATCGTTCTAAGATTGAAGGGATGAAGAGAAATAACTATAACGTAAACAGAAGATTAATAAATATATTTGATAAAGGGATATCGGTAAGTAACGCATCAAACTTCGGGGATTCGATAGATAGTTGGTGTACTCTTATTGGTCAAAATATTCTTCAGTAGAAATTATTTATAAAAAGGACTTAGTCTCACACTCTCGTTTTTATTGACTCTGACCATACTCATAAACAAGAATGCTTGGCTCTCGCGGTCTCATTTTGAATTTAGAAGTAATTTTTGAATATGAATAAGGTCTAATTAATCCTAAAGCGCTCTCGTTGTGTTTAGGATTAATGCCTAGTTTCAGCTATCCGGTTAAAATCTCAAACTCTCGTTCTTATTGACCATAACCTTTATTTGCTTTGTACTCTCGTACAAAAAACAGTTTTGAATAAAACAAGAAACTAAGACCGGAGGAGTAAGTTTTATAAAAGCCAACACCAATTATTTATGAATCTCGTCGTTTCGACGGTCTTTACATACCGATACCAAGAGGTTTAGCCGGACATGGATCCGGTAACAGACATGGTATTCAGATAATCAAGCATACAATAAGGCATAAATAATTAAAATGGAAATTAAAATAAAACCTGGAATGTAAACCGAGAACTTGAAATGAATCCTGATTCTCCAAATTAAATAATGTCGGCAAGCTTTGACAATCGAGTACACAGTTACAATCAAACTCAGATGCGTAAACAATAAATTGCAATAGTCTCCGATGTGGAGAATCTATTGCTTTTAAAAAGTAAGAAACTGCCTAAGAAAATGTAACCAAAAGAATCTGACTGAAAAAATGCACCCTTTCGTAAAAACTAACTTTCCCATATATACTCCCCACTCTCCTTAAAAGTGGAATTTTTACCAATATACCCCAGTTTTTCAATTAATTTCCCAAAATAACCCACATTTCAAAAAAATTCCCAATCTACCCCACATGCATAAGGGAGGCGCCAATTGGATTGGCGCCCCCTCTTAAAAATTACAAGGAGGCGCCAATTGGATTGGCTAGGGCAGGTGCCCTAGCCAATCCAATTGGCGCCTGTGTGTTATTTTTAAGAGGGGGCGCCAATCCAATTGGCGCCTCCCTTAAAAAAGCCTCAAATGAAAAAACTTCCAACATGAAAGTTGTAGATCTTTTCAAGACAATGAATTTGGATATAAATTTTGCAACATTTGGATTTTTTTTGAGAAAGTTATGGCCAGTTGAAGTTGGACTTCTGAGTTTTTCAACTGTTATCTGACCCATAATGTTTTGTATTATTGCATGTGTTTCTTTTAGGAATATGAATTTTTGTCCAACATAACATTTGAAGTAGACATCCTAAATTTTGCAATGCACTTGGTCCCACCTCAAAATAATAAAAAATGAGTGAGTTAGGTCCCTGCGAACTTGACCCAAAATTAGGGTTTCAACTGTAATTTGACCTATAATGTCTTGCATTATTTCATGTGTTTCTTTTAGAGTTATGAAATTTTGTCCAACATAACATTTGAAGTAGACATCTTAAATTTTCTAATGCACTTGGTCCCACCTCAAAATAATTAAAAATGAGTGAGTTAGGTCCCTGCGTGGTTGACCTAAAATTAGGGTTTTGAAATGTTTTGAAATGAATGATGAGCTTCCAAGTTTCAAATGGATTTTTGATGAACATGAAAGTTGTTCATATGGCGACTGTTGTTAAAACTTGAATGGAGGCGCCAATTGGATTGGCTAGGGCAGCTGCCCTAGGCTAGGGCAGGTGCCCTAGGCTAGGGTAGGTGCCCTAGCCAATCCAATTGGCGCCTATGTGTATGTTTTAAAAGGAGGCGCCAACTCAATTGGCGAGTCCCTCATAAAATGCCTTTTTTGTCTTATAAATAGATGCGTTGTGTGACCTATTGTTCCACAACTCATATAATCATTTGGCTATCATGTTTGGTGTTCGTCGCCGATACGGTAAGGTGATTTATGCGAGAGACAAACCGCAATTGCTGATGCTGTTTTGGAACATCACCACGTTAGATCAACTGAAGAGGGAGCTGGTTCGATGGTTAGACGGGAAAATACCAGAAGGGGAAAAAATCAGAAGTATTGAGAGACTTGACAGTATCTTTGGTTGGGTGCGAATGAGGACTGATAAGGATGCTAGGGAAATGATGTTCGGTCGAGACGACATTAATTTGATTGTTGTAATCAGTTAGAATTATTTATGTTTTCAGATGTTTTGTACTGATGTTGGTTATGAAACTCGTTGTAACAAGAACTTAATGATATATAATGATTGATTGTTACAGAAATACAATGTTACAACAAGCATAAGATGTAGATACAATGTTACAAATAGCTTAAGATCTAGATATAATGTTACAATAAGCTTAAGATGTAGATGATGCTCCTTGATTGGGACAGTTGTTTTTGTTGTGTCCTGGTTGACGACAGATACTACATAATCTTATCATTTTATCTGTGGAATCCATCTCTGTTCTTATACGTGTGCTGTTTGGCCTTCCTTTCTTCTTTCTACGCATCTCTTCATTGTGCCAAACAATATCTCCTTCATATGGAGGCCAATAATCCTCCATTGGTAGTACTGAAAAGCTTTGACTATATACATTCATGATGGTGCTGGCCTTGTACACATCAGATAAATGGGTGTAAGCGTCTTGACGAGTATAAGCGCATGCTGCAATGACATGGGAGCAAGGTATGCGGAAGGCCTGAAATTTTCCACAATCGCACCAACTTGTGTTTAGTCTAACAGCGTAGGCTAAATTTGGTCTCCCCTCGCTGTTGCCCATTGTTTCCTGGACGCTGAAATTTTGTCTATGACGGTCAAACACTGTTACAGCGTGTGTCGTAGCTTTGATGCTCTCCTCTTTCATGACCTTCATGCAACATTCACTGAATACTTGTCCGGACATTAACACTGCACTCCATCTTTCACCTCTGCTTGCGAACATAGAAGCCAACCTATAATAGGTTGATCTTACCAAGGCTGTTATCGGCAGGTTTCGTATTCCTTTAAAAACCCCGTTCATGCATTCCACAATGTTTGTTGTCATGTGGCCCCATCGACAACCACCGTCAAATGCTCTTGTCCACTGCTCTACTGGGATGTTATTTATCCATCTCCCCGCGTCTTCATTAGACAGTCGAATCTCATCACGATAATATTGAAAAGACGGTTGAGTTAACGCATACCCAGCATTTACCACCTTCTTGCGAAGATTCTTATCTTTTATAGCACGCATGAAGTTTTGTGCTATGTGTCTGATACAGTAGACATGTGTAGAAGGAGGATCATGCCATCCGTTTTCATGGTTGTTGTAGGCACTTTCGATGGCAGCATGTCTATCAGAAATCAGACATAGATTGGCTTGTGGTGCGACATGCGTTCTGAGATGTCGAAGAAAGAAACCCCATCCAGCAGCTGTTTCACCTTCAACAAGAGCAAAGGCAACGGGAAATACATTGTTGTTACCGTCTTGTGCAACTGCCATGAGCAACGTACCCTTGTATTTTCCGTATAACCAAGTGCCATCAATTTGCAGGAGAGGTTTGCAGAATGCGAAACCTTTGATGCAAGGGTCAAATGCCCAAAAGAGACGGTGGAATATTCTATTACCTGTAGCACAGGTTCCGTCTGGCATCATTGCTGGCACTGTCTCCAGAATTGCCACGGTTCCTGGGACATAAGTTTTTAGTGCCCATAAAAATCGTGGTAATTCTTTGAATGAGTCCTCCCAGTTGCCGAAAACCTGCTCAACAGCCTTTGTCCTCGCAATCCATGCTTTCTTGTAAGATGGAGTATAATTATATGTTGTTCGGATATGTGATATAATTATACTCACCTTCACTGATGGGTCTTTGTTTACCAATGGCAGAATGTCTCGACAAATCAATGCTGTGCTCAGTTGACGGTGATCTTGTGCAACGGTTGTTGCGACGCAACTGTGTGGTGGGTCTATTGAAGCGATCTCCCAAGAGTCATTTCTCTTCTTGTAAGATGCAGCCAAACGAAACTTACATAGCATGTTACAACATTCAATAACATACCTTCTTGAATCAGTGCGTTTAACCGTAAAGTCAACAAAGTTGTTCATGTGATATTTTTTGATTGCCAAGACACATTCCTCTTTGGTACGAAACATGTCTCCCACCTTTAATTCTCCTACTGGTCTCGGATACGGATTGTAGAAGACACTGTCGGACATTTCATCATCGTGAAGATCCATATTTGTCATATGTTGAGGAGGAATATAGACATGAGTAGGAGGTATTGGTGGTGGTTGACCCTCATCTTCATCGTCGTTATTCAGGATGTGATCAACCTGTATCTCAGTCTCCTCTTCTTCTTCATCAACAACGTCGACCTCTACTTCTGCTTCTGGGTTGAGTTCATCTGAGCATTGTGCATCATCTGCATCATCTCCACCAGCTGGATCCTGATATGTTACTTGAGACTGTTGAGACGGTATACATGGTTGTAAAGTAATGTACAACTCGATAGAATCCATGCCTGAATGTTCATGACTAAGAAACATGCTTTGCACATCTTTATCGTCTCGTATCTTTAGGGGGAAAAACTTGCATTGACCATTCTAAAAAAATATAGGATTCTGATATGTCATCCTTGACACAATACCTCCCTGTATAAAGGATTGTATTCTTTTTTTGAAATGCAAAAAGGTTGCATTTCTCTTCATCGAAACTCTAATGGTATCAGTGTTTCTAAAACAAAAACCATGAAGCTCAGACTCAAAACTTTCACCGTTGCAGTGAACGTTGATACTGTATAATGATGAAGATGACATTTTGGAGATGAAAAGTATTTTGCAAGTGCAGATGAAAGTGAGTGAAGATGAAAAGTATTTTGAAGATGAAAAGTATTTTGCAAGTGCAGATGAATGTGATAGTAAGACACTTAAATAGATGGTATTAATGTCTCACATTGAAGCTAGTCTGAGATACCGTGTCAAGCATGCAAGTAATTTCAGAGATGATGTGTCTGTCATGCAAGACAGTGTGACTTGATGTGTCAAGCATGCTAGCTAGTTCAGAGATGAGGTGTCTGTCATGCAAGACAGTGTGAGTTGATGTGTCAAGCATGATAGGTAGTCAAGAGTTAATGTGTCTGTCATGCAAGCTATCAAGTAGGTAGTCATCAACATACAGGAGACAAGACAGACACGTGTCGGACACCTAAGACGGTCAGAGATGAGGTGTCAATCCTGCAAGACAGTGTGAGTTGATGTGTCAGCCAGGCAAGCTATCAAGAAGCTAGTCATCAGCATACAGGAGACAAGACAGACACGTGTCGGACACCTAAGATGGTCAGAGATGATGTGTCAATCATGCAAGCCATCCATAAGTGAATTGTTCAGCATGCAGGAGACAGCAATGCCACGTGTTGAGCATGCAAAGGGTGGCGCCAATTGGATTGGCGCATACCTTTAGGACTTGCACATGGTCGCCAGTTTGAATGGCGCCCCCCTTAGTCAGTCCTTGAAACCAAGCATTCAGAACTAGGCTTGCATGCATGTGCCCTAGGGTGTCGCCAATTTGAATGGCGCCCCCTCCTAAATAATGTACATGGGCGCCAAATGAGGTGGAGACACCATGCAAACACATTTTTTCATGCACTCAGATAACAGTTATAATGTCAAAGAGTCCAAGTTCAGGTGCCCATACCTTTCTCATAAAAGCTGCAAATGATGCAAACCTTTAGTCCAAATTCATTATCTTGAAAAGATATACAACTTTTATGTTGAAGGTTTTGTCATTTGAGGCTTTTATCATTCATACTAAAGGGCTGAAGTTGGTCCCTTTTGGCAAAGTTCACATACACTTGTTTTGACAGAAACCCTAATTTTGGGTCAAGTTCGCAGGGACATAACTCACTCATTTTTAATTATTTTGAGGTGGGACCAAGTGCATTGCAAAATTTAAGATGTCTACTTCAAATGTTATGTTGGACAAAAATTCATATTCCTAAAAGAAACACATGCAATAATACAAAACATTATGACTCAGATAACAGTTATAATGTCAAAGAGTCCAAGTTCAGGTGCCCATACCTTTCTCATAAAAGCTGCAAATGATGCAAACCTTTAGTCCAAATTCATTATCTTGAAAAGATATACAACTTTTATGTTGAAGGTTTTGTCATTTGAGGCTTTTATCATTCATACTAAAGGGCTTGAAGTTGGTCCCTTTTGGCAAAGTTCACATACACTTGTTTTGACAGAAACCCTAATTTTGGGTCAAGTTCGCAGGGACATAACTCACTCATTTTTAATTATTTTGAGGTGGGACCAAGTGCATTGCAAAATTTAAGATGTCTACTTCAAATGTTATGTTGGACAAAAATTCATATTCCTAAAAGAAACACATGCAATAATACAAAACATTATAGGTCAGATAACAGTTATAATGTCAAAGAGTCCAAGTTCAGGTGCCCATACCTTTCTCATAAAAGCTGCAAATGATGCAAACCTTTAGTCCAAATTCATTATCTTGAAAAGATATACAACTTTTATGTTGAAGGTTTTGTCATTTGAGGCTTTTATCATTCATACTAAAGGGCTTGAAGTTGGTCCCTTTTGGCAAAGTTCACATACACTTGTTTTGACAGAAACCCTAATTTTGGGTCAAGTTCGCAGGGACCTAACTCACTCATTTTTAATTATTTTGAGGTGGGACCAAGTGCATTGCAAAATTTAAGATGTCTACTTCAAATGTTATGTTGGACAAAAATTCATATTCGTAAAAGAAACACATGCAATAATACAAAACATTATGGGTCAGATAACAGTTGAAAAACTCAGAAGTCCAACTTCAACTGGCCATAACTTTCTCAAAAAAAATCCAAATGTTGCAAAATTTATATCCAAATTCATTGTTTTGAAAAGATCTACAACTTTCATGTTGGAAGTTTTTTCATTTGAGGCTTTTCTAAGGGAGGCGCCAATTGGATTGGCGCCCCCTCTTAAAAAATACACACAGGCGCCAATTGGATTGGCTAGGGCAGGTGCCCTAGCCAATCCAATTGGCGCCTCCTTGTAATTTTTAAGAGGGGGCGCCAATCCAATTGGCGCCTCCCTTATGCATGTGGGGTAGATTGGGAATTTTTTTGAAATGTGGGTTATTTTGGGAAATTAATTGAAAAACAGGGGTATATTGGTAAAAATTCCCTTAAAAGTAGCATTAGATTTCTCCTAGTGGGGAGTGGTTGGTTGAAAAAGTAAGAGTCAAACATGAAGAAAATTATGTAGAAAATTATGGAGAGAAAGAAGGAGAAAATTGTGGAGAGAAAGAAGGAGTAATGGGTTGGTGGCTGCAGCCACAACCCTAATTTGATGTACGTGGCGAGCGCCACTTTCATTTGTGATGGGCGCCATATTCCTAAGCTTTGTGGCGGGCGCCACCCTTCTTAATTCCTTATGACATGCGCCATATTCCTAAGCTTTGTGGTGGGCTCCACCTTCTTCATATGTGGTGGGCACCACACATTTCTTCATATTTGCTCCATTTTCTTCCCTTTTTCTTGCCTTTTTGCTATTTTTCCATTTTCTTGCCTAGACATCTCTTATTTGATAAATACCTGAAATAAACATAAAATACGGTGTAATACTATGGAAAATCAAGTAAAAATAAATACATATTAAGTCAAATATACGATACGTTTTTGCGTTATCAAACTCCCTCATACTTAAACATTTGTTTGTCCTCAAGCAAATGTCGCGTACAGGAATAAAAAGTCTTGTAAAATCTTTGCAGCATACAGTATCAAGACTCGTAAAAGACACAGTTGCATTCAGATACTCATTCTAGTCTTAAACTTTACTTTGGTCAAAAAATTCATTAACAGGTACTAACTTCCACACTAAGGGTATTGTTGGAACACATAGTCGTAATATTGCAATCATAAGTCTCCCTCCTATACAAACCAATCTGAATCATGTCATCATGCCTAAGCCTACCTTACTAAACCTTCTTTTTATCCTTTTTCATTCTGGCACAATCACATTAAGCTTGTTATCCTTTCACATTCATAGCAAGATAATCTGTTAGTGACTATGATCTCATCATTATTTATTTAATTATTTTTTGCACTTTGGCTCAAATAATAGTTAAAGATGGTTATATCGTTGGGCTAAATGACCGGGTGAGGATCACCTAACTTAGAAGGAGCAACATTTTTCATACATTTCGTCAATCTTTTTCTCTTTTAAGCCGGAGATCATACACTTATTTGCATCGACTTCTGGCGTAGTGTGTGCCTAGGATGGTGCTGACTGCTAGATAAACTACTTAAGGATTATTAAAGGATGGAATTTAAGGCTATGGCATGACAAGTACTCAAATCGATCTTATACTTGGGAGATTTAAGGTGTTAAACCGATACCGATCTTGTAAAGTTTTTCCAAATCTCTACAATTCAACCTCAGTTTTATTTATAGGTTAGAATTTTCAAAAGATGTATTGTATCTCTAAGTCTAGATTTTTGCAAAAAAAAATTGTATGGCTTAAGAAAATGGGTGAATTAGTAAATAACGAAAACCACGCATAAAGACTCGATAACACATTGATATTTGACTCGACTGACACTTAACAAAAATAACAAAAGGAAATAACAATAACAATAATTTAAATCTACCTAGAAAGCGATAAATAAAAGCGGTAAAGCTTCCTCCCCCATACTTAAACCTTGTATTGTCCCCAATGCAACGACATAAGATAGGAAAGAAAGGTAGAACCTGGGTAGCCTGCTACTGGCGCCTTCTGCCACATGTTCGTGCACGTCCACCATTCCCAGGTTGGTGAGGTGGCACATAGTCTTGTAGATCTTCCACACGCACTATCAATGTTGTCATTTCATTGATCAAGCCAGACATGTTCTGTTTGGTTTTGAAAGTGTAGTAGTGTTGATCATTCTGCATCTGGCGAAGTATTTGCATCATTTCTGTATGTTGAGCTTCCATGTTTTGGATTTGTAGGTCACGTTGAGCGTCTAATTCGCTATGCCGCAGCAGTTCAACATAGATCTCATCAAGAGTGGCAGGTGCCATATTTCTTCTTTTGGGTCTTTGGATGGATGATGTACCTGCAACATTTTCAGAAGACACGTGTATGGTGTGTGGGTGTGTGCCAGTAGAGGAAGCATCTTGCTCCTGGGTATAATCCTCATCAATGTCCCCGTCAGTAGCTACATTCTTAGGAATGTGCACGGGGATTTGGGAGGATGAAATCTTGTAAGACATTGTTTGCAATTATTAGATTAAACTTACCGTCTTGCCTTTGTTTTACCAATTTCATGCTCCTCGCCATGTCAATGTCAATGCCATGATGCGGGAGTGGGGTTATCTGGGAGAATTTTTCTTTGAGTCCTAGGACTCTAGCTATGGATGTTATTAAACCTCCAAAAATAATTGGCCATCTCTTCGCATTGATAATGGCCTGCATATGAGAGAATATAAAAGGGACGATATTCACTTTTTGTGGCAAAAAAGTGGCGAACAAATAAAAGAGTTCTTTTTTGTTTACCTTGTTAGAGTTTGCTCGGCCAAAAATGGTGGATGCCAATATTTGGCAGAAGTATCAAATAGCCAGGTTGTGAATTAAAGTGGCTTTGTTTCCCTCAAAACTATGGGTTAATGTACCTGTTATTGCCCTCCAAAATGGTTGAAAGGCGTGTTGCCAACACTCAGTATCTGGGACCTCACTTACTACGCCATCCCCATAGGGAAATTGTGGCAGGTCCGCAAGTTGGGAAAATGTAAAAGCATATTCAATGTTGAACAAACGAAACTGGACAGTCCCACTGGAACAGTTTGTGTTGGGTGTGGGACTAAAAATTAACGAACTTAGAAATTCTAGTGTTAATTGAGCATAGACATGGTCCTTAAAAGATAGGAAATAATTTAAATTTAAAGTGTCTAGCATATAATTAACATTATCTAAAATTCCTAAGGCAAATAAGCAGGGTTCATCGGCGTACCTTGTTGATTCGATTTTTCTTGTGCTTAGAGTTGTGTATGTATTTTCCTGCAATTCACCTTGTTCGCCGTTTATGAACACTATTTCGTATTCCTTCATCTGTGTCGTGACTGAATTTAACAGTACTCGTGTAATGTAGTAAGAATATAGCAAGAGAGAGGAGAATTATGCTTATGAGAGGTGTGGTTTTGTGAGATTATGTTGGTGGTTTATATAGAGATGGTTGTGGTTGGGAATTTATGAATGAAATAAATTTTATTTATGGTCTTCAATGTCGTGGACAAAGGATGTGAGAGTGGTTGAAGAGTTTTAATATAGTGTCCAACATGAAAGGGACAAGGAAAATAAAGCAATCATGTGACATTAGTACAACATCGTGCATGTGAACGTTAATGTATTGGCTGGCGCCACTTTTTATGTGTGTGGCGGGCACCACTAAGGACTTGTGGCGGGCGCCACAGTCTTCACATGGGTGCCACACCTGTGTATGACAGGCGCAACATGCAGGGTTGTGTGTTCCCATGAGTGAACCTTTATAGTTTTGACCATAATTTTTCCATTTGAATTTGAATTGACCGACATTAAATAGTTTTTGTATGATTAGGTAGAAGAAAACCAACATAATAAATAGAAGTAGGAATGGGAAACAAGATATGATAAAGTGACATTAAAACGCAAAATTGAAAAATAAAAGAATGAGGTAGACAGGAAAAGATGATATAATTTGTTTACTAGAATAAAAAGAAATAAAGTAAATAAAAATTCCCAATGTGTAAAAACAGCAATAAAATTCCAAACAAGAAAATGAAATCAAAAAAATCAATGTCAGTAAATCGGTAATATTCCAATAGATTAGCCATTACGGCGACTGCTGGTAGGAGGAGAAAATGAGTAGATATGCTGGTAAATGTGATCTAGGTTCTCAGTCACTACATCCATAAAGCCGTGGAAGTCCACGCACAAAGTGCCCAGCTCGCCTCTCAGGTTGGCGATGTCTGTCTGGACAGTGTCGATGGCAACATTATGATAGGTAGGAGGTGCAACAGGTACAACAGGGGTGCGTGATTCAGCGTCAGAGAGATAGGTATCATAATGGTCATAGATTTGGGGTGTCTCTAGAGGAGAAGGTGGTGCATTTGATGGTCCATCCAAATCATAGAGCCAGTTGTTCTTATCATGTACACTCGTCCTATGGTCTGGCAGGGTAAACAGGTGTACTACTAGGCGGTTAATTAGAAATCCAAACACATCCGGGCCTAGGTTCCTAGTGATACCATTGTTGAAACAGAAATGGATATTCATTGGTCGTATCCCACCTAAAGGGTTAAGCCTGATAAGTGACTATTTCAGTCCAATGGCGTTTGCAATCAGGGTTACTAAGCCCCCTACTAAGATTAGTCCATAGTTATCTTGTGCTATACGGTCTAAATTAGCTATCATAAATGTAGCGGCATTAACAAGTCGGGCCTGTGATGTACAATACATTATAAAGAGTTCGTCTTTGGACACAGAGGTTATGTTCTGTTCCTTTGCAAATAAGGTGTGAGCTAGGGTCTTATGAATGTAACAAATGGCAGGGTTGTGGATGTTCTCGGAATACATGAGATCCGACTTGGGATGGTTGTTTCCTGTGATGCTACCCCAAAAGTAATTTAATTCAAGGTCTAGAAGCCTGTCTTCCTGGGTAATGGTAAAGGTATTAGGACCATTAGGGCATCTTAGGAGTTCAGCTATTTCTCTATGAGTGTAGCAGTACTCAATATTGAACAACCTAAAGGTGATGAGGCCTTTGTTAAATCCCATACCATGGTTTGGCAGGTAAATTAGGGAGCTTAGGAATTTTAAGGTTAACCTACGGTAGGAACTAAATTTTGTTTTGATAGCAAAGGTGTCCCAGCCTATTTGGTTAATTAGGAACATAACACTGTCTCTTATACCTAACTTGGTCATAGTATGTCCATCTGGGTATATGGTTAATGCCATCTCTCTTTGAGTTAGAGCCTCAAAGCGTCTCCTTTGACCTCTGCCTCTGAAGACTATATCCATGTAATCTACTTGTTGCATCATGATGGTCAGTAGCTAGATAAATTTAAGTAGATAATAGCGTTAATTTAGCAATGGTTAATAATAAATAAAAATACTTATTGACTTTATGAAATAGGAGAAAGCATAAAATGGATAGATAAAAAATGACATTAATAAAACAGGAAATATTCGCTATGTTTTACATCGATAACGCGACGACTCATGAGTGTAAGTACTCATGGTGGTTATTTTGAGGATGAGTCCTGGTCAAAATTTTGAAATCCTCCATTAATATTTCCAGGTCGGATTTATAGGAATCTTATTCCTCAAAATACTAGGAGTGATAATCGTAGAGAGAATTTAGGTGATATATAGTAATAGAGAAAAGAGTGCCTTAGTCTATACTAGGCAACACTGGAGTTACGATATCGACTAAATTAGTCCCCAGCAACGACACCAAAAACTTGATCGCGACTTAGTAAGTCTATGGGAATCGTGACTGCAAGTGCACAGTTGGATCGCATAGTTTTAAAGATTATTGAACCCACAAGAACTAATAACGTATCGTTATCTAATGTTATTATGTAAATCTAAGGCTGATGATCGTTCTAAGATTGGAGGGATGAAGAGAAATAACTATAACGTAAACAGAAGATTAATAAATATATTTGATAAAGGGATATCGGTATGTAACGCATCAAACTTCGAAGATTCGATAGATAGTTGGTGTACTCTTATTGGTCAAAATATTCTTCAGTAGAAATTATTTATAAAAATACTTAGTCTCACACTCTCGTTTTTATTGACTCTGACCAGACTCTTAAACTGGAATACTTGGCTCTTATGGTCTCATTTTGAATTTAAAAGTAGTTTTTGAATATGAATAAAGTCTAATTAATCCTAAAGCGCTCTCGTTGTGTTTAGGAGTAATGCATAGTTTCAACTATCCGGTTAAAATCTCAAACTCTCGTTCTTATTGACCGTAACCTTTGTTTGCTTTGTACTCTCGTACAAAAAACAGTTTTGAATAAAACAAGAAACTAAGACCAGAGGAGTAAGTTTTATAAAAGCCAACACCAATTATTTACGAATCTCGTCCTTTCAACGGTCTTTACATACCGATACCAAGAGGTTTGCCGGACATGGATCTGGTAACAGACATGGTATTCAGAAAATCAAGCATACAATCAGGCATAAATAACTAAAATGGCAATTAAAATAAAACCAGGAATATAAATCGAGAACTTGAAATGAATCCTGATTCTTCAAATTAAACAATACCGACAAGCTTTGGCAATCGAGTACACAATTACAATCAAACTCAGATGCTTAAACAATAAGTTGCAATAGTCCCTGATGTGGAGAATCTATTGCTTTTACAAAGTAAGAAACTTCCTAAGAAAATCTAACCAAAAGAATCTGACTGAAAAAATGCATCATTTCGTAAAAACTAACTTTCCCATATATACTCCCCACTCTCCTTAAAAGTAGCATTAGATTTCTCCTAGTGGGGAGTGGTTGGTTAAAAATTAAGAGTCAAACGTGGAGAAAATTATGGAGAGAAAGAAGGATAAAATTGTGGAGAGAAAGAAGGAGGAATAGGTTGGTGGCGGCTGCCACAATCCTAATTTGATGTATGTGTTGGGCGCCACTTTCATGTGTGGTGGGCGCCATATTCCCAAGCTTTATGAACGGTGCCACCCTTCTTAATTCCTTGTGGCGGGCGCCACTCTTCCATGTGGTGGGAGCCACTTTCTTCAAATGTGGTGGGTGTCACACATTTTTTCATTTTTGCTCCATTTTCTTCCCTTTTTCTTTCTTTTTTGCTATTTTCCCCTTTTCTTGCCTAGACATCTCTTACTCGATAAATACCTGAAATAAGCATAAAATACAGCGTAATACTATGGAAAATCAAGTAAAAAGCAATGCATATTAAGTTAAATATACGATACGTTTTTGCGTTATCAGTAGGTGATATAGCTAAGTTCAATTTCTTCTCCTTTATGGATGGTCTCTCCGATTATAATCAGATCAATATGGAACCCAAGGACATGGAAAAGACAACATTTATTACACCCTGGGGAACATTATGCTATAGAGTGATGCCTTTCGATTTAAAGAGTGTTGGTGCAATGTACTAGAGAGCCATGAATACTCTTTTCCATGACATGATGCACAAAGATATAGAAGTTTATGTTGGTGATATGATTGCTAAGTCGAAGACGGAAGAAGATCATATTGAGTATTTTATGAAGTTGTTTCAGCATTTGAGAAAGTTTAAAATCCGCTTGAATCCTAATAAGTGTAATTTTGGTGTCCGTTTAGGAAACCTGTTGAGCTTAATTATCAGCCAGAAATGTATTGAAGTAGATCCTGATAAAGTTAGAGCTATTCAAGAAATGCCTACACCAAAGACAGAAAAGTAACTCAAAGGATACCTCGGGCGTCTTAATTACATCTCTAGGTTTATATCTCACATGGATGCCACATGCGGGCCAATCTTCAAGCTTCTCCATACAGATCAAGGTTGTGTTTGGATAGAAGACTTCCAGAAAAATGTTGACAACATCAAAGAGTATATGCTTGAACCTCTTATCTTGTATCCTCCAGTGGAAGAAAGACCATTAGTCATGTACTTAACTGTGTTATAACAATTAATGGATTGTGTACTTGGACAACAAGATGAAACTGGTAGAAAGGAGCATGAAACTTATTATCTAAGCAAGAAGTTTACAGACTGTGATTCTCGGTACTCCATGCTTGAGAAAATTTGTTACGCTTTAGCTTGGGTTGCCAAACGTTTATGCTAGTATATGATTAATCATATAAATTGGTTGATATCCAAAATGGATTCAATCAAATACATTTTTGAAAAGCCTGCTTTGATTGGGAGGATTGCTCGTTGGAAGATGTTATTGTCTGAATATGATATTGAGTATCGTACTCAAAAGTAAATTAAAGGAAGTATTCTTACAGATCATTTGGCTCACCATCCAACTGATGATTATCAATCCATCAGGTTTGACTTCCCTGATGAAGATGTTATGTACTTAAAAGCTAAAGATTATGATGAACCATTGCTTAAAGAAGGACCAGAGCCTGGATCCCGGTGGGGTTTAGTATTTGATGGAGCTGTTAATACTTATGGTAATGGAATTGGGGAAATCATTATTACTCCTTAGGGTTATCATATCCCTTTCACCGCAAGATTGATATTTGATTATACGAACAACATGGTAGAATATGAAGCTTGTATCATGGGTCTTAAAGAAGCCATTGATTTGAGAATTAAGATTCTTGATGTATATGGAGATTCAGCCTTGGTGGTTAATCATATTAAAGGAGAATAGGAGACTCGTCATCCTGGCTTGATCCCTTACAAAGATTATGCAAGAAGGTTGTTGAATTTATTTCACAAAGTTGAGTTTCATCATATACCTCGAAAGAGAATCAGATGGAGGATGCTTTGACTACTATGTCCTCTATGTATAAAGTAAATCATTGGAATGGCGCGCCTCAGATAAGAACTATGCGCCTTGATCGGCCTGCTCATGCGTTTGCAGCAGAAGAAGTCACATATGGTAAGCCTTGGTATCATGATATCATGTGGTTCCTCCAAAGTCAGGAGTACCCGCTTGGGGCATCCAGCAAAGATAAGAAGACTTTGAGAAGACTGGCTAGCAATTTCTTTCTGAATGAAGATGTGTTGTACAAGAGAAACTTTGACATGGTCTTACTCAGATGTGTGGATAGACACGAAACAGACATGTTAATGCAAGAAGTTCATGAAGGATCCTTTGGTACTCATGCCAATGGACATGCAATTGCTAAAAATATGTTAAGGACATGTTACTATTGGCTGACAATGGAATCTGATTGCTGTAAATATGTGAAGAAGTGCTATAAATGTCAGATTTAACTGATAAGATTCATGTGCCTCCAAATCTTCTCAATATTATTTCATCCCCATGGCTTTTCTCTATGTGGGGAATTAACATGATTGGTATGATTAAACCCAAAGCTTCGAACGGGCATCATTTCATTCTGGTAGCTATTGATTACTTCACTGTCGCATTACGCGAAAAACCGGCGGGAAACAAGAACAACAGAGCCGCCACCGTGCGTTATTTATCCCAAAAGAGGGAGAGGAAACGCTCAGAGTAAACCTGGAAAGAACATGGTCTCGCGACCAAAGAGAATGGGATCGGGAGTCGGTTATGCGAAGGGAAGGTATTAGCACCCCTACGCATCCGTCATACTCGACGGGATCCACGCACAATAGGAAGGAAAATGGTTGCTAAAACACTGCTCAAATAAACATCTACACAGGCTGAAAGAGACACAAGGAAACAGACAAGACTGACTCGGCAGGATATCGCATCCTGGGCCTACTTAGTCTATCAAGCATAGACATCAGAGTCAAAGTAGTTCGGACTGGGGAAAAACATGCTCGCTAGGATGTCGCATCCTATGCATACGTATCTTCTTGGACGAAGAAGAATCAGAGCATTCGTAGCTCGGCTCACGCACACAAACAAAACAGACAAAGGCAAACGTGGAATCCGAATGCCAATCGCTGGACTTATATCAGATTCCGAACCAAAACGCACCCACACTGGAAACCAGATGCCACTTGATGGACTTATACCGGACTCCAAGCACACAACAAACACTAGGATACGGAATGCCAATCGCTGGGCTTACATCCATCTCCTAACACACACAAAGACAAAACAAAGACACAGGCGCCCGAAGAGATCTGCTCATCTCCTGCCTACGTACCTCATCTGGTATGAGGATCAGGGCGACGTAGTTCCCCTACGAAGGGACACAGGACTAGCCTAACCAGATAACAGAGGGAGACACAACTAGGGAGACTACGACTCGAGCCTAGATGTTATCATATAAAATCATCCCTAAGTTAAGGTTTCTAGCTAACTTGCACAGGAAGCAAGCTATCCTAAACATGACTTGCACAGGAAGCAAGCCAAACTAAACCTAACTTGCACAGGAAGCAAGCTAAAACAAACACACAAGCACAAATAGCACACACTATATGCAATTAGTTGGCTCAATCAAGGTTGGGTTTTAGTCGAGGGGTCATGTCAACCTCGACAAACAAACCACTGTAACAGGGTGAGGTTAGCTCTTAACCTTGACATTGAGAGTCAAGGTGAAGCTGATGAAAGGTGAGTGAAGATGAGACTTCACAGCTCTTATCCCTGGCCTGGGAGAGCTTAAGACAAGAATGTGTGGGTTCAGAAAGTGGGAACCCTTCTACACATATGACACTGACTCAATGTACAATGATCTTGGGTTAATATCTGCAATGCGTTAACACAGTGGTGTGAGCAAAGCAGATGACACACAGAATAGCAGGGGATGGATTGCACATCCCTGTTATCTGCCAATGCCTCTTCACTTAGGAGGTCTTTGAGTATGTTCAAGGACAAATGTAAACAAACACAAACATTGCCTCTTAAGGAGGACTTCAGACAGGTGCCTGGCCAAGTAACAGGCCAGGTCTTCCAGACTACATGGAGTTAGGATGTTATACCTCAATGCAAATGCTCTTAAGCAAAGCAAAGCGAGTTCTCAATGGAACTAAAGCAACTAAAGTACCTGAAAACAATCCAAGATAATCAGTACTTAGGCAAACCAAAACCAAACAGCAAATGATTAACAATTAACTATACACAGACAAACATAAGCCAATGCACAAAGGTGCAAGCCACTAAGGCTCAAACTCAAGTATCAAACCCTGCAAAACAAAGTCAAAGTTAGCCATAGACAAGTCACAAGTCCACTCCAATGGAGGCATATCATCAAGCATAGGCCATTTGTGCTATTAACCTGAAACACAACTCAAAAGTGAGAGCACAGACCACTAGTCCAAGAATAGGGTCAAAATGAGATCAAATCATCAAAACAGAACATGAAACTTATCCAAAATCAAGATCAAACAATTAAAAATCAAATCCAATTGGTCTCATGTTCATATCATTCATCATTATCATTTCATGATCAAAATAGCACAAAGCATGCAAATAAGAGCTCATAGAAGTCAACAGAATGATTCAAATCAAAATCAATCACAAACATTTCAAAAAAATCCTCAAAAAATTCATGATCAATCATATCCATAACATGATAAGCACACCAAATTTCAGCTCATTTGGATCAAGGGAAGTAGGTCAATGAAATTCAAAAAGTCAAGGCAAATTCAAGCAAGCTCATTCAAAGCATCAAAACATGCACCAACTTCAATTAATCATAAAACAGAAACAACACATGATAAATGAATGGGACTAAAACCATGACAAACTTTAAGATGTCTACAATTCACATGCCAAATTTCAAGTCCATCCAATTAAGCATTAGAATTTCACAAATCAAATGAAATCATGTCTCACAAGAAGTTCACATTTGGTCAAACAGGGGAGAAATTATCAAACAAATAGGAAATGCATTCAAAAAATGCCAGGAAAATTCACAAGCATTCTCAACATTCACCAGTATCTTCATGCAAAAATCCAGACCATTTTGAGTTCAATAAGCATGGTAACAAAAATCAAAAAAATTGGACATGAATGGTGTGACACAAATTGTCACACCTCTATTCAAAACATCATATCTCATCAACCAGCAATGATAAAATCATAAACTCTATACCAAAATAACCATGAACATGTCTAGTTTAAGCAAAAAAAATTTGAGAGGCATTGGATTAAGTATCATCATTTCACAAGCAAAATGGCAAGGCATACACAAATTGGACACATATGAACAAACCCTAGCCCATTTAAAAATCCCCACGTGCAAAAATTCTGGAAAAATCACCATAATAAACTAGAGATCATGGGGAGCATTTCACAAAAAATCCCATGTTATTTGGATAAGTATTGGAAGAGTTATGAATTTTCTAAGATCACCATGCCAAATGAAATAAAAATTGAAATGAAGAAATGATTTAAATGAAATATTAAACGGATAATGGCAAACTTATAATTAACTGGCCACTTAAGTGAAACGCCGCGTTTCACTTAAGGGCGTGCCAAGCTCTGATTGGTCACATGGCCATGAAACACGAAATGCATGCAGGCTTGGCTCAGCAAAGATCAAACACGGGTTTCTGGGTTGAAAATTAGGGTTTATGCACATGTTCACTATCGTTCTTCCAGATTTCCAGCTCCAGAAAAAAAATTTCACAAAAATTCACAAATGACATATCATCGTGTGCGTCTCAGCATGTACATTCACAATCCAATGTTCAAAAATCCTAATTCATGCTAATATGGAAGAATCGAGCAAGATAACATTTGACAACCAAACTTCATTTCAACATTTCTCTCTTAATACTCAACAATATTTCACGATTCAAAGCTCATTGAACTCAGCATGGCAAGATCTATGAAATACATATCACAATTTTAACAATAGCAAGGTTCGAGTTCCTACCTGATTTGAAGAACAGGGATGGATTCGTGGTTCTTTGGCTGTGATAAGTTGAAATAGAAGTGCCTTGAGGTTCCAGATGATGAATGGAGGAGTGTTGAAAGCTCAGTTGCTTTGATTCCAGCTCAAAAGCTCAACTTCCATGGAAGAGGTTCAATGGAACAGTGCTGGTTTTGCTTGAACAGTCA
This sequence comes from Lathyrus oleraceus, assembly GCF_024323335.1. NCBI lineage: Eukaryota > Viridiplantae > Streptophyta > Magnoliopsida > Fabales > Fabaceae > Lathyrus > Lathyrus oleraceus. Next base: position 382,921,251 of record NC_066582.1, on the reverse strand, counting down.
TGGATCTATGCTTGCAAAGGCTTCCAAAATGATGGTAAGTGATGAATGTAACACCCTTCTAAATACCCCAAAATATTTAATTAAAATAATAACATATCAATCAGAGTAATTATGCCCCGAAGGGTGTCACACAATCATTTCACAACAATTATCAAAATATCCTGTCATACTCATTTATTAAATCAAAATAAGACTCTTTTGCATAATTCGCAGCGGATACAAAACATCGACATTCAAATCATGTACTATATTACATGTAAAGTTGGTCAACAACTAAATTAAAACATAGTCAAACATCCCCTCCCGATGTCACATCTACCAGAGCATGACCCACTAAGGACGACACTAGACTCCATAGCACTAGCTTCTACTCAACTCACTGCTCGTTACCTGAAAAATTGTTGTAAGGGTGAGTTCCTCAATCAATATAATAAGCATTATAGAACAACATGTAATGCTAAGTAATTAACACATCAATTCACCCTAATCAGACTACGCACTCAGCAACGGCAATATCCGTTCAAACATCATATTCAACAGTAACATATAGCATATGTATAATCTCAACCATACTCGACATCAACAACACAACACACAACACACATATAATACTGGAATACATCCATTCATATTATATGCCATACATTCATTATGCAATGAGACTCCACACATGCGGTACCGACTATTCTCGAACATATAGTTCAAGCTCACCGATCAAATCCAGATACGGCTACTAAGCTCACTAGTCCCACTCATTTGAGATCTAATGACTCACTCGCTAATTCCTCACCGTGGGAATTAGCTACAGCCCCGAAGGCTAGACTATGCACACTAATCATCTAGCATGCAAACATCAACAACAAATCTATAATGATTCACTCACTAATTCCTCACCATGGGAATTAGCTACAACCCCAAAGGCTAGAATATGCATGCTAATCACCTAGCAATGCAACAACAACATCAACAATTCAAGAATAGACATAAGCCCACACTCTAAGCCATAAAACAGTCTATTCACAAATGCATACATAACTGCTACATTCACGGCATCATGCATATCATCACACATCATTAATACATTTTATCACGAAAGCATATCACATCATGCCATATAATCAAATACAGTATTAGCACACTCTACTAATACCTATACTACTCAAAACAACGGGAAATGATCCCTGCTACATCATACATCAGCTAAGTACATCACTCAGCCTAAACAACCAAAAACTGCATAACAACAGCACAGAAAAATCACAATTCTGCCCATACGCGTATTGCCTATGCCCATACGCGTATTACCCACGCCTGACCAAATCCATACGCGTAATGCCTACGCCCATACGCGTATGCTACGCGTATCACATTCCCATACGCGTACCAACAGAGACCAAAACACATTCAAAACATCATCTTCCTCATCCATAGGCGTATTGCCTAGTGCCATACGCGTACCAGCCATCTCATACGCGTATTGCCTAGTGCCATACGCGTATGACCAGAAACCAGAACTCTCAGATCTGCAATGGCTTTCTCTGCTACGAGATCTGTCCAATTCACCCTTCCACAGTCCAAATTTCACACAATATTACTCATATCATCTAACCCGAATCATCCCCTATTCGATTTCACAAATCCTAACATCACTACATATAATTTCTACGAATTCCTTCGATTAAAAATCCCGATTTCGTTCATCCAATATTTCACCATTTTCAGCATACATCAATCTAATCAGAGGTAAAACAATAGTTTATTACTACCCAGTACATATCATCCCATAATACCCGTTAATCGATGATAAACCCCCCTTACCTGAGTCAATCCGGCAAATTCCGTTAGCTTCAAGCTTTTCCTCTTCTCTTGCTCTGCCTCTTTGCCCTTTCTCTTTCAGCCGCTTCTCTTTTCCTTTTTCACGTGAAAACCCTTTTCCAAAAATTAGGACTTTTTATTATTCCAACTTATATACTCCAATAATAAAACCCAATAATATTATCCCAACAATAATAATAATCCAAAAATAATAATAATAAAATTCCCAATTATTTAATTAAATTAATAAATAAATTATTAACTCAATTTTAAATAATTATTTTATTATTATCGGGGTGTTACAACTCTCCCCTACTAAAAGAGTTTTCGTCCTCGAAAACATACCTCAAGCGAACAACTCTGGGTAAGACTCCTTCATCTTACTCTCCAGTTCCCAAGTCACATTGCCACCTGCTGGTCCTCCCCAAGCTACCTTCACCAAGGCAATCTCTTTACCCCGCAACTGCTTCGACTCTCGATCCTCGATCCTCATAGGTGATGTCTCAACAGTCAGGTTATCTCTCACCTGTACATCATCTACTTGGACTACATGCGACGGATCATGAATGTACCTCCTCAACTGAGACACATGAAAAACCTCATGTAAATTCGCAAGCGACGGCGGTAAAGCGACACGATAGGCTACCTCCCCTATCCTCTCCAAAATCTGATAAGGACCAATAAATCGAGGTGTCAACTTCTTCGACTTCAAAGCTCGACCAATACCAGTTATCGGAGTAACACGAAGAAACACATGATCTCCCTCTTGGAACTCAAGTGACTTCCTCCTCTTATCATGATAACTCTTCTGACGACTCTGAGCAATTCTCATCTTCTCCCGAATCATCTTAATCTTTTCTGTAGTCTGTTGAACAATCTCCGGTCCAACCACAGCACTCTCACCGGACTCATACCAACATAACGGTGTCCTACATCTCCTACCATACAAAGCTTCAAACGGTGCCATACCAATGCTCGAATGAAAACTATTGTTGTAGGTAAACTCAATCAAAGGCAAATAACAATCCCAAGCACCTCCTTTTTCCAAAACACAAGCTCTCAAAAGATCCTCAAGTGACTGAATCGTCCTCTCAGTCTGACCATCAGTCTGCGGATGATATGCAGAACTCAATCTCAGCTTAGTTCCCAAAGCCCTCTGCAAACCTTCCCAGAACTTCGATGTAAATCTGGGATCTCTGTCCGAAACAATACTCGACGGAATACCATGCAACCTTACAATCTTCTCAATATACAACTCGGCTAATCTCTCTAACGGATAATCCATTCTGATCGGAATGAAATGAGCCGATTTTGTCAACCTGTCAACAATCACCCAAATGGCTTCAAAATTCTTATTTGTCCTCGGCAACCCAGAAACAAAATCCATATTGATACTATCCCACTTCCACTCTGGAATAGCCAACGGTTGCATTAGCCCAAACGGCTTCTGATGCTCAATCTTTGACTTCTGACAAGTCAAACAGGAATAAACAAAACTCGCAATTTCTCTTTTCATTCCCGACCACCAAAATAACTTCTTCAAATCATGATACATCTTCGTAGCTCCAGGATGAATACTCAAGCCACTACGATGTCCTTCCTCAAGAATACTCTTCTTAAGTTCGGCAACGTCCGGAACACACACCCGATTACCAAATTTCAAAACACCATTCTCGTCAACTCTGAATTCACCACCTTGACCTTGATTCACTAAAGTCAACTTATCAACCAAAAGCATATCGGATTTCTGACCCTCTCTGATCTCATCCAGAATACCACTTGTTAACTTCAACATTCCCAATTTAACACTATTGTGAGTACTCTCACACACCAAACTCAAGTCTCTAAACTGCTCAATTAAATCCAATTCCTTAACCATTAACATAGACATATGTAACGATTTCCGGCTCAACGCATCAGCTACTACATTTGCTTTACCCGGATGGTAATTCAACCCAAAGTCATAATCCTTCAGAAATTCTAACCATCTCCTCTGTCTCATATTCAGCTCTTTCTGATCAAACAAATACTTTAAACTTTTATGGTCACTGAAAACTTCAAATCTTGACCCGTACAAATAATGCCTCCATAACTTCAGAACAAACACCACAGCTGCCAACTCTAAATCGTGCGTCGGATAGTTCCTCTCATGAACCCTCAGCTGTCTCGAAGCATAAGCTATAACCTGCTTATTCTGCATCAACACACCACCCAAACCCAACAATGAAGCATCACAGTAAACCTCAAATGGTTCCGACGAACTCGGTAATATCAGAATAGGAGCAGTAGTCAACCTTTTCTTTAACTCTTGGAAACCTTCTTCACATTTTGAATCCCAAACAAACGCTTGCCCCTTTCTAGTTAACATCGTCAACGGTAACGCCAACTTAGAAAATCCCTCAATGAACTTCCTATAATAACCTGCAAGTCCAAGAAAACTCCTTATCTCAGAAACTGACTTCGGAGCTTCCCACTTAGATACCGCTTCTATCTTAGAAGGATCAACAACAATACCACCTCTTGAAATCACATGACCAAGAAAACTAACCTCTTCTAACCAAAATTCACATTTAGAGAGTTTAGCAAATAACTTCTTTTCTCGTAGAACTTCTAAAACCACTCTCAAATGCTCAGCATGCTCTTCTTCAGATTTCGAATACACCAAAATGTCATCAATAAACACCACAACAAACTTGTCTAGGTACGGATGGAAAATCCTATTCATATACTCCATAAATACTCCAGGCGCATTAGTCACACCAAAAGGCATTACAAAATACTCATAATGTCCATACCTTGTTCTGAAAGCAGTCTTCTGAATGTCCTCAGTTTTCACACGTATCTGATGATACCCAGACCTCAAATCTATCTTGCTGAACAGACTTGCACCAATCAACTGATCCATCAAATCATCAATCCTCGGCAAAGGATACCGATTCTTGATCGTCACTTTATTCAGTTGCCTGTAGTCCACACACAACCTCATAGTACCTTCTTTCTTCTTAACCAATAACACTGGAGCACCCCACGGTGACACACTCGGACGAATAAATTTCTTATCCAACAAATCTTCCAACTGACTCTTCAATTCAGTTAACTCAACAGCAGACATACGGTACGGAGCCATCGATATCGGTCTAGTACCAGGTACCAAATCAATCGAGAACTCAACTTCACGCTCTGGCGGCCATTCATTCACCTCTTCCGGAAACACATCAGGAAAATCACACACCACAGCCAGATCACAAATCACCAGTTTATCTTTAGCTTCCAAAGTCGCTAACAGCATAAACAACTCTGCCCCATCTGCTACTTCCTCATTCACCTGCCTCGCTGATAGAAACAAACTCTTTCCTCCTTCAATCTCAGGAAAAATCACAGTCTTATCAAAACAGTTAATAGAAACTCGGTTAAACACCAACCAGTTCATTCCCAAGATAACATCAATCTGCACTAGTGGAAGACACACAAGGTCTATCCCAAAGTCTCTACCAAAAATACTCAAAGGACAATTCAAACAAACTGACGTAGTAGTCACTGAACCCTTCGCAGGAGTATCAATCACCATACTACCATACATCTCAGATATCTCTAATTTAAGTTTCACAGCACAATCCAAAGATATAAAGGAATGAGTAGCACCGGTGTCAATAATAGCTACAAGAGGAAAGCCATTAGTATAACACGTACCTCGGATCAAACGATCATCTGCAGAAGTCTCAGAACCCGATAAAGCAAAGACCTTGCCTCCTGACTGATTCTCTTTCTTCGGCTTAGGACACTGTGGACTGATATGACCCAACTCTCCACAGTTGAAACAAGTCACAGTCTTCAACCGACACTCTGCAGCCAAATGACCACCTTTTCCACACTTGAAACACTTCATCTCAGCACTGGTACACTCATGAACACGATGTCCAGCCCGACCACATCTGTAACACTTAACAGGAGCACTAGAGTCTCCCCCACTAGGCCTCTTCATCCCACTCTGCCTCTGGAAACCTTTGCCAGCTGCATACGGTTTCCCACGATCAATCTGATTCTTACCTTTCCTATCAACCCTCTGCTGATAGCTCTCTGCTCTGGCCTTGGAATCCTGTTCAAAAATCCTGCAACAGTCAACCAAGTCAGAAAACACCCTGATCCGCTGATATCCAATAGCCTGTTTGATCTCGGGACGCAACCCGTTCTCAAACTTCACACATTTCGAAAATTCTCCAGCAGCCTCATTATAGGGAGTGTAATACTTCGACAGCTCTGTGAACTTAGCAGCATACTCAGTAACAGACCTGTTACCCTGCTTCAATTCCAAAAACTCTATCTCTTTCTTTCCTCTGACATCCTCTGGAAAATACTTCCTCAGGAATCTCTCTCTGAACACAGCCCAAGAGATCTCAGCATTACCAGCAGTTTCTAACTCAGTGCGGGTAGCAACCCACCAATCATCAGCTTCCTCTGACAGCATATGCGTACCGAACCTGACCTTCTGGTTATCGGCACACTCAGTCACTCTGAAGATTCTCTCGATCTCCTTCAACCACTTCTGAGCACCATCTGGATCGTATGCTCCCTTGAACATTGGAGGATTATTCTTCTGGAATTCACTCAGTTGACGAGCAGCTCCCATTCCCACAATATTCGGATTCCCTCCAAGTACTCCAGCTAGCATACCCAGAGCCTCAGCAATTGCAGCATCATCTCTACCTCTTCCAGCCATCTCTATTCTGAAACCCAAACAACTAAAACAATGAGTACTGATAGGGTTACACAACACCTATCCCGTACAGGGGAAACAGAATAATTACGACTCGACTCGACCGACGATGCTCTGATACCACTAATGTAACACCCTTCTAAATACCCCAAAATATTTAATTAAAATAATAACATATCAATCAGAGTAATTATGCCCCGAAGGGTGTCACACAATCATTTCACAACAATTATCAAAATATCCTGTCATACTCATTTATTAAATCAAAATAAGACTCTTTTGCATAATTCACAGCGGATACAAAACATCGACATTCAAATCATGTACTATATTACATGTAAAGTTGGTCAACAACTAAATTAAAACATAGTCAAACATCCCCTCCCGATGTCACATCTACCAGAGCATGACCCACTAAGGACGACACTAGACTCCATAGCACTAGCTTCTACTCAACTCACTGCTCGTTACCTGAAAAATTGTTGTAAGGGTGAGTTCCTCAATCAATATAATAAGCATTATAGAACAACATGTAATGCTAAGTAATTAACACATCAATTCACCCTAATCAGACTACGCACTCAGCAACGGCAATATCCGTTCAAACATCATATTCAACAGTAACATATAGCATATGTATAATCTCAACCATACTCGACATCAACAACACAACACACAACACACATATAATACTGGAATACATCCATTCATATTATATGCCATACATTCATTATGCAATGAGACTCCACACATGCGGTACCGACTATTCTCGAACATATAGTTCAAGCTCACCGATCAAATCCAGATACGGCTACTAAGCTCACTAGTCCCACTCATTTGAGATCTAATGACTCACTCGCTAATTCCTCACCGTGGGAATTAGCTACAGCCCCGAAGGCTAGATTATGCACACTAATCATCTAGCATGCAAACATCAACAACAAATCTACAATGATTCACTCACTAATTCCTCACCATGGGAATTAGCTACAGCCCCAAAGGCTAGAATATGCATGCTAATCACCTAGCAATGCAACAACAACAGCAACAATTCAAGAATAGACATAAGCCCACACTCTAAGCCATAAAACAGTCTATTCACAAATGCATACATAACTGATACATTCACGGCATCATGCATATCATCACACATCATTAATACATTTTATCACGAAAGCATATCACATCATGCCACATAATCAAATACAGTATTAGCACACTCTACTAATACCTATACTACTCAAAACAACGGGAAATGATCCCTGCTACATCATACATCAGCTAAGTACATCACTCAGCCTAAACAACCAAAAACTGCATAACAACAGCACAGAAAAATCACAATTCTGCCCATACGCGTATTGCCTATGCCCATACGCGTATTACCCACGCCTGACCAAATCCATACGCGTAATGCCTACGCCCATACGCGTATGCTACGCGTATCACATTCCCATACGCGTACCAACAGAGACCAAAACACGTTCAAAACATCATCTTCCTCATCCATACGCGTATTGCCTAGTGCCATACGCGTACCAGCCATCTCATACGCGTATTGCCTAGTGCCATACGCGTATGACCAGAAACCAGAACTCTCAGATCTGCAATGGCTTTCTCTGCTACGAGATCTGTCCAATTCACCCTTCCACAGTCCAAATTTCACACAATATTACTCATATCATCTAACCCGAATCATCCCCTATTCGATTTCACAAATCCTAACATCACTACATATAATTCTACGAATTCCTTCGATTAAAAATCCCGATTTCGTTCATCCAATATTTCACCATTTTCAGCATACATCAATCTAATCAGAGGTAAAACAATAGTTTATTACTACCCAGTACATATCATCCCATAATACCCGTTAATCGATGATAAACCCCCCTTACCTGAGTCAATCCGGCAAATTCCGTTAGCTTCAAGCTTTTCCTCTTCTCTTGCTCTGCCTCTTTGCCCTTTCTCTTTCAGCCGCTTCTCTTTTCCTTTTTCACGTGAAAACCCTTTTCCAAAAATTAGGACTTTTTATTATTCCAACTTATATACTCCAATAATAAAACCCAATAATATTATCCCAACAATAATAATAATCCAAAAATAATAATAATAAAATTCCCAATTATTTAATTAAATTAATAAATAAATTATTAACTCAATTTTAAATAATTATTTTATTATTATCGGGGTGTTACAATGAACCAATGAACAAGAGCACGAGTTCTTTCGAATTTTTTTCAGAAAAATCAAGATGAAGAAAATGAGAGAGTTTTCTTTCTAGATCTAGATCTGAGTAGGAAATGGAATGCTAAGTGTGTTTTTCTGTTTTGATTAGGTATATATATCTTCTGTTAAGCAATTCCACTAATCAAAGTTAAGCCAAGCCTTGGTAATTAGTAAAAATGAATATTTGGACAAATTGCTAAAATCAACTCATTATGCATGGGGTGCATGCTACAGTGCACGAAAATGGGCCTAAACACATCCCAAATATGGTTTTTGATCATTTGCAATTGGTAGAATGTGTAGACAATGATTAATTTGAAAGTCAATTTTTCACCTCTCCCTTTTTAAATTCAAACCACTTGAAAAAGGCCATTTTGATTGGATGATTTTTGATGAAATGTGATGAAGGATTTGGATAGAGCATGTCAAATGTGACTTGTAGCAAGAAACCTCACTCAATTTGGCCAAATGGTTTGAAAGTTATGTCACTTTGAAGTTCAAAAATTCTTGACAATGATTTGATCATAACTTGCCAACCACAAATGAGAAATGAGTGTTCTTGGACTTTTTGGAAAGGTGAGAGCAATATATTCAACTTTCATGTTGGACAAAAATTCATTTGAAGCTTGTATGATGATGTAAATTTGAGGAGAAGAACTTTCCATTTTTGGCAATTTCCAATTACAGGTCACCTGCTATTTTTAGGAAACTTTTGATCTGACTTTATTTTCTCCAATCTTGATCTTTGAAAAGTCAAATGAGACTTATATGGACATGAATGAAGTCTTTCAAACCATCTCCCACCTTCAAATCCTTGATTTCAAGCACAGTTGACCACAGTTGACCACAATTGAATTTCTAGGGTTTCTGGTGGATTGAACAATGACTGATGACTTCTGAGCACCCAATCTTTGACCAAACCACTTCAAAAGGACCCCTAGGTCATGTGAACATGTTGGACCAACCCTAGGGCTTTGCTTCCTTGAGAAATGCATTTGCTTGCTTTGTTTGACTGATCCTCCTAACCAGTTGACCTAATTTTGTCTGATGACTTGCACTTGGGCAAAGGACAATGCAATGTTATGCAGTGGACTATGTTATGTTAATGACCTAATATGAAAATGAATGTACAAAAGGTAGGTGCAAATTTGAGGTGCTACAGCTGCCCCTATTCAATAAGCTGGGAACCTGAACGGATGAGAGCAACGGCTGTCATACTTTCAAGGTAAACAGGGATTGAATACCGAAGAACCGTAGAAATTTGCACTCTGCTGGATATGATACAAGAAAAGCCAAGTCATTTACCGATGACGGCTGCATGACAACTTCAGAAAAGCGAAACCATTTACCGATGGCTAAATACTGGAAACTTGACATTTACCGATATCAACTTCAGCGAAACCATTTACCGATGGCTGCCGGGAAACAATCTTGATTTTAAAAGGAAGCAAGACCATTTACCGATGGTGGCTTCAAAGCAACTTGATATTTACCGATATCAACTTCAGCAAGACCATTTACCGATGGCTGCTCCAACTAGGGACTCGATATTTACCGATATCGAAGAAAGCAGAGCCATTTACCGATGGCTGCTAAACTGGGCATTCGATATTTACCGATATCGAAGCAAACAGGGCCATTTACCGATGGCGTCTCCACTCGGGGAGGAAAAAGGTATTTGCAAATGGAATCAGACAAGACGTTTACCAACGACTCTTGGGGATTTTATTTTATCAACAGGGAAAAACACACGATCAGACATTACCGATGACTGGGATGAGACTCGATGTTTACCGACATCGAAAGATGATGTTTACCGACATCAAAAATGACCAGACATTTACCGATGACTGGGGGGAACACTCGACCAGACGTCAACGGACGACAGGGAGAGGCTTGACGTTTATCAACACCAACGGAGAGGTGACACTTCACTGGGGAAGGAAAAACAAATACTTGCAACTGGAAACCAGACAGGACGTTTACCGACGACTCTACTGGGGATCTCTAGCTGGGGAATTATCAGACATTTACTGATGACTGGGGAAAAACTCGACGTTTACCGACATCGAAAGATGATGTTTACCGACATCAAACAAAGGCGACCAGACATTTATCGATGACTGGGGTGAGACTCGATGTTTACCGACATCGAAAGATGATGTTTACCGATATCCGAAAAACGACCAGACATTTACTGATGACTGGGGTGAGACTCGATGTTTACCGACATCGAAAGATGATGTTTACCGACACCGAAGAACGACCAGACACGGGTGCTGACATGACACTTACTGGTATCACAAGAATGACATCTTAAATACGTCAAGGCAAGGCTGACCACTTGCTGGGGTCTCACTGGGGAGAAACAAGCTTTCAGTTCGCGGACGGGTGAGGACGTAAATCTCTCTGGGGAATATCAATCATGAATGCTATCAGGAGTAATTGTAGCAGACGTGTTGTACTGATGTTTGAACAAAATGATCCGCCTTTGCCGGGGATAAGGTCTGGTTGGGTTAACACATGAATGCATATGTTTGAATTCTTCTATGGCGTAATGCTCCATATGGAATGGGAATGCTACGCAGTTTGAGGATGCAATGATCACTATATGCAAAATGCAAAGGAGAAACACTCCGCCGAGGAGTACGCAGGACGACTGCACTGAGAAACCATCAATACAACTCCACTGGGGGAAAACAAGGCAACTTGCCGGGGAGTAATAAAGCGACTTGCTAGGGACAAACCGGCGACTTCACTGGGGAGAGCCCACCAATCCACAACTAGGATAAACTCTGCTCTGGAAAATAAAACACTCCGCTGGGGACGACCCAAACCACAGCTAGGATAAGCTCTGGAGATAAACTTCATTGAACCCGCTCCACTCGGGGAGGAAATCGGCAAATACAGGCCTGCTGGGGATAGGCAACCCTTAGATCTGTTGGGGGACATAAGGTACTATCCATAGACACCTCTGCATGGGAACATAGCTCTGATAGCTTCCATACTGGCTTGGGGAAATAACTGCTGGGGAATGTTCACAGATGACCTGCAAAACAACACAACAAATGCCCTCAGGGGATACGTGGACAAGATACGCTCAAGTGTCCTCAACGTTCAAAATGATTTTCAAATGTTTTGATCTTTTGCACGTTATTGTTTAGCCTTCATGTTCTTATATGCAATGTTTATCAAAAATTCGGACGTTTTTGCAAACAAAACAGTAAAAATAAAAACAAAGAGCTTATTTATCTGAATAACGACTTTTATTGATTGAAAATGTGCCTGAAAAGGCGAATACATTGGGAAGCAATTCCTAGAAAGAGGTAATTACGCACAAAAGGAAAATAAACTATCCTAATGGCAATGTGAACACGGCATCCACTAGTTCCCAATTCTGTTATAACTGACAAATCATCAGTTTTTCTCCCAACTTCCTTGTTTTCTGAGAAGAATGACTGGACTGATCACATCTTTCGAGATGGCAGATAATGAAGCGCGATGAGGTACAGATAACTCAGACTGTAGTCTTCGCTTTAATCCCTCTTTTGGCTGGATCCCCCTTTCAGGTTTTCAATCCACCGGGATACCCTTTTTTGCCTAAGCCGCCCTTGCAGGTTTTCGACTTACCGGGTGTACAAATTCTTTTCATTTTTATCCCTAATTTTTGCCCGAACGTTTTCTTTCTGTTTTTTGGTTCGCCGGGATGCCCTTTTTTGCCTGGACTCTTTTGTTCTTTTTGTCCAGCGGGTCAATTTATGCGAAGTATTTTTTGACTACATCTGAGTTAACAGGGGACGGGAAATCTTCACCATCCATAGTTGTAAGCATCAAGGCTCCACCGGAGAAAACCTTCTTCACAACATATGGGCCTTCATAATTAGGAGTCCACTTGCCCCTGTTATCTGTACCGGGAGGAAGGATCCTCTTCAAAACTAGATCACCGATCTGATAGCTTCGAGGACGCACTTTCTGATCAAAGGCTCGCTTCATCCTTCTCTGATATAACTGCCCATGGCACACAGGTGCTAGTCGTCTCTCTTCGATAAGGATCAACTCGTTAAACCTTGTCCGAATCCATTCGGCTTCGTCCAGCTTGACATCCAACAAAACTCTCAGAGAAGGGATCTCCACCTCAACAGGTAGGACTGCTTCCATACCATACACAAGGGAGTACGGGGTTGCCCCAGTCGACGTACGCACTGAAGTACGTTACCCATGCAAAGCGAAAGGCAGCATCTCATGACAATCCTTGTACGTAACGACCATCTTTTGCACAATCTTCTTGATATTCTTATTTGCCGCCTCTACAGCACCATTCATCTTCGGTCTGTAAGGAGAAGAATTGTGATGTTCAATCTTGAAATCTTTGCAAAGCTCTTTCATCATCTTGTTATTGAGATTCGAACCATTGTCAGTGATGATTCTCTCAGGAACTCCATAACGACAGATGATCTCCTTCTTGATGAACCGGGCAACCACTTGTTTGATAACATTAGCATAGGAAGCTGCTTCCACCCACTTGGTGAAGTAATCAATCGCAACCAAGATGAAGCGATGTCCATTGGAAGCAGTAGGCTCAATCTTCCCAATCATGTCAATACCCCACATGGCGAACGGCCAAGGCGAGTTCATGACGTTTAACGGGCTTGGTGGTACATGCACCTTATCAGCATAGATCTGGCATTTATGGCATTTTCGAGCATACTTGAAACAGTCGGATTCCATAGTCATCCAGTAATAACCGGCTCTCAACAGTTTCTTCGACATTGCATGACCACCAGCATGGGTACCAAATGAACCTTCATGCACTTCTTGCATTAACATGTCTGCTTCGTGTCTATCCACGCATCTGAGCAGAACCATGTCAAAATTCCTCTTGTACAGCACATCGTCCTGATTCAGATAAAAGCTTCCAGCTAGCCTTTTCAGGGTCTTCTTATCATTCTTTGACGCGCCTTCAGGATACTCCTGAGTCTTGAGGAAGTTCTTGATGTCATAGTACCACGGTTTCTCATCAATCATAACAGACTCGGCTGCAAACACATACGCAGGCCTCTCGAGTCGATTCACCGCAACATGTGGCACATGATTCCACCAATGAACTTTTATCATGGAAGATAAAGTAGCCAAAGCATCCGCCATCTGATTCTCATCCCGGGGGACATGATACAACTTCACCTTCTTGAAGAACGTCAGTATTCTTCTGGTGTAATCTCTATACGGAATCAAATGCGGCTGGTTCGTATTCCAATCTCCATTGACCTGATTGATCACTAGAGCGGAATCTCCATAGATGTCTAGAGTCTTGATTCTCAAATCAATGGCTTCTTCGATTCCCATGATACAAGCCTCATACTCAGCTTCATTGTTGGTAACGTCAAAAGTCAATCTGGCAGAGAAAGGTATATGAGCCCCTTTAGGATTAATGAGCACTGCCCCAACCCCGTTGCCATTCATATTCACAGCCCCATCAAACATCAATGTCCACCTGTCATCCGGATCCGGTCCTTCCTCGACAAGCAGCTCTTCACAATCTTTCATCTTAAGATACATGATGTTCTCATCAGGGAATTCAAACATCATCGGCTGATAATCATCAATTGGTTGCTCGGCGAGGTAGTCTGACAGAATACTACCCTTGATGGCCTTCTGTAATGTGTACTGAATGTCATATTCTGTTAAAATCATCTGCCATCGAGCAACGCGCTCGGTGAGAGCCGGCTTCTCAAAGATGTACTTTACTGGATCCATCTTAGAAATCAACAAGGTAGTATGGTTCAACATATACTGCCTCAGTCGGCGAGCAGCCCAGGCCAAAGCACAGCAAGTTTTCTCGAGCAGTGAATATCTTGTTTCACAGTCGGTAAACTTTTTGCTAAGGTAGTATATGGCATGCTCTTTTCGACCAGACTCGTCATGCTGTCCCAATACACACCCCATCGAGTTCTCAGTCACTGATAGGTACATTATCAATGGTCTCCCTGGAACTGGAGGAATCAGGATTGGAGGTTTCTGCAAATACTCTTTTATCTTGTCAAAAGCCTTCTGACAATCATCATTCCACCTGATTGCTTGATTCTTTCTTAGCAATTTGAAAATTGGTTCACACGTGGCAGTTAGGTGAGATATGAACCTTGCAATGTAGTTCAACCTCCCTAAAAACCCACGGACTTGCTTTTCTGTTTTCGGCTCAGGCATTTCTTGAATAGCTTTGACTTTTGCTGGATCAACCTCAATCCCTTTCTCACTGACAATGAAGCCTAGCAGCTTCCCGAATCTCACCCCAAACGTACACTTGTTCGGATTCAGCCTCAGTTTGAACTTTACCAGTCTGTCAAACAACTTCTGCAAATTAACCAGGTGCTCCTCTTCTGTCTGCGACTTCGCAATCATATCATCCACGTACACTTCAATTTCTTTGTGCATCATATCATGAAAGAGAGTCGTCATTGCCCTCTGATAGGTAGCACCGGCATTCTTCAGCCCAAATGGCATCACCTTATAGCAGAACGTGCCCCAAGGTGTAATGAATGTCGTCTTTTCCATGTCCTCTGGCGCCATCTTGATCTGATTATAGCCTGAGAAACCGTCCATGAAAGAGAATACCGAGGATTGAGCCCTATTATCAACCAATACATCGATGTGAGGTAATGGGAAGTCATCTTTCGGACTCGCTCTATTCAAATCCCGGTAATCGACACACATTCTGACTTTGCCATCCTTCTTCGGCACAGGAACAATGTTGGCCACCCACGGTGGATAACTGGTAACAGCCAGAAAACCCGCATCCCACTGCTTCTGAACTTCTTCCTTGATCTTGACAGCCATATCAGGACTCGTTCTCCGAAGCTTCTGCTTAACTGACGGACACTCTTCTCTGAGGGGTAGTCGATGCACCACAATGTCTGTATCCAAACCAGGCATATCTTGATATGACCAGGCGAATATCTCCACATATTCTCTCAGTATCTCAATCAGCCTCCTCTTGATAGAGTCCTCTAAAGCAGCCCCAATCTTGATCTCTCTTCTGGCGTCCTCAGTACCCAGATAAACAATCTCCAACTCCTCCTGATGAGGTTGGATGACCCTTTCCTCCTGCTTCAGCAATCTGACCAATTCCGCGGGGAGTTCACAGTCTTCCTCACCCTCCTCTTCAGCTTGGTAGATGGGATTGTCGAAATCGTACTGAGCTATAACAGAACTGTTCATAGTGGATGCCATAAGATCACTTCTGCATGTTTTAATGCTTTGTTTTAGAAAAAGATTTCAATAAAGTCACAAAAAACAAAAACATTGCCATTTTTATTTTTATTGAAAAAAGGAAAACAAAAATAGAAAAACAGGGATCACAAAATTTGATTGCAAAACGTCCTTTATTAATGATAATCATTAAAACATGATGAGGTCCTACAATGAACCACTACGCCTTGGGAAGAACGTAGGGTTTTCATGCAAAATGAAAAAACGAAGAAAATTACTCTGTTTGAAGAGTAACTTGAACCACTTCTTCAGCCGTCCAATTGTTGATAGACTCCCCTGGTGCACACGGGCGAACCCAGTCGTCTAAATGACAGTTGCTATCACAGTCTTCACTACCGGTTGCAAAGACGTCGCCATGATTCATCAGCCCAGCGCTGGTAAAGGTACTTGGACCCGCTTGACCATTCTGCTCTGCTTGGAGAGGCTCATAACCAATGCCGAATTTGTCTTCCTTGACAGGCAAGTTCACCATCTTGCCCCAACCCTCAGCTTTGCCGGAATCAACAACCTCCTTGGCTTGCTTGTATGAAGCAATCGAAGCACCCGGCTTCCTCTGATCAGCGTACGCCACCTTTTCAAGAGCCACAGTCTCAAATGCCTGGCACAAGGTTTCATGGATCTCGCCATCCACCTCGACATACTTGAACGAGGATAGGTGACTCACCAGAATCTCTTCTTCGCCACACACGGTCACAATCTGACCGTTCCAGACATACTTGAGCTTTTGGTGGAGAGTCGACGAGACTGCCCCTGCTGCGTGAATCCACGGACGCCCCAACAGACAGCTGTAGGCGGGCTGGATGTCCATAACATAGAAGATTATATCAAAAACCTCCGGACCTATCTTCATCGGCAAGGTAACTTCACCAAACACAGAACGTTTGGATCCGTCAAATGCGCGCACAATAAGGTCACTAGGAGTGAGCACAACCCCTTCAACATCAATCTTCTTCAGAATCTGCTTAGGCAAGACATCCAGTGATGACCCGGTGTCTACCAATACGTGAGACAGCACTGCCCCCTTGCACTCCATAGTGATATGCAAGGCTTTGTTATGATTACGACCCTCAGGCGTTAAGTCTAGGTCAGTGAATCCTACACCATGCCTGGTGCTCACATTGGCCATTACACCTTCCAGTTGATTGACAGAAATCTCTTGAGGTATATACGCCATGTTCAGCATATTCAACAAGGCGTTGCGATGTGCCTCAGAGCACAACAGCAAAGAGAAAATAGAGATTCTGGACGGAGTCTGGTTGAGCTGATCTACGATCTTGTAGTCACTCTTCTTTATGATCTTCATAAACTCCTCTGCGTCCTTTTCAAATGAACCCTCAGCCTCCTTCTGAGCCGGTTCCTCATCAACCACGGCCTGTTTGCCCTTCGATCTAGCAGATGCCTCAGCATTGGCATCCCTCAACGGTTGAGGCGCAAATAGTCGTCCGCTTCTAGTAAAACCACCCGGACCACCAACGTTGTCCACAACGGGACTCACAACCACAAGAGTTTTAACTGGGGCGCTGATTGTCACAGGCGCTTGACTTGCTGGTCTTGTCTGATTATCAGCCCTTCTGTTGCTGCGGTAGGCATTATTATAGCTCCATGGCACAGCCCTACTATTCTCAACTGGTCTTCTTCCCGATGCCACGATAGTAGTTGGAGCATTGATGGTTACCGGAGCGGAAATGGTGACTGGGGTACCACTATTTGCAGGCGCACTAACAACCCTTTGGCCTCGTCCTTCAGACGGTTTAAAGTAGATGGTGACAGTTGACACTGTCCCATGATCATTTACAGCCCTGGTGAATTGCAGACAACCCTCATCCATCATACCCTGGATACTGGCCCTTAACTGGTCACAACCATTATCAGCTTCAGCACAACCAATACAGCCCTCGTCACAGCCCGGGTCTACACCCCCATTCAGCAAACGTCCCTTCACAACCAACAGAGAAGTCTGAACATCGTCAACACTAGCAACCAGATCTTCAGCTTCTTCCCCTTCAATATTGTTCACCCTATGCCCACCATGCTGAGGCATAGGGTTATTCACGACGTTAGGTACCGGAGAGAAGTTGATCGCCTTGGCATCGATCAAATCTTGGACTTTGTGCTGGAAAGCCCGGCATTTCTCAGTATGGTGCCCTGGTGCCCTAGAGTGAAAGTCACAACGGACGTTGGCGTCGTACCCCGGAGGCAATACTGTAGGCGGAGCCATTGTACGCAATTCTACAAACCCCAACCTGAGTAGTTCGGGTAACAGTTCGGCGTATGACATTAGTAGCGGATCAAAGCGTCGATCAGGCATCCTTTGCTTGGGCTGATACTGACGTTGCTGTTGTTGTTGTTGCGGTTGTTGAACTCTTGGTTGTTGTTGCGGAGGTTGACGTTGTGGAGGTGCAGGAATGGTTACTGCAGCAACCTGCCGGTATTGATTTCTGTTCTGATTTCCTCTGTACACATTCCCTCGGTGTTGTACAGCACTAGCCTCACCCTCTCTACGGCGAGGTGCCCCAGAGAAAGGTTTCTTGGAAGACGAGGAAGAACCCACATCTTGAATTTTGCCGGCCTTGATCAAACTTTCGGTTCTCTCACCACAGATGACCACGTCTGAGAAACTACCGAATGGGAAACTCCCCATCCGGTCCATAAATATACCTTGAAGAGTACCAATGAACATGTCGGTTAACTCCCTCTCCAGCATAGGGGGTTGTACTCTTGCAGCCAGTTCACGCCACCTCTGGGCGTACTCCTTGAAGCTTTCGTTGGATTTTTGGCAAAGACTCTGCAGCTGAGTCCGGCTCGGTGCCATATCCATGTTATGTTTATACTGGCGCAAGAAAGCCTCGCCCAGATCTCTCTAGCATCGGATAGAATCTCTCTTCAATTCCATGTACCAGTCCAAAGAAGCCCTAGATAGACTATCTTGGAAAAAGTACATCCACATTTTCTCGTCGTCAGTATATGCAGAGATCTTCCGATAGTATGCCTGCACGTGGGTGCGAGGGCAAGAATTACCGTTGTACTTGTCGAAGGATGGCGCCTTGAATTTATAAGGGATTCTCAAGCCTTCCACTAACCCCATATTTGTCACATCAAAACTGAGAGAGTTCTGACATTCCATAGCCCGGATCTTCTCAGCAAGGGCATCAACCTTACGATCCCTCTCATCAACCCTTCCCAGAACGTCTTCATCTTCACTGAGCAGAGTGAACATATCCTCTTGTCTGTCCACAATCGGAGCCTGATTACGGGACGGAGCACGGACTACTCTGGCATTAGCGGTATCTGGAGCAATAGGTTGACCATTGATTCGAATACCTCTCAATTCGTCCCCTACAGCATAGTTGTTGATGGGCACAGTCGCAGTAGGGTTTTCATTGATCGGGCCTCCCTCTGGCAGAGCTTGGTTGGGCGGTGGAATTACAGCTTCTTGCCTCTGAACTAGAGCTCGGAGTTCTTCTTGACCTTGCGCAACCCCTTGCATCATATGCATGAACTGGGCCATGTTAGCCCTCATCTCTGCTAACTCAGCTTGCACCTGATCCATGTTCCTTTGATGATTCAGTCTCGTTGAGTAGCGATGCGGTCTTTGATCAGCTATCCTGCCTAAACACAGGAACCAAAGTGAGAAGTCACGAACAAGAACACCTGCTATGCAAAATGTTATGAGTATGATGTTAATGATGCGTATGATGCACATGATATGTTCATCTCTGAGGCATTCAAAGAGCCTGACCCATCCTCAAAAGATGGCAACCTGCAGCAACAAGAGAACAACATACAAGATAACTGAGAACAAAATGAAACACCAATAACCTTATCTATAGATAAGAGCAACAGGCTCATACAAAAAAGTCAACAAAGATCCATATAAACGGAGTACAACAAATGAATCACATCCAACAAGCCTGGAGGTGATTCCCAACATACATATCAAAGATTCAAGCTAAGACAAACGGTCTTCCGGGATGAGAGTCTTCAGGTACTGGCACTGGTCTATCAACAGGGCGCATTCTGAACATTCTGGTAGAGGGGTGATCTTCTCCTTCAGTTGTCGTCTAAGCTCTACAACTTCTCCTCCAAGATGGGTCTCTAATGTCTGTCTCGAGTCAACCTCCTTCTTCAACTGGATGTCTTTGTCTCTGAGTTGCTTCTCCAGGTCTCTGATCTTCTTTTGGTAACTGGCTTCAGCTCTCTGCAGCTTCAAGCACTCCCGGTGTTCTGCATCCAACATGGATTCCATCTCCTCGTAGGATCTCTTCTTGCTTCTCAGTCTACTAGCATCCGCTCCTTGCACTCCTCTGAGTTGATGAGCCAAGTTCAACCTATCAGCTTTGGCTTTGTACAACTCTATCTGGGTATCTTGCTCCTTCTCTCTCAACCGGCGATTCTCTATCAGGGCTTGCTTGTAGTGCTCATCAGGCACACTCTCAGCAAGGACCAAAGGTGGTTGCTCCTGCAACGGCTCCATCCTATCATAGGGTAACAACAAAGTTTCCACTCTCTTCTTGACCCAATCAGTGTAATCAGGCATAGCAATGGCAAACTTCTTCCCTAAGACAGATCCATCCTTCACACCAATAGCCTTCCAAGCTCTTCCTATCTGCTCCAATCTATCCGGGTCACTCTGCTTCTCAAAATACACACTTTCAGCTACCTCGGCCTCAAGTGGTTCTCCTTTCATTACAAACCCTAACTGGCGAAGAGAAAGAACTGGGTTGTAATTGATGCAACCCCTGGTCCCTACCAGTGGCACATTCCGGAACTCTCCACAGCTCATAACAACATCCCGCACATCCATCCAGTAAGATTGCCATCTGATATCATAGGAGGTAAGCGACATGACCCTCTGAGTCCACTTATGAGTGCTCTGAGCATCCACAAAGGGTCCACTGGCTGGCAGAAGAGACATGAACCATCTGAGCAAGAGAGGTAAACAACATCTGATAGCTCCACCCTTACCATGCCTATTGTGAATAGCATAATAAGTGTCAGCTGACAGAGTAGGAACTGGATTCCCTCCAATGAAGATACAGACCGCAGCATAGTCAACAAAATTGGGCATGCTCGGGAATAGGACGATCCCATAGATCATAACAGCAAGTTGGGCATGAAAAGCTTCCCAATTCCCCTTTTCTGCTTCTCCTCTGGCAACTCTCAGCAGAAACTTCAACGGCAGACCCACAACATCCCTACTGGGCTTCCAGTTATCACAGACTTCTTTGACACTCAACTGGAGAGCTCTGGCAACAACTCTGAAATCAACTTCCTTCGGTACGTCCAAGAAAGGAACCTGATGCTGAATTGGGACACTCAGCAGAATAGAATACTCCTCAAGAGTAGGCGCCAACTGATAATCTTGAAAGGTGAAACAATGAAGCTCTGGGTCGTAGAACTGAAGAAGGGTCTGCAACGGTACCGGATCGACCACCATCATCAACAGCGTCAGAATATCCCCCATACTGGTCGACAAACCCCTTCTGGTTACCACTGGTTATCAGGCTACTCAACTCAATCATGGACGTCAAAGGCTCACGGTGAAAGCTGTAGGAACAAGTCTTCCGCTTCATCTATGGGACTGTTGCCATCTCTATCAGTGAACAGACTCTAGAATGTACCTGAGAAATGATATGCATGCAGAGATTAGCTTTTCTTCTTTTTTTTTCAATTCTTTTTTTTTTTATATTGCGTATTTTTTTGAAAATAAACATGCTATGATGCAAATGATGCAGACACGACTGGCTGGCGGCGCATCTCAGAACACAAGGTCGAAGCTTCGGTTTAAACTCAGAACCCCAAATCCATCTGAAACCCAAAGTCAACTGAGACACTGTCGTCTGAACCCAAAGTTACCAACAGGACCACAAGTCACCAACGGTACCTGTAATAATGATCAACCACTCCCCACTCACGGGTGTCGTCTAGGCCAGGGTAAGGTCGAGAGAAACGCAGCGTAAATAACCTTTCACAGAATACCATCATATACACACCCGAAGTATGCAACGATAATATCCCACCAGGGTCTGAACTGCTCGTGATATCAATGTTCCGCTAAGTGGCGCAATACCACCCGCTTCCCATGAATCACTCTATTCCTAAGCATCCTATATTTCACTCATGGCCTGGGTATTGGGCCTTTTACCTCAAGTAACTCCCACCCCAACAGAGAGAAACAGACAACCAGCCAGCCAGATAAACAATGAATGTGAATGAATGCAAACATAAGTGCAAACATAAATGCAAACAACAAAAAATGAATGCAAACAATAAATAATGAATGCAATAAATAACAGCCAATAGCAACCAAAGCCCTAACCTAGAGGGCGCTAGGAGAGACTCGCTTAGGGAAGATGGACCAGCAAGAGGTCAACTTCTTTATGTCCCCAACAGAGTCGCCAGCTGTCGCATTACGCGAAAAACCGGCGGGAAACAAGAACAACAGAGCCGCCACCGTGCGTTATTTATCCCAAAAGAGGGAAAGGAAACGCTCAGAGTAAACCTGGAAAGAACATGGTCTCGCGACCAAAGAGAATGGGATCGGGAGTCGGTTATGCGAAGGGAAGGTATTAGCACCCCTACGCATCCGTCGTACTCGACGGGATCCACGCACAATAGGAAGGAAAATGGTTGCTAAAACACTGCTCAAATAAACATCTACACAGGCTGAAAGAGACACAAGGAAACAGAAAAGACTGACTCGGCAGGATATCGCATCCTGGGCCTACTTAATCTATCAAGCATAGACATCAGAGTCAAAGTAGTTCGGACTGGGGAAAAACATGCTCGCTAGGATGTCGCATCCTATGCATACGTATCTTCTTGGACGAAGAAGAATCAGAGCATTCGTAGCTCGGCTCACGCACACAAACAAAACAGACAAAGGCAAATGTGGAATCCGAATGCCAATCGCTGGACTTATATCAGATTCTGAACCAAAACGCACCCACACTGGAAACCAGATGCCACTTGATGGACTTATACAGGACTCCAAGCACACAACAAACACTAGGATACGGAATTCCAATCGCTGGGCTTACATCCATCTCCTAACACACACAAAGACAAAACAAAGACACAGGCGCCCGGAGAGATCTGCTCATCTCCTGCCTACGTACCTCATCTGGTATGAGGATCAGGGCGACGTAGTTCCCCTACGAAGGGACACAAGACTAACCTAACCAGATAACAGAGGGAGACACAACTAGGGAGACTACGACTCGAGCCTAGATGTTATCATACAAAATCATCCCTAAGTTAAGGTTTCTAGCTAACTTGCACAGGAAGCAAGCTATCCTAAACATGACTTGCACAGGAAGCAAGCCAAACTAAACCTAACTTGCACAGGAAGCAAGCTAAAACAAACACACAAGCACAAATAGCACACACTATATGCAATTAGTTGGCTCAATCAAGGTTAGGTTTTAGTCGAGGGGTCATGTCAACCTCGACAAACAAACCACTGTAACAGGGTGAGGTTAGCTCTTAACCTTGACATTGAGAGTCAAGGTGAAGCTGATGAAAGGTGAGTGAAGATGAGACTTCACAGCTCTTATCCCTGGCCTGGGAGAGCTTAAGACAAGAATGTGTGGGTTCAGAAAGTGGGAACCCTTCTACACATATGACACTGACTCAATGTACAATGATCTTGGGTTAATATCTGCAATGCGTCAACACAGTGGTGTGAGCAAAGCAGATGACACACATAATAGCAGGGGATGGATTGCACATCCCTGTTATCTGCCAATGCCTCTTCACTTAGGAGGTCTTTGAGTATGTTCAAGGACAAATGTAAACAAACACAAACATTGCCTCTTAAGGAGGACTTCAGACAGGTGCCTGGCCAAGTAACAGGCCAGGTCTTCCAGACTACATGGAGTTAGGATGTTATACCTCAATGCAAATGCTCTTAAGCAAAGCAAAGCGAGTTCTCAATGGAACTAAAGCAACTAAAGTACCTGAAAACAATCCAAGATAATCAGTACTTAGGCAAACCAAAACCAAACAGCAAATGATTAACAATTAACTATACACAGACAAACACAAGCCAATGCACAAAGGTGCAAGCCACTAAGGCTCAAACTCAAGTATCAAACCCTGCAAAACAAAGTCAAAGTTAGCCATAGACAAGTCACAAGTCCACTCCAATGGAGGCATATCATCAAGCATAGGCCATTTGTGCTATTAACCTGAAACACAACTCAAAAGTGAGAGCACAGACCACTAGTCCAAGAATAGGGTCAAAATGAGATCAAATCATCAAAACAGAACATGAAACTTATCCAAAATCAAGATCAAACAATTAAAAATCAAATCCAATTGGTCTCATGTTCATATCATTCATCATTATCATTTCATGATCAAAATAGCACAAAGCATGCAAATAAGAGCTCATAGAAGTCAACAGAATGATTCAAATCAAAATCAATCACAAACATTTCAAAAAAATCCTCAAAAAATTCATGATCAATCATATCCATAACATGATAAGCACACCAAATTTCAGCTCATTTGGATCAAGGGAAGTAGGTCAATGAAATTCAAAAAGTCAAGGCAAATTCAAGCAAGCTCATTCAAAGCATCAAAACATGCACCAACTTCAATTAATCATAAAACAGAAACAACACATGATAAATGAATGGGACTAAAACCATGACAAACTTTAAGATGTCTACAATTCACATGCCAAATTTCAAGTCCATCCAATTAAGCATTAGAATTTCACAAATCAAATGAAATCATGTCTCACAAGAAGTTCACATTTGATCAAACAGGGGAGAAATTATCAAACAAATAGGAAATGCATTCAAAAAATGCCAGGAAAATTCACAAGCATTCTCAACATTCACCAGTATCTTCATGCAAAAATCCAGACCATTTTGAGTTCAATAAGCATGGTAACAAAAATCAAAAAAATTGGACATGAATGGTGTGACACAAATTGTCACACCTCTATTCAAAACATCATATCTCATCAACCAGCAATGATAAAATCATAAACTCTATACCAAAATAACCATGAACATGTCTAGTTTAAGCAAAAAAAATTTGAGAGGCATTGGATTAAGTATCATCATTTCACAAGCAAAATGGCAAGGAATACACAAATTGGACACATATGAACAAACCCTAGCCCATTTAAAAATCCCCACGTGCAAAAATTCTGGAAAAATCACCATAATAAACTAGAGATCATGAGGAGCATTTCACAAAAAATCCCATGTTATTTGGACAAGTATTGGAAGAGTTATGAATTTTCTAAGATCACCATGCCAAATGAAATAAAAATTGAAATGAAGAAATGATTTAAATGAAATATTAAACGGATAATGGCAAACTTGTAATTAACTGGCCACTTAAGTGAAACGCCGCGTTTCACTTAAGGGCGTGCCAAGCTCTGATTGGTCACATGGCCATGAAACACGAAATGCATGCAGGCTTGGCTCAGCAAAGATCAAACACGGGTTTCTGGGTTGAAAATTAGGGTTTATGCACATGTTCACTATCGTTCTTCCAGATTTCCAGCTCCAGAAAAAAAAATTCACAAAAATTCATAAATGACATATCATCGTGTGCGTCTCAGCATGTACATTCACAATCCAATGTTCAAAAATCCTAATTCATGCTAATATGGAAGAATCGAGCAAGATAACATTTGACAACCAAACTTCATTTCAACATTTCTCTCTTAATACTCAATAATATTTCACGATTCAAAGCTCATTGAACTCAGCATGGCAAGATCTATGAAATACATATCACAATTTTAACAATAGCAAGGTTCGAGTTCCTACCTGATTTGAAGAACAGGGATGGATTCGTGGTTCTTTGGCTGTGATAAGTTGAAACAGAAGCGCCTTGAGGTTCCAGATGATGAATGGAGGAGTGATGAAAGCTCAGTTGCTTTGATTCCATCTCAAAAGCTCAACTTCCATGGAAGAGGTTCAATGGAACAGTGCTGGTTTTGCTTGAACAGTCATGGATCTATGCTTGCAAAGGCTTCCAAAATGATGGTAAGTGATGAACCAATGAACAAGAGCACGAGTTCTTTCGAATTTTTTTTCAGAAAAATCAAGATGAAGAAAATGAGAGAGTTTTCTTTCTAGATCTAGATCTGAGTAGGAAATGGAATGCTAAGTGTGTTTTTCTGTTTTGATTAGGTATATATATCTTCTGTTAAGCAATTCCACTAATCAAACTTAAACCAAGCCTTGGTAATTAGTAAAAATGAATATTTGCACAAATTGCTAAAATCAACTCATTATGCATGGGGTGCATGCTACAGTGCACGAAAATGGGCCTAAACACATCCCAAATATGGTTTTTGATCCTTTGCAATTAGTAGAATGTGTAGACAATGATTAATTTGAAAGTCAATTTTTCACCTCTCCCTTTTTAAATTCAAACCACTTGAAAAAGGCCATTTTGATTGGATGATTTTTGATGAAATGTGATGAAGGATTTGGATAGAGCATGTCAAATGTGACTTGTAGCAAGAAACCTCACTCAATTTGGCCAAATGGTTTGAAAGTTATGTCACTTTGATGTTCAAAAATTCTTGACAATGATTTGATCATAACTTGCCAACCACAAATGAGAAATGAGTGTTCTTGGACTTTTTGGAAAGGTGAGAGCAAGATATTTAACTTTCATGTTGGACACAAATTCATTTGAAGCTTTTATCATGATGTAAATTTGAGGAGAAGAACTTTCCATTTTTGGCAATTTCCAATTACAGGTCACTGGCTATTTTTAGGAAACTTTTGATCTGACTTTATTTTCTCCAATCTTGATCTTTGAAAAGTCAAATGAGACTTATATGGACATGAATGAAGTCTTTCAAACCATCTCCCACCTTCAAATCCTTGATTTCAAGCACAGTTGACCACAGTTGACCACAATTGAATTTCTAGGGTTTCTGGTGGATTGAACAATGACTGATGACTTCTGAGCACCCAATCTTTGACCAAACCACTTCAAAAGGACCCCTAGGTCATGTGAACATGTTGGACCAACCCTAGGGCTTTGCTTCCTTGAGAAATGCATTTGCTTGCTTTGTTTGACTGATCCTCCTAACCAGTTGACCTAATTTTGTCTGATGACTTGCACTTGGGCAAAGGACAATGCAATGTTATGCAGTGGACTATGTTATGTTAATGACCTAATATGAAAATGAATGTACAAAAGGTAGGTGCAAATTTGAGGTGCTACATTCACCAAATGGGTTGAAGCATCATCGTATGCTAATGTGACCAAGCAGGTTGTGGTCAAATTTATCAAGAATTTAGGTTATTTGCCGATATGGTGTTCCAAGTAAGATCATCATTGATAATGGGTCGAACTTGAACAATAAGATGAAGAAGGAGCTTTGTGACGAATTCAAGATTGAACATCATAACTCTTCTCTTTACAGACCTAAGATGAATAGGGTTGTTGAAGTTGCAAATAAGAATATTAAGAAGATTATCCAGAAAATGGTTGTGACATATAAGGATTGGCATGATAAGCTCCCTTTTAATTTATGTGGGTATCATATATTTGTTCGCACTTCAACATGGGCAAACCCTTTCTCTCTTGTGTATGACATGGAAGCAGTGCTTCCCGTAGAGGTTGATATCCCCTCAATGCGAGTCTTGATGGAAGCCAAATTGTATGAGGCTGAATGGTGTCAAAACATATATGATCAATTGAATTTATTTCAAGAGAAGAGGATGAAAGTTTTGTGTCATGGCCAATAATATCAAAAAAGAATGAAGAAATCATTTGACATGAAGGTTTGACCTTGCGAATTCAGAGAAGGCGGCCTTGTGCTTAAGAAGTTCTTGTCTTTCAACACTAATTCTAGGGTCAAGTGGACTCCTAATTATGACGGCTCATATGTTGTTAAGAGAGCCTTCTCTGGCAATACAATAACTCTTACGACTATGGATGGTGAGGATCCCCCTCGTTTTGTCAATGCCGATGAAGTCAAGAAAGACGTTGCCTAGAAAAAAAAGAACAACTCACTAAGTTGAAAACCCGAAAGGAAGGCATAGGCAAAAATGAGCGTCTCGGTGGATTGAAAACCCGAAAGCGAGATCCAGGCAAAAATTAGAGACATAAACAAAAAATAATCATCTGGTAGATTAAAAATCCGAGAGGACAATCTAGGCAAAAGTTAGGGATTATGACAAGTAACTACATCAGGCCAGACTTGATCATATGAAGCAACAATGCCTATCAAGGATTCTCATTCAATCATCTTCGACCAAGGTTCTAAGCATAGAACAATTCAAATTTGTTAGGGAGAATAGTGGTCATTGTATTTCAATGTAGCAGTTTCCATATACTTACTATTTTTCAACTTTGTAATGATCCAAGGAGTCACGCCATTTGCGGATTACAATTTTATCAATAAAATTTGAGCATTTTTGCCCATTTGTTTGTTGTTTTTATCTAATTTCAGTTTATGAAATTTCATTTATTTTTATAATAATTTTTTAAATAAAAGATATATAAACAATCATGTTTTTTAAATTTTCAAAAATATTTTCCTCTATTTGTGAATATAAAAGAGGAATGTCAACAATGATTTCAAAGAAGGTAAGATCTTGAAGAGCGGAGCTCAGTGTTTGCCTAAAGACAAGATTTTCCTTATGAATGTATTCAGGCTCATCAGTTCCCACATCAGATATTGTGGGAACGGTAGAATCCCCGATG
This sequence comes from Lathyrus oleraceus, assembly GCF_024323335.1. Classification (NCBI taxonomy): domain Eukaryota; kingdom Viridiplantae; phylum Streptophyta; class Magnoliopsida; order Fabales; family Fabaceae; genus Lathyrus; species Lathyrus oleraceus. Next base: position 382,892,531 of record NC_066582.1, on the reverse strand, counting down.
AAGTCGCCAACAGGTCTTCATAGCGAAGTTTGTTAGGATGTTTCTTATCCCCGGTAAACCATTCCCTCCCTTGGAACGGAGTTCATGCTCTTAGAAGATTAAATTTGCATCTCCAAGCAATATCTTTTTCTATCTCCATAAGGATTTAAGCCTTGTATCAGGACTTAGCTCCTTTGACGGCTTATGATCATTCATTGCAGAGTTTTCTTCAACTGAATCCCTAGCAAGATCTCTAGTAGCATCTCCACCTTGTTGAGATTAGCCGAGTATTCAATTGTACTCTATTATCGGGCTAACCCTTTGTGCCTATTTTGTCAGCATATTCATACGCATATCAATATCATCATGGTGTTTACTTGTGCATCTTGTATTTCTTGGTGCTTTCCCCGCTCTCTAGTGTTTTTCTCCTCGTAAAGTGTGTGCATCCTCTCTCCAATAGAGTGTCGACCTTAAGCATAAAGTGCTTATCCTTTCTAATTACTTATGGAGTTTGATCCATGTGGATGAAATTAATCCCCAATTGAGTTCATTTTCTCATTGGATCAAGTCTTCTTTAATTGTTTCTCTCCATTTTATTCATGGGTTGAACTTTAGTCCCTGAAGCTTATTACCTTTGTTAAGTTATCACTTGGCTAATAGTTAGGTAATATTTCTCTTACCTATGATAGATTACCTTGTTAAGCTATCATTTGGCTGGTAGTTGGTAATCTTTCCTTTTAAGCTTATTACCTTTGTTAAGCTATCACTTGGCTGATAATTAGGTAATATTTCTCTTACCTTTGCTTGATTACTGTTGAATGTAATTTTAAGTGTCGGGTTTTTGTTATCGTATCCACAGGGATTGTGAGATATCACCGCCTTTCGACAGTTGTTTTAATTCTTAGCTTAAGGTAACAATGGGGTTTTGGTATTTGTCACGGTATCTTGCATAAAAGTGTAATAAAATGCGGTAAAAGTTTTGGTTTGAATATTTGAGAAATATTGCCAAAGTTAGGGTTCGACGATCACTTTGCATGTATATGTTAGATCAACAAAACTTATAAACTCCTTTAGATGATAAACTATTTCACAAAGTCCTCCCAATGTGTTTATCTCTAACACACATTATGAGTTTTCCCATTTTGATCCATTGTTTATCTCTAACACAATCTATCAAAATGACAACTTTTTGGTTCAACCTTATGGTGAACAAAATCATTCATTACTATCTCTAGCTAACAAACAAGATTGGATGAAAACCTAGGTTAAGAGTTGGTAAACATCTCTCGATCATAAACCAACACAAAGAGTTTTCAATAAGAACAAAGTTTTCACCATATATTCACCATTAAAGAGTTTACAAATGAAGATCCTTACATTTACACACAAAGCTAATGATCATCTACATCTAACCTTGACAAAATGAAGGACTTAGCTACTCATTTTCATGGTAGCTTGGTCAACAAGTTTCGGAAGAAGGTTAATCAACATCCGAGTCGAATAATCGAGATTGGATGGGAATCCACCTTCTTTTTGTGAAAGATGGTTAAGAGATGAAGAAAAATGGTTTCTAGGTCACAAAAGATCCTTAGAACAATGTTGTAAAATATCTAGAAAAAGTACAAAAGTATGGAAAAAATAAGGTATGGCTCCAAAAAGTAGCCCTTGCTACTTATAGAGCTGCTACTGGGTTGTCATGCTCGCTAGGGGAGCAGAATGGCTCGCCTAGCGAGCCCCTAAATGAGGCACCTGAGGCACCTGCGCCCAGAGAAACAACCATTGCCAGACTGACATGTTCGCTGAGCGAACAAAACCTTCGCCTAGCGAAGGCGACGCTTCAACCTTCGCTCCAGCGAGGTTGAGAGGTTTTGCTACTGGAATGCTCGCTGGGAGCTCGCTAAAGGCTCGCCTAGCGAGTGAGTGCTGGCTGCGCTTTTCACCAAGTCTGGACGTGTTCGCCACACACCTCGCTGGAAGCTCGCCTAGCGAGTGTGGTCATGTTTGCCACTGTAAAATACTGGAGCTTTTCGCTGGGCTCTCGTTGGACGCTCGCCTAGTGAGTCCTTCACCACAGCCCTCGCCTAGCGAGCAAGCTGATGAATGCTTGTTTTATTTGATCCCTTTGCCAAATTTCTTGTGTCTTCACTTTCTATTATTTCATGCCTACTTCCTGCACAATAACACACAAATCAAAGGTACCAAGATCGTTTATCATTGAATTGCATTTCATCCAAAACAAAGGTGGTTTTGAACACTTTAGCAAGGAAATGGAGTGAAAGATACCCATATTTGATAGCTCAAATTAGCACTTTTGGGTATCTAACAACTCTCCCCAACTAGATTCTTGCTTGTCCTCAAGCAAAGTATGCCTCTTGAAGGACAAGAGGATTTGCTTTAAGAAAAAGGTTTCTCCGAAGTTGGATAAAACGGCTCAAACACAAGCGAATCAGCAGATACAAATTTCCAACGGTTCGAATAAAATAATTTACAAGAACTAAGACTTAGTAGCAATGCGAAATATGTATCTATCTACAACAATATTATCTTGAATGAATCACCCTATCTCTCCTCTTCGAATAAGGATTGAAGAATTTACGCGTTTGCAACCACGGGAATAATCTCACTCTCTAACAAATAATGAAGAAATCAATTCGATTCATACAATGTCTAACAATTATAAATGGTAATGTGGAAGCACGAAGATCACTAAGGACTTTTCGGTTGAAGCTTGGTTAGGTTAACAAACAAGGGTCATTTCTAAGGCCATTGAAAACTAAATTGTCGATGCAAAAGAGACATTCACTGTACATTATTCACACATCTCAACTTCGTTCTATTTGTTTCTCATTTGAAACCTTCACAACTCTTATTTCACAACTCAATTTTTGTTTTTCACTATTTTTCTTCCAAGCAAGCATTCATTTTTATTTTCTCTATATTATATTTTTTTCTCTTTTCTTTCACATCATATTTACAAAACAGATGTTTTTCTTTTCTAATTTTTATTTTCAATGCTTGCTCGGTTTTTCAAGAGTTGTGGCACTTACTGATTCTCATTTTCGTTCTCCCTAACTTATTTCTTACTCACCCTAAGTGAATGCTCTTAACATTTTACGGCAAAAGAACAATAATCAAGATTTTCCGGGTTGTAAAAAAAAAAGATTTTTGAAATCTCGCTTTATTTCAAGCTGAGATTCAACTGTTTAAGCTCAAAGGGGTTAACGAATACTCTCTCTGCTCACAGGTAAGTTGTATTTGGAACTGGTTGTGCTCGATAGAAAACAAGTGCCTTGATCATCTCTAATTGCTTCCACATATTCACAATAATAAAAGACAAAGCATGAATCAAATGAATCAACAAAACTTATTAGAATCCAGCATTTAAGTGTACAATGGAGGTTTCCTCACAATTTGTGGTTTTAAGTCCTAGATGAAACATTCATTCAATTATGTAACAAAAAGACAATACTCAATTACAAAAAAGAGTAAAGTTCTTAGTGCATTCTAAAATTCTAGCCGGAGGTAACCATGTACCTTAGCCTTATTCACTTGTTTATTCTTATCATTGCCATCCAAGCTCGGATGCACCTTCATTGGATACTTCTTTGAGGAGCAACCAATCTAGAAGGTTTGCCACTCAACCAACCAAAAATTTATTAAAACAAACAAAATTTAAAACATAAATAATAATATTAACTTCAAAATTTAAATTTGTTCATGGGGGACGAAACACCCCAAAAGTACAAAGCCAAAATCAAAATACATAATTCTGAAAATAAAATCGAAATAAAACATAACATGAAAAATAAAATAACTTAGCCCTCCACGGACTCATAACCCTCCTCACTACCGGCTTCAGAACCGGTAGCCTCATCATCATCATCACCATCAGCAGCACCAGAAGACGCACCAGCACCCGCCCCCTCTCCAAACACAGGCCTGTCCACAGGCCAGTTAGCGTTAAGCAGAAACTGCTCACGCGTTATCAATGAGTGATCACCGGTGGGGTCACTTCCCTGCAGCTGTAACCGCTGCATAGAATCGGGCATATCGAGCATGGCACGCTGAGTTGCCGCCATCCAGTCCCAGTTGTAACTGCAGACAGCCTGCTGGTAAGGATCGGGTCCGAGAGTAGAAGTACCAGGACCATCAGAAGCCCGGGTACCCTCAACAGCTGAACTACCTCTAACATTCTTCGCCCTGCAATACTTGGCCACGTAACGGTCATCGATGGGTGGCGGGATCCTTACTTGAACCCTAGAGGGTAGTCTCACCCTCGCTTGGATGCACAAACTCATGATTAGGCAAGCGAAAGCAAGGGGACAATTCACTCGTGCCCCCGCCTTCAGCCCGCTTTCAATCACGGACTTTAATTCCAAAGCAATAATCCTCGCCACATCGATCTGGACGTTAGTGAGGATACAGTGTACCAAGTGTGCCACTGGGATCGGCACGGTAGAAGTGTGGGACTTAGGTTTGATGTTTGTCAGAACCAACAGCAGGATCAGTTGAGCCAAGGGAGTCATGTCCTCCCTATGGTATCTCATAGGAACCCCAGATGGGTTCAGCTCAACTAATTTCCCTCTTAAAAGCAGGGCAGCAGAAATGGCATCCATATCCCGGTGAAGCCTTAATTCTGTGTGGTAGGTGTCTCTCTCCTCGGCTCCCAGTTGGAGCGGTTCACCAAGGACGCGGTTAATAGCATCCCGATCAAAAGCAACAGGATGACTGGACACTTTAGATGTCCATGTAAATGGCTCGTCATCATCTGGAAGTGCGTTCGCATAGAACTCACGCACTGTTGCAATATCATAATGCTCCAGGGGGTTAATTAACCGATCCCACTTTTTCGTGTCAATCAACCCGGCGAATGTTTGGTTTGTGCCTTCAGGGTTGATGATGAATCTCTTCTCCGGTAGAATTTTCCGCTTCTCCAAAGCAACATATCTTGCGGCTTGCTTCGGGCCGACAAACTTGTCGGTGTCAAATTGTATAGTTACGGGACGGGAAGTGTTCCCTCCCTTTCTCTTCTTCGAAGCTCCGGATCTTGATTCCATCTGCAAAACATAAAGAGGAAGCAACACAACACACAAACAGATTAGAAAGCAACACATAATTCAAACTACTGCCATGCTCGCTGCTGCTTCGCCTAGCGAAGTGGCAGTGAAATCTCGCTTCTGGTTCGCCTAGCGAGTTGCGAGCGAACCTTACGGGTTTTTGGGTTCTGCAGTATTTTCAGTGAAATTTTCCAAAAAACCCAAGTCTCTCATGGTGTCAATTTCAGAAGAAAAGGATCTATCAAGAAAAGAATCGTTCTATGCTATATGTAATTACAAATCCACATGCAAAACCTAAAATTCCCACATTCAAAACCTAAAGTTTCCCACATGCAAAACCTAAAGTTTCCCACACCACAACTTCATCCTAAATGTCTCATGTAAATGAAATTTCAAGCAATTTTGGAAACAGAAAGAAACAGAAAGTAATGAAGAAGAGGCAAACCTGATTTTGAGATCGTTTGAATTTGAAATGCACAAGAGGTTAGGGATGCAATGTTAGGGTTTAAAGTTTGAGTGAGATGAAAAAGTGATAGAGTGCTTGAGTGTTCGTGAGAGCAAAGTTGTTAAAAAGAAATTTTGTTTGGGCCCAAAATGCATGGCCTGCTGAGATTTAATTAGTGCTGTCACGCAGCGCTCGCTGCTGCTTCGCCTAGCGAGCAACTAGCGAAGCTGCTCGCTACTGCTTCGCCTAGCGAGCATCAAGCGAGCATGACAGCATTTGGCTTTTCAAAGACAGCATTCCAGGTACATTTCAGCAAGGTCATAACAATTGGAATCCCACTACAACAGAACAGAAAAACTGTAAATACTTACAATGTTGGGGTGCCTCCCAACAAGCGCTTGTTTAACGTCGGCTAATCTCGACGGTGTGATGCTCACAGAGGAGCATCCAACGGAATAGCACAGCTCTCGCGATCCACATGACCGCCAAGATAAACCTTCAAATGTTGGCCATTAACAGTCCAACTGTCCTTCTTTTCCAGGACCTCAATGACAATAGCTCCGTACTCCTTAACTTCTTTGACCCGAAATGGCCCGGACCATTTTGATTTCAACTTTCCGGGGAATAACTTCAACCTGGAATTGAACAAGAGGACCAATTGTCCGGGCACAAATTCTTTCTTTCGGAGCTTTTTGTCATGGTATTTTTTTACCTTCTCTTTGTACAACCAACTTGAGTGATATGCGGCATTGCGCATCTCCTCCAACTCAAGCAGTTGCACCTTCCTTTTCTCACCGGCCAAATCATTTTCAAAATTTAAAAATTTCAGAGCCCACAAGGCTTTGTGCTCCAATTCAACCGGCAAATGGCAAGTTTTACCAAACACCAATTGAAAAGGAGTTAGGCCAATTGGAGCTTTAAAGGCGGTACGGTATGCCCATAACGCTTCATCCAATTTTTGTGACCACTCTTTTTTCGAATTTGACATAGTTTTTTCGAGAATTCTCTTAATCTCACGATTAGAGACCTCGGCTTGCCCATTAGCCTGTGGGTGATACGGAGTTGCCACTCTGTGTGATACACCGTAATGTTTTAAAATGCTTTCCAACGGTGCATTACAAAAGTGTGACCCTCCGTCACTTATCAACACTCGGGGGGTTCCGAAACGGGAAAATATGTTTTTCTTCAAAAAATTTATCACCGTTTTCGCATCCGCCCGAGGTGAGGCAATCGCCTCAACCCACTTAGAAACGTAATCAACTGCGACAAGCATATACTCGTTACCATAAGAGGGTGGGAATGGTCCTACAAAATCAATGCCCCAACAATCAAATACTTCGACCTCTTGGATGTTTTGGAGAGGCATCTCGTCTCTCTTACCAATCCCACCGCTTCTCTGGCAACTATCACAACTTTGCGCATGGGTATGTGCGTCTTTGAAAATAGTGGGCCAATAAAATCCTGACTGAAGGATTTTAGTGGCCGTTCTCACCCCATTATAGTGTCCTCCGTAAGGCGAGTTGTGACAATGCCAAAGGATGCTCTGCGCTTCATCGCCAGTAACGCATCTCCTTAAAAGGTTATCACTACCCAACTTAAACAAGTACGGGTCATCCCATACGTAATACTTGGCATCCGAAAGAAACTTCCTTTTTTGGTTCGAAGTTAGGTCGGGAGGCACAAAACCACTAGCCTTGTGGTTCGCAAAGTCTGCAAACCACGGCCTAACCTGAACTTTGAACAGTTTTTCATCTGGAAATTCTTCCCGGATTTCCTTCTCCGACGCGGTAACCTCCACATTCACCAAGCGGGATAAATGATCCGCCACCAAATTTTCCGATCCTTTCTTGTCTTTGATTTCAACATCAAATTCTTGCAACAAGAGGATCCAACGGATGAGCCTTTGCTTCGAATCCGGTTTGGTGAGCAAATATTTAATCGCCGCGTGGTCGGTATACACTACGACTTTAGACCCTATAAGATAAGATCTAAACTTTTCAAGCGCATACACTATCGCAAGTAATTCTTTTTCAGTTGTGGCATAGTTAATTTGAGCCTCATTAAGAACTTTACTTGCGTAATGTATCGCATGAAATTTTTTTTCTTTTCTTTGGCCAAGTACCGCTCCAATTGCATAGTCGCTAGCATCACACATTAGCTCAAAATTTAAATTCCAATTTGGAGCGACTATAATCGAAGCGGTAACCAATTTTTCTTTCAAAGTTTCAAAAGCTTGCAAACATTCATCGGTTAAGAGAAATACCTGGTCCTTAGCTAGCAAATTGCTCAAAGGCTTAGCCACCTTTGAGAAGTTCTTGATAAAGCGCCGATAGAACCCGGCGTGCCCCAAAAAGCTTCGGATTCCTTTTACATTCACCGGAGGAGGTAACTTTTCAATCACTTCAACCTTAGCTCGATCAACTTCAAGCCCCCTTGAAGAGACTTTATGGCCAAGCACGATCCCCTCGGTCACCATGAAGTGACACTTCTCCCAATTAAGCACAAGATTGGTCTTTACACATCGTTCAAGCACCGTTTTCAAGTTTGCCAAGCATAGACTAAAGGATCCACCAAATACCGAGAAGTCATCCATGAAGACTTCCATTGTTTTCTCAATAAGGTCGGCAAAAATGGCTTGCACACATCGTTCGAAAGTCACCGGTGCATTGCACAACCCAAAGGGCATTTTTTGGTATGCGAACACTCCAAACGGACATGTGAAAGCCGTCTTTTCATGATCGGCCAGGTCAACCGCAATTTGGTTATACCCGGAATAGCCATCCAAGAAACAATAGTATTGTTGCCCCGAGAGTCTTTCGAGCATTTGATCCATGAACGGGAGTGGAAAATGGTCCTTTCGAGTTGCGGTATTCAACCGCCTATAATCAATACACATTCGCCACCCCGTTGCAACTTTGGTAGGGATCAATTCATCCTTGTCATTCCGGATCACGGTAATTCCACCTTTCTTCGGAACCACATGCACGGGACTAACCCATGGACTATCCGAGATCGGGTAAATCATTCCCGCGTTGTGGTTGAGCTACCGACTTAAAATCCTCTTCCAACAAGATCTTGTGCATGCAATAGGAAGGGCTAATTCCTTTTAGATCGGAAAGAGTCCAACCCATGGCTTCTTGATTTTTTTTTAGCACATGGATCAAGCGGGCTTCTTCATCATTTGTCAAAAGGTTGCTTATGATGACCGGCTTTGCTTCGGTCTCATCTAGGAATACATACTTCAAAGTAGAAGGTAGTATTTTCAATTCAATAGGCGCTTTTTCGTCAGTAACCTCCTTCTTCAAGTCTTCTTCCTCAACTTCCCACGGTTGTAGTTCGTCTAAACTATCAAGTTCCTTTAAGCATTCCTCAAGAGCTTGCTCTTCTTCAACGGTGAAAACCTCCAATGAGTCGTCAAGAGCTAACTCCATAGGAGATATCTCATGAATATGCTTAGAAACCTCCAAAACTGCTTCTTCGATCACATCTATGCGAAAGCTATCATTTCTATCTTTTGAATGCTTCATTGCTTCGAATAGATCGAATGTTACTTCCTCATTTTGGACTCTCACCTTCATTAAACCGTCATCAACGTCTATCATCATTCGCGCGGTTTTCATGAACGGTCGGCCCAAGATGAGCGGAGCATCATCATCTTCTTCCATATCAATAACAATAAAATCGACCGGGAAAAAGAATTTGTCGACTTTAACCAAAACATCTTGGGCTACGCCATGAGGATGAGTTGTCGACTTATCCGCCAATTGCAACGTCATTCGGATGGACTTAATTTCAATGTTGCCAAGCCTCTTTATAATTGACAAAGGTATAAGATTAATGCTTGACCCCAAGTCAATTAGTCCTTTCCCGACATAGACATCTCCAATTTTAACTGGCAAAGTAACTCTTCCCGGATCAACCTCTTTTTTCGGAAGTGTCCTTTGAATAATGGCACTACAGCTCGCATCTAGGACTATGGTCTCCGGTTCCGTGTACCTCCGTTTTTTTGTAAGTATGTCCTTCATGAATTTGGCATACTTGGGCATTTGCTCCAAGGCTTCGGCAAACGGAATGTTTATTTGTAGTTGTTTAAAAATATCCATGAACCGGGCGTAATGCCGTTCATTCTCCCTTTTGGACGGGGCATGAGGATAAGGAAGGTTTTGGATTGGAGTAGTGCTCACTACCTCCTTTCCCTTTGAACCTCTAGAACTCCTCCATCTAGGCTTTTTCACTTCCTCCCCCATTACGTCATAACTCGTATTTTTCTCAATCTCCACACTTTTTTTCTTTTCAACTTCACCATTCTTTTCGTTCTTTTCAACTTCTTCCTCCTCACTCCACTCCCCCACTTCACCATCAATATTTTCCTCCATTATTTCCTCCTCATTTTCTTTCTTTTTCTCTCTTTGTTCACTCTCAACTCTTTTGTTATTCTCACTCATCAACTCCTTCCCACTTCTCGTTGTGATCGCCTTACAATGCTCCTTAGGATTTGTTTGCGTGTTTGCCAAAAAGGAAGGACCGGTTTGTTGTTCCGCGAGTTGCTTAGCAAGTTGCCCAACTTGAGTCTCGAGATTTTTTATAGCCGCGTCGTTACTTTTTTGATTTGCCATTGACATTTGCATGAATTGTGTCAATGTCTCTTCCAACTTAGAAGTTACGACCGACGGTTGTTGAGGTTGATAAGGATTTTGGGGAGGGTTTTGACGGCTAGAAGAACCACCTCCATAACCTTGGTTATGATAATAGTTACTCCTAGGTTGGAACCCTTGGTTCCCTTGGAAATGTTGTTGTTGATTTTGAGGGTGTGGTTGATAAGGTTGTTGTTGTTGTTGTTGTTGTCTCGGTTGGTAGTCCCTTTGGTTTGCCATGTAGTTTACGTCTTCGAACCCCGGAGGTGGACAGAATTCGGTGTCATGCTCACCTTTGCAAAGCTCACAACAAGCTATTTGTTTAGCTTTAGAAGGTTCTCTCAACTCTTTTATTTGTTGCGTTAAGAGTTCCACTTGTTATGAGATGAGCTTGTTTTGGGCAAGGATGGCATCGTTCGTCCCAAGTTCAAGCACTCCCGGCTTCTTTAAAGAGTTGCCTCTACTTTGACTCTGAAGATCATTTAGAGCCATTCGATTTATGATATTTGTAGCTTCTTCGGCACTTTTAGACAATAAAGAGCCACCCGAGGTAGAATCCAACAACGTCTTGCAATTTGGTTGAAGTCCATTTTTGAAAATATGTGGCGCATTACGCGAAAAAACCGGCGGGAAAACAAAACAACAGAGCCGCCACTGTGCGTTATTTAACCCAAAAGAGGGAAAGGAAACGCTCGAAGTAAACCTGGAAAAGACATGGTCTCGCGACCAAGGAGGTATGGGATCGGGAGTCGGTTATGCGAAGGGAAGGTATTAGCACCCCTACGCATCCGTCGTACTCGACGGGATCCACGCACAAAAGGAAGGAAAATGGTTGCTAAAACACTGCTCAAACACACATCAAACACTGGCTGAAAGAGACACAAGAAAAGAAAAGAAACTGACTCGGCAGGATATCGCATCCTGGGCCTACGTAGTCTATCAGGCACAGACATCAGAGTCGACGTACTTCGGACTAGGGGGAAACATGCTCCCTAGGATGTCGCATCCTATGCATACGTATCTTCTCGGACTAAAGAAGAATCAGAGCACTCGTATCTCGGCTCACGCACGCTAAACAAAACAACACAGGAAATCGACTGCCAATCGCTGGACTTACGTCAAACTCCACACAAACAGGCAAACATGGAAACCGAATGCCAATCGCTGGACTTACATCGGACTCCGAACCGAACACACGCACACTGGAAACCAAACGCCAATTGCTGGACTTACATCGGACTCCAAGCACACAACAAGAGGATACGGAATGCCAATCGCTGGGCTTACATCCATCTCCTGACACACACAAAGACAAAACAAAAAGGGCGCCCGGAGAGATCAGCTCATCTCCTGCCTACATACATCATCTGGTATGAGGATCAGGGCGACGTAGTTCCCCTACGCAGGGACAAAGGACTAGCCTAACCAGATAATAAAGGGAGACACAACTAGGGAGACTACGACTCGAGCCTAGATGTTATCATGCATATCATCCCTAAGTTAAGGTTGCTATCTAACTTGCACAGGGAGCAAGCTATCCTATACAGCACAGGCAAAAGCAAACAATCACAAATAGCACACACTATATACACACAAAATGGGGCTCAAACAAAGGTTAGGCTGCAAAAGCAAGCCATCTGTAATCAGGTGATGTTAGCTCTTAACCCTAACATTGAGAGTTAGGGTGAAGCAGATGAAATAGGAAGTGAGGGGTGTGCCTCGCAGCTCTTATGCCTGGCCTGGGAGAGCTTCAGACAAATGAAGTGTGGGTTCAGAAAGTGGGAACCCTTCTACACTTATGACTGACTCAACTGTACAACTGTACAAGGATCTTGGATTAATATCCACAATACATCAACACAGTGGTGTGAGCAAAGGGATGACTCAACTGAATAGCAGGAGATGGATTGCACATCTCTTGTATCTGCCAATTGCCTTATCAAAGGTCTTTGATATGTACAGGGACAAAGATAAACAAGCACAAGCATTGCCTCTTAAGGAGGACTTCAGACAGGTGCCTGGCCAAGTAACAGGCCAGGTCTTCCAGACTACATGGAGTTAGAGACATTCTACCTCAATGCTCAAACTAGCAAGCAAAGCAAAATCAAGTTCACAAAGGAACTATAGCAACTAAGGTACCTGAAAACGATCCAGCATAATCAGTACTCAACTCAAACAAGTCAAACAAACAATGGTCAATAGTTAACTGTACATAAACAGACAAACAAGCATCATTGCACAAAGGTGCAAGCCATAAGGCCTAAGCACAAGTCTCAAAGCCTACAAAACAAACTCAAGGTTAGTCATAAACAAGCAATAAACCAACTCCAATTGAGTGCACATCACCAAGTATAAGCAATTGTGCTCTTTGACCTGAAACAAAGCTCAAACATTAAGCACTAACCACTAGGACAAAACCTAGGGTCAAAATGGGAGCAATAAACCAAAACAGAACATGAAAATTATCAAGAATCAAGATTAATCAAATAAGAAGCAAATCCAAGTGGTCTCATATTCATATCATCAACCCATTTCATTTCATCAAGCATAGAAGGCATAGCATGCATATTCAAAGCTCATAGAACCAAACAGAATGAATCAATTCAAACCAACTCAAAAATATTTCAATAAATCCCCAGAAAAATCACGGCTAAACAGCATTCATCAAAGGATCATCACACCAAATTTCGAGTCATTTGGACAAAGGGAGGCATGTCAATTAAAATCCATAAGTCAAGCATGTTCAAACAAGCTCATACAAGGCACCAAATCATACATCAACTTCAAGCAAGCATAAAACAGAATCCAAACATGATACTCCAAGGTGTCTAGAATACATGTGCAAAATTTCAGGTCCATCCAATAAACATCAAGAATTTCACAAATCATATAAGATCATGACTCACAAAAAGTCCACAATTGGTCAAACAGAAAAGAAATTCTCAAACAAATTGGAAATGCACTCAAAAACTCCACAAAAATTCACAAGCAAACCTAACATCCAGAAGAGTCAACATGCAAAAATTCATATTATTTGGCATTCAATAGGCATGGTAAAGAAATTCCACAAATTGGACAAGAAATGGTGTGACACAAATTGTCACACCTTCATTCATCATAGCATATCTCATCAACCAAGCATGATAAAATCACAAACTCTATACAAAAAAATCCCTTAAGGTGTCTAGATTAAGCATGCAAATTTTCAGCCTCATTGGATTAAGCATCATCATTTCACAACCAAAATAACAAGCGTTGTGCAACAAAACACATGTATGAACATTCCCTAGCCAAACTAAAAATCCACACGTGCACAAATTCTGGAAAAATCACCATAAAATGCTAGAGATCAAGAGGAACAAAGTGCAAAAAATCCCACATCAATTGGACAAATATTGAATGACTTATGATTTTTGTAAGATTGGCATATGAAGTGAAATAAAAATTGAAATAGAAAATGATTAAACGAATTAAATGGAATAATGGCAAAACGGTAAATATTTTGAAATCTGGCGCCTGGTCAAAACGAGGCGTTTCACTTAAGTGAAACGCAGGCCAATCCGGTGGCAACACATGGACCAACGGATGCTTACAAACAGCTAAACGCATGCAGAACGCGTTTGAATGGATCAAAATATTTCTGGACAACGAAACCCTATTGTTCATCATCAGTTCATACGCGTTCATCACTCAAGAACAATTTCGTCCAGAAATTAACAAACAATACACCATTGGCTTCATCTTCTAACGTACATCAACAATATAACATCAATTTAACCTAAATCTCAATATCCAGCACGGATCGAGCCAAAGAAGTTTCATTCATCAATCTTATAATCAGCATATCTTGCTTAATTCTCAATGAAAATCAATGATTCAAAGCGCAGTACACTCAGCATGGCAAGATCTATGACAAGCATATCACTATTTCATGAATTAGGAGCATCGAAATCCAACCTTATTTGAAGAGCAGTAGTGGAATCGTGATGTTTAGGCTTGAAGAAGCTGAAACAGATGCTCTATAACTCCTGAATAGATGAATGGATGATGGATTGTAGCTCAACAATGCTTGATGCAGTTCAAATCCGCGTTTGCCATTGATGGTGCTTACTTTAACAGTCCAAGAAACAGCACGAAAATGAAGGATTCTTGCTTCAATTCAACTCCAAGATGCTTGTGGATGATGGAACAACCAAAGATCAAGCAAGGTTTTGTGAAGAAATTGCAGAAAAATGGAGAGAAAAAGTTGAGAGCAAGATGTGATTTGGATCTAGATCTGGTGCAAAATGAATGTTAATCCCAAATTCAGTTAGAATTATGATTATATATGGTGGATTAATGAAGATGCTAATCAAGGTTAAGCCAAATGCAAAGTAATTAAGTGAAATGCAAGTTTAGGCAAAATGGCCAAAGTAACCTTATGTATGAAACCTGTTGCTACAGTGCACGAAAAATGAGTTAAACACACTCCAAATGTTGTTTAAGACCAAATGCAAGTGATTGGAAGTGTGGAAAATGCATATTTTTGAAAGTGAACTTTTCCCTCCAAATTTCAAATTCAAATCAGGTGAAAAATCCAATATTTTTGTGATGAGATTTAATGAATGGCAATGCATGATTATGATAGAGCATGTTAAAACAAGATTGTAGCAAAAAACCCCACTCCATTTGGCCTTGTGGTTTGAAAGTTATCCTCTTTTGAACTTTAGATTTGCTTGACAAAGATCAATCCATAATTTCTCAACCACACATGGGAAATTCATGTTCTTGGACTTTTTGAAAAGGTGAGAGCAATATCTTCAACTTTCATGTTGGACAAAATTCCATTTGAAGCTTTCTTGGAAATGAAAATTTGAGGAGAAGACCTTTCCATTTTTGGCAGTTTGAAATTACAGGTCACTTACTATTTTTGGAAACTTTTCTTCTGACCTCAAATTCTTCAATGTTGAACTTTGAAATGTCAAACGAGACTTGTATGGACATGAATGAGGCCTTTCAAACCATCTCCCACCTTCAAATCCATGATTTCATGCACAGTTGACCACAGTTGACTTTCTAGGGTTTCAGATGAAATTCAGCTTGACTGATGAGCTTTGATCATCCAATCTTTGGCCAAACCACTTCAAAATGATCCCTAGGTCATATGAACTCAATGAACCAACCCTGGGGCTTTGCCTCAATAGGAAATGCACTTGCTTGCTTGCTTGACTGGATCTCTTGACTAGTCTTGACTGATGACTTGCACTAGGGCAAAGGACAATGCAATGCTATGAAGTGGACCATGTAATGTTAATGACCTAAACATGAAAATGAATGTACAACATGGGAGGTGCAAATTTGAGGTGCTACAGCTGCCCCTATTCAATCAACTGGGAACCCGAACGGATGAGAGCAACGGCTATCAGACTTTCAGGGTAAACAGGGATTGAATACCGAAGAACCGTAGAAATTTGCACACTGCGGGGATCCACCAACGGAAACGTCCACTGGGATCTGATATTTATTACTGGGGATTTTGATTTTTCAAAGGTACTGTCACATCCAGACATCACAACATGATGAATGGGAATGGGAATCACAACTAGATGCCAACGGACAACTAGGAAAAACTCGACGTTTACCAAGACCAACGGAGAGGTAACCAGACATTAATGAATGACTGGAAGAGATACAACCATACGTCAACGGACGACATGGGAAAAACTCATCGTTTACCAAAACCAACGGAGAGGTAACTCTACTGGGGACGACCAGGAAAAACTCGACGTTTACCAAGACCAACGGAGAGGTAACCAGACATCAACGGATGAATGGGAAGACTCGACCAGACGTCAACGGACGAACGGGAGAAGCTCGACGTTTATCGACACCAACGGAGAAGGAGAAGACTCAACTAGACGTCAACGGACGAACGGGAGAAGCTCGACGTTTATCGACACCAACGGAGAAGGAGAAAACTCGACCAGACGTCAACGGACGAACGGGAGAAGCTCGACGTTTATTGACACCAACGGAGAAGGAGAAGCCACTTCACTAAGGAAGGGGTATAACAACCGGAAACTGAATAGGACGTCCACCGACGACTCTACTGGGGATTCTGGCTGGGAAGCAACCAGACATTAACGAATGACTGGGGAATAGGATACACAATCAGACGTCAACGGACGAATGAGAAAAACTCAACGTTTACCGAGACCAACGGAGAGGTAACCAGACATTAATGAATGACTGGGGAATAGGATACACAATCAGACGTCAACGGACGAATGAGAAAAACTCAACGTTTACCGAGACCAACGGAGAGGTAACCAGACATTAATGAATGACTGGAAGAGATACAACCATACGTCAACGGACGACATGGGAAAAACTCATCGTTTACCGAGACCAACGGAGAGGTAACTCTGCATGGGGAAATATATCACCAACAACCGCCAACAGACGATCGGGAAAAACTCGACGTTTATCGAAACCAACAGAGAGGTAACTCTGGGGGGAATCAACAGCCATTAACTAATGATCTATGGGGAATAAGAAACTATACGTCATTGGACGCATAGGAAAAACTCAACGTTTACTGAAACCAACAGAGAGGTAACCCTTATTGGGGATAATGAACACAACCCAATCATCAACGGATGATCGAGAAAGACTCAACGTTTACCAAAACCAACGGAGAGGTAACCCTTCTGGGGAGAGAGAACAAGACTCAACCAAACGTCAACGGACGATTGGGAAAAACTCGACGTTTACCAAAACCAACGGAGAGGTGACCCTACTGGGGAGAGAGAACAAGACTCAACCAAACGTCAACGGACGATTGGGAAAAACTCGACGTTTACCAAAACCAACGGAGAGGTGACCCTACTGGGGAGAGAGAACAAGACTCAACCAAACGTCAACGGACGATTGGGAAAAACTCGACGTTTATCGACACCAACGGAGAGGAGGACTCTTCTGGGGAAGAATAAGGGTATTACGAACATCGAAAGATGATGTTTACGGACACCAACAGAAGACCAGACATTAACGAATGACTGGGAAATACTCGATGTGTACACCGAAAGATGGTGTTTACCGACACCAAAGAAAGAACACACGCGGGTGCTGACATGACACCGACCAGTATCACAAAATGACATCTACACATGCCAGGGCAAGGCTAAACACTTGCTGGGATCTCACTGGGGAGAAACAGGCTTTCCTTTCGCCAACGGATGAGGAAATAAACCTCTCTGGGGGGGGGTTATCAATCCTGAATGTTGTCAGGAGCAACTGTAGCAAATGTGCTGACAGATGTTGAACAAAAATCCGCCTCTGCCAGGGGATATGGTCTCTGATTGGGGATTCCAACACATGAATGCATATGTTTGAATTTTTCTATGGCGTAATGCTCCATATTGCATGGAAATGCTACGCAATTTGAGGATGCAATGATCACTATATGCAAAATGCAAATGATGAAAACTCCGGCTGGGGGAGCCAAAACTGATCAGATACTCCGACTCTGTGGGGAGACTCTGCTTAGGAATACTCTGCGAGGAGAGCACCGACTTCTCACTCATACTGGAGGAAAAAGCACCACTGCTGGGAAAGGATAGACTCCGCTGGGGACATCCTTCACAGGATCCAATTCACTAGGGGACTCTGCTTGAGGAGCAGACAATACAATTCCGCTGGGGGAATACACAAGATGACTGCGCTGAGAAACCATCAATACGACTCCACTGGGAGAAAAACAAGGCAACTCGCTGGGGAGTACTAAGGCGACTTGCTAGGGACAACCAGGCGACTTCACTGGGGAGAGCCAACCAATCCACAAGTAGGATAAACCCTGCTTTGGGAAATAAACGCTACTCCGCTGGGGACGACCCACCCAATCCACAGATAGGATAACTGTTGGAGATAAATTCTTTGAACCCGCTCCACTCGGGGACTTGCTGAGAAAAACATCAACACACATCTCGCCAGGGGAACATCTTCACAACCCTGATGAGGACGGGCACATACAACCCTACTGGGGAAAAGTCCACACCACTTTGCTGAGGAGAGCATAATTCTGGTGGTAAAAGTATAATTCTGTTGGGGAAAATACACACCAGACCGTACTGGAGATAGACCTCCACAACCCTGCTGGGGAAAACGTTCACAACCATGCTGGGGATAACAGTACTTCAAACCCGACTGCTGAGGAACAACACTTCACTGACACCTCCGCTGGGGATATCCAACATCCTTCCAACTCGGTGGGGAACTCAACTGGGGAAACACCTGCTGGGCACTCAGCTAGAGATTCAGCCCACCTCTAAAGCTGTTGGGGAATAGAAGACACTATCCATAGACACCTCTGCAGGGGAGCATAGCTCTGACAGCTTCCAAACTTACTTGGGAAATATCTGTTGTGGAAACAATCCTCAACCCTGAGAAACAAACTACTCACTGACATTCCCACTGGGGGACGTGGCAACCTTCAAGCTTACTGAGGAGATAAAGATCTCAAATCGGCTAGGGAAATATTACTTTCAGACCCACTAGGGCCTACTGGACACGGACTGCCCTTCGATTTGCCGAACACTGAGGTTCACCCTCCAGTCACAGTGTTGACTTTCCACTTCTGAGAACTCCTAGACTCGTCTGGAATTCTCTGATTCATCACTTTGTATTCACGACTCCTCCGTATTCCACGGAGATCGAACTCCTGGGATTCATACAAACTTCTGGTCCTCAGACTTTGAAGAATCTTCTTGATTAATCCTCCAGGATCGTCGTCCTTCTTTCGTCGTTTTTTCCACCGTTCTTCTATCCCTTGCCCCTGGTCGGGCTCCACGGGGATCTTTCTTTTTTTCAAAAGGCTTCATACCATAACCTGCAAGTGAATGAGGATCTAACAGCACCTGCACAAGAGATCGTTAGATAAAAACGTGCCCCAGGCGTGCCAATATTTCAACATCTAGGTCACTCAAACTTCCGAATAAGATTTCCAGATTTCAATCTTATAAGCATGCATCGGAAGGGATCTCCATGTTTCAAAATGCAAATATTCTTATCAAAATAAACGGATGTTTTCGTAATCAAAGCGGTAATGAAAACAAAAAACAAAATTTATTTAACTGAACACGCATTTTATTGACTGAAAGAAAGGTAGCTCAGAACTGAGCAACACACAGGAAGCAATCCCTGAAAAGAGGTGATTGCGCACAAAAGGAAAAATCTATCCTAATGGCAATGTGAAACCGTGATCTCATCGGGTTCCAACTCGGTTACACCCCATATGTCCTCAAGACTTTCCGCTCTTTCTGTCAAGACGCTTCCGATCGATTTCTGTCGGAGATTAGCCGAGTTATATCCAAAGCACAAATGATCATGCTGGACGCAGTTGTTCGTTTCATTCCCTCTTTTGCCTGGACCGCCCTTTCGGGTTTTCAGTCCACCGGGATACCCTTTTTTGCCCAAGTCGCCCTTGTGGGGTTTTCGACTTGCCAGGTGTACAGTTCTTTCTTTTCTTATCCCTAACTTTTTCCCGAACCTTTTCTCTTTTTTTCTTGGTTCGCCGGGATGCCCTTTTTTGCCTGGACTCTTTTGTTCTTTTGTCCAGCGGGTCTCTTACGAAGTATCTTTTAACTGCGTCCGCATTCACAGGGGATGGAAAATCCTCATCACTCATGGTCGTCAGCAACAAGGCTCTGTCAGCGAAAACCTTCTTGACCATGCTGGGGATTCATGATTGGGCGTCCACTTGCCCCTACGGTCGTTGAGGAGGAAGGATCCTTTTCAATACCCGCTTTCCCACGTGGGATGCACGAGGTCGCACTTTTCGGTCAACAACACGCTTCATTGACTGGGTACAACTGCCCCCAAGACAAGTAACTGTCAGGCTTTTTTCCTCAGTCAGGCTCCATGCGTCATACCGAGTCTTTACCCGCTCAGTCTTTTCCAATTTCTCACTCATCAGGGCTCTCCACAATGAAACCTGGGTCTCAAATGGTAGTACAACTTTTATCCCATACCTGAGTGAGAAAGGCGTTTGCCCCAGTAGATGCACGCATCGAGGTTCGGTACCCTGGATACAAGCTTCGTACTCAGCCGCCGTTGTTGGCGCATTCAAATGCTAACCGGGCAACGAAAGGAACGTGGGATCCCTTTGGCGTAACCAATCCACACTAACCTCTCCCCATCAGACATCAGAATCCGTTCGGATTCAGGGTCAGGCCCCTCCTCCGGGATCGGTTCCTCACAATCTTTCGATTTGAGCACCTCAAGATGTCCTCATCAGGGAACTCAAACTTCCTCCGTTGATGACCCTCAATGGGTTGCTGTATATCATGAATCCGTCGGAATTATTTTCTATCTCGCAACCCGTCCGGTCCATGCTGGCTTCTCAAACGCATACTTGATCGGATCCATCTTGGAAATCCACAAAGTGGTATGAACCAGCATATACTGTCTCAGTCGGCGAGCAGCCTATGCCAAAGTACATCAAGTTTTTTTCGAGCAGTGAGTGTATTGTTTCACAGTCGATAAACTTTTTGCTAAGGTAAATTGCATGCTCTTTTCGACAAGACTCGTCACGCTGACACAATACGCACCTCATAGACCCCTCGAGGACTGTCGAGTACCAAATTAACAGTTGTTCCTTCCATAGGAGGCATCAGAATCAGAGGTTCCTGCAACTTATTCTTTTATCTTTCAATGCCCCTTGGCAATTATTATCTACCTGACCATTTGATCTTTTTTCGGTTCAGGCATTTCTAGTATTGCTTTTTCCTTTTTTCTTTTCTTTCTTTTTTTCCTTTTTTTCTTTTTTTTTTGCAGGATCGACCTCGATTCCTCTTTAGTTCCCAATAAGCCTGGGCAACTTACCGGACAGCACTCCACAAGTGCACTGATTCGGACTCAATATCCGTCTGAGTTGTCTCAACCCATTCAAACAGCTTGCCCCGGATTCCCCAGATGCCCCACTTCTACTTGGGACTTTGCCATCATGTCATCAACATGGCATTTGATTCCACGATGAATCATATCATGAAACAAAGTCACCCTTGACCTTCGATACGTGACACCGGCCTGATGACACTAACAAGAAATATGCCCCTTGGTGTGATGGACATTATTTACTTCATATCATCTGGCAACAATTCAATTTGACCTTGGCCAAAAAGCCATCCATGAAGGAAATCACTGAGAACTGAGTAGTATTATCTACCCACTCATCAACGCGATCATCTTTCAGATCGGCTCTACTAGTATCTCAGTAGTCCACACACATTCTCATCTCATCATCTTTTTTCAGCACCAGTTTCCGCTTCTCTGGAGGACAGTCCTCTCCTAATGGTAGCTTGTGCGCACGACATCGGTATCCGACCCTGGCATATCCTGATACGACCAGGCGAAGGTATCAGCA
Source organism: Lathyrus oleraceus (assembly GCF_024323335.1). Classification (NCBI taxonomy): domain Eukaryota; kingdom Viridiplantae; phylum Streptophyta; class Magnoliopsida; order Fabales; family Fabaceae; genus Lathyrus; species Lathyrus oleraceus. The sequence continues at coordinate 382,871,015 of NC_066582.1, read as the reverse complement.
TGTTCTTTCAACAGGGCTACCATTCTGCTCTCGACTCGCCTCAGACCTTGGCGGTACCTGGAACAACAATATTGAATCACTCCTCATGCGGTTGAATCACCTTCTCCTCTGGTTTCAACAACCTGGCTAATCCCAGCAGATCACAATCTTCTTCGCCTTCTTCTTCGGCATGATAGATCGGATTGTCGAAGTCATACAGAGGTGTAACCGGATTGTTATCAATGAGATCAGGAGGATAATCACTTTTGAGGTCGGAACCAAATAAATCAAAAGGAAAGAGAAAGAAAAAACATTGCCATTTTTATTTCTTAAAACTGCGAAAATAAGTGAAAAACAGGGAACACCGCTTTTAATCACAAAAACATCCATTTATTACTGATGCAAAATGTTGCACAATGAAACACATGAGACGGCCCTTACAATGGACCATTACGTTTCGGGCAAAACGTATGGCTTTCATGCAAACAAAAATTGAAAAACAGAAATACTATTCTTCCGGATGAGTGACAGTGATGCTTTTGGAGGCTTTCCAGTCGCTTGGTACCCACGACTTTATCCACAACTCGAGCTCGCGGTCACAATCGATCTCTTCACTCACTGAACAAGCATGACCAGGATCCAGCATTCCTGCACTGACAAATGTATACGGTGGACGACGTCCTCTGTTTGGTCTAGACGACTCTTGATCCGGCTGATAACCGACCCCGAACATGTCTTCCTTTACCACTATGTCAATGATCCTGCCCCAGCCTTGGGCCTCTTGGTTCTTCACCACCTCTAGGGCTTGTTTATAAGAAGAAATGGACAGTTTCTTCTCTTTTTCAACAACAACGGCATTCTCCACCTTGACAGCTTCAACGGCCAGACTCAGTGTTTCAAATTTTCCACTGTCCATTTCCACTGCCTTCATCTTCTGGGTCGTATCCCCCATCAGCATACACCCCTCTGTGACGACGGCCGCATAACAAGTATCAACACTAGAGAACGCTCCATCCTTCATCGGAGGTTTTGGGACCTTTAGTTGATCCTCCTCAGTCGCTCCCATTCCTTTCTTGTCCTTTCTCACCATCTTCACTTTTACGGGACCCTTCCTGGGTACGGGGTTGACATCCCCATTCATTATCTGTGCCAAGCTGATGGTCTTGGAGTCCACCATATCTTGGACGACATGCTTGAAACCTCTACAACCCTCAATGCTGTGCCCGGGTGCCCCAGAATGGAAATCGCACCTGGCATTCTCATCATAGTTTGGAGGTCTCCGCTTTCATTCCACGGGAATCAATATCCTTGGCCGGACTAACCCCAGATCCCTCAATCTTTTGAACAGGAGAGTATAAGTCACAGGTGGCTCCTCAAACTGACGATCAACCTTCTCCCTCTTCACTAGGCTCTTAGCCCTCAGTGCTCTCTGTTGAGGTGGTGGTTGTTGATGTGGTACAGGTGGATTACCAACAGGAAGGGTTACAGCGGCAACATAAGGGTGATAACGATCCTTACCGCGTTCTTTCTTTGTCTCCACACCTCCTGCTTCAACCTCCTTTTTGAGTGGACCACTGCCAGATGGTTTCTTTGCCACAGTACCAGAGGGGTTATTTGCTTCGGCTGACAGAGCCTTTCCCTGAACTTTCTCCTTGATCATCCAGCCTTCAATTCTTTCCAATCTCTCAGCCATTTCTTTTTGCCCCAGAGCAAGCCCTTGCACGACACTGAACAACTCCTTTATCATCTCTTTCAGCTCAAGAATGTCGGCGCTGGGTGGATCCATCCTGAACAGAAGAGCTATGCGCACCGGTTGACACCTACAAAACAGCAAATGGGTTAGTATGACTCACACATGCAATGTTTATCCATACCAGGAATATTCTGTCCTTTGATTCTAGCGTCACCGAGACAGATAATTTTTCATCAATAACATTCTGACATCTGGATATCTCTCAACCAGAATCTTAATCAAAAATGGACCCTGAGTACGGATAGACATGGGTTGAATGCAGATGAATGCAGGATGGGAATGATGCAAATGCATGAATGCAGGTCACTGTGCCACCAAGTCATCTGAAGACCCATCAAGTCTCTGAACCAGTCACAGTCGTCTGAGGGACTAAGTCACCATAAATCTAACTTGGGGAGTTCCGAAATAAACGGAACCGGAGGTTACATCAATATCATCACAGGAACATCCGCTGAACGGACGACAACCAGATACTCTGAACGAGTACTCCCGAATTCAACCAGGGGATCCGAAATAAACGGAACCCGCTGATAGATATCACGGACAGAATTCCGGCGTGACAGAAGTAAGTACACATAAGTTCATCTGAACCAAAGTCACCATCAGTACTCAGAGTCACCAGCAAGTCACCAACGGTACCTGTAATAAAGATCATTCCCTCCCCACTCACGGGTGTCATCTAGGCCAGGGTAAGGTCGAAAGAAACGCAGGATAAACAACCCTTTCAAGAATATCATCCTGTGCACACCCGATGTATGCACCGATAATACCCCATCAGAGTCTGAACTGCTCGTGATATCAATGTTCCGCTAAGTGGCGCATACCATCCGCTTCCCATGAATCACTCTATTCCTAGGTTTCCTAGATTTCACTCATAGCCTGGGTATTGGGCCTTTTACCTCGAGTAACTCCCACCCCAAACAGAGGAACACAGCACAGCCAGCACAGATGAATATGAATGAATGCAAACATTAATGCACACATAAATGCAAACAATAAATAAATGAATGCAATAAATAACAGCAAACAGCAACCAAAACCCTATCCTAGAGAGCGCTAGGACTGACTCGCTCAGGGAAGATGGACCAGCAAGAGGTCAACTTCTCTTTGTCCCCAGCAGAGTCGCCAGCTGGCGCATTACGCGAAAAAACCGGCGGGAAAACAAAACAACAGAGCCGCCACCGTGCGTTATTTATCCCAAAAGAGGGAAAGGAAACGCTCGAAGTAAACCTGGAAAAGACATGGTCTCGCGACCAAGGAGGTATGGGATCGGGAGTCGGTTATGCGAAGGGAAGGTATTAGCACCCCTACGCATCCGTCGTACTCGACGGGATCCACGCACAAAAGGAAGGAAAATGGTTGTTAAAACACTGCTCAAACACACATCAAACACTGGCTGAAAGAGACACAAGAAAACAAAAGAAACTGACTCGGCAGGATATCACATCCTGGGCCTACGTAGTGTATCAGGCACAGACATCAGAGTCGACGTAGTTCGGACTAGGGGAAACATGCTCGCTAGGATATCGCATCCTATGCATACGTATCTTCTCGGACTAAAGAAGAATCAGAGCACTCGTAGCTCAGCTCACGCACGCTAAACAAAACAACACAGGAAATCGACTGCCAATCGCTGGACTTACGTCAAACTCCTCACGAACAGGCAAACATGGAAACCGAATGCCAATCGCTGGACTTACATCAGACTCCGAACCGAACACACGCACACTGGAAACCAAACGCCAATTGCTGGACTTACATCAGACTCCAAGCACACAACAAGAGGATACGGAATGCCAATCGCTGGGCTTACATCCATCTCCTGACACACACAATGACAAAACAAAAAGGGCGCCCGGAGAGATCAGCTCATCTCCTGCCTACGTACCTCATCTGGTATGAGGATCAGGGCGACGTAGTTCCCCTACGCAGGGACAAAGGACTAGCCTAACCAGATAACAAAGGGAGACACAACTAGGGAGACTACGACTCGAGCCTAGATGTTATCATGCATATCATCCCTAAGTTAAGGTTGCTATCTAACTTGCACAGGGAGCAAGCTATCCTATATAGCACAGGCAAAAGCAAATAATCACAAATAGCATACACTATATACACACAATGTGGGGCTCAAACAAGGGTTAGGCTGCAAAAGCAAGCCATCTGTAATCAGGTGATGTTAGCTCTTAACCCTAACATTGAGAGTTAGGGTGAAGCAGATGAAATGGGAAGTGAGGGGTGTGCCTCACAGCTCTTATCCCTGGCCTGGGAGAGCTTCAGACAAATGAAGTGTGGGTTCAGAAAGTGGGAACCCTTCTACACTTATGACTGACTCAACTGTACAACTGTACAAGGATCTTGGGTTAATATCCACAATGCATCAACACAGTGGTGTGAGCAAAGGGATGACTCAACTGAATAGCAGGAGATGGATTTCACATCTCTTGTATCTGCCAATTGCCTTATCAAAGGTCTTTGATATGTACAGGGACAAAGATAAACAAGCACAAGCATTGCCTCTTAAGGAGGACTTCAGACAGGTGCCTGGCCAAGTAACTGGCCAGGTCTTCCAGACTACATGGAGTTAGAGACATTATACCTCAATGCTCAAGCTAGCAAGCAAAGCAAAATCAAGTTCACAAAGGAACTATAGCAACTAAGGTACCTGAAAACAATCCAGCATAATCAGTACTCAACTCAAACAAGTCAAACAAACAATGGTCAACAGTTAACTGTGCATAAACAGACAAACAAGCATCATTGCACAAAGGTGCAAGCCACAAGGCCTAAGCACAAGTCTCAAAGCCTACAAAACAAACTCAAGGTTAGTCATAAACAAGCAATAAACCAACTCCAATTGAGTGCACATCACCGAGTATAAACAATTGTGCTCTTTGACCTGAAACAAAGCTCAAACATTAAGCACTAACCACTAGGATAAAGCCTAGGGTCAAAATGGGAGAAATAAACCAAAATAGAACATGAAAATTATCAAGAATCAAGATTAATCAAATAAGAAGCAAATCCAAGTGGTCTCATATTCATATCATCAACCCATTTCATTTCATCAAGCATAGAAGGCATAGCATGCATATTCAAAGCTCATAGAACCAAACAGAATGAATCAATTCAAACCAACTCAAAAATATTTCAATAAATCCCCAGAAAAATCATGGCTAAACAGCATTCATCAAAGGATTATCACACCAAATTTCAAGTCATTTGGACAAAGGGAGGCATGTCAATTAAAATCCATAAGTCAAGCATGTTCAAACAAGCTCATACAAGGCACCAAATCATACATCAACTTCAAACAAGCATAAAACAGAATCCAAACATGATACTCCAAGGTGTCTAGAATGCATGTGCAAAATTTCAGGTCCATCCAATAAACATCAAGAATTTCACAAATCATATAAGATCATGACTCACAAAAAGTCCACAATTGGTCAAACAGAAAAGAAATTCTCAAACAAATTGGAAATGCACTCAAAAACTCCACAAAAATTCACAAGCAAACCTAACATCCAGAAGAGTCAACATGCAAAAATTCAGATTATTTGGAATTCAATAGGCATGGTAAAGAAATTCCACAAATTGGACAAGAAATGGTGTGACACAAATTGTCACACCTTCATTCATCATAGCATATCTCATCAACCAAGCATCATAAAATCACAAACTCTGTACCAAAAAATCCCTAAAGGTGTCTAGATTAAGCATGCAAATTTTCAGCCTCATTGGATTAAGCATCATCATTTCACAACCAAAATAACAAACGTTGTGCAACAAAACACATGTATGAACATTCCCTAGCCAAACTAAAAATCCACACGTGCACAAATTCTGGAAAAATCACCATAAAATGCTAGAGATCAAGAGGAACAAAGTGCAAAATATCCCACATCAATTGGACAAATGTTGAATGACTTATGATTTTTGTAAGATTGGCATATGAAGTGAAATAAAAATTGAAATAGAAAATGATTAAACGAATTAAATGGAATAATGGCAAAACGGTAAATATTTTGAAATCTGGCGCCTGGTCAAAACGAGGCGTTTCACTTAAGTGAAACGCAGGCCAATCCGGTGGCGACACATGGACCAACGCAAGCTTACAAACAGCTAAACGCATGCAGAACGCGTTTGAATGGATCAAAATATTTGTGGACAACGAAACCCTAGTGTTCATCATCAGTTCATACGCGTTCATCACTCAAGAACAATTTCGTCCAGAAATTAACAAACAATACACCATTGGCTTCAACTTCTAACGCACGTCAACAATATAACATCAATTTAACCTAAATCTCAATATCCAGCACGGATCGAGCCAAAGAAGTTTCATTCATCAATCTTATAATCAGCATATCTTGCTTAATTCTCAATGAAAATCAACGATTCAAAGCGCAGTACACTCAGCATGGCAAGATCTATGACAAGCATATCACTATTTCATGAATTAGGAGCATCGAAATCCAACCTTATTTGAAGAGCAGTAGTGGAATCGTGATGTTTAGGCTTGAAGAAGCTGAAACAGATGCTCTATAACTCCTCAATAGATGAATGGATGATGGATTGTAGCTTAACAATGCTTGATGCAGTTCAAATCCGCGTTTGCCATTGATGGTGCTTGCTTTAACAGTCCAAGAAACAGCACGAAAATGAAGGATTCTTGCTTCAATTCAACTCCAAGATGCTTGTGGATGATGGAATAACCAAAGATCAAGCAAGGTTTTGTGAAGAAATTGCAGAAAAATGGAGAGAAAAAGTTGAGAGCAAAATGTGATTTGGATCTAGATCTGGTGCAAAATGAATGTTAATCCCAAATTCAGTTAGAATTATGATTATATATGGTGGATTAATGAAGATGCTAATCAAGGTTAAGCCAAATGCAAAGTAATTAAGTGAAATGCAAGTTTAGGCAAAATGGCCAAAGTAACCTCATGTATGAAACCTGTTGCTATAGTGCATGAAAAATGAGTTAAACACACTCCAAATGTTGTTTAAGACCAAATGCAAGTGATTGGAAGTGTTGAAAATGCATATTTTTGAAAGTGAATTTTTCCCTCCAAATTTCAAATTCAAATCAAGTGAAAAATCCAATATTTTTGTGATGAGATTTAATGAATGTCAATGCATGATTATGATAGAGCATGTTAAAACAAGATTGTAGCAAAAAACCCCACTCCATTTGGCCTTGTGGTGTGAAAGTTATCCTCTTTTGAACTTCAAATTTGCTTGACAAAGATCAATCCATAATTTCTCAACCACACATGGGAAATTCATGTTCTTGGACTTTTTGAAAAGGTGAGAGCAAGATATTCAACTTTCATGTTGGACAAAATTCCATTTGAAGCTTTCTTGGACATGCAATTTTGAGGAGAAGACCTTTCCATTTTTGGCAGTTTGAAATTACAGGTCACTTACTATTTTTGGAAACTTTTCTTCTGACCTCAAATTCTTCAATGTTGAACTTTGAAATGTCAAACAAGACTTGTATGGACATGAATGAGGCCTTTCAAACCATCTCCCACCTTCAAATCCATGATTTCATGCACAGTTGACCACAGTTGACTTTCTAGGGTTTCAGATGAAATTCAGCTTGACTGATGAGCTTTGATCATCCAATCTTTGGCCAAACCATTTCAAAATGATCCCTAGGTCATATGAACTCAATGAACCAACCCTGGGGCTTTGCCTCAATAGGATATGCACTTGCTTGCTTGCTTGACTGGATCTCTTGACCAGTCTTGACTGATGACTTGCACTAGGGCAAAGGACAATGCAATGCTATGCAGTGGACCATGTAATGTTAATGACCTAAACATGAAAATGAATGTACAACATGGGAGGTGAAAATTTGAGGTGCTACAATATGGATTTGAGTCATCTCATCAAATCCATGCCTTTTACACTTCCGAAGCATGGATTTGAATCTTTCCCACGCTTCATTTAAGGATTCATTGATTCCTTGTGCAAACACTGAGATGGCCGTCTTGGATTCCATGAACCGGTTATGGGAGAAGAATCTTTCGATGAACTTCTCTTCTAACACGTTCCAGTCTGTCATGACGGCTGGTGTTTGATCTAAGTACCAATCTTTTGCTTTGCCGAGCAAAGCGTGGGGAAATAATCTTCTGAATAATGGTAGCTCCCGAGCCTGATCCACTCCGGCCGCCAATGCTATCTCATAAAATTTCGTGACAAAAGCAAAGGGATCTTCATGGTCCATTCCGGTGAATGGACTTCCATATAAAAAATTGAAAGTTCCCTTTTTCATCTCAGCTTGCCTTCCCGTGTGGTTGGCAAACTGAGCAGTGTTTCTTGGACTGTTTATGCATGGAGTAGAAATAGGCGGTGGTGGTGGCTCCATGTTAGGTATGAATGGTGGTGGATTTGTGGTAGAAGAACTTTCTCCTTGTTCTTGTCGATGTCTCGCTTCTTGCCTCCTTCGTCTCGTTTTTCTATTAAGCCTCCTTGCGGTTCTCTCGATCTCAGGATCAAAAAGAAGTTCGTCCACAGGGATTTGCCCTCGCATAAAACGTAAGCTGCACACTAAACCAAACAAATTACAAGCACAAGTCAAAAATTCGAAAGCTAGAACTTAAACAACTATTGCGATGCTCGCAATATCAATTCACAATCCCCGGCAACGGCGCCATTTTGTTGAATGTAATTTTAAGTGTCGGGTTTTTGTTATCGTATCCATAGGGATTGTGAGATATCACCGCCTTTCGACAGTTGTTTTAATTCTTAGCTTAAGGTAACAATGGGGTTTTGGTATTTATCACAGTATCTTGCATAAAAGTGTAATAAAATGCGGTAAAAGTTTTGGTTTGAATATTTGAGAAATATTGTCAAAGTTAGGGTTCGACGATCACTTTGCATGTATATGTTAGATCAACAAAACTTATAAACTCCTTTAGATGATAAACTATTTCACAAAGTCCTCCCAATGTGTTTATCTCTAACACACATTGTGAGTTTTCCCATTTTGATCCATTGTTTATCTCTAACACAATCTATCAAAATGACAACTTTTTGGTTCAACCTTATGGTGAACAAAATCATTCATTACTATCTCTAGCTAACAAACAAGATTGGATGAAAACCTAGGTTAAGAGTTGGTAAACATCTCTCGATCATAAACCAACACAAAGAGTTTTCAATAAGAACAAAGTTTTCACCATATATTCACCATTAAAGAGTTTACAAATGAAGATCCTTACATTTACACACAAAGCTAATGATCATCTACATCTAACCTTGACAAAATGAAGGACTTAGCTACTCATTTTCATGGTAGCTTGGTCAACAAGTTTCGGAAGAAGGTTGATCAACATCCGAGTCGAATAATCGAGATTGGATGGGAATCCACCTTCTTTTTGTGAAAGATGGTTAAGAGATGAAGAAAAATGGTTTCTAGGTCACAAAAGATCATTAGAACAATGCTGTAAAATATCTAGAAAAAGTACAAAAGTATGGAAAAAATAAGGTATGGCTCCAAAAAGTAGCCCTTGCTACTTATAGAGCTGCTACTGGGCTGTCATGCTCGCTAGGCGAGCAGAATGGCTCGCCTAGCGAGCCCCTAAATGAGGCACCTGAGGCACCTGCGCCCAGAGAAACAACCATTGCCAGACTGACATGTTCGCTGAGCGAACAAAACCTTCGCCTAGCGAAGGCCACGCTTCAACCTTCGCTCCAGCGAGGTTGAGAGGTTTTGCTACTAGAATGCTCGCTGGGAGCTCGCTAAAGGCTCGCCTAGCGAGTGAGTGCTGGCTGCGCTTTTCACCAAGTCTGGACGTGTTCGCCGCACACCTCGCTGGAAGCTCGCCTAGCGAGTGTGGTCATGTTTGCCACTGTAAAATACTGGAGCTTTTCGCTGGGCTCTCGCTGGACGCTCGCCTAGCGAGTCCTTCGCCACAGCCCTCGCCTAGCGAGCAAGCTGATGAATGCTTGTTTTATTTGATCCCTTTGCCAAATTTCTTGTGTCTTCACTTTCTATTATTTCATGCCTACTTCCTGCACAATAACACACAAATCAAAGGTACCAAGATCGTTTATCATTGAATTGCATTTCATCCAAAACAAAGGTGGTTTCGAACACTTTAGCAAGGAAATGGAGTGAAAGATACCCATATTTGATAGCTCAAATTAGCACTTTTGGGTATCTAACAATTACCTTGTTAAGCTTTCACTTGTTTGGTAGTTGGTAGTCTTTCCTTTTGGACCTTATTGCCTTTATTAAGCTATCACTTGCCTGATAGTTAGGTAATATTTCACTTACCTCTGATAGATTACCTTGTTAAGTTATCACTCGGCTGGTAGTTGGTCATCTTTCCTTTTAATCTTATTACCTTTGTTAAGCTATCACTTGGCTGATAGTTAGGTAATATTTCTTTTACCTTTGGTTGGTTACCTTGTTAAGTTATCACTTGGCTGGTAGTTGTCAATCTTTCCTTTTTGGATTATTACCTTTGCTAAGCTATCACTTGGTTGATAGTTAGGTAATATTCCTTCTTACCTTTTTATGCTTACCTTGTTAAGTTATCACTTGGATGGTAGTTGGTAATCATATTTCATGTCGGATGCGTAATGGATTTCATCTTGGTTACAATAGCGAGGTAACGAAGGGTGACATGAAAAATGAGAACTTTACCCCTCAGTTTAAAAATAACCAAAGGGATAGTTTAAATGGTCATGAGTTTGAAATCAAGCAATAATTTTTTTATATTTTTCAAACTAGCAACATATACCTCTCAATTTAGTAACAAAATTGAGGGGAAATACACACACACACACACACACACACACACACACACACATATATATATATATATATATATATATATATATATATATATATATATATATATATATATATATATATATATATATATATATATATATATATATATATACACACACACACACACACTACAACAAAGAATGCATTTCATGACGAAGCTTTCACCCAAACAATAGAAAACTGAGGTATAAAGTCAATGCATGTTATTTTTTATTTAAAAAAAATAAAAAACCATATATTCCATCAGATTTTCAAAACACCTAGGTGAAGGTGTTTTCAAAATCTGATGGAATATATGGTTTTTTATTTTTTTAAAATAAAAAATAACATGCATTGACTTTATACCTCAGTTTTCTATTGTTTGGGTGAAAGTTTCGTCATGAAATGCGTTCTTTGTTGTAGTGTGTGTGTGTGTGTGTGTATATATATATATATATATATATATATATATATATATATATATATATATATATATATATATATATATATATATATATATATATATATACACACACACACACACACACACACACACTACAACAAAGAACGCATTTCATGACGAAACTTTCACCCAAACAATAGAAAACTGAGGTATAAAGTCAATGCATGTTATTTTTTATTTTAAAAAAAATAAAAAACCATATATTCCATCAAATTTTCAAAACACCTAGGTGAAAAAACAACTTAGTACAAGCTTCGATTCCCAGCTATTGCAGTTTATGATTTTATTTGTTTATAAGTGTAAACAAAATATTCTAACCCTTCAGTTTTCTATTTAGCCAAGACATCAAATAGTAAGATTTTACTATAAAAGCACTCGTTAAACAGATTTTACCATATTCCTTGCTAATATGAAGCCGCCCCAAACTCACAAACATCATTCTTTGGAATGGATTACAAGACAAAAATACTTCAATATTCTTCTATTTTGAACAAAATATTTTTTTCTGCCCTTGCAATCTATCTTACATAATGGTGTTGATGTTGTTGTTTTTATGATTTTGGAATAACTCTCAGGTAAAGAAGGGAACTCAATCTTTGAAGAGTACTCAGTTGATAAATTACAAGTGCAGAAAATCATTTTTGTTTCAAAAAAAATTGTGTTAAATGGTATGCACAAAATTTGGATATCACCGAAGATTTTTTGTAAACAACATATTTTAATATTCTGTGTAAACAATGTAATTTAAAAAAAAACAACTATTCACCTCGGTTTTATCATATAAAACTGAGGTGTTTAATAATCATATTTGACTATAAAAATACTCGTTAAATAGATGTTACCCTAAAACTAACTTATATGTAGTCGTCCCAAATAGATGTTCATCAAATATCATTTTACCCTAGAAATTAGTTGGAAGAGTTTTGATGAATATATGTTAGAAGAGATATTCACCATCCTCCATTTGACCATGAGTTTCTACTACAGATCTCTGTGATGGATTGCAAGTGCATGCAATAAAATTTTTCATTGGGAAACATATCTCTAGCATCTTGCATGGGACTTGGACATGGAAAATTAAAATTCTCATAGGGAAACAGAGGTTACAATGTATTTTTAATATTTTGCGTAAACAATGTAATTAAAAAAAATAGTTTATTCACCTCGATTTTCTTCGTGGTCGAGGGGATAGTTAACTATTTTTTTCATATATTCAACGTCATTAAACAAATATTTTCCGTCCATTTAATGTTTATCAACACTCAAAAATCCGCCATTAGTGATCCACGTGAAACCTAAGGGACATCCATTATTAAATGATGCTGAATATTGAAAATCTAACCTATATGGAACATGAAGCGCTTGAAACATAAAAACGTTTATAAAAATTCTCTAAGATGGATTGCAAGAGCAGAAAATTACTTGGGTTTAAGATTTGTTTCCTTAAATATTTATTTAAGCACAAAATCATATATTTGAATATTGATTTTATTTATCCAACCCTGATTTTGTTTTGCATCAGAATCAAATGCATGCAAGATCCGATGAGAATAATCTTGCACCCAACGTTTGATCTTCCCCAAGATTCAATAATTCGAAGATCTAAAATCTAGATCTTCAAGGAATTTGATTTTTATCAAGATCCCTAAGGAATTTGATGGTAACTTTTCATGACGCCTTTCGTTATCTCGTTACTACAGCCGAGGTAAAATGTATTTTGTGTCCGACTTTAAAAACACTTTTTGTAGTAGTGATATATATATATATATATATATATATATATATATATATATATATATATATATATATATATATATATATATATATATATATATATATATATACTCATTATATTGTTTACACAAAATATTAAAGTAAAAATATATAACAAGTTTTGAATTTGATTCATCGTCATCGCTGTCAGTCAAAAATATATGTTGGATATCTTGGGAGAAGAATATTGGATCCTCGTTTCATTGAATCTTAGGGAAGATCAAATGTTGGATGCAATATATTCTTTATAGTTTTTTCATTCATTTGTTTCTGATATAAAAAAAAAATTAGATAGATAAAATAAATATTTAGTTAAGAGATTATGTTAGAACACAAACCTTGAACCAATTTTCTTCTGCACTTGCAATTTATCACATAAATATTTGACAAAGTAAATACACTCTGACCAACCACATATTAAAAACCTAAATCATTTCTTCTCTTGCAATCTATCACATTGATACTTTTACTTTGTAAAATCTAATGGCGATCTGATTAAACATAGAGAGTTTCACTATAACATTTGAGTTTCTTATAGATTCACTAATATTTATAATGCTTTAATAATGAGGCTTTTATGTTTCCCGGGGATCACTCAAGGCAATATTCTGAGTGTTGATACTCATTAAATGGAATACAAAGATTTGTTTAAGGACGGTGAAGAAACAAAATAAATACACTTATATTTTACCTCAGTTATTACTCAAAACCGAGGTAAAATCTGTTTCTTTTTAAATAAAATATGTTACAACCCAAAACTCACATACCTCTCTGTTACTGTTAAAAACTGATGGGAAAAGGTTTTTTGTTATATATTTACATTGTTTACATATAATATCAAAATAAATTGTTTAAACAAATCAAGAGTTTGACAATGAATTCTTGGAGGACAACCTATCTTTTCAAATTTCTGATAAGTTATCTGTTCCAAATAAGAGAATTTCTTTTTTCTGTACTTGCAATCAATCTCAAAGAGATTTCATTATCTTGAGCAAATATTTTCATGAAAAATGTTTTCACTTGACAGAGAACATGAAACAGAACGTGAAAGAGAAATTGATGATTATTCTTAGAAATAAATTTCTTACTGTTGCCAAGCAAGGAAAGCAATAAATTTCTCAATGCTTTCTTTGATTGATAATATATGAAGTTTATTACAAAAATACAACAAAAACATCAACATCATTATGTGAGATAGATTACGGAGACAGAAAAAAATATTTTTTCAATATTGAAGAACAATGAAAAAAATTTATGTCTTGCAATCCATCATAGAGAATGATGCATAAGACTTTGGAGCGGCTACATATAAGTTAGGTTTAGGGTAAAATCTGATTAACGAATATTTTCATAGTAAAATATGATAATCTAATCACTCGGTTATTAAAAATAATTGAAGAAACAGATCATTAATTTAAAAATTAAAAATAAACTAAAAAGAAAGACACTACTTTTAAAAAAATAAAAACATAAACGGTTGATGTTGGGATTTGAAGCATGTCCTTAAATATTTTTTCCCTTGGTTTTATTTAGAAATCGAAGGAATATGTGATATTTATTAAAAATGCTTAAATGCACTTTTGGTCCTCCTGGTTTGGTCATTTTAAACAATTGGTCCCCCTATTACAAAACTAGGGATTCTGGTCCCTTAATTTTAATGGTCTTTGGATTTTTGTGTTCCCCATCCACTTTTGCATACGTGGTAATGATGATTAGGATAAAAAAAAATATTTTTAAGGATGTGGAATTGATGACATGGATAATTTATGAATTAATATTTTTTTAAAGATTAATATAATAATGAATTATTATAGAAATTAATAAATTTAACTTATTAAAAGAATCTGCTTGAGTTCAACCCATTTTTCTTGTCTAACATTACCAAAGCACCTAAGATGACATGGCTCATGCATAACTGATATTTATAACACAAATATTGTTTGTGATATAAACGATGTGAGACTTCGATAATACACAAGTGAACATGTTCTTCACTATTGGCTTATGCATAACTGACTACCCATTGACTTCACTATTGATGGATTGAAGTAAATCCTTTCTTAGTAATCTTTTTAAAAATGTTTAGATCTGAAGATTTATCATTAATATTGATTCTTATTCCTATGTTATTTCTTCATTTGCATTTATGCTGACTTGCTATGTTGTAATTTCTCATTTCTTTATTTCTGTAATAGTTTTGATTATTGTTATGTGATGCATACTTTGAAAAGCTTGGTTTTGTTTAATTGTTGCTTAACACACATAAATCTCAAGAATGTTAGTGGTGCATCTCAGCTTCTTTTTCTGTTGGTTCAAGTTCATGAGGTTTTTTCTCATGCAAAGGTGGATTGCTACAAACATCAGTCTTTGGGGTTAAATCATTTGTCTTTTAGCTAAGTGTGGAGGAAAACATATCACAAGTTAGAAATGATGGAGTGAAACAAAGATGAGGCCGATTAGAAGTTTCATATAGCATTTAATGTACGAGCTGGCATTGTTATATCACTTACTTCAGTTTACGATCTTGAAAAGCATAAATCTTATCATGTTATATATAAAGGCTACATTTATGAACTTTTTGTGCCTTATCAAGACACAATTGAAAAATTTTACTTTAAAACCTTCTCTGATTCTAGAGAGTTTGAATTTGGTCTGTCAACGGTGTCTTTGATACCTAACCGTGATTGTACACCACATGCTCAGTTCACTGAAACAAATATTCACCCAGTTGCTGGTACCCCAATCGTATTGAAGAATGAAATTTGTGTATTTGAACAATATGGAAATATCATGTGGCGTCACACTGAAACTAGAGTTCCTAATGAGATTAAGAAGGATATACATGGTAAACTTGTATAAGCAAATAGTATTGGAATTTACCATGACCATTTTTATATTTACTATCTTGATTTTGATATTGATGGTACACATAACTCATTTGAGAAAACAAGTTTGAAGACATTAAGAATCACAAGTGGAAGTGAGAAAGAGTTATTGGAGACTGAAACTCAAACTACTAAGACCGAATCAGATACAAAATCACAATTGGACTTGCACTTAATCCAAACATTAGAGCTGTAGTTGGAAATCAAGTCGGTTATCATTTGTTTCCATCAAATCCAGCTCATCCGTTTATGTAGATCCATGTTGTTGATTGAAGAACATGCTCACTTATGTATTATTGAAGTCCCACATCATATATATCACAAACAATATTTGTGTTTATAAATGTCATTTATGCATAAGCCAATGTCATCTTGGTGCTTTAGTAATGCTGACAAGAAAATGGATTGAACTCTAAAGGATTCTTTTAATAATTTAAATTTATTAATTTTTAAAATAAATAATCAAAATAATTAATTATCATATTAATCAATACAAAAATATTAAGTCATAAATTATCCATGTCATCAATGCCACATCCTTAAAAATATTTTTTTATCCTAATCATCATTGGCACGTATGCAAAAGTGAATGGGGACCACAAAAATCCAAAGACCATTAAAATTAAGGGACCAGAATTGTTGTTTTTGTAATATGCGGACCAATTATTTTGAACGCCTAAACTAGAGGGATCAAAAGTGATTTAAGCCTATTAAAAAATAATATAAAACATTGCGCGCCTTGACATTTTACCTCGGTTTTTGGTTGGGTGAAGTGATAGTTTTGTCATGAAATATATTATTTGTAGTAGTATATTGTCTATTTCTGAATTTAAAATACAAACGGTCTACTGCAACACTTCACATGTGTTACATATTTTTGAATTAAAAAAATAATCTTCACTTACATAATTTCTTATCATTTTAAAACACATTCAAAATTATTAATTATTAATAATTTATAACAGATACATTCACAAAATAAACTTATTTATTAATGAAAGCATTAATGTAATCATATTCAGAAAAATAATCGATTACATTACTACTTTAATAAAAACACATTAATGTAATCATATTCAACAAACTCATAAAATATAAAGAACATTAGGGTTATAGTATTCAACAATACCCTTAAAATATGTCTATTTGTCTTTTGAATATAATTGATAGATTTAAAAGAATTAGATAGAGATAAATTTATAGTATATTATAATTTTATAGAATAATCAAGAATAATAAAAACGAGTTATTTTTTTTTGAATTGGAGAGTGAGTGGTTATAAAAAGATTATTATCTTCGTGACATCTAATTTTTTTTAAAGTATATTAATCGTCTAATGAGACAATTATTAAATAGTTAGACAGATGCATAGACCTCTCATTAAATATAACTGAATAATTCAACCTATCACGGTTCATTCAAGCACAAAACTCAATTAAATAATAACTTGTATTACAACCATTAATCATATTATAATTTTTAATAATTAATTATATTAATCCACGTTTAATTAATTAAATAATTATCCAACATATACTACCTACTATAGTTAATGTGTTATTTGGCACACCAAACTTATATAATTCAGAAATATTTAATTTGCATTACAACAATAATATAATAAGACCCATTCATCATGACATGACCGACACATTTATTCCATACAAAGGAAGCATCAAGAGAAGTAAACATGCATGCTTATATAGGTTACATGCATGTCATTACAAACATCACGCTAATAATAATTAAACACTCTCTTTATTTAATTACTATAATGCCTGAATGACTCATATAGCAACGTTTTCTCTTTTGATAAGATGACCATCAATATCTCTAGTGCATTGGTTAAGATAGTCCATCCATCCATTTGGAGGATGAATATCCTCATTGATTTTCTCATATTCAACAGTCCATTTAGCAACAGCAGTGCCATCAGCCTTATCAACTACTTCAAGAGTGAGCTTAAAGGCCTTATAGTGCTTATCTATTTCTCCACCAAACAGCTTCCATGTGTTCTTTTTGTTCTTTTCATCAACTTCTTCAATACTCTCATAACATGTGTGTACCTCACCACCTGTTGTCATGTCACGGCTAATTAATACCAAGAAAAATATAAATAATTGAAGCTATGACATAAGTAATTATTCTCCAACTTATGGAGAAATATTACACCAAAAACAAATTAGAGAAATCAAACTTATTCCACAAGTTTCACTTGATTAATTAATATAGTTAGAGTAATTATTCAAATTAGTTACGATAATTATTCAATTTATTAGAAGTTATAATTATATAGAACAAACCTACCATAACTACCCTACACCAATTTCATATAAGTCATAATAATAATCAAAAAGGAATTTCTATCTCATTAAAATAAAATTACTGGCTCAAGTTATGTTAGAAAACTTTCTCGTTAATTATATTGACAAGATGCATGTTACCTATCTTATCAACCGGAAACATTTCCAACGAATAATAATCTTTTTAGAATCATGGTTTGTAAAAAGTGCAAAAGCCAAAAAAGAAAAGTCAATAAACTAGTATTTTCAACTTGTCTTTAACTAGCATAGACATTATTTATACCGTGTGAAAGAAAATAATTTTGGTGAATTTATGAACCGCAAAAATTACCATTTGTGGATCACATCCTTTTTTTAAAGGAAAAGATCTGAGAAATTAATGATGTATTTTTAATTTTATTTTTAATTTAAAATGACTAACATACTAATAAAATGAATTAAATTTTTTATCTATATATTATACTAAATAAACAATAAAATTTGTATATTGTAAGTAAATTATCTATATCAAGCTTGTCCATTTTTATATAAAAAGTTTAACAAATTAGATTTCGTGGTTCACCTAAAATCGAAACAAAATTTAAAGTTCAAACAATATTTATACAAGAAATTATTTTAGCTGGATAGAAAAAAAAAAATTTAAGCACATCATGGTATGCAGCTAAATAATCTAATGAAGTGAAGATCATTTTAAAATTTTCTAAAAAGTTAGAATAAATGTAAGTCGGTAATATGACAACACGTCTAATAATATTTTCCACAAATATATAAACTTAATGATTGAAAAATATAGTCAAACAAGATGATTTGGTTGGCATGATAAATTACCTATGACATAAGTCCAGTGTTTAACTGTATCAGTGTCATGCCAATCTTCACCTTCATGAAGTTTGGTATGATGAACTCTTTCACAATGGACTTGCACTTCGTGAAGTTCTGATGCAAATAGTTTGTAAAACTTATCAGCGGGTGTTTTGATACCAAGTTCAGTGCTAAGCTTACCAGCTAGCACCATTTTTGAGAAGAAACTAAATATGTAATAATAGAAGAAAGAAAATAGATGCTATGATATGAGGATAATGTATGCAACCTCGTGGCTTTAATAAAAATTTGATGACACTATACAAATAAAACTGTACCAAACAAATTAATTTTACGGCCACCTACTTTATTTATGTTGCTCTCCCACCATGTGATGCCAGCATTTACTTAAATTTTTTATTAAATTATTTAATAGTTAAACTCACTTTTTTTAAGTGAGTGGACTTTATGAACAAATATGTTTTAGTTGAATTAAATAGATATAAAATTATTATACGATAAAAGAAAGTGATTTTCAATAAATTATTTTGGTAAAATTGATTTTAATTAAAAATGATTATCTAAAATGATTTGTATAAATTATGTGAAAATGAGTTGAATATTCAATTTTAATATAAAAATCACGTTTAAATTTAGATGTTTCAAATTCTAATTTCAAGTTGAATCAATTTTAGAGACACAGTCAATTCTACTTTAAAAGAACAAAATATCTCAAAATCACTCAAAAATCAATTATACAACTCTAAAATTATTTTTGGTATTCCAAAAATCAAACCAAACATACACATAATTTGCTTATCTATGATTCAATTCTTAGCGAAAATATTTATTAAAATAAATAATCATAATAAAATAAAATTCTAGAAATAAAGCGCATTACTACAAAAAAAAAACACATTTTATCTGGACTAAAAAAGAGATTTTATCTCCGTTTCACATGTGAGGTAATGAAAGCCGCATGAAAACTAAATATACACGGTATATCAAATTACATTGTTTACAAAACCAAATGTACACATATAAAAAATGGTACACCAAGATACCTATACATATTTGAATACATAGTCATATAATGACAAAACAAAATAGAAGTATAACAGAAAATCTATACACAATATTTACAACAACTAAGAAAAACTAATGTTGTTGAGATTCATAAAAGGATAGGAAGCAACCGGTCCAATGTGAGCCGATGTCATATATATCTTCTTGTGGAAATGATGTTCGGTCGTTAAACACCTATAATTTGAACAAAAATTAAATTATGATAAGTTTATAGCAAAAACAACATTAACTTAACAAATATAAAAAATTACATGTATACTGATAAAATTAATACCTTAACACATGAACTAATAATGCATAAACATTCAGACTAATTAATAATATGTATAAAATTGATTTATAACACGAAACACAAATTAATATATATGTACGCAATGGTAAAACAGATTCATGTAACATTCTTTGTTCTCATCAATCAACTTATTTTGTATGTACGTCTGGATAGCGTTTGATCCCCACCCATTGTTTAAATTGAATTTTGGATGGGTCTATGAAACAATACTTTATGAAGTCACTACTATGGAAAACACATATCATAACGATTGGAAAATGGATACAACCACGTCCAAACAACCGTTGTGAGGTAGGTTTTATTGTAAATATGATGCTTTTCACCACGGGTGTTGGACCATTGTGATAAATTAGGTAGCACGTTATATATCACAACAGTCAAAATATACAACCGTTATGATATAAAATGAATGGTAATGGGTGTGAAGCCTACTGAATGTATGATTAATAATATTTTACGCTCTATCTATAACAACAGTATGTATAAATAACCATGATTAAATACTTTGTTTTTATTTTACTTTATTTTATCTCTCCATATATTACAAATCTGTATTTATTTTAACTGAATATTACAAACATATATATGTATATATATATATATATATATATATATATATATATATATATATATATATATATATATATATATATATATATATATATATATATATATATATATATATATATATATATATATATATATATATATATATTAAATTAATCATTATAAATATCACTCCCTTCCTTTTCAACTAACACATTAAAAATAAATGCCCAACGTCTACGGACATCGTCTAAGTCTTCGGTAGAGAGAGGTGTTCTGCCGTTAAATGTCTACATAAACAAGTGAAAAGAATGAATATCACGTGATTTGAATTATAATAGAAAATTAATATGATATTGAAAATATTTCATGATATTACATACCTGATTCCATGAATCAACAATGTCGGTAGAGACGATGTTAATCACGTGTTTTATTAGTACCTACACTTATATCTCTTTACTTTTCTCCTCGTCTACAAATTTACAGATTTCATGAATATATATATATATATATATATATATATATATATATATATATATATATATATATATATATATATATATATATATATATATATATATATATATATATATATATATATATATATATATATATATATATATATATAAGCCATTTATCTTGAGCTCACAAAATGTGAGTTTTTTTCTAGAGTTATTCAACCTATACGGCCTCTCGACAATCCTGTATATTGAAAATGATTTTAAAATATTACACACTAAGATAATTACAGAGTCAAAGATAAAATTTCACAAAAAATTCTTATAAAAATAAAGTTACCTAGTAAAAATTTATTTCATCGTAGAATCAAGTTCTATGTCTAACAAACATAGTGTATTTACCATATTCGTCTAAAGATATATGATGATCAATTGACAATGTTCTTTGAATGAACAATAGAAGCATATATAATTAGTATATGGTAAAACATGAAAACTAAATTTAATAAAGAAAGCATAATTTTAAAACCACTCACTTATTGAGGAATTGTGCTAAGTAACATTCTTTCCCATCCGATTATCGTGATGTTAAGTATTCTTCAATGTTTTTAGTGGAATTATTTATAAATCGTACTCTAATTGGATCCAATGATCCATAATGTAATACCCCAAAATTTATCCTTCATTTTTTCTGGAAGCATGGGATTATGTTTTACACTTCATTAGCATCATATTAGGTCATACTCATTGCATACTGCATTAGTGACATGGAGATCAGGTTTTGATCGATCACTCCTTAACAGAAGGAGCCCGCACAAAGCAAGATTGAGAATTGGACTTCATTTTCTAAGTATACAAGTCTCAAGGGTCTTAGGGGGGTTCAAGTATCTTATTATGGTCCTCAGTTCATCAGTGAAGGATTCAAAGCTATCAGGGTGTTCATCTGGATTTAATCAGAAATTAGGGTTTCATGGCTACCTGCAACAGGAAATGTTTGGTTGGAAGTAGAGGATCTCATCCATGTCATGATTAGAGAGGCATCTTGGCCTAGGAAGATTCACAATTATCTCAGAAAGATCCATTGGCAATCAGTGCAATCAGTTCCTGATCATTTTGCCCTAAAACTAGGGTTTGGTATAAAATCAGTTTATTTTTGATTCTTTGGGTGAAACTCTTTTCCATGGCCCTCCATAAGTCCACAAGGGTCTACATACAAAAAATCATCTCTTTATTTGAGCTAGAAGTGCTTCAATTGATCAATGGAACCAGGAATCAGACAGTTTGGGAAAAGTCAATTGTGGGGCCAGAAAAGTCAGCTCCTGACATTTTGAGAGTGGAATCTCAAAATCCATGCCTAGGGTATCCTACATGTGAAATTTGATCAAGGTTGGATCATGGATTCATCATTTAATCAGGAATTGGAAAAGTTACTTAATTTGGAAATGGTTGACTTTACATTTAGGGCAAGTTTTCATGATCGTTGCACTCACTTTTAGCCCATTCTGCATCAAGATAAAAGCTCCATTTGAAACTTTCTCCAACATGAAAGTTGTTCCTCTTGTTCCAAGCTTTCTATATATATAAAGTTTGCTCCATTTGGATTAGAATTGAGAAAGTTATGCTTAGTCAAAGTGAGACATTTTTTTAGGACACATAGAAAAATTTCTAAGTCCAAAATCTTCAAAATTTGTCAAGACTTCTTGGCCAGTTTTCTTGCACTTCAAGGCATTATTTGAAAATACTTTCTTCACAACAATTGTACCTTTCCATGTTCTCTTTCACATCATTTTGGAATCATATCATTTAGATCCATGGTTTGAGAGATACATTCATTTAAAGTGGGCACCATGACTTGATTTTCTAGGCAGATTTTGGGTCTGGCTGGCCCAATCAGATTTTCTAAGCATGCTGCACAAACCAGTCACGTTTTTTTACCTCTTTTGGCCATGCATTGGACATCCATTCACTTAAGTTTGGCCCAAAATAACAATATTTTATACCTCACTTCACACTTTTATTGTTATGGATAAATCACTTATTAAAAAGCCTTTGAGAACACCTAATCCACCCTATTTAAGAAGCTGAAACCCTAACCCTAAAGGAGCATTGGAATTTCGTGGCAAGGAGGCAAAGCTTCATCATATATCAGATTCCATTCCACTTCTATTTTCCATTAGGTAATCATCTCTTCCATGGCCATGTTTTGATATATCTACGCTTGCTTACCATGTTCATCACCATTAATCCTTCCATTTTCATATTTCTTTTTCTTATTTAAAATATTTTCTTCGTCCATAAAATTACCCAAAAGTATTTTTCACTTTTCTTAACATTTTACTTAATTTTATATAATTTTTATTTTCGTATTTTTTTAATATTAATATTTTATTTTAATTATTTATTCTAAATGGTCCATTTTAACACACCCTTTTTTATTGATTTTATTTTTATGACTTAAAATTATTGTTAGCATTTGAATTTTGGGATGAAGGTTGACCACTGTCTCATGGTCAACCTGACCTTTTCTTGTAATTTTATTTCACATTTTCAATTTATTTTGGATTTATTTTAGACCCAGTTTGGTTGGTTGACTTTTAATTTGACTTCTGTTTTATTTTAATTAATTCACGTACCAATTTTCATTATTTTTAAAATATTTTTTGGGGATAATGACGTATTGACCCCACCTTAGTTAGTTTAATTTTTCATAATTTTCTTGATTAATTTGCTATTTATTTGTTATTTTTTAAGTTGACTTGAATTTTCAGTTGACTTCTTTATGATCGATGTTTGACTTAGGGATTGCTTATGGCAATTGAAGAGATCTTTTGATCCTCCCTCGTTCATCTCATATGCCATGTATTAGAGGTCTTTTACCTTGATTTTATTTGGCCCTTACCTCATTTCCTGATTAAATTATTTAGTGGACCCTTCGTGTGCATATTTTCATCTGTTTGATTCATCTGTTATCTTTTATACTTGTTTCTCTCATTCATGCTTTCTATTGCTTGATTATTTAACATGTTCATACTCCCATGCATTGTTTAAATGCTCCATTATTTCATTCTTTGGTTTGATTATATATTGTTTATTTATCCGATCTGATTGATAATTGTTGCCTACTTGTATGATGTATGAGGCATATATTCTTATTGTTTGTTTGCCATGAACAATCCCCATTCATAACAAATGTACCCCTCTCCCATAAAGTGTATAATATTTATTTCTTTATTTATTTAGTCACCTGTTAATACAAGAATTAAAACGAACATCCGATAACCATTTCAAAATAAGATCAAAAGCTCGATCCAACATCGAGTAATCATTTTCAAAACTTAACAGAACCAACACGCATTCATCCATCCTCTTATAAGTCGATTGCCTCAGGCATCGCCATCTACCTGTAAGTCAATTGCCTCTGGCATCGCCATCTACCCTTATCCGTAACTCCTCTCCGCGCTCCATCCGTCGAATCTTGTTCCGTTTAGGTAGCACCCATTAGGTAGAACCCTTTGTATGATAACATAGGTAGAATTCCCTTATTCTTTGCATTCTAACATTAGGTAGATGTTCCCCTTTGTAAATCCTAACACATAGGTCCATATTGCATGACAACTCTAGAGCAGAGCTTCCCCACTTTTAGACCTTCTGTGCGTCTCCGATCTTGTGGCATGCTAGTTCGTTCTATTGCAAAGAGGTAACTGCCTAAGACTCGATTCAGCGAGCTGCGACACCTACTGCTAGGACGTTGAACACACTGCCCACCCTCCTTTGACACAGATGGTGTCCTCTTTTGTAAGTCCATGTTCAGATGGCAATCCTTAACCCCTAGTTAGCCGAACTACGTTTTACTCTGATTCTCATTCCATATGAGATACGTAGGCATAAGACGCGATGTCTTACCGAGCACACTTCTCTTTAACCCATAGGTAGCCGAGCTACGAAGACTCTGATTCTCATACTCAGATGAGATACGTAGGCAGTGGATGCGACATCCTTGCGAGTCATTTTCTTTTAACCTTCCTTTTAGTAAATAGTACTTTAGATATACCTACACCCCTTAGACTAGAACAACACTTATGAAAAGGGCTCCCTAGGAGTACCTAGGATGTTTTGGGTGCTTAAAACCTTCCCATTGCATAACCAACCCCCTTACCCAGATCTCTGACATTTTTATTAGTTTTTGATTCGATAAAACTTTTAGGTTTTTGTTCGCTTTCTAACCATTCCTTTGGATAAATAGAAGTGCGGTGGCGACTCGACTTGTATGGTTTACCTTGGATTTAGTCAATATCTCTAATGGTAACGAATACCCCGCTACAGAAAAGTGGTGACTCTGCTGGGGACGGTCATTTGCCTAGTGGGTTTTGCCTACTTTTCATATTTGTTGTATTGTATGGTATATTGCTTTGTGACATATTTTTGTGCAATTTGGGATTACTGTATTGTATGTAATGATTGAATTATTTGAATATTAATTCCTTGTATGCTTGGTGATCTTTGTGAGATGAGTTCTATACCCGAACTCGAGTGCACTTAGGATAGGAGAATGGCATAGTCTTGTTGACTTGTGTGGAGTTATTCCTTAGCAAGTTGACTTGCAAGCCCATTCACTTGGTGGAGGTTATGTTGGGATCAATAATGTCACACGAGTAGTCGTGGTTAGGCATTACTCTTTCCAATATATGCCTTAGAAGCCAAGGACCTTAGTTTACCACGCCCATCTTGGCCTATTTTTAGGACGTAGTGCAAAGATCGTTCAAGTGTAAGATTTGATACGATTGTTACGCGATACTACACTCATAAGAGTCTCTCTTGAGAATATTTTTGGAATATCAGTAGTCGTTTATCCGTTAATATCCGAAAGATGGGATGATGACTATGGGAACCTCTTGTAGAACATGATTGTCAGGTTTAACCATAGTACACTCCCTTTGGGTGGTTCTTAACCAAGACTCCATGCTCGCGACTCGCAACAAACCCTTGATTCATGGTTGATCCGTTCTTGTGTATCCTTAATATCAATGGAACTTGGGTGTTGATAAGGTGTAAACCATAATCCAGCAAAATGGATGATTGATATTAAGGATGACTTGATTCATCCCATGACCTCTGTATGGTGTGATTTGCTTGATCCTTGAGTGTGATTGTTGCATCCATGCGTTCATGCATTCATACACATTCATATCATCAACAATGAGAAAACTTTCAAGGAACTTAAGAGGTCTATTTGCAAATTTTCCGACATGGATAAGCAAAGAAGGAATACAAAGAAGTACAGTCTCAGACAACCCGACTTGAAAGAGTTAAGGAGTTTGACATCCTATGTATTAGATCCCTTGGAATTCAAGGCTCGTCATGGGAAGCTTCTGTCTATTCTGGCTACTCAAGTGGATGAAGGTCTAATGAGTGTGTTGGTGCAGTTCTATGATCCCTTGTACCGTTGCTTCACTTTTCCGGATTTCCAGCTTTTGCCCACGCTTGAGGAGTATGCCTATCTTGTGGGCATACCTATCCTAGACCTGTTGCCGTTCAGTGGCTTGGAGAGAGTTCCTTCTTCTCAAGAGATTGCTGATCTATTGCGTATAGATGAATCTATTATTGGTGCTCATATGACTACCAAAGGTGGAATTCAAGGTCTCCCGTCTGATTTCCTCATTGATCAAGCTACTATGTTTGGGAAGGCCATGAGTGAGGACGCCTTTGAGGCCATATTTGTACTTCTCATCTATGGGCTAGTGTTATTCCCCAACATCGACAAGTTTGTGGATATGAACGCCATTAGGATTTTCTCTACTCTTAATCCCGTTCCTATTCTGTTGGGTGACACTTATTTCTCTTTGCATATGAGGAATGCAAAGGGCGGTGGTACCATTGTGTGTTGTTTGCCTCTGTTGTACAAGTGGTTTATTTCGCACTTGCCTCACACGCTCGCCTTCAAGGAGAACAAAGGATGTCTACGGTGGTCCACGAGACTTATGTATCTCACTAATGATGATATCTTTTGGTACAACCGTGTATATGATGGTGTGCAGATTATCGACTCTTGTGGTGAACTCTCCAATGTACCTCTTCTTGGTACATGCGGTGTGTCATACCCCAAAATTTGCCCGTTAAGTTTTCAGGACATTTTTCAAGACATTCTAATTCATTTTTAAAACATTCATGTTAAAGGAACAAGGGTCCAACGCACAGGTTACCAAACCCAGAAGATGACCTAAACTGGCATGCTCGCTAGGCGAGCAAATCCTTCGCTAGGCGAAGCCCACGCGTCATTCCTCGCTCCAGCGAGTTTTGATGAATTAGGTACTGGAATCCTTCGCTAGCTGCTCGCCTAGCGAACCCTTCGCTACCTCACTCGCCTAGCGAGCCCACGAAATACCAGAAAATTTTGGGCTTAATTCTGAGCCCACCAAGACACAATTATTATAAATACCAAAACTTCATACACAGAAAGGGACGGATACGGAGAGACGGATAGACAGACGGTGGACAGAGAGGGAACAAGCAAACCCTAACAGAGGCAACCAGAAAAATCCTGGAGGCTAACAAAGAGAATTCAGAGTAACCCCCGGATACCCCGAAGGAAACTCATCTGCACAAAGGTTACCTCCGCCCAACTTAATTGCAAACAGGTTTGCCACACCCCCCACTAATTTTATGCTCCTAATTTGACATCTTCAAATACATGAGGCATTATGATTGAATTTCCAAATGTATCATTAGGTTTTGCCTATGGGTTTAAGTATGCATGAATGTGTAACACGATATCTTGAATGCTTAACCATGTAATTTCTGTAATGGATTCCAAAGGGTTTGGGGTTCCTGAAATCGCACTGTTATCAAAGAAGAACCCAAAACCCGCAGCCGTTCGCCAACACTTCGCTGAGCGAGCATGTAGCGAGGCTTCACCAAGCCTTCGCTAGGCGAGGCAGTAGCGAACAAGACAATATTTGTTTTTTTTCCATTTGCATTCTAATCTGTTCTGTACTTGATTGACATGTTTTCTATTGCATTTACACGTTGTTTGCCTGACACTATTATTGTTGTGATTCTTTTATTTGGTGCAACTCTTGGTTGCACCCTAGCTTGGTATTCTAACCCGTTTGTTGAATTTTTGTGAGGGTTCACATACTCCTGAAGAGACAGCTTGCTAGGTATTCCACTTTATTTGTGGGATACCCTTGTGAAGATTCATTTTAATTACTTGACTGATTACATTGCCTTCGAACATATGATTTGGGCCCTCTCTTTGTTGCCTTACGATATTACGGCCATGTCCCGCGAATGTAAGGATACCCTTCGGTTAAATCATCATAGTCCCTCGAATGTTGCCTTCGAATACATGACTTTGTCCCTCGATGACCCTTCGTGGTAGCCTACGGTTAAATGATGATCGTCCCTTCGAATGCTAAGGTATCCTTACAAATGTTGCCTTCATTGACCAATCGACGACCCTACGATGTCCCTTTACATCCAAAGGATAAGACTACTTACTTCTCAATAGTAAGGACAGTTTTACCCTCCTAAGGATAAGAAATACCTATAAAGACCTTGGTTAAGTATAACTCTTAAATGCTTGCTCGCAGCTTAAAAAACTTTTCACACCTCCCACTTTTCAAAACATCTTTTAGAAAATCACCACTTGGTATACATTCTCACCAGAATCATCGTCGAGTTATATTTTTCTAAACATATTTCAAAATCAAACGAGATAAAAACTTTGTATACATTCGTACAAGAATCATTATAAAGTTAAACTCTCCTTTCAAAATATTTTCTAAACACACCACATTTCTCAAACACTTTCTCGAACAAGGAAAACATAAGTGAGCTAAGCAATTAAGAGCCCATGGATAACCATGGATACAAAGGGTGCTAACACCTTCCCTTTGTATAATGTACCTCCCGAACTCAAAATCTAATCAAGGTCTTTCCTGTTCTTTTCCGCCTTTCCTTATTGGATAAAAGAAAAGTCGGTGACGACTCTTGCTATCCGCGACATTGCTTTTCAAAGCAAAACACAAAAGTCAGTTCACCGTATAACAGAACTGGCGACTCTGCTGGGGACTTAAAAAGAGAGGTTACCTTAAAGATAAGATCACATATGTTTTCGAATTGTTTCTTTGTCTGATTTGCTTTTAAGGGATTATTTGGGTATTCTATGCTTGAGTGAAAGATCCTACACCCGGATCTAGTGTACCTTAGGTAAGGAGCAAGAGATCATCGCGACTGTCCGGCGTATACTGGAATGGTTACAATGATGGCTACGGTTAATGTGACACTTTAGATGTCCTGATGTTCCTCATGTTTACTTGAGGAAAAATTTGGCGTCTGCGTGGTGTCATCAAAGCATTAACCAGACCTTTAGAACCCTAATTGACTCATCCTAGCCATTAGAAAGTAGTGAGATAACTGACTTCGGTTCCGACTGGGGTTGGTTGATACTCGATACTACACTCTTTGAGATTGGACTTTAGGGAAATTTTGGTCAACCGCTTGGTGTTGCACTGAAGTGGACTTAAGGAAAGGTTGATGATTTGAGATCCTTCTAGAACCCGGTTACTATTCTAGGACAGGTGGAATCAACCAAACTTCAGTGGGGAGGTTACTTACCTATGGAACTCATGCAAGCCTTAAAACCTAGGAATGATTGCTGTGTGACTTGTTTGTGTTTGTGACTTACTTAACATCATAACATCATAACATCATAACATCATGACATCATGACATCATGACATTGTACTAACCATTTCAAGGACTTAGGGATTTAACTTTGCTCTATTAAACAGGCTATGGCTTCCAGGAAGACCATCCGGATCAATCTTGTAGCGATCTCTCCTCAACTCAAGAATTTAGTGTCAGAACTTCCCAATCATGCTCAGTTCATCAAGAAACATGGTTCTCTCCTCAATTTAGTTACCACCGGTTTCAAAGAAGATATGATGAGAGTTCTATTCCAGTTCTTCGATCCTAAACATCATTGCTTCACCTTCCCAGATTATCAGTTGGTACCCACATTAGAAGAATTCTCCAGGCTGCTTGGGATACCTATCCTTGATCAAACACCTTTCAGTGGTTTAGAAAAGATTCCGAAGTCTGAAGAAGTTGCCGCGGCTTTACACGTGACAAAGTCCGACATTGAAACTAATTGGGTAACAAGAAGTGGAGTTAAGGGTTTACTTGCCAAATTTCTGATAAATAAGGCCCGAGAATTCCTAAAAGTTATGAATGTCCATGCTTTCGAAGATGTTCTAGCGCTACTAATCTATGGTTTGGTGCTATTTCCTAATCCGGATCAATTCATAGACATGAATGCTGTTAAGATATTTCTCACTCGTAACCCTGTGCCCACCTTGCTTGGAGACATTTTGCATTCCCTTCACACTCGTACTATGAAAAGGCAAGGGACTCTCATGTGCTGCGTACCTTTATTATCTAGGTGGTTTATTTCGCACCTTCCTCAATCAGTCTTGAAGAATGAGCAAAAGTTGAAATGGTCTCAAAGGATAATGTCGCTCTCACATTCAGACATCCATTGGTGTCCCCAACCCAAAGAAATTGTTATCATCATTGACCGTTGTGGAGAATTCTCTAGCGTACCACTCCTGGGGATAAGAGGAGGTATTACTTATAATCCTGCTTTAGCCCTACGTCAGTTTGGTTATGCCTGAAGAGATGGTCCACATGAAATAATTATTCAAGGCATTGTGTTTGACTATGACAACGACTCTCAAGGTCTCCGTCAAAGGTTTGTACGAGCTTGAGGCATGGTGAAAAGAAGTACTTTAGGACAGAAAAACTCTATTCCTATGGAACCTTATCTCAGATGGGTACGCGCCAGAGCTCGTGAGCTTACCATGCCATATCTTGCAATCGGACCTCTGATTGTCGAACCAAAAGTGGAAGGAGGTGCCCCTCAGATCATTCCTTATCCAGATATGCCTACCAATGTTGAAGAATTGAAGAAATCCTGGATCCAGTTGAGAGAGGAAAGGGATACTTTTGAAACTCAGTTCGGGGCAGAAAGGAAGAAGGTATTAGAGCTCACCAACCAGCTTAATGAGGAACGAAGACTCAATGCATATCTCCGCCCAAAAAGAAGCCGTCCCTGGGAGACTTGAACTTTCATTGTATTTTTAGTATTTTTTGTAATGAACATTGATTAAAGAAATTATTAATAAAAGTTCCCCTTTTTGGTGGTTTACGCAAAGTTAAATTCCAAAAGTCCTTGAAAACATTTCATACATTGCATAGCATAACATAACATCGCATAACAGGTATTCTAAAGGATCAATGTTCTCAGAATGCTCAATTCCAGGAGATGATCTTGAACTTATCCAAGGGGCAGGAGGAGCTGAAGGCCCTCTTGCTCGAGAAGAAGAAAGACAAGAAAGCTGTGAGTTACATTAACCCGGGAAGAAGGCTTAAAGGACAGGCCGCAGGAGTCAAGATTAGAATTCCGAAGGATCAAGAAGAGGAGACAGAAAATGATTCGGAAGAGGAGAATGTTGATCCCTTCAACCTTGAGGACGACGATGAAGATTATGAAAATGAACAGTACTCTCCAAAAGATGATAAGTATAAGTTGCTGGAAGAACGCATGCTAGCTATGGAGGGTCAGAAGGCGCCCGGTCTGGATTTCGAAGGCTTAGGTCTGGTCTCTGAGGTGGTCATTCCCCGCAAATTCAAGGTCCCCACTTTCACTAAGTATGATGGTGCGTCTTGTCCTCAGATGCATCTGAGAGCTTACGTGAGAAAGATTCAGCCGTATACCACTGATAGGAAGCTATGGATCCATTTCTTCCAAGAGAGTCTGTCTGGCACACAGTTAGAGTGGTATTATCAGCTCGAGAGCTCTAACATCCGCACCTGGACTGATTTAGCGACAACTTTCTACAAGCACTACCAGTATAATTCTGAATTGGCGCCTACTCGGCTACAATTGCAGAATATGACTATGGGGTCTAAAGAAAGCTTCAAAGAATATGCTCAAAAATGGAGAGACTTGGCTGGCAGAGTCAAACCCCCTATGACTGATCGAGAATTAGTGGACTTGTTCATGGGTACACTGACTGGCCCATTCTACAGCCATCTATTGGGAAGTTCCTCATCGGGTTTCACTGAACTTATATTAACAGGTGAACGTGTTGAAAGTGGCATTCGAAGTGGAAAGATACAGGTGGCTACCTCTGCAAGCACCAAAAAGTCATATAAGAGGAAGAATGAATCAAATGCTGTGTACGGTCAAAAGGGTCATAACAAGAAAAATCGTGACCATATTGTTGGAGCAGTTACAATTGCAGCACAACCATCTCAAAACTTCCAACACAAACAAGACAAGCCAAGAAGGCAGTTTACCAAGATCAATATGACTTTAGCACAAGCACTGCAGGGTATGCTAAAAGCAAATTTAATTACCCTCAGAGATCCTCCTACAAATCCCAACACTACTTCTCCTCATTATAATCCCAATGCCAGGTGTGCATATCACTCCGATAGCCCCGGGCATTATACAAACGATTGTTGGTTGTTGAAGAATAAGATTCAGGATATGATCGACACTGGAGAAATTGAATTTGATCCTCCAGAGACTCCTAATGTCATCACTGCTCCTATGCCTAATCATGACAAGACTGTTAATGTTGTGGATGACAATTCTCACATTACTAATGTAGCTGACTTAGCATCTCCTCTCCTGATCATCAAGAAGAATTTATTGCAAGCTGGTTTATTTCCAGGTTGTGCTGAAAATTGCGATCTCTGTATACTCCGACCCAATGATTGCTTGAAGTTGAGGAATGGTATTCAACGGCTGATGGATGATCGTACAATTCTCTTAGAAAAGATTCCTAAGGTGGAGAACCCCATTGAAGAAATATCTGTGATTGCTAGGTCCAAAGTTCCAGTGAAGATTACCGCTACTAGAGTGCCTGTGAAGATTACTGCTGAGCCCAAGGTAGCTCCCCTAATTATTACTGCACCTGGCCCAGTACCGTATTCCTCAAGCAAAGCCATTCCGTGGAATTATGGAGGTGATGTTTACATCCACGACATAAAGCAAGATCATAATTCTGCTAATCCTAATGACGTTGACATTGTTGGGACTAGTAAAATTACTCGAAGCGGAAGGATCTTTTCTCCAGAAATCTCACCTCCAGTCCCTGAAACTCGAGGAAAGGAACCAGTAATCAATCCTTCTCAGTCAAAGACACCAGTCGAAGTTACTACCGAAGATGCTACCAAACAAGAAATGGAAGAAATGCTGAAGATCATCCGTAAGAGTGATTTTGATGTGGTAGAACAGCTGGGGCATACTCCGTCTAAAATTTCGATGTTATCCTTGTTGTTATCTTCTGAATCTCATGGCAATGCATTGATAAAATTCTTGAAAACTGCTCATGTACCTCAGGAGACATCTGTCGATCAGTTCGAAAATTATGTTGCTAACTTGGCTGTTGACAATGGCCTAGGCTTTTCCGATGCTGACCTGACACCAGCAGGAAAGAATCACAATAAAGCTCTGCATATCTCCATTGAGTGTAAGGGGATCACCTTGTCTCATGTGTTGATCGATAATGGCTCTTCTTTGAATGTGCTACCGAAAGTTGTGCTCGATAAACTTGACTGTAAAAGCATTGAACTGAAACCTAGTGACGTTGTGGTGCGTGCTTATGATGGTGCGAAGAGTGTTGTCCATGGTGAAGTGGTTCTCCCTATCAAGATAGGACCTCAAGTCTTCAACACTACCTTTCACGTAATGAACATTCGTCCTGCCTATTCTTGCTTGCTGGGACGCCCTTGGATTCATGAGGCAAGTGCTGTAGCTTCGTCTCTCCATTAAAAGCTGAGGTATCCAATAGAGGGTAAGATTGTCACTGTGTGTGGAGAAGAAGAGTATATTGTCAGTAGTGTACATACCTTCAGATACGTCGAGATGGATGGTGAGTTCTTTGAGACTCCTTCTCAGTCATTTGAAGTAGTTCCTCCGACCAGTCCTGTCCTTAAGACAACTTCCCGTGTGCCCAAGGTTATTCGTGCTCCTCCTGCTATGACTTCTCTGAAAGACGCTCAAGTCGTGGTCAAAGATTGTGGTCGTACTGGCTGGGGTCAACTGATCGATGTACCGTACAAGTCTAATAAATTTGGCCTGGGGTTTAGCTCTGAAAAGCTAGTCAAAGATCAGATTAATGCTGTAGAAGATGTGGATAGCGATTGCGACTTGGATAGCTGGATTTTCCCAACAATTGGTGATGGACTCAATAATTGGAAGGCTGAAGACACTATCCCGATTTCCTTTAGTCGGGAGTAATTGTTATTGCCTATTTTAGTGTTGCAAATTTTTAATTTTTTACAATTGAACTTCTTAAAGCATTGTGCCTATACCCGGGGCACAAATAGTTGATTTGTTAAGGGTTTTGTCATTTTCATAAGCATATCCACATTCAATAAATCAATGGACTTTTTGCATTCAAATATTGCGCTCTTTATCTTTCCTGTCATCTTTTTAAACAAGCTATGCTTTCTTACACACACTCACGTAACAAATTGCAGATCCATATCCACTCTGGATCCTGTTGATAATAATTCTGCTACTGTTCATTATGACTTTGAAAATCCGATCTACCAAGCCGAGGATGGAAGTGAGGAAGATTGTGAAGTACCTGGAGAGCTTGCCAGACTGTTACTGCAAGAAGAAAAGACTATACAGCCGCATGAGGAATCAATTGAAATTATAAATCTGGGTACTGAAGTAGACAAGAAAGAAGTCAAAATAGGAGCAGGCTTGGGAAACAGTGTCAAAGAAAGATTGATTCAGATGTTACATGACTATATAGAGATTTTTGCTTGGTCTTATGAAGACATGCCAGGACTGGATACTGATATAGTAGTGCATCGTTTGCCAATGAAGGAAGATTGTCATCCTGTTAAGCAAAAGGTTCGTCGCATGCGTCCTGAAATGTCTGAGAAAATCAAAGCCGAGGTTATAAAACAATTTGATGCAGGTTTTCTGGCTGTTACTTCTTATCCTCAATGGGTTGCTAATGTGGTACCAGTGCCAAAGAAGGATGGTAAGGTGCGAATGTGTGTAGATTACAAAGATTTGAATAAAGCGAGTCCCAAAGATGACTTTCCACTTCCGCACATTGATGTTCTGGTAGATAACACCGCTCAACACAAGGTATTCTCATTCATGGATGGATTCTCAGGTTATAACCAGATTAAGATGGTACCTGAAGACATGGAGAAAACTACGTTTGTGACGCAATGGGGCACTTTCTGTTACAAAGTAATGCCATTCGGTTTAATGAATGCAGGGGCAACATACCAGCGTGCTATGGTGGTTTTGTTCCATGATATGATCCATCATGAAATAGAGGTATATGTGGATGACATGATAGCCAGATCTCATACTGAAGAAGAACATCTCGATCATTTATACAAACTGTTTGAGAGGTTGAAGAGGTACAAGTTGAGATTGAACCCGAACAAATGCACCTTTGGAGTAAGATCCGGTAAACTCTTGGGCTTTATTGTCAGTGGTAAAGGAATTGAGGTTGACCCGGCTAAGGTGAGGGCTATTCAAGAAATGCCGGTTCCCCGTACGGATAAAGAAGTCAGAGGTTTCTTGGGACGCTTGAATTACATTGCCCGATTTATCTCCCATTTGACTGCTACCTGCAAACCCATCTTCAAATTACTGAGGAAAAATCAAGAGATGATATGGAATGATTAATGTCAAGGAGCTTTTGACAAAATCAAGAAGTATCTCCAAGAACCTCCAATTCTGATGCCACCAGTTGAAGGAAGACCTTTAATCATGTATTTGACCATGTTAGAAAATTCAATGGGGTGTGTGTTGGGGCAACATGACGAGTCTGGTCGAAAAGAGCATGCCATATACTACCTTAGCAAAAAGTTTACCGACTGTGAAACAAGATACTCATTGCTCGAGAAAACTTGTTGTGCTTTGGCTTGGGCTACTCGCCGACTAAGACAGTATATGTTGAATCATACCACTTTATTGATTTCTAAGATGGATCCTATCAAATATATATTTGAGAAACCTGCCCTCTCCGGAAGAATAGCAAGATGGCAGATGATTTTAACAGAGTATGATATCCAATATACTACTCAGAAAGCAATCAAAGGAAGCGTGTTAGCTGATCATTTGGCTCATCAAGCAGTTGATGATTACCAATCTATGAATTTTGAGTTCCTAGATGAGGATGTCATGCTTGTTACTGATTATGAAGAACCTGGACCAGATGAAGGACCCAAACTGGGATCCCGATGGACTATGGTTTTTGACGGATCTTCTAATGCATTGGGTAATGGTGTTGGTGTTGTAATTATTTCTCCCAAGGGTTGCCATACGCCTTTCACTGCTAGACTATGTTTTGATTGTACCAATAATATGGCTGAGTATGAAGCATGTATTTTGGGACTCAGAGCTGCTATAGACCTGAGAATCAAGTTTTTGAGTGTGTACGGAGACTCAGCCTTAGTAATCAGTCATATCAAAGGAGAATGGGACACTAAACATCCGAATCTCATCCCTTATCGAGAGCGGGTGTTGACATTAATCCCATACTTTGAAGAGATTGCATTCAAACATATTCCACGAGAAGAGAATTAGTTGGCAGACGCATTGGCTACCATGTCATCTATGTTCAGAGTCGGATGGGACAATAAAGCTCCCATGATCACCATTGAACGATTAGATGAACCAACATATTGTTATGAACTTAATACTGATAAAGTAGAAGAGAAACCTTGGTTCCACGAAGTAAAAAGATATTTAGAAACTCAGGAATACCCTGAAGGGGCATCCATCAATGACAGAAAATTTCTGAGGAAGTTCTCCGCTAAATTCTTTTTGAGTAATGGAGTATTATACAAACGTAATCATGATTCGACTTTGCTTTGCTGTGTGGATAAAAAGGAAGCAGAAAAGATTATGGAAGACATGCATGACGGTATTTTTGGGACTCATTCTAGTGGACATACGATGGCCAAGAAGATTCTGAGATCAGGGTATTATTGGTCTACCATGGAAGCTGATTGCCACCTTCACTCCAGAACTTGTCACAAGTTCCAGATCTATGCGGACAAAGTACATGTACCTCCTGCTCCATTGAACGTATTGACAACACCTTGGCCCTTTGCAATGTGGGGCATTGATATGATTGGAGAGATTAAACCTACCGCTTCTAATGGACATCGTTTCATTCTTGTTGCTATTGATTATTTTACGAAGTGGGTAGAGGCAGCCTCATTTGCTTCTGTCACCAAGAATGTGGTGGCACGGTTCATCAAGAATAGTCTCATTTGTCGGTATGGCATCCCTGAAAGAGTTATCACTGATAATGGTACTAATTTGAACAACAAGATGATTACTGAACTCTGCACGCAGTCCAAAATAAAACACCATAACTCTTCTCCGTACCGGCCAAAGATGAATGGCGCCGTAGAAGCTGCTAATAAGAATATTAAGAAGATTATACAAAAGATGACAGTAACATACAAAGACTGGCATGAAATGTTACCCTTTGCTCTTCATGGTTATCGCACTTCAGTGCGCACTTCGACAGGGGAAACTCCTTTCTCTTTAGTCTACGGAATGGAAGCCATTTTACCAGTGGAAGTTCAGATTCCCTCTTTAAGAATTATGAAAGATGCGGGCTTAGATGAAGATGAATGGATTTAGACTCGACTCGATCAGATAAATTTGATTGATGAAAAGAGACTTGCGGTTGTTTGTCATGGGCAGATATATCAGAAGCGCATGACCCAGGCGTTTAATAAAAAAGTCAAGAGACAGGTATATCAAATTGGCAACTTGGTAATAAAGCGTATCATTCTACCACAAGGTGATTCTAGAGGCAAATGGACTCCCACATACGAAGGGCCATTTGTAGTTAAGAAGGTATTCTCTGGTGGAGCCATGATGCTTGCTACAATGGATGGCGAAGACTTCCCACATCCCGTGAACGCAGACATAGTTAAAAAATACTACGCATAAAAGAGACCCGCTAGGTCGATGTATCTAGGCAAAAGTAAGGGCATCCCGGCGAACCAAAAGGGTTCGGGTAAAAATTAGGGATAAACATATAAAGTGTACACCCGGCAAGTCGAAAACCTGAAAAGGAGGCTTGGGCAAAAAAGGGTATCCTGGTGGACTGAAAACCTGAAAAGGCGGTCCAGGCAAAAATTAGGGATTAAAGCGTATGACTATGTCCCGTTCTCGGTCAGCTTCACCCAAGTCAAAGGGACTGAACAAGCCAATCACTTCTATCCGACAGCACGAGATGAGAGGCTTAAAGACATAATGACAGTCGTGGAATTAAAATCAATAGGACTTTTTTCTTCATAGCTTTGTTCTTTGTTTTCTTGACAATTTCCTCTTACTAGGATTTCTGTCTCCTTGTACTCAAATTGCCTATTTATAGGCCCTCTTTCAAAATCAATACAATTTTATTTCCAAAAAGATGCTTTTGTTTTACTTTCTCTGTTTTGTTTGCATAAACGTCCATTGATTTAATTTGAATTAATATATGCATTTGAACATGATCGATGTTTACCGAAAATACATGCATAAAATAGAAATAGCAGTTGCTAAAATACTTTAGGGTCGAGGATAAGGTCTAATCATGCTTTCCAATGAATCCAGTTGCTAATCCTATTCCCCAGCAAAACCAGTTATTTCCCAGAAGAAATTGGCATCACTAGACAGACTGGTCATCTCTTTTATCCCCAGCCAGGCCCTGTGGAATATTTTTACCATCAGACAAGAAATCAAATATCCCCAGCTAAGAAAGGGTCATCAATACAAATATCTCCAACCAGAATACGGGGATTTATTTTCCCCTGGCAAAAATTTTCAGACGCATAATTCATTCATGCATCATTTCGCAGCATATGCATGCACACAATGCTCGCATTTATTTTCAAAGAGCATAAAACATCTCATGCATCATAACATGGCATGAGGCTAACTTTTTTGTAGGTTAAGTATCCTCCCGATACAGTCAAAATAAAGGTTCATTCAGACGGACACCCTCATCGGTTACATTTGAGATTCAGATGCATCTTTCAGATATAATCCATATGAATATTCATTCTGATGAGCATTCTGACATCCTCCTAATGATGGCATCTTTAAGCCCATCCCAGACATTTATTGTAAATACAGCATATACAAATATTATCAGATATAGCCTAACGTACGGTTCATTCTGATTCAGCCTAACGTATGGTTCCTTCAAATGTTCCAATACGGTCTAGCGTACGACCCATTTGGATGTTCATCCCCTCAGATACTACCTAGCATACGGTACATTCTGAAGTGTAGTCTAGCGTATGACTACCCCTTTTATCATCAGATACAGCCTAACGGACGGCTCATTCTACTACTCAGATACGATCTAGCGTACGATCCATTCTGATCTTTATTCCTCAGATACTACCTGGCGTACGGTATATTCTGAAATGTAGCCTAGCGTACGACTACCTCTTATCATCAGATACAGCCAAACGGACGGCTCATTCTGCTACTCAGATACGATCTAGCGTACGATCCATTCTGATCTTTATTTCTCCAGATACAGCCTAACGGACGGCTCAGCCTGCTACCCAGATACTACCTAGCATACAGCACATTCTGAAATGTAGTCTAGCGTACGACTGCCTTTTATCTCAGATACAGCCTAATGGACGGCTCATTCTGCTACTCAGATACGATCTAGCATATGATCCGGTCTGATCTTTCATCCCCAGTGAAGTCACCCGCCTAATGGACGACTCATTCCGCTACTCAGATACGATCTAGCGTACAATCCATTCTGATCTTTACCTCTCCAGATACAGCCTAACGGACGGTTCATTCTGCAATTCAGATACGATCTAGCGTATGATCCATTTTGATCCTTTATCCCCAGCGGCGTATGACCCATTCTGATCCTTATCTCATCAGGTTCAGCTCACCCTAACATCACCTAAGGGATGACTCATTATACGACCTAGCGTGCGACCCAGTATGACACCCATGTCTTCAGATATGGTCTAATGTGCGACGCACTCTGAAGCCCCCATCATCATACTTTCTGGATGGCATCTCTAAGCCCATCTCCATCAAGACTAACTTTTAATTAACAAGCGCAAATTTTTGGGGCATTCTAAGTATTCAATAATCTTCCCCCTCCAGATCACGAATGGCATACATACCATTCTAACTCTCTCGGTTCATGAATATTGAACAGGGGCAACTGTCATACCCCAAAATTTACTCGTTAAGTTTTCAGGACATTTTTCAAGACATTCTAATTCATTTTTAAAACATTCATGTTAAAGGAACAAGGGTCCAACGCACAGGTTACCAAACCCAGAAGATGACCTAAACTGGCATGCTCACTAGGCGAGCAAATCCTTCGCTAGGCGAAGCCCACACGTCATTCCTCGCTCCAGCGAGTTTTGATGAATTAGCTACTGGAATCCTTCGCTAGCTGCTCACCTAGCGAACCCTTCGCTACCTCACTTGCCTAGCGAGCCCACGAAATACCAGAAAATTTTGGGCTTAATTCTGAGCCCACCAAGACATAATTATTATAAATACCAGAACTTCATACACAGAAAGGGACGGATACGGAGAGGCGGATATACAGACGGTGGACAGAGAGGGAACAAGCAAACCCTAACAGAGGCAACCGGAAAAACCCTGGAGGCTAACGAAGAGAATTCAGAGTAACCCCCGGATACCCCGAAGGAAACTCATCTGCACAAAGGTTACCTCCGCCCAACTCAATTGCAAACAGGTTTGCCACACCCCCCACTAATTTTATGCTCCTAATTTCACATCTTCAAATACATGAGGCATTATGATTGAATTTCAAAATGTATCATTAGGTTTTGCCTATGGGTTTAAGTATGCATGAATGTGTAACACGATATCTTGAATGTTTAACCATGTAATTTCTGTAATGGATGCCATAGGGTTTGGGGTTCCTGAAATCGCACTGTTATCAAAGAAGAACCCAGAACCCGCAGCCGTTCGCCAGCACTTCGCTGAGCGAGCATGTAGCGAGGCTTCGCCAAGCCTTCGCTAGGCGAGGCAGTAGCGAACAAGATAGTATTTGTTTTTTTTCCATTTGCATTCTAATCTTTTCTGTACTTGATTGACATGTTTTCTATTGCATTTACACGCTGTTTGCCTGACACTATTATTGTTGTGATTCTTTTGTTTGGTGCAACTCTTGGTTGCAGCCTAGCTTAGTATTCTAACCCGTTTGTTGAATTTTTGTGAGGGTTCACATACTCCTGAAGAGACAGTTTGCTAGGTATTCCACTTTATTTGTGGGATACCCTTGTGAAGATTCATTTTAATTACTTGACTGATTACATTGCCTTCGAACATATGATTTGGGCCCTCTCTTTGTTGCCTTACGAAACTACGGTCATGTCCCGCGAATGTAAGGATACCCTTCGGTTAAATCATCATAGTCCCTCGAATGTTTCCTTCGAATACATGATTTTGTCCCTCGATGACCCTTCGTGGTAGCCTACGGTTAAATGATGATCGTCCCTTCGAATGCTAAGGTATCCTTACAAATGTTGCCTTCATTGACCAATCGACGACCCTACGATGTCCCTTTACATCCAAAGGATAAGACTACTTACTTCTCAATAGTAAGGACAGTTTTACCCTCCTAAGGATAGGAAATACCTATAAAGACCTTGGTTAAGTATAACTCTTAAATGCTTGCTCGCAGCTTAAAAAACGTTTCACACCTCCCACTTTTAAAAACATCTTTTAGAAAATCACCACTTGGTATACATTCGCACCAGAATCATCGCCGAGTTATATTTTTCTAAACATATTTCAAAATCAAACGAGATAAACACTTTGTATACATTCGTACAAGAATCATTATAAAGTTAAAATCTCCTTTCAAAATATTTTCTAAACACACCACATTTCTCAAACACTTTCTCGAACAAGGAAAACATAAGTGAGCTAAGCAATTAAGAGCCCATGGATAACCATGGATACAAAGGGTGCTAACACCTTCCCTTTGTATAATGTACCTCCCGAACTCAAAATCTAATCAAGGTATTTCCTGTTCTTTTCCGCCTTTCCTTATTGGATAAAAGAAAAGTCGATGGCGACTCTTGGTATCCGCGACATTGCTTTTCAAAGCAAAACACAAAAGTCAGTTCACCGTATAACACGATGGAATTAACTACAACCCTATTTTGGCACGTCGTCAGCTTAGGTTCCCCCTAAAGGATAAACCTAATAACATTCTGTTAGAGGGTGTGTTCTTTCAGGAGGGTAAAGATCCCCAAGGCTTGAAGGGCATGATGGTCCGTGCTTGGCGCAAGATCCATAAGAAAGGAAGGAAAGAGCTAGGTCCGAAGAACTGTATCGCTTTGGAACCTTATACCTCTTGGTTTAAGAGGAGAGCTTCCGATTACCTCATGCCTTATGAGTATCCAAGACCCACACCTTTGGTTGTGGCTGGGCCTTCAACCCTCCCTAGCCAAGGAGTAGAGGAGTTGAGAGACGAAGATCGTTCGCGTGCTTGGATCCGTGAACGAGAGGAGTTGCTTCAGCAAATCAGAGAGAAGGATGCTTTGATAGAGTTCCTTGAGCACCAGGTTATTGACGATCCTGATGACGCATTGACTTCTCTACTTCCTCAGTCTTCCAAGTTTTAGAAGAGGAAGTATGATCGACTCGCCAAAGAGAAGGCAGATATGGAGGCAACCTATGAGAGGGAGGTGAAGAGGCTTCGTGCAGCTTATCTTCCGGTCTCGAGGGCTTTGGACGATTGCTTCTAGGGATCCATAGGATGTTCATTTTCCTTCTCTCTTGTATTGTATTTGGTTACCAAGATTGTACTTCTTTAGCGTAAAAACATTTCCAAATATTAATTGACGTGATATTTCCATATGTGATAAACGTTTATTATTTCCAAAATTGGCAAATAAGACTCTAAAGTTCCTCTGATATAAAAATTAAATCATAAGCATTGCATGTATCATGTTTATCTATTCCTAGGGGTTTATATCTTCTTCTTGATTCTAGTTGGGGTTTTCTTACACTGTTTATCTAATGTGCGACTGGAATCAAGGGGTAGAATACCCTTTGAAATTGATAAACATGTAATTGCATTTGCATATTCATTAGCATGTCTTGCATAACAGGTACCGCCGCAGTGTTCTCATCTTGTTTGATATTCCATTAGTAGGATAGCTGACTCAGGCATTCACCGATACGGTACCCGAAGGAATCAACAGAGGGCAATGGAAGGTTTACAAGCAGAGCTCGCTGAGATGAGGATTCACATGAATCAGTTCATGGAAGTGGTCCAAGGAGTGGCTCAGGGATAGCAGAAGCTTAGATTGTTGGTACAGAGGAATCCCCCTACTACTCAGCCGGAGGTTGTGGCTGATCCTCCAGTTGGAGAGGCTAATGGATCCAATGGAACCGGGCCTATCCCAATCCCACATGGCAACCTTGGTCAACAACCCATCCATGATGATCAGGGGGATCAATTCCCCCTGCTTCAGGAGGACTTTGGCATGGGCCGTGGTATGGACCCTATGTTTCGGAGACTGGAAGAGAGGTTGAAAGCTGTGGAAGGGCATAATGCTCTTGGTGTGGATGTTGCTAACTTGGGGCTGGTCCCAGGCGTGAGAGTTCCGCCAAAATTCAAAGTCCCCGTGTTTGATAAGTACAATGGAAACTCTTGCCCGAAGATTCATGAACAAGCTTACTTTCGTAATATGATCGCGTATTCTGATGATGAGAAGCTGCTAATGTACTTCTTCCACGACAGTCTAGCTGGGGCATCCTTGGAGTGGTATATGAGACTGGACAGAGCCCATATTCGTTGTTGGAGAGACTTGGTTGGGGCCTTTGTAAAGCAATATCAGTACAATGCGGATATGGCACCTGACAGGACTCAGCTCCAGAATCTGTCTCTCAAGAGCAACGAGTGCTTCAAAGAGTATGCTCAACGCTGGAGAGAGTTGGCTTCCCGTGTTCAGCCTCTGATGTTGGAAAAAGAGATGGCCAACATGTTTATGAACACACTGCCTTGATCTT
Organism: Lathyrus oleraceus; assembly: GCF_024323335.1. Taxonomy (NCBI): domain Eukaryota; kingdom Viridiplantae; phylum Streptophyta; class Magnoliopsida; order Fabales; family Fabaceae; genus Lathyrus; species Lathyrus oleraceus. The sequence continues at coordinate 382,826,772 of NC_066582.1, read as the reverse complement.
ATTTGGAGCGTCTGGTGGGTTGCAACGCCTCGATTTGGCTGATGTGGTCTCTACCGGTGAGAGGGTGGAGAACTACTTGAAGACAATTAAGATCCAAAATGGGGTTGGATCATCTTCGGGGTCAAAGAAGTCGTTCTTAGGAGGACAGAAGAGGAGAGAAGGGGATGCAAATGCCATATCTTCTTATCAGAACAGGGGTAACCGGAGGAATAACTTTCAGAATTACCATCAACAACCTTATGTTGCAACAGTGACCATTCCGGCTGCAGCACCAGTGCAACAACAACAACCTCAACGTCAACAAAATCAATACCAACAACAACAGGGTAACAGACCTGCTTATCAACAGAGACAGAGGATGATGGATAGGCGTTTCGACACTCTTCCGATGTCGTATGCCCAGTTGCTTCCCAACCTTCAACATTTGCAACTTGTGCAGTTATGCACTTTGGCTCCTCCCGTTGGCAAGCTTCCAGTGGGTTATGACGCCAATGCTAGGTGTAATTTCCACTTTGGGGCACCTGGCCACACTATTGAGAACTGCAAAGCTTTTAAGCACGTAGTTCAGGACCTTATTGATTCAAAGGCCATTAACTTTGCACCGGCTCCTAATGTTGTCAACAATCCTATGCCGCAGCAGGGTAGAGAAAATGTTAACATGGTTGAAGGAGAAGTCAAATTAGTCAAGGAGGTGTTGAAGCTGAAGACTCCACTGTTTGAAATCAAAGAATACTTGCTAAAGGAAGATGTTTTCCCCGGGTGTGGGAGCGGTTGTTTGGGTTGTGTTACACAGAGTGGGGGGTTGTGTGAAGCTGCAGCAGGGTATCCAAGCCTTGCTTGACGATGGTATCCTCCAAGCTGAAGACTTATCTGCCCAAAGGTCTGTTGAAGGGGTTGTTGAAGGGGTTGTTGAGAATGCAGATGTTGATCTTCTCTTTCCTGAAGATGCTGAAGAATTTACAAATGTTGTTCCTGCTGATTTTGTAATTCCCAATGTCTCCAGTGCTGGCATCATTCAGTACGGCCAGGTCTCTGCAATCAACAAAGAAGATGGGGATAGTGATTGCGACATTGGCAACTGGGTGCGTCCAAGGGTCCCGGGTGAAGTTCTCCGCAACTGGTCTTCTGAAGAGATTATCCAAGTCACTCTTCTTAAAGAGTAATTTTCTTTGTTTATTCATGTATATCCAAGTCTTACGTTCTGCCCAGGGCGTGATGACTCATTGTAGGGCTCGTCTATGTGGATACTTGTATTTTTTATCATAAATAAAGGAAGTCTTTTTGCATTCAAATATTTTGTTCATTGTCTTTCGATTTTTGCAGTTTTCAAAAATCAAAAATATAAAAAAAATATATAGATTTAGCAATGTTTTGTTTAGTTTCCACTTCTTGTTCACACTCATAAGCATATACCATCACTCATGCAGATGCACATCACCGGATCCTATTGATAACAGTTCTGTTATGGCTCGCTTCGACTTTGAAAATCCAATCTTTCAAGCTGAAGAAGAGGGTGATGAAGACTGTGAACTCCCTGAAGAACTTGCCAGGTTATTAAAACAGGAGGAAAGGGTCATTCAACCGCATCAAGAGTCTGTTGAAGTGATTAATCTCGGCACCGAGGACGCCAAGAGAGAAATCAAGATAGGGGCTGCTTTGGAAGATAATGTGAAGAAGGGGTTGATTGAATTGCTGCAAGAGTATGTTGACATCTTCGCTTGGTCTTATCAGGATATGCCAGGGCTTGACACAGACATTGTGGTACACCATTTTCCTCTTAAAGAGGATTGTCCTCCGGTCAAGCAGAAGCTCAGAAGAACAAGACCAGAGATGGCTGTCAAGATAAAGGAAGAAGTGCAAAAACAGTTGGATGCAGGGTTTCTAGCGGTTACAAAGTATCCGCCATGGGTTGCAAATATCGTTCTAGTACCTAAAAAGGATGGAAAGGTACGGATGTGTGTTGACTACCGGGATCTGAACAGAGCTAGTCCTAAAGATGATTTCCCATTACCTCACATCGACGTTTTGGTGGATAACACGGCTCAGTTCTCGGTATTCTCCTTCATGGATGGCTTTTCTGGCTATAATCAAATTAAGATGGCACCAGAAGACATGGAGAAGACAACTTTCATAACCCCATGGGGCACCTTCTGCTACAAGGTGATGTCGTTCGGTCTGAAAAATGTTGGGGCAACATATCAACGAGCTATGGTAACTTTTTTCCATGATATGATTCATCATGAAATCGAGGTTTATGTTGATGATATGATTGCCAAATCTCAGACGGAAGAAGAACATCTGGTGAATTTGCAGAAACTGTTTGAGCGTTTGAGGAAATTCAAGATGAGGCTTAATCCGAACAAGTGTACTTTCGGGGTGAGATCTGGAAAATTGCTGGGTTTTATTGTTAGTGAAAAAGGGATTGAGGTGGATCCGGCCAAAGTGAAAGCAATACAAGAAATGCCTGAGCCAAGAACAGAAAAACAAGTCTGTGGTTTCTTAGGAAGGTTGAACTACATTGCAAGGTTCATCTCTCACCTAACAGCCACGTGTGAGCCAATATTCAAATTGTTGAGAAAAGATCAAGCCATCAGGTGGAATGATGATTCCCAAAGGGCTTTCGAGAAGATAAAAGAATATTTGCAGAATCCTCCAATCCTTATGCCTCTAGTCCCAGGGAGACCGCTGATTATGTATTTGACAGTACTTGATAATTCCATGGGTTGTGTTCTCGGTCAACACGACGAGACAGGTAGGAAAGAGCATGCCATCTACTACCTGAGTAAAAAATTCACAGATTGCGAGTCGAGATACTCAATGCTTGAAAAGACATGTTGTGCACTTGCATGGGCTGCTAGGCGATTGAGACAATATATGCTGACTCCCACGACCTTACTGATCTCCAAAATGGATCCAGTCAAGTATATATTTGAGAAGCCAGCTCTCACCAGAAGGGTAGCTCATTGGCAAATGGTACTGACAGAGTACGACATCCAGTATACATCCCAGAAAGCCATCAAAGGGAGTATTCTATCAGACTATCTTGCTCAGCAGCCGATTGATGATTATGAGCCGATGAAGTTTGATTTTCCGGATGAAGACATCATGTTCCTCAAGATGAAAGACTGTGAAGAGCTAGTTGTTGAGGAGGGACCTGGTCCAGATGAAAAGTGGACTTTAATGTTTGATGGGGCCGTCAATGCCAAAGGAAGTGGAATTGGTGATGTCATTACCACTCTGAAAGGTGCCCACATGCCTTTCACCGCTCGTCTGACTTTTGAATGCACCAATAATGAAGCTGAGTATAAGGCCTGTGCCTTGGGTATTGAGCAAGCCATTGATTTGAGAATCAAGACTCTGGACATCTTTGGAGATTCAACTCTAAGTGATCAATCAAGTGAATGGTGATTGGAATACTCTCCAGCCTAATCTTGTCCCCTACAGAGATTACACGAGAAGACTGTTGACTTTCTTCACAACAGTAAGGTTGTATCATATACCTCGTGATGAGAACCAGATGGCAGATGCTCTTGCTACTCTGTCCTCCATGATAAAGGTGATTCGGTGGAACTATGCTCCCAGGATCGATGTCATGCGCCTTGATAGGGCCGCGTATGTGTTTGCTGCCGAACTTGTAGTTGACGACAAGCCCTGGTACCACGACATCAAGTGCTTTCTGAAGAATCAAGAGTACCCTGCAGGGGCATCCAACAATGATAGAAAGACTTTGAGAAGATTGGCAGGCAGTTTCTTCTTGAACAAAGACGATGTGTTGTATAAGAGGAACTTCGACATGGTTTTGCTCAGATGCGTGGATAGACACGAAGCAGACATGTTAATGCAATAAGTTCATGAAGGCTCCTTCGGTACTCATGCCGACGAACATGCAATGGCTAAGAAATTGTTGAGAGCGGGTTATTACTGGATGACCATGGAATCTGATTGTTTCAAATATGCTCGAAAGTGTCATAAATGCCAGATTTATGCTGATAAGGTGCATGTGCCGCCAAATCCTCTGAATGTGATGTCTGTGAAGGCAAGCCTCTAAATGGTTTTGATGAAGACAACATTATTCATTCAAGATGTTATGCATGCTCAAAAAGGAAATGGATCAAGACATTGAAGCGAGAACAAGATTTCATATTATTTAAAGTCTTGAAGATTTATCTTAGATTGATCAAAGGTATAACATTCATCTCTTGATAATGTTTATGCAAGTGTTCAAAAGTGTCTCATGCATGCTATATAAGTTTAAGGGTGTTAGAAAATATATGCCATGAGTTTCATGCTTTTAAAGAATTGTTTTTAAATCCTTTTTACTTTTTAAATTTGAATATTTTTTAAAACATGCAGCTGTAGGTAAATTATGGCGTTTTGAACCGCCGTAATTTGCAGCGTTTGAAATTTGAATATATTTAAACATGCAGTTGTTGGTAAATTATGGCGTTTTGAACCGCCGTAATTTGCAGCGTTTTGAAACAGTTTTTTTCCTTTTGAAATTTGAATATTTGAATATTTTTTAAACGTGCAGTTGTTAGTAAATTATGGCGTTTTGAACCGCCGTAATTTGCAGCGTTTTGAAACAGTTTTTTTTTACTTTTGTTGTGTCTAAAAATTTTCTCAAATGAATCATGGCATCCCCTCATCATTGATACTTTTTTGTAGAGATGTTTTAGCAATATATAAACATCATAACGTCAGAATTTCAAAGACACCTCCTTTGCATAAAACTTCAAAAACAATCATTTACATAAAATATTCATTTTCACAAAGTGTTCATAAAACTTTCAAAAGTGTAAAACTTGTGCATCAAACTTTCATATATTATTCATCTAAGTTTCATCATACACTTGAACACTTGCTTGTACATTATTAAAGTGATTGTTACATAAGGAGAAGATCAATCAAGAGAAGATTGATAGTACTATACTTTACTCAAATTATTCATAGAATTATTTCTGTATTGACTTGTGATCCAGGATTGTTGGACACAAGGGTTGGTGTTGAAGAGGATTATTCTTCATACACTTGTTTACCTATAGGTTAGATAGTAGGCATCACCGTTTGTGTGAATAGGCTGTACCATAATTCTAACTATAGTGAATTCTCTTTCGTGTGAAAGGGGAGTGGATGTACCTTCGGATTGTGAAGGGAACCACTATAATTTCCGGTGTCGTTTACTTTCCGCATTTTTATTTTCCGCACTTAATCAAAAATAACCAAAAACCGGAATCTAGATCGAAGATATTTTATCACCTAATTCACCCCCCCCCCCTCTTAGGCGCATTTACAACTTACATTTGGCATCAGAGCAAGTTATAGGTAACTTGTTCCTAGAGATCCAGCATGGCTTCCGCAAGCATAAATCCGGTTTTCAAAGACGGTGGAAGTAGCAACAAGCCCCCACTCTTCTCCGGAGAATATTTCGATTTCTGGAAAATCAGAATGAAGGCACATCTTGAAGCCCAAGGGGAAGGTATATGGGAAGCAGTTGAAGAAGGTCCACACAAACCGGTGAATGTGGTGAATGGAGTTGGTACCGCAAAGTTGAAAAACACTTGTGACGAAGATGATAGAAAAAAGATTCTGAATGAGAAAAAGGCAATCAACATACTCCAAAGCGCTCTTAGTATGGACGAGTTCTTCCGTATATCTCAATGTAAATCGGCAAAGGAGATTTGGGACACCTTGGTTGAAACACATGAAGGAACCACCGAAGTGAAGAGATCGAGACTAAACACTCTAAGTCAAGAATATGAGATGTTCCGCATGCAGCCCGGTGAATCTATAGTTGCCTTACAAAAGAGATTTGTCCATCTAACAAATCACTTGATTGCTCTCGGTAAAACTTTCACTAATGATGATCTCAACCTGAAAGTCCTAAGATTTTTGACAAGAGAATGGCAACCGAAAGTGACCGCTATTTCGGAAAAGAAAAGTCTCTCAACGATGACATCCGCGTCTCTATTTGGCAAACTTCAAGAACACGAATTGGAACTTGGAAGGCTCGAGAAGCACGAAGGTCTAGAAAAGAAATTCAAGAGCATTGCCTTGAAAGTTGATTCAAGAAATGACAAAGACGATGAGACGTCCAAAGATGAGAACTTTAGGCTTCTTGTGAAGAAGCTTGGTAAGTTTTTTAATAAAAATAAAAATTTCTCTTATCCTAAAAAGAATAAACATTTCAGGAAAAAGGAAGCATCCACATCAATGCAAGACGTCACGTGTTATGAATGTGGACAGCAAGGTCACATAAAGCCGGATTGCCCAAAACTTGCAAAGAAAGGAGGACTCAAAGGAAAGAAGGAATTCAAAAACAAAAAGGCTTACGTCGCTTGGGACGATAATGAGATCAGTTCATCCTCGGGATCGGAAAGCGATGATTGTGCGAACATGGCTCTTATGGCTTCACATCACTCCGATAAAGAAATCGATGAGGTTAGTAGCAATTTTTCAATTTATGACAATGACACACAAGATGTTATAGATGAACTCTTAAAAGAATGCAAGACCTTGTATAAAAGTATTTCATCCCAAAGGAAACAAATTTCATCCTTAGAAGAAAAAAATATTGCTTTGGAAAAATATATTGAAAGTGGAAAACAAAAATTGATGGATGAAAAACAAAGTCTTGTATGTAAGAATTGTGAATCTTTATCTTTTCAAATTGTTCAACTTAAAAGAGTTTTAGAAAGATATGAAAAAGGTCAAATTGGCTTGGAGGAAATTCTTAAGCATCAAAGATATTCTAATGATAAAAGTGGATTAGGATATTCTAAGTTTTCGAAACCAAGCGCAAATAAGACCATTTTTGTTAAAGCAAGTGAACAAGTTGATAAAGAAAAAGGAAACAATTCTAAAAGTGTGCATCAAAGTCATAAAAAGAAAATGATTGTTAAGAAGAAGAATTATGTTTCTAGATATAGAAGTGATTTTCAACCTACCTGTTTTTACTGTGGAATCAAAGGCCACACACCTAATGCTTGTTATGTGAGAAACTTTAGCGTTCCAAAAGGGCATTATGTGTGGGTTAAAAAGGGTACTAACTACCAAGGACCCAAAGCAATTTGGGTACCAAATAAAACTTAATTGTTTTGTAGGTTTACTTGGAGACCACTTCAAAATCTCTGCTTTATTAATAAAGTGGTTGTTCTAAGTTTTTGATGGGAGGAAATATACTAACTTTCAAATCTAGTTCCAAGGTCCAAGAGTTATTTCACACATGGGGAATACCTTAAAGGAATAATTCTTGGCATTGGCAAAGTTGAAGCACTAATATTCACTAAACCATTGGCTAAAGAGCAATTCTTCAAGATTCGGCGAGAACTTGGTATTCTCAATGAAGGTGACATCTAACCTTTCTTAACATTGCTTGTTTTGTGGTATAGTATCTTAAAATATGTTGATTTTCAATTTTTATGTTATGCAATGCTAGCACTTTCGTTTCGCCGTTTTTAGTTTTTCTTACTTTCGCATATCAAAAAATTATCCGTTTTAAAATATTGTTTTTATCGGAAGTTGCGTATTGATAAGTGCTAATACTCTGTGAAATTTTTTTTTAAAAAATCTTTTCCCATTGTTTCAAACAGAGCTGCTGTTTTTTAATTATTTTTTGAAATTTTTAGCCCGTTAACAGGTTAACGGAATCGGTTAACAGGTTAACGCCTCCACAACAGCACTTCTCCATTAGCTTTAAAAATCCAGAATTTTTAATATTTTTGGTATATGTGTTTATGGTCAGTACATGTGCTTGAAGGCTTATCTAATGATCACATAATGTGTGTATGCTTGTCTGCTTTTCTTTTTTAAGTTTCTTCCTTTTTGCTAATGACAAAGGGGGAGAAGAAATATGTGTTTGTGTGTTTGTTTTTCTCTAACAAAATGCAGCTAGAAAAAACTCTCTAAAAATCATGAATTTAGGGGGAGCGTTGATCAAGGGGGAGCCTTGTGTGTTAGAGAAACAAAAGTAGAGCAAACTTTCAAAATTGGGTTGTCATCATCAAAAAGGGGGAGAATGTGAAGGCAAGCCTCTAAATGGTTTTGATGAAGACAACATTATTCATTCAAGATGTTATGCATGCTCAAAAAGGAAATGGATCAAGACATTGAAGCGAGAACAAGATTTCATATTATTTAAAGTCTTGAAGATTTATCTTAGATTGATCAAAGGTATAACATTCATCTCTTGATAATGTTTATGCAAGTATTCAAAAGTGTCTCATGCATGCTATATAAGTTTAAGGGTGTTAGAAAATATATGCCATGAGTTTCATGCTTTTAAAGAATTGTTTTTAAATCCTTTTTACTTTTTAAATTTGAATATTTTTTAAAACATGCAGCTGTAGGTAAATTATGGCGTTTTGAACCGCCGTAATTTGCAGCGTTTTGAAACAGTTTTTTTTCCTTTTGAAATTTGAATATTTGAATATTTTTTAAACGTGCAGTTGTTAGTAAATTATGGCGTTTTGAACCGCCGTAATTTGCAGCATTTTGAAACAGTTTTTTTTTACTTTTGTTGTGTCTAAAAATTTTCTCAAATGAATCATGGCATCCCCTCATCATTGATACTTTTTTGTAGAGATGTTTTAGCAATATATAAACATCATAACGTCAGAATTTCAAAGACACCTCCTTTGCATAAAACTTCAAAAACAATCATTTACATAAAATATTCATTTTCACAAAGTGTTCATAAAACTTTCAAAAGTGTAAAACTTGTGCATCAAACTTTCATATATTATTCATCTAAGTTTCATCATACACTTGAACACTTGCTTGTACATTATTAAAGTGATTGTTACATATGGAGAAGATCAATCAAGAGAAGATTGATAGTACTATACTTTACTCAAATTATTCATAGAATTATTTCTTTATTGACTTGTGATCCAGGATTGTTGGACACAAGGGTTGGTGTTGAAGAGGATTATTCTTCATACACTTGTTTACCTATAGGTTAGATAGTAGGCATCACCGTTTGTGTGAATAGGCTGTACCATAATTCTAACTATAGTGAATTCTCTTTCGTGTGAAAGGGGAGTGGATGTACCTTCGGATTGTGAAGGGAACCACTATAATTTCCGGTGTCGTTTACTTTCCGCATTTTTATTTTCCGCACTTAATCAAAAATAACCAAAAACCGGAATCTAGATCGAAGATATTTTATCACCTAATTCACCCCCTCCCCCTCTTAGGCGCATTTACAACTTACAATGTCTTCGTCGTGGCCGTTTGCTATGTGAGGCATTGATATGATTGGAAAGATTGAGCCGGCTGCTTCCAATGGGCATCGCTTCATCCTTGTTACCATCGACTATTTCACCAAGTGGGTCGAAGCAGCATCATTTGTGAAGGTCACCATACATGTGGTTTCCCGATTCATCAAGAAAGAAATCATTTGTCGTTATGGGATTCGCGAAAGAATCATTACTGATAATGGTTCTAATCTCAATAACAAAATGATGAAAGAGTTGTGCAAGAACTTCAACATTCAACATCACAACTCTTCCCCTTATCGTCCTAAGATGAACGGTGCTGTTGAGGCAGCAAATAAGAACATAAAGAAGATTGTGCAGAAGATGGTCGCTACGTATAGAGATTGGCATGAGATTCTACCCTTCGCCTTGCATGGGTACTGTACTTCAGTACGTACATTGACCGGGGTAACCCCTTACTCCCTTGTGTATGGTATGGAAGCAGTCCTACCTGTTGAAGTGGAGATTCCTTCTCTAAGAGTCCTGTTGGATGTCAAGTTAGACGAAGCTGAATGGATTTGGACAAGGTTCAATGAGTTGAGTCTTATCGAAGAGAAGTGAATGGCAGCCATTTGTCATGGGCAATTGTATCAGAGTCGGATGAAGAGAGACTTTGATCAGAAAGTGCGTCCTCGATGCTTCCAAGTCAGAGATTTGTTGTTGAAAAGGATCCTTCCTCCTCAGACAGATCACAGGGGCAAGTGGACTCCTAACTATGATGGACCGTATATTGTCACCAAGGTTTTTGATGGTGGAGCCTTAATGCTTGCAACTATGGATGGTGAAAACTTCACTTCCCCTGTGAACTCAGACGCAGTTAAAAAATACTTCGCATAAAATAGGCCCACTGGACGATAAAAAGAATAGTACAGGCAAAAAAATGGGCATCCCGGCGAACCAAGAAAATGAAAAAGGTTCGGGCAAAAGTTAGGGATTAAAAAATGAAAAGATTGTACACCCGGTAAGTTGAAAACCTGAAAAGGCAACTTAGGCAAAAATGGGTATCCCGGTGGATTGAAAACCCGAAAGGGCGATCCAGGCAAAAGTTAAGGATTAAGCGAATGATTGCGTTCTGGGTAGTTCTAAATCTCATCTCGTGTTGATAACTGGAAACTTTCGAAGGATAGGAAACAGTCCAATCACCTTTTTCGGAAAGCTGATCATCTGGAGGATCTTGAAGACGAGCGAATCATAGCAGAATTGGAACCCGATAGAAATCCATTTCACATTGCCATTAGATTAATTTCTGTTTTTATCTGTTGTGCAATTACCTCTTTCCAGGGATTGCTTCCTGATGTAAATACCTATTCAGAGGTCACTCAATCAATAAAATCATGTTATTCAGTATATCTCGGTGTTCATTTTCATTTTACTGTTTTGTTTGCAAAAATGACGTCCGAATTTTTGATAAACATTGCATCATGAAACATAAGAGCTTTACAAGTACGTGCTTAATAAACATTGAAAATTGCTGTAAATTTTAAGTGCTTTGGATCGTCTATTCAGAACAGGTCCACTCGGGGCATTTCCTTAAGGTCCCCATCAAATGATCGCGGATGTTTTTCCTCAATAGTTGGAATTTGGTATCTTATCCCTGCAAAGCTGGTTCGAGCGTTGGATTCTTCAATCCCCAACAGGCTCTCACTGCTGTACTTCCCCAAGCATTTGTTTCAGATTATACACTCCCTAGTAGAGTCGACAGTGTCAGACTGTATATCCCCAGCGGAGTTGACAGTGCCAGACTGTATCTTCCCAGCAGAAGCGGCTACTCCTCAGAGTTCGATGCCAGATCGATGATCTCGACGCTAGATTTATGGTTTCTTTCCTTGAAGCAGAATCTCGGTACCGTATCGGTGTTTGCTTCCCCTACTGAGTCGTCTCTCTCGCAGATTATGGTTGCCAGAACCACTGTCGCTTTCCTCAGCAGCAAGTTTTCAGTGCCATTCTCTCCCCAGTCAGAGCCTCGGTATTTTGTTATTTTCCAGAACACCGTGTGGAGGGTCATTTCCCCACAGAGTTCTTTGTGTTGTGCATCTCCAACAGCCTTGCCAGGGTCAAGAAGATGATGATCATTTCCGCAGCAGAATTCCTTGCCTCAGCTTGGCGTTCTCTCTAATCAAGCATTTCACATCCCTGCATGTAGAATCATATTGCATTGCATCCTCTCAAATTGCGTAGCATTTCCATTTTCATAGAGCGTTACGCCATTGAAAAATTCAAACATACGCATGTAAAGCATAAGGCATTCTCGGTATCCCAAGTGATAAGCCAGAAGTTGTTTCCAGTACTCAGACTGAAGATTTTTCATGACTTATCTTTATTAATCCCAGCAGGGGTCGTTGGCCCACGGGTCGCCTCAATTATCATTTTCCCTATTTCTGCCGATGCTAACAGGCATGAAAGTTTCCGGTATTCAGACCGAAGTGGCATTCAGGCCAGTTTTTCGATGTTCAGATCGAAGAAGCTTCCGACATTCAGGTTGATGCAACTTGTGGCATTCAGGCCAAGTTTCTGGTATTCAGACCGAAGTGGCATTCAGGCCAATTTTCCGATGTTCAGATCGAAGAAGTTTCCGACATTTAGGTCGATGCAACTTGTGGCATTCAGGCCAAGTTTCCGGTATTCAGACCGAAGTGGCATTCAGACCAGTTTTTCGATGTTCAGATCGAAGAAGTTTCCGACGTTCAGGTCTACGCAACTTATGGCATTCAGGCCAACTTTCCGGTATTCAGACCCAAGTGACATTCAGGCCAGTTTTCCGATGTTCAGATCGAAGAAGTTTCCGACATTCAGGTCAATGCAACTTGTGGCATTCAGGCCAAGTTTCCGGTATTCAGACCGAAGTGGCATTCAGGCCAGTTTTCCGATGTTCAGATCGAAGAAGTTTCCGACATTCAGGTTGATGCAACTTGTGGCATTCAGGCCAAGTTTCCGGTATTCATACCGAAATGGCACTCAGGCCAGTTTCCCCGTGTTTAGACCGATGTTTGATAATCAAGTATCGTCTGATGCTCAGATCGAAGTCATTTCCAGTATTCAGATTGATGAGCGGCATTCAGGCCATGGTTATTTCTATGTTACCATTTATTTTGGTATTCAAGCTAACATTCCTTGTTTCGGTGTTCAGACCGACTCTCACCGTACCAGACGGATTCTTTTTCGCGACCACCTCTTGGTCGATTCTACCAAGCATTGTTACTTCATTTTTTCACTTCAATGTAAATTTTCGGGCTTTTATCGTATTCAATCACTTGATACCTCGAAAGTCCGAAAGTCGTTGCTATCTTCCTTTAGGGTTTCCAATTGATTGAATATGGGCAGTTGTAATACCCCAAAATTTACCCTTCATTTTTCCTGGAAGCATGGGAATATGTTTTACACTTCATTAGCATCATATTCGATCATACTCATTGCATACTGCATTAGTGACATGAAGATCAGGTTTTGATCGATCACTCCTTAACAGAAGGAGCCCGCACAAAGCAAGATTGAGAATTGGACTTCATTTTCTAAGTATACAAGTCTCAAGGGTCTCAGGGGGGTCCAAGTATCTTATTATGGTCCTCAGTTCATCAGTGAGCGATTCAAAGCTATCAGGGTGTTCATATGGATTTAATCAGAAATTAGGGTTTCATGGCTACCTGCAACAAGAAATGTTTGGTTGGAAGTAGAGGAGCCCATCCATGTCATGATTAGAGAGGCATCTTGGCCTAGGAAGATTCACAATTATCTCAGAAAGATCCATTGGCAATCAGTGCAATCAGTTCCTGATCATTTTGCCCTAAAACTAGGGTTTGGTATAAAATCAGTTTATTTCTGATTCTTTGGGTGAAACTATTTTCCATGGCCCTCCATATGTCCACAAGGGTCTACATACAAAAAATCAGCTCTTTATTTGAGCTAGAAGTGCTTCAATTGATCAATGGAATCGGGAATCAAACAGTTTGGGAAAAGTCAACTGTGGGGTCAGAAAAGTCAACTCCTGACATTTTGAGAGTGGAATCTCAAAATCCATGCCTAGGGGATCCTACATGTGAAATTTTATCAAGGTTGGATCATGGATTCATCATTTAATCAGGAATTGGAAAAGTTACTCTATTTGGAAATGGTTGACTTTCCATTTAGGGCAAGTTTTCATGATCGTTGCACTCACGTTAAGCCCATTTTGCATCAATATAAAAGCTCCATTTGAAAATTTATCCAACATAAAAATTGTTCCTCTTGTTCCAAGATTTCTAGAGATATAAAGTTTGCTCCATTTGGATTAGAATTGAGAAAGTTATGCTTAGTCAAAGTGAGACATTTTTTTAGGACACTTAGAAAAATTTCTAAGTCCTAAATCTTCAAAATTTGTCAAGACTTATTGGCAAGTTTTCTTGCACTTCAAGGCATTATTTGAAAATAATTTCTTCACAACAATTGTACCTTTCCATGTCCTCTTTCACATACTTTTGGAATCATCTCATTTGGATCCATGGTTTGAGAGATACATTCATTTAAAGTGGGCACCATGACTTGATTTTCTAGGCAGATTTTGGGCCTGGCTGGCCCAATCAGATTTTCTAAGCATGCTGCACAAACCAGACACGTTTTTTTTACCAATTTTGGCCATGCATTGGACATCCATTCACTTATGTTTGGCCCAAAATAACAACATTTTACACCTCACTTCACACTTTTATTCTTATGGATAAATCACTTATTAAAAAGCGCATGAGAACACTTAATCCACCCTATTTAAGAAGCTGAAACCCTAACCCTAAAGGAGCATTGGAATTTCGTGGAAAGGAGGAAAAGCTTCATCACATATCAGATTCCATTCCACTTCTATTTTCCATTAGGTAATCATCTCTTCCATGGCCATGCTTTGATATATCTACGCTTGCTTACCATGTTCATCACCATTAATCATTCCATTTTCATATTTCTTTTTCTTATTTAAAATATTTTCTTCGTCCATAAAATTACCCAAAAATATTTTTCACTTTTCTTAACGTTTTATTTAAATTTATATAATTTTTATTTTCGTATTTTTTTAATATTAATATTTTATTTTAATTATTTATTCTAAATGGTCCATTTTAACAGACTCTTTTTTATTGATTTTATTTTTATGACTTAAAATTATTGTTAGCATTTGAATTTTGGGATGAAAGTTGACCACTGTCTCATGGTCAACCTGACCTTTTCTTGTAATTTTATTTCACATTTTCAATTTATTTTGGATTTATTTTAGACCCAGTTTGGTTTGTTGACTTTTAATTTGACTTCTATTTTATTTTAATTAATTCACGATGTTTGTTGACTTTTCATTATTTTTAAAATATTTTTTGGGGATAATGATGTCTTGACCCCACCTTAGTTATTTTAATTTTTCATGATTTTCTTGATTAATTTGCTATTTATTTGTTATTTTTTAAGTTGACTTGAATTTTCAGTTGACTTCTTTATGATCGATGTTTGACTTAGGGATTGCTTATGGCAATTGAAGAGATCTTTTGATCCTCCCTCGTTCATCTCATAAGCCATGTATTAGAGGCCTTTTACCTTGATTTTATTTGGCCCTTACCTCATTTCCTGATTAAATTATTTAGTGGACCCTTCGTGTGTTTGATTCATATGCTATCTTTTATACTTGTTTCTCTCATTCATGCTTTCTATTGCTTGATTATTTAACATGTTCATACTCCCATGCATTGTTTAAATGCTCCATTATTTGATTCTTTGATTTGATTATATATTGTTTATTTATCTGATCTGATTGATAACTGTTGCCTACTTGTATGATGTATGAGGCATATATTCTTATTGTTTGTTTGCCATGAACAATCCCCATTCATAACAAATGTACCCCTCTCCCATAAAGTGTATAATATTTATTTCTTTATTTATTTAGTCACCTGTTAATACAAGAATTAAAACGAACATCCGATAACCATTTCAAAATAAGATCAAAAGCTCGATCCAACGTCGAGTAATCATTTTCAAAACTTAATAGAACCAACACGCATTCATCCATCCTCTTGTAAGTCGATTGCCTCAGGCATTGCCATCTACCTGTAAGTCGATTGCCTCCGGCATCGCCATCTATCCTTATCCGTAACTCCTCTCCGCGCTCCATCCGTCGACTCTTGTTCCGTTTAGGTAGCACCCATTAGGTAGAACCCTTTGTATGATAACATAGGTAGAATTCCCTTATTCTTTTCATGCTAACATTAGGTAGATGTTCCCCTTTGTAAATCCTAACACATAGGTCCATATTGCATGACAACTCTATAGCAGAGCTTCCCCACTTTTAGACCTTCTGTGCGTCTCCGATATTGTGGAATGTCAGTCTGTTCTATTGCAAAGAGGTAACTGCCTAAGACTCGATTCAGCGAGCTGCGACACCTACTGCTAGGACGTTGAACACACTGCCCACCCTCCTTTGACACAGTTGGTGTCCTCTTTTGTAAGTCCATGTTCAGATGGTAATCCTTAACCCCTAGTTAGCCGAACTACGTTTTGCTCTGATTCTCATTCCATATGAGATACGTAGGCATAAGACGCGACGTCTTATCGAGCACACTTCTCTTTAACCCATAGGTAGCCGAGCTACGAAGACTCTGATTCTCATACTTAGGTGAGATACGTAGGCAGAGGATGCGACATCCTTGCGAGTCATTTTCTTTTAACCTTCCTTTTAGTAAATAGTACTTTAGATATACCTACACCTCTTAAACTATAACAACACTTATGAAAAGGGCTCCCTAGGAGTACCTAGGATGTTTTGGGTGCTTAAAACCTTCCCATTGCATAACCAACCCCCTTACCCAGATCTCTGACATTTTTACTAGTTTTTGATTCGATAAAACTTTTAGGTTTTTGTTCGTTTTCTAACCATTCCTTTGGATAAATAGAAGTACGGTGGAGACTCGACTTGTATGGTTTACCTTGGATTTAGTCAATATCTCTAATGGTAACGAATACCCCGCTACACATAAGTATTCAATTTATTTAATTATATACACGGCGAATGTACCTAAAAGGTTAAATAAAATACAAAAAACACGTGAGCAATTAATTCTATACAAAATAATCAATGTACCATATAATGAAATATACGTACGTGCACCAAACTTGTAGTATCCCTATGTCCAACCACCATTTTCCACCAATCATATTCTTTATATCTTTAGGAATTATAAAGAATTTCTTTAACCCCTAAATCGTAGGATCATGTTCAAGCGGAAAAGTAAACACCATTTCTTCGTTGCCCATAACGTAAGCCATACATTTTTAATTACCAAAGTGATTTAAATAACACTAAACATATGCACAATAAATCAATGTCATCTTCAACCTCACAGACACACCCACCATGTTTCTTTGTTTCGATTGCTTCTACTAATATATCATGCAATGGTTCTGGAACAAAGGTACCTTCACAGGTTGAGTTAACCAACGAATCATACACAACATGATAAGACATACATTTTTAATTACCAAAACAATTTAAATAACACTAAACATATGCACAACAAGTCCTACTTATAATTCTCTCAGCTACCAATCTGGAGACATCTGAAGTGTAGTCTCCATTTGGTCTCAGTCGAGCGCTCTTCCACTTCTCATGTTGTGATGGTGGATATGGTTCCCGATCACGACTCATGGAGTCCTCGTCTCCTAGTTGTTGTCTTTTTTCAGCAATCATGGTTTTCTCAAGTTTCTTATATCCCTCATGAGACAATCTATGGGGGTATTTGTTTTTGGACTTGTTCAGCTTTCCCGCTCCACTTTTAGCAAGTTATAAACATATGAAAAATATTAAGGTCCATGGTTTACCCATAAATTTATCAGAAAATACCACAAGTACTAACCATGAACTCCTCACTATTACGAGACTTCACAAACTTTTTTCAAACCTTCTGTCAAGAGAAGGATGTTTCACCCATGGGCGCTCAATATTAGCCTTTGGCTTCATAATGTAGTCACTCATAAACCGTGACTTAAAACTCCTTCAAATCCTACCAACATATGTTATCCACTTTGTTTCAACTTCAAAACATCACTAAATTCAAATGTCAACTACAAATTTAAAATATTAAGTATGTATTATTAGTTTATATAACGTAATATCGAATCGATAACAATTGAAATTAATACCCCGAGCGTCTGTCAATATTCTTTTTTCACCTTATCCAATACATCCTCCCAATCATCTATCAATATGATCACTTTTCTATGTCCAAGGAACACAACATAACTCTTAAACAATGAAGAATTATGACCATCAAGAATAATATGAATGACACTAAACTCGACCGAACGTTTAACATCCGAATTGCAGACTTTTGTTAGTGTAGCCATTATTGTGGCACCTCTTTGATTTTTTTTTGTGTTCTCCTACTACAGATTTCGAATCATTTGTCATGACTTCATTTGTATATGTAGCTTCGTCGCTACAAGATGAAGAAGAGGCTATCTAACAACAACAAGCAACAACAACAACAATAAGCAAGCATCAACAACAACCATAAGCAGTAACAATAATAAGAAAGTATCAACAACAATAACAGTCATCAACAACAACAATAACAATAAACGTCAACAACAACAAGTATCATCTTCAATAATAAGCAACAACAACAACAAGCATCAATAACAACAATAAGCATCATCAACAACAAATTATGATACATGTATGTTGGCTACTAAAACTTGATTCATTATGGTTCTTTTTTAACATTGCATTGCACTAAATTTGATCTTTTTAATGACATCTAAGTATATAAGAGACTTATAGAAATATTTTCTAGCAATTAGAATTGCTTCTATTATGTAGTAATTAAGTCAACATGTTTCTTAGTTTATAAAATCAATAACAAGGAAAACTATTTGATCTTATGAAAACCTAGATTTCCATTTGCATAAGAAGTAGCTCTAAGAGCAAAAAATGCTTTATGAGTAGTGCATTCTAATGTATATGGACCATTTGAAGTACTTTAACTTGGAAGAAACAAGTATTTTGTGTCATTTGTTGATGAGTTCACAAGAATGACATGGGTAACATTCATCAAATTTAAGCATGAGGTGTTTGCTGAGTTTCAGAAGTTCAAGGTGAAGGCTAAAAAATAGAGTGGTCAGAGCTAGAAATTCTCAGAACTGATGGTGGGGGTGAGTACAAATCTACAGAGTTTAGAAGGTTCTGTTAGGAGAATGGAATTGAGAATGAGGTTACTTCTCCATACATTCCTCATCACAACGGTCATGCTGAAAGAAGAAACAAAATTTTGCTTGATATGGCAGGGAGCATGTTAAAGGAGAAGAAGCTTCCTCACACATTCTGGGGAGAAGTTGTTGTCACTACAGCATATGTGCTCAACATGTGTCTAACTAAGAAGCTGAAGGAAATTGTTCCTTTTGAGAAGTGGACTAGAGATAAGAAAAGTGTGAGCCATCTAAAGGTGTTTGGTTTTGTTTGTTATAAACATGTTACCGATTCTAAAAGAAGGAAGTTGGACGACAGAAGCAGAGTTATGTTTCTTGTAGGGTACCACAATACATGTGCTTATAAGATCTATTGTTCTGTCACTAGAAGAGTTGAATTAAGGATAGATGTCATTGTGAAGGAATCAGAAGTGTGGGATTGGAATAAGTCTCAATCAAACTATGCTTCAGTGTTAAAACATGAGTTAACTTCTGAAGACATTTTAGACTCTGAAGGAGACTTTAAGTCGGAAGATGAGTTAGGGTCTGAAGGTGACTATGATGATGAAAAAGACATTGAAGGTAAATATGACTCAGATCCAAATTTTGATGATGATCTAGAATCTGGTGGTAATCATGCCTCTGAAGGTGGTCAACACTATGAATGTAGCCCAACATCTGAAGAAGATTATGAATAAGTTCATAGACCACAATAAATCAGAAAAATACCAATAGGATTTGTATAGTTTGACATGTTTCAAGATAATGGGATATAATCTAAAGGGGAAGTCATTCAGGTGACATGTAGTAGACTTTGAACCAGTAAGTACAAAAGAAGCTCTCAAGAAGAAAGTATGATTGAAGGTCATGAAAGAAGAACTTGGGGCTATAGAAAGAAACAAGACCTGGGAGTTAATTGAGCTTCCAAGGAATAAGAAAGTCATCAGTGTCATATGGGTTTACAAGGTGAAACTAAAGCCAGATGGATCAATTAGCAAACACAAAGCAAGGTCATTAGCTAGAGCATTTCTCCAGAAATCTAGACTAGATTACTTTGAGGTGTTTGATCATGTAGCTAGACATAAAACAAACAGACTTATGCATGTTATAGTTACTAATAGGAATTGGCTTCTGATGCATTTAGATGTGAAATATTCATTTTTGAATGGTCCTGTACAAAGGAAGCTTATGTATCACAAGCTCCTAGAGTCTGGAATTTGAAAATTGATTTATTTTTCAAGCTTCAAGGATTCATAAAATGTAAGATGGATTATGGTTTTTATGTTCAACATACATCTGATAACAATATGATTCTGGTATGTCTCTATGTTGATGACATATTGCTAACAGGGAGTTGTTCAGTTGAGATAGCTAAGTCCAAGAAGGTGTTGATGAATGAGTTTGAGATGAATGATCTAGGAAATGTTGCATATTTTCCAGGGATGAAGATTATGTACTCTGAAAAGGTATAATCTTGCATCAGCTGAAGTATGAACTTGAGATTTTGAAGAGATTTGAGTTGATGAATTGCAAGTCTGCAATCACACCTACTGAAACAAATCACAAGTTGGATTTTGATGTTGAGGGTGATTATGTAGATTGTATAACTTTTAAACAGTTGGTAGGTTCATTGAGATATCTCTGTAATACCTGACTTGATATTTGTTATGCAGTTGGAATAATTAGTAGGTTTATGAACAAATCAAAGTGATCAAATTACCAAGCAGGTGCCAGGATACTGAGGTATATTAAGGGGATTTTGAAGTATGGAGTTTTTTCCCCTTCTATTATTGAAACTGAGTCAGAGCTGATATGCTATTCAGACTCTGATTGGTATGGAGACATAGTTGATAAAAGAAATACTTCTGAATATATTTTCAAGTATCTGGGAGGTCCTATTTCTTGGTACTCCAAGAAGCAACCAATGGTTGCATTATCAACCTACGAAGCTGAGTATATTGCAGGTGCTTTGTGTAACACCCCTTTTTCTACCCCAAAATATTTAACATATAATCAGAGTAACTAAGCACGCATATAAACAAAAGGGCGTCACATCGACGTTTTCAAAACCTAAAAGCTTTCAAAAACCAAACATCATTCATCATCAATATACAATACACCCGGTCATTTAAAATAACACATTTCAATCATCATGAATATTCAAGAATATATGTTCGCAGCGGAAAGTAGTGAATATCCATGCATTTCATCAAATGATCCATGTCCCATACCATGATCATCTCTCAATAATCTCTTCAACTAAACATGTTCATAAGTAATAACATAATGCATAACCAAATACGATATGAGTTCAATACTACCAATCTACCCAGTGTTACATGACCAGAGCATTGACTCACTACTTAGTCTCTAAAACAAAGCACCGAAGCTCTCCAGCTAACCTCGAGTGCTACCGTTCACTTACTTCAGCAATACTACTCCTAAGTAGCTGCACGATACCCATATAAAGGTAACATTCAAACAGAAAGGGTGAGAATTCAAATCATCATGAAGAAGTATAATCAAGCACAATGATTAAATAAACAATTAAAGGAATTCATCACACTTCATAAAATCATGTAAATAATATTAACCAACATTTATTTCACATGTTTCAAGCACACATAACAACTCAAGGAGTATAATATTCAAATCCAATATTATATTCTCAACTATACACATAACTACAATTATCACATAATCACATATTCAGTCAAGTTATGTATCCAAACATCATCAAATTCAATTACCGTATCTCATACACACATCACAATCACATCAATGCAAACATTCAACTATCACATAACTCTAATGTGACTCAATGCAAGACATGTGACTCTATGCATGTGGTACCAATGTGAACCCAACTTTTCACCGCTTTCCGGTTCAATATCTAGAATCCAAGCCATCACGTCTATTTCCAATTAAGGATCAACGTCTGCTACGCCTATTTCCAATTAAGGATCAACGTCTATTTACCACGCCTGTTTCCAATTAAGGATCGACGCCTGCTACGCCTATTTCCAATTAAGGATCAACGTCTATTTACCACGCCTATTTCCAATTAAGGATCAACGTCTATTTACCACGCCTGTTTCCAATTAAGGATCAACGTCTGCTACGCCTATTTCCAATTAAGGATCAACGTCTATTTACCACGCCTGTTTCCAATTAAGGATCAGCGTTTGCTACGCCTATTTCCAATTAAGGATCAACGTCTATTTACCATGTGAACCCATAGTTTCACCGCTTCCACCATGAAGCCTGTAGCGGTGTATTCATCGCCTTTAGATTTATTGACTAAATCAAAAGCAAAGCATACAAAGATAGAGTCGCCACCGCACTTCTATTTATCCAAAGGAATGGCTAGAAAGCGAACAAAAGCCTAAGAAGTTTTACAAAGAAAACTAATAAAAGGGGTACAGAGATCTGGGTAAGGGGGTAATTATGCAAAGGGAAGGTGTTAGGCACCCAATGCATCCTAGGTACTCCTTGGGAACCCTTTTCACAACTTGTTGTAAAAAAGTTATTGTTTATGAAATATTTATTGTGCAAACATGATTGAAGGGATGAGAAAAAAATATACAAATTTTATTATTTTTGTGTTTGGATGGATGAATCCATTGCCTACGTACCTTTACAGGATCAAAACCTCGTAGTTCGGCTAAAAGATTTCCAAAAAAAGTGAGTGGATTGATTTTAAACAAGAACCTTAAGGTCTTTCATTATCAAAGGGAGAACACTCAACCTGAACCAACAATCCACCATGCGAGGATAGCTTCAACATACTAGTGAGGGGTTAACCCTATAATAAGTATGGAAGTCTTACAATCAACTCACTAAGGATGCAGTGAGATTCACATCAACCACTAAGATAATTCAGATCTACGGCTAATGCATGAAAACTTATCAAGAAGTGGACAAGGGCCACAAAAAGCAATTGAGTGAGTGAAATTAACCAATTGGGAGTATTCACAAAGATGGTCAAAGTTGACATTAGATTCAATTCAGAAGAAGTATTGTGAAAATGAAGTTTGAAAATCAGGGGCCTAAGGCCTATGTTTCTAGTTTTGAAAACAGATGAAAATGTTTGCACAAAGTTTTCTGGTTTGGGTTACAAATACAAGTGGAGGTTGTAAGGAAACAAAAGGTGGGGATGAGAAGCAAAACTTCATTAGGAGTTCCTCTTTTAAGATCATATGTAGATGATCCAAGTAAGTACCATCCTTTGGAATAAGCAACAAAGCCGTAATCAAATAAGCAGGTTCAAAAAGAACAAAGTTGGAAATGGAATGCCAATAAATGGTCTTACGTCCAACTCCGAAAACAAATGGGAAATGGAGTGCCAATCAATGGTCTTACGTCCAACTCCACAAAGCAACATGGGAAATAGATAGCCAATCAATGGTCTTACATCTGACTCCACAAAAGAAACAAAAGAGGAAACAGATAGCCAATCAATGGCCTTACATCCAACTCCATAACAACGGAAATAGAATGCCAATCAATGGTCTTACTTCCAACTCCTGAACAAAGAAATCAGGAAACAGGATGCCAATCAATGGACTTATACCTAACTCCTGAACAAAGAAATAAGGAAACAGGATGCCAATCAATGGACTTATACCTAACTCCTGAACAACACAAAGGAAACAAAATGCCAATAGCTGGACTTACATTTAAATCCTCAAAACAAAATAATAGGAAACAGATAGCCAATCAATGGTCTTACATCTGACTCCACAAAAACAAAATAGGAAAGGAAATGGATTGTCAATAAATGGTCTTATATCCAGCTCCCCAAAAGGAACAGGAAACAGATAGCCAATCAATGGTCTTACATCTGACTCCTCAAACAATATACAAAGAACAAATGCAAAAGCAATATGCAAAACAATATGCAACAACAATATGCAACATTAATATGCAAAGCAAACACAAGCAATCACAATCAATTAGCACACTCTATACACAATCAAGAGGCTCAGACAAGGTTGGGCTTTAGTCAAGGGGTCATATCAACCTCGACAAACAAGCCGGTACTGTATGGGTGTTTTGAGCTCTTAACCCTAACATTGAGAGTTAGGGTGAAGCAGATGAAATGGGAAATGAGGATTAGACCTCATAGCTCTTAACCCTGGCCTGGGTGAGCTTGAACCAAAGAAGGTGTGGGAGTCCAGAATAAGGAACTCTACTCCACATGACTGACTCTATATACAATGATCTTGGGTGTTTATTCAAATGCATCAGCACGTAGTGCGAGCAATATGAAAGACTCAACTGAATAGCAGGGGATGAATTGCACATCCCTTCTATCTTCCAATTGCCTCTTCACTTAGGAGGACTTGAAGTACATGGCACAAAAGTAAACAATAAAAAACATTGCCTCTTAAGGAGGACTTCAGCCAAATGCCTGCCA
The DNA here is from genome assembly GCF_024323335.1 of Lathyrus oleraceus. Taxonomy (NCBI): domain Eukaryota; kingdom Viridiplantae; phylum Streptophyta; class Magnoliopsida; order Fabales; family Fabaceae; genus Lathyrus; species Lathyrus oleraceus. The sequence continues at coordinate 382,802,910 of NC_066582.1, read as the reverse complement.
AACAGAAACGACAAGGCTTCCAGACTACATGGAGTTAGAGAGGTTACCTAAGTGGTAAACCAACCACAAGCAAAGCAAAGCAACTCAAGTAATGAGTTAAAGCTACTAAAGTACCTGTAAGAAAATCAAACAAGTCAATATTCACATTCAGACAAACCAAACAGACAGTCAACAGTGAGACAACCAATATACACAATGCAAGTCAACAACTCAAGTGAATTAGCCCATCAAGGACCTACAACACAATCAAAATTAGTTAAACAAAGTAAATTGCATCTCAAGCAAGGAGATTACATCATCCATTAGAACTAATTGCTTGAACCTGAAAAACAAAGCTCAAATTGTGAGTACAAACCCCTAGGGCAATGCCTAGGGTCAAAGGTAAAGCAAAAAGTCAAATCAGCAACCAATATTCAACATGAAGCTCATTTAATCAATCATGAACATGTCCTAAAAAGGACCAAGTCAAAAGCATTAAGCAAAGTCATCTCATGAGCAAGATATTGCCAAGGCAATTTCAAAGCACACAATTGGTCATCAAGAATGCAAATTCCATATTAAAACAGAAATGAATCAAACAATCATGAAATTTTTTATGAGAATACAACATGTCAAACACAAGCATTATGCAAAAAATTAGAATTAACAGAGCTCAATTGGCCTAGAAATGAAAATGCACAAGTAGGACATCAAATTGTGTGACACACATTGTGACACCCTACAATCATGTCTCTAAAACAGAGATGGAAAATGATAAAAATTCACAACCAAGCCTCAAAAAGTCATGCAACATGTTGGGAATCATCATACCAAATTTCAAATCAATTGGCTAATGTATGAGCATTTCACAATAGAATGAATGAAGCATGTCACATTTGCATACATGTCCAAATAATAGTCCACAATTCAAAATCCAGGAAAGATAAAATCATGAAATCACAACCAAAAAATAATAGACATTCACATGATCACGTAGCAAAAAATCTGGAATTATTTGGGTTTATATTCTATTTTTAATGATTTTTTTGAATGTGATGAAAATATTTGGAATAAATGGATCATGTACATGAAAATATGGAGGGAAATGGAAATGGTCTATTAATTTGAAAATATGCTGGAGCGGAGGATCGAAGGAGGTACAAGCGCATCCTCAAAACGCGGTCGTTTTGGCAAATGAAGGAAATAATTGAAAACTCAAATGCCTCACACAGGATCGAATAGGCGAGGCATTGGCAAATAGCGTCCAAACATTGGAATTGGCGCTTTGAACTAGACAAACCCTAGTGTATGGTATGCGTACGGTACGTGGTGGTTTCCACCGTCTTCTTCATGAAGACGGCGGAGCTAGAGTGTACGTGCATGATTTTTTTTTCAGAACCAGGCGAAACTTATATCAATGGAAAGCTTATGACATGTTGTAGCACCTCAAATTTGCACCTATCATTGTACATACATTATCACATTAGGTCATAACATAACATGGTCCACTGCATAGCATTGCATTGTCCCCTTTGCCTCAAGTGCAAGCCATTCAGAAGAATTAGGTCAAACTAGTTAGGAGATCAGTCAGTCAAGCAAGCAAGGACAATTTTCATTGAGCCAAGGCCCTAGGGTTGGTCCAACATGTTCACATGACCTAGGGGTCCTTTTGAAGTGTTTTAGTCAAGGATTGGATGTTCAGAGGTCATCATTCAATGCACAGTCAGTCAGAAACCCTAAAAAGTCAAACTTGGTCAACTGGGCTTGATTTTATGGTTTTGATGGTTGGATTTGGTTTGAGAGAGCTTATTCATGTCCAAATAGGCCTCATATATCATGGCAAACATCAACATTGAAGAATTTGAGGCCAAATCAGAAATTTCCAAAAATAGAAACTGGACCTGTAATTTTAACTGCCAAAAATGGAAACTTCTTGAGCCTAAACTTACATCATGATACAAGCTTCAAATGAATTTTTGCCCAACATGAAAGTTGAAGATCTTGTTCTCCCATTTCCAAAAAGTCCAAGAACTCTCAATTCCCATGTATGGTTGGCAAGATATGATCAATTCATTTTCAAAAATTCTTGAACTTCAAAAGGCCATATCTCTCAAACTATTTGGCCAAATTTGGTGAGGTTTTTTCCAACAAATCATATTTAACCTCCTCTTTCCAAAAATGTGACCTTCATGTACCAAAACCTTATGGATCAAAATGGCATTTTTTCACTATCATGATTTATTTTCAAGTGTGGTGCAAAAGTGAAATCTTGAATTAACCACTTACAGCCATTTTTACCAATTGAATAAGTTCTGAAATCATGTTTTGGTCATGCTACAAGGCCCAATTTCGTGCACTAACCATCACACCTCACCATAAGAACCAAAATGGCCAATTAGCAAATTACTTCATAAAACAAAATGGTGATTAGCTCTCATTAAACCAACCTTAAACAGAAGTATATAACTCATTTTTTCTGTCATTTGCAACCCTAGCAGCCTCAGATACAAAAGAGAAAAACCATTTTCCTCTCAATTTTGATTTTGGCATTTTGAACTTTTCTGAAAAAAATTGCAAAGAACCACGAGCTAGCTTTTATTGCTACATCATCTACCATCATCTTTGAGCAGCTTTCAGGCATGATTCACTAACTGTAAAGCCTATTTACACGACTGTTTTTCCAAGCTCCATCCATGGCAAATGTCGAGCTGAGCTATTCCAAGGGTTGTTGAGCTACAAGTCACTCTCCATTCATCATTTCAAACCACAAGGAGCATCTGTTTTGGCCTTTTGCAACCAGAAAACCACAATCCAACTCAGCTCTTCAAATCTGGTAGGTATTTCGAATCTCTCATTTCTTAAAATGATGCTATGCACTGTGTAGATCTCACTTAGCTGGTTGTTTTAAACTTTGAATCGTGTTGAATGGTTGCCTATGCTGAAAGATATGTTGACTTGAAATATGATGTGTGAATGTGCTTATCTTCGATTCCTGCTTGTTAGTATGTTTTAAGGAAAATGAATGCCATATTCTTGATGTGTGTTGTTTGCTGATCACAATGGTATGCTTGATTTCACGTTCTGGGCAAATTAATTTTTCACGATTTTTGGTTGGGTGAAGAAGATGCACTGTACACTATAAACCCTAGAACATGCTTAAGCTGCCCAGATTTTTGAACCCTCACGCGTTGCATGGTCCTGTAGCCCATACTGACCAATGAAAACATTTCATCTGCCGTGCCAAAACGCATCGTTTAGTTAAGTGACCCTGGGAATTACAAAATTGCCACTGGCGTGGCATGTGACATATTAAAATATGTTGTTTTCTCAATTTTAATTTCATTTTTGATCTCCAACTTTGAAAAATCATAAGTTCATCATTTTAAGTCCAATTTGAATGGGATTTTTTGCATTCTTTTCATCATGATCTCTACTTAATTGTCATATTTTTTCCAGATTTTTGTGATGAATGGATTTTATTTGGCATATTGGTTTGTAACATGTATCCCCATTTTGCACATTCCACCAAATCATTTGTGAAATAGTCAGGCTTTATCCTTTGACCTTGAAACTTTTTGTGCACAAACTAGACACATTCATGGTGATTTTGTTGTAGAGTTTGTGAATTTATCTTATCTGGTTTGTGAGTTATGATTTTCTGAATTAGGGTGTGACAATTTGTGTCACACCATTGATGTGCAACTTGATGATTTTCATAGCCATGCCTATTGACCTCAAAATGGATTGATTTTTTGCATGACTGAGCTTGAGTATGTCTAGTTTACATATGATTTTTTGTGGATTTGTTTATGGAATTTTCCAATTAATTGAGATTTTTGTCCCCTGTTTGGTCCTATGTTGACTTTTTGTGACACTTGCTCCCATTTGTTTTGTGAAATGCTCATACTTTATTAGATGGACATGAAATTTGGTATGTGATTACTAGACATCTTAAGCTTTGCCATGGTTATAGTCCCATTAATTTATCTTATGCCATCCCTGATTTATGATTTTTTCAAGTTGATGCATGTTTGGTTGACTTCTTTGAGCATGTTCAAAATTGCTTTGCCTTTCTGATTTTCATTGACTGCTTTCCACTTGTCCAAATGAGATGAAATTTGACATGCTTACCATGCTGTGGGTTGTGATTGACCATGATTTATTTGGTGATTTTTGGAAATGTTTGAGATCGATTTTGATTCAAGTCTTGCTGTTGACTTCAATGAGCTTCTAAATGCCATGTTTTGACCTAAATTGTTCATGAAATGATGATGATGTTTGATATGAATGTGAACCAAATTGGTATTGTTTCTTAATTGTTTGAACATGATTTTGGATGCTTGCCACTTTCTGTTTGAACTTTTTCATTCCCTTTTGACCCTAGGCTTGCCCTAGTGGTCCTGTTACTCACCTTTGAGCTCATGTTTTCAGGTTGACCAACAAACGACCAATGAGACCAATTCTTTTTGATTGAACTTGCTTGAATATCATTGACTAACTTGTTTGTTTTGTAGGTGGCTTGGCTCACATGCCTTGAGCCTTGTGCCTTGCACATTCACTTGCTCATGATTAACTGTTGATGTCTGTTTCCTTTTGCTTTGTTTTGAAGTTGCATACTAATGTCTGTTTGACTATTTCAGGTGCTTTTAGTTGCTCAGTTCCTTGTGAACTTTTGCTTTGCTTTGCTTGATAAGCAATTTGCATTGAGGTATACCTTTCTATCTTCATGTAGTCTGGAAGACCTGGCCTGTTACTTGGCCAGGCAACTGTCTGAAGTCCTCCTTAAGAGGCAATGTTTGTGATTGTTTAAAATTGTCCCTGTACATATTCAAAGACCTCCTAAGTGAAGAGGCAATTGGCAGAACCCAAGGGATATGCAATCTATCCCCTGCTATTCTGTGTGTCATCTGCTTTGCTCACACCACTGTGTTGATGCATTGCAGATACAAACCCAAGATCTTGTACAATTGTACAGTTGAGTCAGTATCAAATGTGTAGCAGGATTCCCACTTTCTGAACCCACACATTCTTGTCTTAAGCTCTCCCAGGCCAGGGATAAGAGCTGTGAAGTCCTATCTTCACTCACCTTTCATCTGCTTCACCTTAGCCCCTCAATGGCAAGGTTAAGAGCTAACACTACCCAGTTCCAGTGGTTTGTTTGTTGAGGTTGATATGACCCCTCGACTAAAACCTAGCCTTGATGTTTGAGCCCCTTGTTGGTGTGTTTATTTCATGCTGTATGTGCTTGTGTGGTGTGATTGTATCCCCTAGGTTTGCTAGACTCCGTGTAGTCTCGTTTGCATGTCAATTAAGGTAGCACGGTTCCTTCGTATAGGACTTCCTTTCTTGCTTGAGCTTTCCTAAAACACAAACAAACATTATCCCCTCTTAAGGATACGTTAACTCCTTCTACTACAGGTGAGTAAGTCTCCAAAGGTCGAGCATCAGGTAGATTGCGCAGTGACGTTGTCCACTTAAAAAACACAAACCAACGGGAATAGTTTAGCCGAACTACGGCAACTCTGATTCTCATGTCCAGATGAGATACGTAGGCACGAGATGCGATGTCTTGTCGAGTTTGACTAACAACTAACACTAATTCTTTTCTCTCGCCCTCGTTGCGATTGAGACCTCCCCTTTCTCTTGCCCTAGTTGCAATCGAGACCCTTGCTTCCTGTGCAAGTTAGGTTAGGTGTGGCTTGCTTCCTGTGCAAGTCATGTTTAGGATAGGCTTGCTTCCTATGCAAGTTAGCTAGAAACCTTAACTTAGGGACGACTTTGCATGACAACATCTAGGCTCGAGTCGTAGTCTCCCTAGTGTTGTGTCTCCCTCTGTTATCTGGTTAGGCTAGTCCTTTTTCCCTGCGTAGGGGAACTACGTCGCCCTGATCCTCATGCCAGATGAGGTACGTAGGCAGGAGATGAGCTGATCTCTCTGGGCGCCCTTTTTTCTTTTTCGCCCTTTTTCTTTTTGTGTGAGTTGCTTGACAGTTATAGGCTCGAGTCCCCGACTCCCTATTAACTTGTTGTGTTGTTGTGTGCTTGGGAGCTGATGTAAGTCCATCGAGCGGCATTTGGGTTCCAGTGTGTGTGTGTTTTGGTTCGGATGTTGATGTAAGTCCAGCGATTCGCATTCAGGCTCCACGTTTGCCTTTGCCTGTGTTTGTTTGTGTGCGTGTCAGCCGAGCTACGAATGCTCTGATTCTCCTTCGTCCAAGGAGATACGTATGCATAGGATGCGATATCCTAGCGAGCATGTGTCGTTTCCCCAGTCCGAACTACTTCGACTCTGATGTCTATGCCTGATAGACTAAGTAGGCCCAGGATGCGATATCCTGCCGAGTCAGTTTCAGTCTGTTATCTTGTGTCTCTTTCAGCCAGTGTGTGTGTGTGAGCAGTGTTATAGCAACCATTTATCCTTCCTTTTGTGCGTGGATCCCGTCGAGTACGACGGATGCGTAGGGGTGCTAATACCTTCCCTTCGCATAACCGACTCCCGAACCCATTCTCTTTGGTCGCGAGACCATGCTTTTTCCAGGTTTACTCTGAGCGTTTCCTTTCCCTCTTTTGGGATAAATAACGCACGGTGGCGGCTCTGTTGTTCTTGTTTTACCGCCGGTTTTTCGCGTAATGCGACAGCTGGCGACTCTGCTGGGGACGATAGAGAAGTTGACCTCTGCTGGTCCATCTTCCCTGAGCGAGTCTCTCCTAGCGCTCTCTAGGTTAGGGCTTTGGTTGCTTTTTGCTGTTATTTATTGCATTCATTGTATATATGTGCATTTATTATTTGCATTTATTGTTTGCATCAATGTTTGCATTCATTCATTATCATCTGCTGTGCTGTCTGTGTTTCTCTGTTTGGGGGTGGGAGTCACTTGAGGTAAAAGGTCCAATACCCAGACCATGAGTGAAATCTAGGATGCTTAGGAATAGAGTGATTCGTGGGAAGCGGGTGGTATTGCGCCACTCAGCGGAACATTGATATCACAAACAGTTCAGACCCTGGTGGGATATTGTCGTTGCATACTTCAGGTGTGTATATGATGATATTCTGCGAAAGGTTATTTATGCTGTGTTTCTCTCGACCTTACCCTGGCCTAGACTACACCTGTGAGTGGGGAAGGGTTGATCATTATTACAGGTACAGTTGGTGACTCTCGGTACTGATGGTGACTGTGAATTATGGACATTTATTTCTGGGACGCCGGAGTTCTGTCCGTGGTTTATCAGCGGGTTCCGTTTATTTCGGATCCCCGGGTTGAATTTGAGAGTACCTGTTCAGAGGAGCTGGCTGTCATCCGTTCAGTGGATGTTCCTGTGATGATAGTGATGTAATCTCCTGTTTCGTTTATTTCGGAACTCCCCAAGTCGGATTTATGGTGACTTGGTTCCTCAGATTGGTTTCAGATGTCAGTTGATCAGATTGACTTTGGGTTTCAGATGTTTGTGATTAGAGTTCAAGCCGAAGCTCCGACCCTGTGCCTTGAGATGCACATCCTGACCAGTCATGTTCGCATCATTTGCATCATAGCATGTTTATTTGCAAAAAATAAGAATGCATGAAAAAACCGAAAAAAAAGTTAACTCGCATACGCATATCCTTTTCAGGATCATTCATGATAAAATAGCATCCGCATCATACGCATATCATGCACATATGATCCTTGCATTACAGACATGTTTGGAAAGACTCCTCACTTTGGTTCTTGACTGAGACAGGATAGCTGATCGAAGACCGCATCGGTACTCAACCAGACTCAATCATCAGAGGATTATGGACCAGGTTCAGACAGAGTTAGCTGAGATGAGGGCAAACATGGCCCAGTTTATGACGATGATGCAAGGAGTTGTTCAGGGGCAAGAGGAGCTGCGTGCCTTAGCCCAGAGACTGGAAGCCGTGATTCCACCAGTCCACCGTGCTTCACCAGTGGGTGTACCCGTTCATGAGAATGCTGCTGTCACTATTCTCGTCAATGATTATGCCGTGGGTGATGAATTGAGGGGGATCAGAATCAGTGAACAGCCTCTTGCTGCAGAGACTGTTAATGTCAGAGCAACCCGCGCTCCGGTTCGCCATCATGGCTCTTCAAGTTCTTCTGATTCTAAGAAGCCATCCTCTGGGGCACCCAAAAGGGGAGAAAGTGAAACAAATGTTGTGCACCGTCGAAGGAGTGCAAACAGAGGACCACATCGTCAGGTCGCTGCTGTGACTATCCCAGCAACTCAACAACAGCAACAGAGAAGACCAACTCAGCAATATCAGCATCAACAACATCGTCCTCAGCAGCAGGCTTACCAACCTCAGAATGATAATCAAGCTGGTACAAGTAATGAGAGGAAGAGAATCATTTTTGATCCAATCCCCATGTCCTACGCCGAACTGTATCCCTCTCTGTTAGAGCGGAACTTGATTACTCCCAGAGACCCGCCGGCTATACCCGTCAACCCTCGGTGGTGGTATAGGCCTGAGCAGCATTGTGTGTATCACTCGGGTGCTCCTGGTCATGATGTGGATAGTTGCTTTCAGTTGAAGATGAAGGTTCAAGACCTCGTGAGGTCAGGTATTCTGAACTTTGAAGATTTGGGTCCCCGTGATAATCAAGCTTGAAGATAACAAGTCCTGGGCTGGCGCCAACTTTTCTTCAGAAGGGTTGTTCAGAAAGCAGAAGTTGCTGATGCAAAAGATATTGACAGTTGTCATTCCTGGGGGGATCTATCACAATTGGGTCACTGTGGGCGTTCCTACAGTTGTTTATAAGTCAGAATAATAATCACTTTGTTTAAAAACCCTTCTCCCATGCCAAAAGGAGAAGTGATGACATTGTTGGCAATATTTTGTGCAATGATATTTTCATTCAAATAAATACATGTTGAATATTTGTTTTTCCAATTGTTTTCCCTTTTCGCTTTTGCATAAAATTGGTGATCACAAAAAACCCTAAAAACAAGAATAAAAGCAATCTTTTCATCTGCATAACGATTGTCTTGTTTGTTTCAAAAAAAAGTTTTTCATATCAAAATCATTATGCAGGTTGTTTCTTAAACCCATTGAACATAATGATCTGACGTCATCTCCCAATTTTGAATCCCTGTATTCGAAGCGGAAGAAGAGGATGTTGAAGGGATTCCTGACGAGATTTCCCGACTTCTTGAGCGAGAAAAGAAGATCACTCAGCTGCATCTCGAGAATCAGCAGAACAGCCAACTGGGGCATCAAAAAAAAAAAGAAAAAAAAAACAAGCACAAAAAAAGAAGAGGGTGCAAAATAAGAAAAAAAATCAAAATCAAAATCAAAAGAAAGAAAAAGAAAGAAAGAAACAAAAGAGAAATAGCACCCTCAAAGTCCCAAGTTGACTGATGCTGAACCCGGCTGAAAGAAAGAAGAGATCAACTGCCATGTGTCATGGTCAGTTATATCAACAGAGAGTGAGAAAGCATTCGATAAAAAGGTCAAGCCTCGTGTGTTCCGAGAAGGTGACCTCGTGCTCAAGAAAGTCTTGTCTTTCGCGCCCGATTCCAGGGGCAAGTGAACCCCAAGCTATGAATGTCCATATGTTGTCAAGAGAGCCTTTTCAGGCAATGTTTTGACACTTACAACAATGGATGGAAGTTCACTCGTCCTGTGAATTCCCGATGCAGTCAAGAAATACTTCGCCTAAAACAAAAAAAAAAAAGCAAACAGCTCGCTAAGTTGAACACCCCAAAGGGCGACTTAGGCAAAAAGGAGCGTCTCGGTGGATTGAAAACCCGAAAGGGCGATCCAGGCAAAAGTTAGAGACATTGAAAAAAAAAGAATTTGCATCCCGCTGGATTGATCACCTCACACTTGGGAAATCTAGGCAAAAATTAGGGATTTGGCAAGTAACTGCATCTTGATAAGACTGTGCTCTATATCTGTCATCCGTCAGGGATTCTCGATTCGTCGTCGACTGAAGCTCCGAATACATCGAAAATTCGGAATGGTAGAGGAAAGGTCATTATGTTCAATGTAGCCCTCTCCAATATATATCACCGATTTCAAACTTGTACAGATCTATGGAGTCTCGCCCTTTGCAGACTACCATTCCATCACATCAATTTGACTTTTTATCCAATTATTTGCACTCTTATTTGTTTCGACTCAACAAATGTTTTGCATGTTTTTAATTGATAAAGTATCATTGTTTTCAAAATAAACAAATTTTTCAAAAATTATTCTTAAACAAAGTGAACATTCACAATGATGGAAGGATACTTAGGAGACCCACAGTGCTCTCCCGAGGGTGGTATGATTACCAACAGGTAAGACATTTGTTCGTATCTCGAGCATAACTTTATCTTTCTCCTGTCGAACCTCTTTTGGTTTCTCCTCAGCAAGGTTGCTCAGTGCAGTGTTGGTCGAAGTTGTTCACCTTCATGTTCCCGGCCGTACAACATTCTTCCTCCAAGTCCCTGTTAGCCCTATTGTGGGGCATCTCCAGTATAGGTTTGTTTGAGCCCTACCGTGGGGCATTCCCAGCAAGGTTGCTGTTGAAGTACTTTTGTGGGGCAGCTCCCCAAGCAGAGTGTTTACTGAAGACGTTAGCGTTCCTCTCTCCAGCAGAGCAGTCTTCTCCTCTCCCCACAGGATGGTGTTGTTCCCTGATATCCCAGTCTCCAGTGGATTTTCTTGGCTCTCTGGTGATTCTGGTTTTCCCTCCGAAAGAGTAGTACTGGGTGATTGATTCCTGGACCTGTGTGTTTACATGTCTGTTTGTCAGCATTCATCATACATTCATCATGCATAATGCATACATGCATAATCATAGCATTCAGATACTCATGATGCAGCTGTTGCCGTGTATCTGTTGATGGTTGTCTCCTGCTATTTGGTGATACAGATCTCTCCAGTAAATCCTCCTAGCAGAGTTGGGTGTGTCTGATCTCTCCATGTAGAGCCAACCCCTTAAGCAGAAAGTGTCTATCCTTTCCTTCCATTTCCCCACTGAGTTCTATCCTCGTGGATGACGGTTGTTTCTGTCCCCTCCCCATTGGGATGGGTTTTCTCTATTGAGTTCTTTCCTCATTAGGATGAGTCTTGTTTCAGTCTGCCTTTTTGGATCGATCCTAAACTGGCTCCCCGTCGACTGTTTCTTGTGCTTCCCTGGGGCATAAATGAATAGTCGCTCACTAACCGGCACTCATTCATCTTATCCTCAGCGGAATTTGGTGGCTTCTACCTACAAACCGGTAGTTGTAAGTCCTATCGTCGTGGTTTTCTACCTACAAGCCGGTAGTTGTAAAATCCCACTTTCACCCCCTAGCAGAGGTAACCTTTATGGTTCATTCTGTTTGTTGGCTTCTACCTACAAACCGGTAGTTGTAAGTCCTATCTTTGTGGTTTTCTACCTACAAGCTGGTAGATGTAAAATCCCACTTTCATCCCCTTGTTGGAGTTAACCCTGTGTGCTCATCCTATCGATGACTGGTTACTTTTCCGTGGTTTTCTACCTACAAACCGGTAGATGTAATCCCCTCTTTGCAGTTATCAGTATCCGGTTTGCGGTATTGATATTCTTTCCCCTTTGGATACTTGCCTTGATCAAGCAGTATTGTCCCCATTGGGTCTGCCCTTTCTTTTTGGATACTTGCTCCGAGTTAGCAACTTTATCCTCTTTTGATTGGTCATCTTTGCATACCTAGTCCTGGTACCGATGCCTTTCTTTTCGGTCGTTTATCCATTTAACAACCTACAACCCGGTTATGGATAATCTTCCATGCGAGGTTATTATCTACGTTCTGACGGCTATAGATAATATATCTCATGCACTCTTTGGTCAATCTTTCGATTGTTATCTCCAGCGGAGTAAGATTCGTATTCCTTGTGGAATCGAATGTTCATCCTTTAACAAGTTTGCTTTCGCTCTCTTCAGGATTGTTTTCGATCGTTTATCCATTTAACAACCTACAACCCGGTTATGGATAATCTTCCATGCGAGGTTATTATCTACGTTCTGACGGCTATAGATAATATATCTCATGCACTCTTTGGTCAATCTTTCGATTGTTGTCTTCAGCGGAGTAAGATTCGTATTCCTTGTGGAATCGAATGTTCATCCTTTAACAAGTTTGCCTTCGCTCTCTTCAGGATGTTTTCGGTCGTTTATCCATTTAACAACCTACAACCCGGTTATGGATAATCTTCCATGCGAGGTTATTATCTATGTTCTGACAGCTATAGATAATATATCTCATGCACTCTTTGGTCAATCTTTCGATTGTTATCTCCAGCGGAGTAAGATTCGTATTCCTTGTGGAATCGAATGTTCATCCTTTAACAAGTTTGCTTTCGCTCTCTTCAGGATGTTTTCGGCTGTTTATCCATTTAACAACCTACAACCCGGTTATGGATAATCTTCCATGCGAGGTTATTATCTACGTTCTGACGGCTATAGATAATATGTCTCATGCGCTCTTGGGTCGAAGTCGTCCTCCCCAGTCGAGTAAGATTCGTATTCCTGGTGGAATCGAATGTCCATCCTTTAACAAGTTTGCTTTTCTAGCCCTCTTCAGGATGTTGAGTGTTTTGGAACACAAACCAATTCACGCTTTGGCACTCAGGCCAATTTTTCCGGTATTCAGACCAAAGAAGTTTCCGACGATCAGGTCGATGTACTTATGTTTTTTCCGGAATTCAGACCGAAGAAGTTTCCGACGATCAGGTCGATGTACTTATGTTTTTCCGGTATTCAGACCGAAGAAGTTTCCGACGATCAGGTCGATGTACTTTTGTTTTTCCGGTATTCAGACCGAAGAAGTTTCCGACGATCAGGTCGATGTACTTATGTTTTTTCCGGTATTCAGACCGAAGAAGTTTCCGACGATCAGGTCGATGTACTTACGACGCTCAGGCCATGGTTATCCCTGTGTTACCATTTATTTTGGTATTCAGGTCGACGTTTCTGTTTCGGTATTCAGGCCGATTTCTTTTTTCCGTTCCAGACGGATTTTTCTTTCAAGACTGTTTCTTTGCCGATCCTGACAGGCATTCTTGTATTATATCCAGTTGGTGCAAATTTCTACGGTTCTTAGTATTCAATCCCTGTTTACCCTGAAAGTCTGACAGCCGTTGCTATCATCCGTTCGGGTTCCCAGCTGATTGAATAGGGGCAGCTGTAGCACCTCAAATTTGCACCTATCATTGTACATACATTCTCACATTAGGTCATAACATAACATGGTCCACTGCATAGCATTGCATTGTCCCCTTTGCCTCAAGTGCAAGCCATTCAGAAGAATTAGGTCAAACTGGTTAGGAGATCAGTCAGTCAAGCAAGCAAGGACAATTTTCATTGAGCCAAGGCCCTAGGGTTGGTCCAACATGTTCACATGACCTAGGGGTCCTTTTGAAGTGTTTTGGTCAAGGATTGGATGTTCAGAGGTCATCATTCAATGCACAGTCAGTCAGAAACCCTAAAAAGTCAAACTTGGTCAACTAGGCTTGATTTTATGGTTTTGATGGTTGGATTTGGTTTGAGAGAGCTTATTCATGTCCAAATAGGCCTCATATATCATGGCAAACATCAACATTGAAGAATTTGAGGCCAAATCAGAAATTTCCAAAAATAGAAACTGGACCTGTAATTTTAACTGCCAAAAATGGAAACTTCTTGAGCCTAAACTTACATCATGATACAAGCTTCAAATGAATTTTTGCCCAACATGAAAGTTGAAGATCTTATTCTCCCATTTCCAAAAAGTCCAAGAACTCTCAATTCCCATGTATGGTTGGCAAGATATGATCAATTCATTTTCAAAAATTCTTGAACTTCAAAAGGCCATATCTCTCAAACCATTTGGCCAAATTTGGTGAGGTTTTTTCCAACAAATCATATTTAACCTCCTCTTTCCAAAAATGTGACCTTCATGTACCAAAACCTTATGGATCAAAATGGCATTTTTTCACTATCATGATTTATTTTCAAGTGTGGTGCAAAAGTGAAATCTTGAATTAACCACTTACAGCCATTTTTACCAATTGAATAAGTTCTGAAATCATGTTTTGGTCATGCTACAAGGCCCAATTTCGTGCACTAACCATCACACCTCACCATAAGAACCAAAATGGCCAATTAGCAAATTACTTCATAAAACAAAATGGTGATTAGCTCTCATTAAACCAACCTTAAACAGAAGTATATAACTCATTTTTTCTGTCATTTGCAACCCTAGCAGCCTCAGATACAAAAGAGAAAAACCATTTTCCTCTCAATTTTGATTTTGGCATTTTGAACTTTTCTGAAAAAAATTGCAAAGAACCACGAGCTAGCTTTTATTGCTACATCATCTACCATCATCTTTGAGCAGCTTTCAGGCATGATTCACTAACTGTAAAGCCTATTTACATGACTGTTTTTCCAAGCTCCATCCATGGCAAATGTCGAGCTGAGCTATTCCAAGGGTTGTTGAGCTACAAGTCACTCTCCATTCATCATTTCAAACCACAAGGAGCATCTGTTTTGGCCTTTTGCAACCAGAAAACCACAATCCAACTCAGCTCTTCAAATCTGGTAGGTATTTCGAATCTCTCATTTCTTGAAATGATGCTATGCACTGTGTAGATCTCACTTAGCTGGTTGTTTTAAACTTTGAATCGTGTTGAATGGTTGCCTATGCTGAAAGATATGTTGACTTGAAATATGATGTGTGAATGTGCTTATCTTCGATTCCTGCTTGTTAGTATGTTTTAAGGAAAATGAATGCCATATTCTTGATGTGTGTTGTTTGCTGATCACAATGGTATGCTTGATTTCACGTTCTGGGCAAATTAATTTTTCACGATTTTTGGTTGGGTGAAGAAGATGCATTGTACACTATAAACCCTAGAACATGCTTAAGCTGCCCAGATTTTTGAACCCTCACGCGTTGCATGGTCCTGTAGCCCATACTGACCAATGAAAACATTTCATCTGCCGTGCCAAAACGCATCGTTTAGTTAAGTGACCCTGGGAATTACAAAATTGCCACTGGCGTGGCATGTGACATATTAAAATATGTTGTTTTCTCAATTTTAATTTCATTTTTGATCTCCAACTTTGAAAAATCATAAGTTCATCATTTTAAGTCCAATTTGAATGGGATTTTTTGCATTCTTTTCATCATGATCTCTACTTAATTGTCATATTTTTTCCAGATTTTTGTGATGAATGGATTTTATTTGGCATATTGGTTTGTAACATGTATCCCCATTTTGCACATTCCACCAAATCATTTGTGAAATAGTCATGCTTTATCCTTTGACCTTGAAACTTTTTGTGCACAAACTAGACACATTCATGGTGATTTTGATGTAGAGTTTGTGAATTTATCTTATCTGGTTTGTGAGTTATGATTTTCTGAATTAGGGTGTGACAATTTGTGTCACACCATTGATGTGCAACTTGATGATTTTCATAGCCATGCCTATTGACCTCAAAATGGATTGATTTTTTGCATGATTGAGCTTGAGTATGTCTAGTTTACATATGATTTTTTGTGGATTTGTTTATGGCATTTTCCAATTAATTGAGATTTTTGTCCCCTGTTTGGTCCTATGTTGACTTTTTGTGACACTTGCTCCCATTTGTTTTGTGAAATGCTCATACTTTATTAGATGGACATGAAATTTGTATGTGATTACTAGACATCTTAAGCTTTGCCATGGTTATAGTCCCATTCATTTATCTTATACCATCCCTGATTTATGATTTTTTCAAGTTGATGCATGTTTGGTTGACTTCTTTGAGCATGTTCAAAATTGCTTTGCCTTTCTGATTTTCATTGACTGCTTTCCACTTGTCCAAATGAGATGAAATTTGACATGCTTACCATGATGTGGGTTGTGATTGACCATGATTTATTTGGTGATTTTTGGAAATGTTTGAGATTGATTTTGATTCAAGTCTTGCTGTTGACTTCTATGAGCTTCTAAATGCCATGTTTTGACCTAAATTGTTCATGAAATGATGATGATGTTTGATATGAATGTGAACCAAATTGGTATTGTTTCTTAATTGTTTGAACATGATTTTGGATGCTTGCCACTTTCTGTTTGAACTTTTTCATTCCCTTTTGACCCTAGGCTTGCCCTAGTGGTCCTGTTACTCACCTTTGAGCTCATGTTTTCAGGTTGACCAACAAACGACCAATGAGACCAATTCTTTTTGATTGAACTTGCTTGAATATCATTGACTAACTTGTTTGTTTTGTAGGTGGCTTGGCTCACATGCCTTGAGCCTTGTGCCTTGCACATTCACTTGCTCATGATTAACTGTTGATGTCTGTTTCCTTTTGCTTTGTTTTGAAGTTGCATACTAATGTCTGTTTGACTATTTCAGGTGCTTTTAGTTGCTCAGTTCCTTGTGAACTTTTTCTTTGCTTTGCTTGATAAGCAATTTGCATTGAGGTATACCTTTCTATCTTCATGTAGTCTGGAAGACCTGGCCTGTTACTTGGCCAGGCAACTGTCTGAAGTCCTCCTTAAGAGGCAATGTTTGTGATTGTTTAAAATTGTCCCTGTACATATTCAAAGACCTCCTAAGTGAAGAGGCAATTGGCAGAACCCAAGGGATATGCAATCTATCCCCTGCTATTCTGTGTGTCATCTGCTTTGCTCACACCACTGTGTTGATGCATTGCAGATACAAACCCAAGATCTTGTACAATTGTACAGTTGAGTCAGTATCAAATGTGTAGCAGGGTTCCCACTTTCTGAACCCACACATTCTTGTCTTAAGCTCTCCCAGGCCAGGGATAAGAGCTGTGAAGTCCTATCTTCACTCACCTTTCATCTGCTTCACCTTAGCCCCTCAATGGCAAGGTTAAGAGCTAACACTACCCAGTTCCAGTGGTTTGTTTGTTGAGGTTGATATGACCCCTCGACTAAAACCTAGCCTTGATGTTTGAGCCCCTTGTTGGTGTGTTTATTTCATGCTGTATGTGCTTGTGTGGTGTGATTGTATCCCCTAGGTTTGCTAGACTCCGTGTAGTCTCGTTTGCATGTCAATTAAGGTAGCACGGTTCCTTCGTATAGGACTTCCTTTCTTGCTTGAGCTTTCCTAAAACACAAACAAACATTATCCCCTCTTAAGGATACGTTAACTCCTTCTACTACAGGTGAGTAAGTCTCCAAAGGTCGAGCATCAGGTAGATTGCGCAGTGACGTTGTCCACTTAAAAAACACAAACCAACGGGAATAGTTTAGCCGAACTACGGCAACTCTGATTCTCATGTCCAGATGAGATACGTAGGCACGAGATGCGATGTCTTGTCGAGTTTGACTAACAACTAACACTAATTCTTTTCTCTCGCCCTCGTTGCGATTGAGACCTCCCCTTTCTCTTGCCCTAGTTGCAATCGAGACCCTTGCTTCCTGTGCAAGTTAGGTTAGGTGTGGCTTGCTTCCTGTGCAAGTCATGTTTAGGATAGGCTTGCTTCCTGTGCAAGTTAGCTAGAAACCTTAACTTAGGGACGACTTTGCATGACAACATCTAGGCTCGAGTCGTAGTCTCCCTAGTGTTGTGTCTCCCTCTGTTATCTGGTTAGGCTAGTCCTTTTTCCCTGCGTAGGGGAACTACGTCGCCCTGATCCTCATGCCAAATGAGGTACGTAGGCAGGAGATGAGCTGATCTCTCCGGGCGCCCTTTTTTCTTTTTCGCCCTTTTTCTTTTTGTGTGAGTTGCTTGACAGTTATAGGCTCGAGTCCCCGACTCCCTATTAACTTGTTGTGTTGTTGTGTGCTTGGGAGCTGATGTAAGTCCATCGAGCGGCATTTGGGTTCCAGTGTGTGTGTGTTTTGGTTCGGATGCTGATGTAAGTCCAGCGATTGGCATTCAGGCTCCACGTTTGCCTTTGCCTGTGTTTGTTTGTGTGCGTGTCAGCCGAGCTACGAATGCTCTGATTCTCCTTCGTCCAAGGAGATACGTATGCATAGGATGCGATATCCTAGCGAGCATGTGTCGTTTCCCCAGTCCGAACTACTTCGACTCTGATGTCTATGCCTGATAGACTAAGTAGGCCCAGGATGCGATATCCTACCGAGTCAGTTTCAGTCTGTTATCTTGTGTCTCTTTCAGCCAGTGTGTGTGTGAGAGCAGTGTTATAGCAACCATTTATCCTTCCTTTTGTGCGTGGATCCCGTCGAGTACGACGGATGCGTAGGGGTGCTAATACCTTCCCTTCGCATAACCGACTCCCGAACCCATTCTCTTTGGTCGCGAGACCATGCTTTTTCCAGGTTTACTCTGAGCGTTTCCTTTCCCTCTTTTGGGATAAATAACGCACGGTGGCGGCTCTGTTGTTCTTGTTTTCCCGCCGGTTTTTCGCGTAATGCGACACATGTACAACACGAATCCACTATTATTTTGGTCTAATTCAACATGTATCAAGAGAATCGAATGAAAACATATTCACATCCAAAACTTTAAATCCAGATATCTCAGTCAATACTCAACCATTTCTCATGAATTTTATATCAGCATGATCAGCAAGAGAAGATCTATAACATTTCATGCATAAGAGGAAGAATTAAGAGACTCGAAAACCTAACCTCTTGAAGAGCAGTATGAGAAAACGAGCGATTCAAGGCTTCAATTGATCCAGATCCAATCCTGAGATGATGACTTGAAGTTTGATGCAATAGTTGAGGCTTGGCACGACCTACATCTAGCTCAAATGGCAGTTTCCATCTTCATGAGTTTGCTTGAAGTATGCACGAATTCTGGCCAAAATCACTGTTCCAATGCTTGATTCTTCATCCACAACACTCAATAATCCAGAATATGGAAGAAAAATGCTATGCTATGTGGAGAATTTTCAAGTTTTGATTGAGAGAAAATTTTGGAGGGAAGAGAAATTTGAGATCTAGAATCTGAAGTTATCAACAATTCTGTTAGGATTTAGCATTTATACCATGTGTTAATCCTACTGAAAATGTAATTAGGCATTGGTTAATTAGAGATTAGTGAGAATAAGGTGCATGACCAAAATTGGAAAGTGTGGAGGTGCATGGAAAATTGGACGTGAACAGTACCACATGCATGATCAATGTCACTTAAAATCATCTCATAAGCATAATGGCAATGGCATTTAGCTCATGTAATGCACCAAATTTGAATTTCCAAATTTCCCTCCAAAATGGACATGAATGAGCAAATGATTATATGATGAAATTTTATGCCATGTAATAATGGATTTGGAAAATATATGTCATGAGGAGTATAATGCAAAAAGAGGCACTCAATTTGGAGCTTTGGATCAAAAGTTATGGCCTTTTGAAGTTCCATGCACACTTGGCAATCATTGGATCATATCTCCTTAACCATTCATCAGATGCTCATGATTTTGGACTTTTTGGAAGTGGGAGAGAGAAATATTCAACTTTCATGTTGGACAAAAATTCATTTGAAGCTTCTTTGATGTTGGAAAGTGGAGTTGAATTTGGTCCAAAAACTTTCTATTTTTGGAAACTTGAAATTACAGGTCACTTTCCATTTTGGGAAACTTTTGACTTGACCTCAAATTCTTCAATGTAGATGTTTGACATGATGAATAAGCCTTGTTTGAACATGAATGGGATGAAGAAATTCAATTTTCACACTCAAAGCCTTCAGTTGACTTTCAGTTGACTTGCATTAGTCCTTAGATGACTTGAAAATATTCTGATGAGCTTGGGCCTTTGCCACTTGGGGAATTTGCTCCAAAATGGACCTATAGCTCATATAAGCTCAAAATAATGATCACATGATCCATATCTCAATGGAACCCTCATCTCTTGCACAAAGGGTTCACTTGAATGCCTTGAGCTGTTGACTGCTTAAGCTGCAAGACAAATGTTAGATGACATATTTTTGTACATTTTTGGTTAGTTATTAAAAGAAAAGCAATGATACACAAATGCAAGAAATGCTTGGTGATCAAGAATCACTCTCAAAAAATATCCCACCCATAGGGAAGGAAGCAAGGTGTCCAATGATCCTTGAGGCTATGCAATGTTATGATATGATGCCATAAGGGATCTTAGGGACAAAATTGGGGTCTTACAAATGCCCCTATTTAAGGTCATTCTAGCCGGAGAAGTGAAGGTTAAAATCTTCGTCTCGACGCGGTAGAATGGGCTTAAATTACAACAATGAGACAAATTTTTGTCCCTAAGAGACCTCATGATGCAGATGTATGAATGTAAATCAAACAAACTTTGTGGGGAATATGGGTCCACAAAGAAGGAAACTCAGGAGAAAAGACAAATCCACAAGAATGATGCACTTCCTAATGGAACAGAGACTCTGACGGGACTCTTATGGGGATAAGAAAAAGAAAAGAATGTGTGAGCAGGACACGACTTGAAACTGGAGACTTTACTGGGGAATAAAAGACTGACACTGGGAAAAAGAGTTTCCAAAGGGAACACATCCGATGGAAAGACTCAAGCTGACTCAAAGATGCGTGTATTGGGGAAAACGCCAATACAGCAAAACTATCCACAAAGGATACTTCGGATAAAAATCCAGACTCAGACTGGGGAAAGATTCACACAGAACCTCCCTGCTGGGGAAAATTGCATATATTGGGGAAAACGCCAATACAACAAAAGGGTGAATCACAACAGAAACTCCGCTGGGGAATGTCTAACAAAGACTCTCCAGAGGAAGCAAGAGGATGAGGTGTTACCGGTTACTGGGTAACAAACTCAAAGAGACATGTGATCTGAACACCGGTTACTGGGTGAAAGAGCAACAAGCTCAGGAAGAATGAATATCTAAGACCGGTATAAGGGTGAGAGATATCAATCAACCAAAACATCTGAGGAAGACCTGAAAAAGGTATATCAACTCAGGAAAATCTGACTCCACAGGGGACCAAGGTCATAATAGGGAGCAGAAAGGAAGGAACACCAGGGATACCGGTTACTGGGTATATAATAGGTGACCGACCGAAGCGTGAATTGGGGTTTACTTCCAAAACACTCATCATCCGAAAGGAGGGCTTGAAAAAGCAAATCGACTTACAGGATGGACATTCGACTCCGCAACGGGACAACGAATCTTACTCAAATAGGGAAGGACAAAAGGCTTCAACCAAAGAGTGCATGAGATATATTATCCATTACCGTCAGAACGTGGATAGTATACTCGCATGGAAGGAACACCAGGGATACCGGTTACTGGGTATATAATAGGTGACCGACCGAAAAGAGAAACAATCGTTACCAACAACAACCGGGTAGATGAAAGATGACTCGCTGGGGATAAATTGCAAGCATACGGCAATTATCCAGGAAACATATCACCGGTTACTGGGAGATACGCTCAAAAAAGGGATAGAAATCAATATTCGATTCCGCAAAGGGAACACGAATCTTACTCAACTGGGGAAATACAACAGGCTTCGACTGAAGAGTGCATGAGATATATTACCCATTACCGTCAGAACGTGGATAGTATACTCGCATGGAAGATTATCCACAACCGGTTACTGGGTTAATAAAGGATAAATCAACCGAAAAGAAAGGACATCGGGATACCAAAACTAGGTATATAATGATGACCGATCAAAGGGAGCAACAAACATTACCAACAAAAGGGTAGATGAAAGATGACTCACTGGGGATGCATTGATAAAAAATCAATGATCCAGGGAACAAATCACTGGCAAACGGTGA
Source organism: Lathyrus oleraceus (assembly GCF_024323335.1). Classification (NCBI taxonomy): domain Eukaryota; kingdom Viridiplantae; phylum Streptophyta; class Magnoliopsida; order Fabales; family Fabaceae; genus Lathyrus; species Lathyrus oleraceus. The sequence goes on along the minus strand of NC_066582.1, from coordinate 382,781,276 downwards.
AAGGACCCGCTGAGGATAAAATTGCTAGCATACGGCAATTATCCACAAGGAGGAGAAAAGACCTGCTGGGGATACAATTGCTTACTCAGAGCAATTACCCAGAAGAGGGTGAGGAAAAATCAACATCGAATACTGGATATTGATAACCACCAAGAGTAACCGTCATCAACTAGGATGAGCCACAAAAGGTTAACTCTGCAAAGGGGAGAGATTAGGATTTACAACTACCGAATACTGGGTAAAAGACCGCAAAATCCGCCATCAACCAGGATGAACCACAAAGGTTACTTCTGCTAGGGGATGAAAGTAGGATTTATAACTACCTGTTACTGGGTAGAAAACCACAAAGATAGGACTTACAACTACCGGATACTGGGTAGAAGCCACAAACTCTGTGTGGGGAGCGAAAGGATCACTACTCCGCACGGGGAAAACAAATAGGGTTTATAACTACCAATTACTGGGTAGAAAACCACAAAGTCTGCTGGAGAGCAAGAAAATAGGATTTACAACTACCAGTTACTGGGTAGAAAACCACAAAGGTTAGGACTTACAACTACCGGTTACTAGGTAGAAGGCCAAAGACTCCGCTGAGGATAAAGTGAATGATTGCTGGTTACTGAGCAATTATCCATTTATTCCACAGGGAAGCACAAGAGACAGTTGCGAAAAGGCCAATTCAGGATCAAACCAAAAAGGCAAACTGAATCAAGACTCGTCCTAATGAGGAAAGAACTCAAAAGGGAAAACCCATCCCAATATATGTGTTGGGAGGAAACGGGAACAACCGTCATCCACGAGGATATATCTCAGTGGGGAACTGCAGAAGAAAAGGACAGACACTTTCTGCTTATGGGGTTGACTCTATATTGAGAGATTAGACACCCGACATCTGCTTGGGGAGATCTACTGGAGAGATCTATATCACCATTAGCAGGAGACAAAAACCAAAAGATATATGGCAAAAAATGCAACATGAATATCTGAATGTTGAAAGTATGCATGAATATGCGTGATTTATGTTTGATGAATGCTGACAAAACAGACATTTCTAACACAAACAGGTCCAGGAATCAAAGGCCCGGTACTACACCACAGGAGAGACAGTCAGGATCACCAGAGAATAAACAATCTGTCGGGATCAAAGACAACAAGGATCATCTACAAGGAATGAATCATCAGTCTCGGCTGGGAAAAAGGAGCTCACTGCACCGGCAAAAACTGCCACGAAAGCAACTCCAAACAACTCCACTGGGGGAAAAAACCACTGAGGGAGAAAAGATCACACAAATAGATCCTGCCACACAAGCAACTCTACTGGGGATCAAAGATATCAGGAAATCACCAGATCTCTGCATGGGAGGAATCAATACAAATACAATCCACCATGCCACAAATCTACTAGGGATTTATCTGAGGTAGAGAAGGAGAACTAGGGATCAACCACCAAACACTGAACCTTCCAAAAGGAATCACAACTGCTGAGGAGGAAAGAATCACTGCTCTGCTGAAGGGAGGAGAGGTGAAAGCCTCAACAAGCATTCTGATGGGGAGAGTCCTAACAAAGGCTCTGCTCAACAAAAATCTGCTCGGGAGAAATCCCAACAAACACTTTGCTTGGGGGGAAAAACTCAACAGAATCTTTGCTTGGGGAGCAAACCCCAACAACAATCTGGAGAAAAAGGATACAGCCATGCCAGGAATATGAACAAATGTCTTACCTTGTTGGAAAACATGCCACCCTTGGGAGAGCACTGAGAAATTCTTAAGTATCCTTTTATCATTGTGAATGTTCACCTTGTTTAAAAACAAATTTGAAAAAATTTATTTGTTTAAAACAATGACATTTTATCAATTAAAACATGCAAAACATTTGTTGAATTGAAACAAATAAGAGTGCAAATAATTGGATAAAAGCTCAAATTTATTTGATGGAATGGTAGCCTGCAAATGGCAAGACTCCATAGATCTGTACAAAATTTGAAATCGGTGATATATATTGGAAGAGGGCTACATTGAACATAATGACCATTTCTCTACCAATTTGAATCCGATGTATTTGTAGCTTCAGTTGACGATGACTGAGCGAGAATCTCTGACGAAAAGACAGTTGTGGAACAGAAAGTCTTGTCAGGATGCAGTTACTTGCCAAATCCCTAATTTTTGCCTAGATTGCCCCAGGGTGAGGTTCTCAATCTAGCGGGATGCAAATTCATTTTTTTCATGTCTCTAATTTTTGCCTAGATCGCCCTTTCGGGTTTTCAATCCACCGAGACGCTCATTTATGCCTAAGCCACCCTTTCGGGTTTTCAACTTAGCGAGCTATTCTATTTTTCCTTTTTAGGCAAAGTATTTCTTGACTGCATCTGAATTCACAAGACGAGTGAAATCCTCCCCATCCATTGTTGTAAGCATCAAAGCACCGCCTGAAAAGGCTCGCTTGACAACATATGGACCTTCATAGTTTGGAGTCCGCTTGCCCCTGGAATCGGGCGCGAAAGACAAGACTTTCTTGAGCACGAGGTCACCTTCTCGGAATACACGAGGCTTGACCTTCTTATCGAATGCTTTCTTCATTCTCTACTGATATAACTGACCATGGCACATGGCAGTCAATCTCTTCTCTTCAATCAGATTCAGTTGATCATAACGACTCTGAATCCATTCAGCATCAGTCAACTTAGCTTCCATCAAGACTCTCATTGATGGGATCTCCACCTCTACTGGGAGCACAGCCTCCATGCCGTAAACAAGAGAGAAAGGGGTTGCCCCTGTTGAAGTGCGGACAGATGTACGATATCCATGCAAAGCAAATGGCAGCATCTCATGCCAATCTTTGTACGTGACTGTCATCTTCTGGATAATCTTCTTGATATTCTTGTTAGCAGCTTCAACAACCCCATTCATCTTGGGTCTGTATAGAGATGAGTTATGGTGTGCAATCTTGAACTCAGCGCACAACTCTTCCATCATTTTATTGTTCAAGTTAGATCCATTATCAGTAATGATCTTATCAGGCACACCATAACGGCATATCAACTGATTCTTGACAAACTTCACGACCACCTGCCTGGTCACATTAGCATACGACGTCGCTTAAACCTATTTGGTGAAGTAGTCAATTGCTACGAGAATAAACTTGTGTCCGTTGGACGCTTTCGGTTGAATCATGCCAATCATGTCGATTCCCCACATAGAGAAAGGCCATGGTGATGAAATCACATTCAGAAGTGTCGGAGGAATATGAATCTTATCCGCGTAAATCTGACACTTGTGGCATTTCTTCACATATTTGCAGCAGTCAGACTCCATTGTCAACCAATAGTAGCCTGCTCTCAGCATCTTTCTAGCCATGGCATGTCCATTGGAATGAGTACCAAATGAACCCTCATGGACCTCAGTCATTAACAGGTTTGCTTCGTGTCTATCCACGCATCTGAGCAGAACCATGTCAAAATTTCTCTTATACAGCACTTCACCACTGAGGTAGAAACTTCCTGACAACCTTCTCAGAGTTTTCCTATCTTTCACAGATGCCCCAGGCGGGTAGACCTGGTTCTGGAGGAAACATTTGATATCATAATACCAAGGCTTGTCATCTTGTACTTCTTCCACTGCAAATACGTGAGCTGGTCTATCCAAGCGCATCACGGTGATGTTGGGAACTTCATTCCAATACTTGACCACAATCATTGAAGCAAGCGTAGCAAGAGCGTCTGCCATCCGATTATCCTCTCGAGGAATATGATGAAAGTCAACTTCTGTAAAGAACGTTGAAATCCTCCTCGCATAATCTCTGTATGGAATGAGACTGGGTTGATTCGTTTCCCACTCACCCTTGATCTGATTGACAACGAGGGCCGAATCACCATACACATCAAGATGCTTGATCCTTAGATCAATGCACTCTTCTAATCCCATAATGCAGGCTTCGTACTCAGCCATATTATTCGTGCATTTGAAAGTTAGCCTTGCTGTAAAAGGAATATGTGTGCCCTGAGGAGTAATGATTACTGCCCCAATTCCATTTCCATACTGATTTACAGCGCCATCAAACACCATCGTCCATCTGGAACCAGGTTCCGGACCTTCATCAAGTGTAGGCTCATCACAATATTTCATTTTCAAATACAGAATCTCCTCGTCTGGGAAGTCGTATTGAACTGGCTGATAATCTTCAATCGGCTGATATGCCAAATGGTCAGCCAAGATACTACCTTTGATAGCTTTCTAAGCTCGATACTCAATATCATACTCAGACAACAACATCTGCCAACGGGAAATCCTCCCGGTTAAAGCAGGCTTCTTGAAGATATACTTGATTGGATCCATTCTGGATATCAACCAAGTTGTATGATTTATCATGTACTGGCGTAAACGCTTAGCAGCCCAAGCCAAAGCACAGCACGTCTTCTCAAGCATAGAGTATCGAGACTCACAATTGGTGAACTTCTTACTCAGGTAGTCGATAGAAGATTCTTTCTTTCCCGATTCGTCTTGCTGACCGAGCACACAACCCATCGAGTCTTCAAGAACAGTCAGATACATGATCAAAGGTCTTCCTTCTTCAGGTGGAGTCAGGATCGGAGGTTCAGACAGATATTCTTTGATACTGTCGAAAGCTTTCTGGCAATCCTCGGTCCAATCATGAGACTGATCCTTCCGGAGGAGCTTGAATATCGGCACACATGTGGCAGTCATGTGGGATATAAATCTGGAAATATAGTTCAAGCGGCCAAGAAAACCTCGGACTTGCTTTTCTGTTTTGGGCGCAGGCATCTCTCGTATTGCTTTGACCTTTGCAGGATCAACCTCAATACCTTTCTTGTTGACAATAAAACCCAATAACTTGCTAGAACGGACTCCAAATGTACATTTGTTAGGATTCAGACAAGCTTGAACTTCCTCAAACGCTGAAAAAGCTTCAACAAATGCTCAACATGTTCAACTTCCGTTCGTGACTTAGTAATCATATCATCGACATAGACTTCGATCTCCTTGTGCATCATGTCATGGAACAAGGTAGTCATGGCTCGTTGATACGTGGCTCCGACGTTCTTCAAACCGAAGGGCATCACTCGATAACAAAATGTTCCCCAAGGTGTGATAAATGTTGTCTTCTCCATATCCTCGGGTGCCATCTTGATTTGATTATATCCGGAAAATCCGTCCATAAATGAGAAGACTTTGAATTTAGCTGTATTGTCTACCAACATATCAATGTGTGGTAGAGGGAAATCATCTTTCGGACTAGCCTTATTCAAATCTCTGTAATCAACACACTTACGGACTTTTCCGTCTTTCTTAGGCACAGGCACAATATTGGCCACCCATAGAGGATATGTGGAAGTCACCAGAAACCCAGCATCAATTTGCTTCTGAACTTCCTCTTTGATCTTCACTGCCATATCTGGATGAGTTCTTCTGAGCTTCTGCTTCACTGGCACGCACTCAGGCTTCAGAGGCAGGAAATGTTGCACAATATTTGTATCTAGACCTGGCATGTCTTCATACGACCAAGCAAAGATATCGGAATATTCTCGTAGCAAACTGATCAACCCCTTCTTGACAGACTCTTCAAGGAGTTCCCCAATCTTCACCAATCGAACACAATCTTCAGACCCCAAGTTGACTGTTTCCAGATTCTCAAGATGCGGCTGAATGATCTTCTCTTCGTGCTCAAGCAGACGGGTAATCTCATCAGGAATCTCTTCAACATCATCTTCCTCTGCTTCGAATACAGGGAATTCAAAATTGGGAGATGGCGTTGGATCATTATGTTCAATGGGTTTAAGAATCAACCTGCATAATGATTTTGAATATAAAAGCTTTTTAGAAACCAAACAAGGCAATCATTATGCAGATGAAAAGATTGCTTTTATTCTTGTTTTTAGGGTTTTTTGTGATCACCAATTTCATGCAAAAAGCAAAAAGTGAAAACAATTGGAAAAACAAATGTTTAACATGAATTTATTGAATGAAATATCATTGTATAAATGTTGCCAACAATGTCATCACTTCTCCTTTTGGCATGGGAGAAGGGTTTTTTAAACAAAGCAAACATATTACGCTGACTTATGAATGACCGTAGGAACATCCACAGCGACCCAATTGTGGCAGATCCCACCAGGGATGACAAAATTGTCAGTATCCTCTGCATCTTCTTCCAGAATAGCAGCAGCTTCCTCATTCTGATCGGCGTGGATGAAACCTCCACTCTTGAACAACCATCTGTCATTGAAGACCCCAGAAGAATAGCCAATGCCAGCCCGGGATTTGTTGTCTTTAAGCTCGATCATTTTTCTTAGACCGGCAACTGCACCACATTCAATGGCCAGTTTCGCATCTCGATAAGAAGCAAATGAAGGAGTTTTCTTCTCAATTGGCTCAGCAATAGACAAAGCTTGGAAAGGCGTTCCAACTTCATCCTCAGCATCAATGTATGAGAAAGAAGACAAGTGGCTAACCAGGAGAGCCTTTTCTCCCCCTACCACAACCAGTTTCTTGTTCTTAACAAATTTCAGCTTCTGGTGTAGGGTGGATGTCACGACCCAGCCTCGTGAATCCATGGTCTACCAAGGAGACAGCTATAAGATGGGTGGATATCCATAACCTGAAAGGTAACTTGGAAATCACTTGGTCCAAACTTGATTGGGAGATCAACTTCCCCAATCACAGTCTTAGGCGACCCATCAAAAGCTTTCACAACAACTTCACTCTGCCTCATAGGAGGCCCCTGATATGACAATCTAGAGAGAGTGGATTTCGGTAATACATTCAAAGATGACCCAGTGTCCACCAGCACGTTGGACATGGCGTCGTTCTTGCAATTCATGGATATATGTAAAGCCATGTTGTGGTCTCTTCCCTCCTCAGGGAGATCAGCGTCACAGAAACTCAAAGTGTTGCAAGCAGTAATGTTTGCAACAATACTGTCAAACTGTTCAATTGTGACGTCATGATCAACATAAGCCAAGTCCAACACTTTCTGCAGAGCCTCCCTATGGGGTTCTGAATTCAGAAGCAAAGATAACACGGAGATTTTGGACGACGTTTGTAGAAGCTGGTCTACAACGTTGTACTCACTCTTCTTGATGAGCCTCAGCATCTCATCACAGTCTTCATTCACAATGCCACTAGGGCCAACAGAAGAAGTAGGAGTCTTTTGTACGGAGGAGGGTTTAATAACAGGTGTCGGGTTCGGAGGATTAACCGCATTCCCAACCGGACGCTCAACACAATCAGCTCTAGCCTGCGGCTTCGGAGGTGAAAACACGCGACCATTATGGGTCAACCCGCTCACATCAGCTATATTCACAACAGATGGAGAAGGCAAGGGCACTTCTTTCCCATCTTCAACAACAATAGCATTATAGCGGAATGGAATTGCTTTATCAGATGAATAAGGCACTGGGCCAGCAGGTTTGATAACCAGAGCAGGAGAAACCTTCTGCTTGCTACCATCGTAACAAATGACAACAGGCTCAGGGATCCTGAACACAGGATAAATCACATTAACCTCTGGTTCATCTTCATCAACATTTCTGTTCTGAAGGATCTCAATAGTCCCATCGTCCAACAATTCCTGCAGATCTCTACGCACTTGGCGACATCCCAATCTGTTAATAGAACAAATTCGGCACTTATCATGATCATGCTCCAAATGACTGTACTGACACAACAGACGGTGCAACTCAACAAGCGATTGTCGAATATGGCTAACATATTTGACCTTGTATTTGCCAGGAAACCCTGGACCATGTTAACAGACTTCCCATGCTCAGGCAGTGGGTTCTTCTTAACATTGGGACCAACGTCCTCAAAGCACAAAATTCCGCACCTCATAAGGTCTTGAACCTTATTCTTCAACGGAAAGCAGTTGTCCACATTATGACCAGGAGCACCCGAATGATAAACACAATGTTGATCGGGCTTATACCACCACTGCGGGTTAGCAGGTACAGCCAGTGGGTCCCTGGGAGTAATCAATTTCCGCTCTATCAAAGAGGGATACAGCTCTGCGTATGACACAAGAATCGGATCGAAAGAGATCTTCTTCCTTTCATAACTCGTACCAGCTGGATTACTGTTGTTGCGAGGCTGGTAAGCCTGTTGTTAAGGACGATGATGTTCCTGATGATATTATTGAGATTGTTGTTGGTTATTGTGTTGCTGATATTGCGAATTATCCCTGAAAACAGGTGCTATATGAGCCACCTGGTGTTGATTACCGGATGGACGTGCGGTCTTCCTCCTAGCAGAGGGTCTTCGGGATTTCACATGGGAGACTACGGCATGTGCCTCGCCATCTTTCTTCTTCGCAAACGCCCCATATCGCTTGCTAGAAGAGCCTTCATCTTTGGTCAAACGTCCTTCACGGACTCCCTCCTCTAGACGCATCCCCATGTTCACCATCTCGGTGAAATCAGAAGGAGCGCTAGCAACCATCCGCTCGTAATAAAATGAACTCAAGGTCTTCAGAAAGATCTTGGTCATTTCCTTCTCTTCCAGCGGAGGAGTAATCTGAGCTGCCAGCTCTCGCTACCTCTGGGCGTACTCTTTAAACGTCTCTTTGTCCTTCTGGGACATGGCTCTGAGCTGATCCCGATCGGGAGCCATATCCACATTGTATTTGTATTGCTTGACGAAAGCTTCACCAAGGTCATTGAAGGAACGGATGTTTGCACTGTCCAAACTCATATACCATCGTAGTTCAGCGCCGGACAGACTGTCCGGGAAATAATGAATGAGCAGCTGATCATTATCCGTTTGAGTAGACATTTTCCTGGCATACATAACCAGGTGGCTGAGCGGGCAGGTGTTCCCCTTATATTTCTCAAAGTTCGGGACCTTGAATTTGACAGGTATTTCACACCGGGAACTAAACACAACTCGGCGGCAGACTTGCCGAACAAATCTTTCCTCGAAGGGTCTTCAATTCCTTGCGGAGTTCAAGAAATTGGTCATTCATCGCATCCATCTTCTCATGAAAGTCTGGGCCCTCAGACGGCTCAGAATGATAGATGGTGTCGTCTACCCTGGGAACGGTATGCACGACAGGAGGAGGCACAGCAATGACCGGGCTAGATGCCGGCATGGAAGCAAATGTTTGCGCAGGAATATCAGGCATAAAGCCAGGAGGCATACCCCACGGAAACCCGGACGACATGGTTGTTGGCACGATATCGGCACTGGCAGCTGGCACAGTCGAAGAAACAACCTTAGAAATAACAGTCCTCTGGGGAGGAGTTGCAGGTGTTGGAGACGGCTGATTCTGAGCTGCTAGGAAAGACTCCATCAAAGCACTCAGTCTGGCGACTTCCTCTTTGAGCTCGCGGTTCTCTTGCTCAAGATGATCCATCAATCTAGAAGAGTTGGCTCTGGTGTAGTACCGATGAGTCAGCTTGTCTTCAAAATAAATGAAGAGCACAGAGTTAGACCACAAGACCAAAGGCTGAAGAACAACACCTTCTTATGCAAATGATGCATGCAATGCTCGTGCATATGATTTGTTTTTATTTTCGAAGGAACTTTAGGGTATTATTTGCAAATTTTGAATATTAAGCATTTTATCGCATATAGAAAATATCTCATCAAATATATTTGAGAAAAAGAAGTACAGCATTGTCAATCATTACAAGAGAAAAGGAAAATAAACATCCTATGGATCCCTAGAAGCTCGGGATGCTGGAAGATAAGCTGCACGAAGCCTCTTAACCTCTCTCTCATATGCTGCTTCCATATCCGCTTTCTCTTTGGCGAGTCTGTCATACCTCCTTTTCCAGAACTTGGAAGACTGAGGAAGTAGAGAAGTCCATGCATCATCAGAATCATCAATGACCTGATGCTCGAGGAACTCGATCAGAGCATCCTTCTCCTTAAGCTGTTGAGGCAACTCTTCTCTTTCACGGATCTAGGCACGTGAAAAGTCTTCGTCTCTCAACTCCTCTACGCCTTGGTTAGGGAGGGTTGAAGGCCCAGCCACAACCAAAGGTGTAGGTCTCGGATAATCATAAGGCATGAGATACTCAGATGCTCTCTTCCTCACCCAAGTAGTATACGGCTCCAAAGCAATGCAGTTCTTTGGACCCAACTCACTTCTACCCTTCTTGTGAATCTTGCGCCAAGCGCGGACCATCCTTGCTTTCAGGCCTTGAGGATCTTTACCCTCCTGAAAGAACACACATTCTAACAGAATGTTATTAGGTTTATCCTTTAGGGGGAACCCAAGCTGACGGCGTGCTAAAATAGGGTTGTAGCTAATCCTACCACATGTACCAAGAAGAGGCACATTGGAGAATTCACCAGAAGAGTCAATGATATGGATATCATCGTATGCGCGATCATACCAAGAGATATCATCATTAGTGAGAGACATGAGTCTCGTGGACCACCGTAGACATCCCTTGTTCTCCTTGAAGGCGACCGTCTGAGGTAAGTGAGAAATAAACCACTTATGCAACAGAGGCAAACAGCACACAATAGCGCCACCACCCTTTGCACTCCTCAGATGCAAAGAGACATAGGGATCACCCAACAGAGTAGGAACAGGATTAAGAATCGAAAATATCCTAATAGCATTCACATCCACAAATTTGTCGATGTTGGGGAACAATACCAGTCCATAGATGAGAAGTACAAATATGGCTTCAAAGGCATCCTCACTCATGGCCTTCCCATAAACGGTAGCTTGACCAAGGATTCATCTGTGTGCAACAAGTCTGCTATCTCTCGAGAAGTAGGAATACTCTCCAAGCCACTGAACGACACCTGATCCAGAATTGGAATACCCACAAGATGGGCATACTCCTCAAGGGTAGGCAACAGCTTAAAGTCTGGAAAAGAGAAGCAGTGATACAGAGGATCATAGAACTGCACGAAAGTGCCCATCAACCCTTCGTCAACCTGAGTAGTCAAAAGAGGCAGAAGCTTCCCATAACGAGCTTTGAAACCCAAGGGATCTAGTACATAGGATGTCAGATTCCTTAACTCTTTCAGATCGGGTTGTCTGAAGCTGTACTTCTTTGTATGCCTTTTTTGTCTTTCCATATCTGAAAATTTTGCAAATAAACCCCTTAAGTTCCTTGAAAATTTTCTTTTTTTCTGATGATATGGATGCAGATGAATGCGTGAATGCATGAATGCAACAATCACACTCAAGGATCAGGCAAAGCACACCAGACAAAGGTCATGTGATAGCTCGTATTATCCTTAATATCAATCATCCATTTTGGTGGATTATGGTTTTCACCTTATCAACACCCAAGTTCCATTGATATTAACGATATACGAACGGTTCAACCATCCTTAATATCAATCATCCATTTTGGTGGATCATGGTTTTCACCTTATCAACACCCAAGTTCCATTGATATTAACGATAGTTGAACGGATCAACCATGAATCGCGGGTTTGTTGCGAGTCACGAGCATGGAGTCTCGGTTAAGGACCACCCAAAGGGAGTGTACTATGGTTTAAACTTGCCGAACATGTTCTACAAGAGGTTCCCATAGTCATCATCCCATCTTTCGAATATTATCGGAGGAACGAATACTCGTATTCCAAAAATATTCTCAAGAGAGACTCTTATGGGTGTAGTATCGCGTAACAATCGCATCAAATCTGACATTTGAACGACCTCCGCACTACATCCTAAAAATAGGCCAAGATGGGCTTGGTAAACCAAGGTCCTTGGCTTCTAAGGCACATATTGAAAGAATAATGCCTAACCACAAATAACTTGTGTGACATCATTAATCCAACATGACCTCCACCAAGTGAATGGACTCGCAAGTCAACTTGCTAAGGAATAACTCCACACAAGTCGACGAGACTATGCCATTCTCCTATCATAAGGTGCACTCGAGTTCGGGTATAGAACTCATCTACAGAGATCACCAAGCAAGCAAGCAATTGATATATCAAGCAAATCAATCATTACAAACAATACAGTAATCCCAAATTGCACAAAAATATGTCATAAACAATAGACAATATAATACAACAAAGTGTGAAAAGTTGGCAAACCCACTAGGAAGCTTTTTCCCCAGTGGAGTCGCCACTTTTCTGTAGCGGTGTATTCATCGCCTTTAGATTTATTGACTAAATCAAAAGCAAAGCATACAAAGATAGAGTCGCCACCGCACTTCTATTTATCCAAAGGAATGGCTAGAAAGCGAACAAAAGCCTAAGAAGTTTTACAAAGAAAACTAATAAAAGGGGTACAGAGATCTGGGTAAGGGGGTAATTATGCAAAGGGAAGGTGTTAGGCACCCAATGCATCCTAGGTACTCCTAGGGAACCCTTTTCACAACTTGTTGTAAAAAAGTTATTGTTTATGAAATATTTATTGTGCAAACATGATTGAAGGGATGAGAAAAGAATATACAAATTTTATTATTTTTGTGTTTGGATGGATGAATCCATTGCCTACGTACCTTTACAGGATCAAAACCTCGTAGTTCGGCTAAAAGATTTCGAAAAAAAGTGAGTGGATTGATTTTAAACAAGAACCTTAAGGTCTTTCATTATCAAAGGGAGAACACTCAACCTGAACCAACAATCCACCATGCGAGGATAGCTTCAACATACTAGTGAGGGGTTAACCCTATAATAAGTATGGAAGTCTTACAATCAACTCACTAAGGATGCGGTGAGATTCACATCAACCACTAAGATAATTCAGATCTACGGCTAATGCATGAAAACTTATCAAGAAGTGGACAAGGGCCACAAAAAGCAATTGAGTGAGTGAAATTAACCAATTGGGAGTATTCACAAAGATGGTCAAAGTTGACATTAGATTCAATTCAGAAGAAGTATTGTGAAAATGAAGTTTGAAAATCAGGGGCCTAAGGCCTAGGTTTCTAGTTTTGAAAACAGATGAAAATGTTCGCACAAAGTTTTCTGGTTTGGGTTACAAATGCAAGTGGAGGTTGTAATGAAACAAAAGGTGGGGATGAGAAGCAAAACTTCATTAGGAGTTCCTCTCTTAAGATCATATATAGATGATCCAAGTAAGTACCATCCTTTGGAATAAGCAACAAAGCCGTAATCAAATAAGCAGGTTCAAAAAGAACAAAGTTGGAAATGGAATGCCAATAAATGGTCTTACGTCCAACTCCGAAAACAAATGGGAAATGGAGCATCAATCAATGGTCTTACGTCCAACTCCACAAAGCAACATGGGAAACAGATAGCCAATCAACGGTCTTACATCTGACTCCACAAAAGAAACAAAATAGGAAACAGATAGCCAATCAATGGCCTTACATCCAACTCCACAACAACGGAAATAGAATGCCAATCAATGGTCTTACTTCCAACTCCTGAACAAAGAAATAAGGAAACAGGATACCAATCAATGGACTTATACCTAACTCCTGAACAAAGAAATAAGGAAACAGGATGCCAATCAATGGACTTATACCTAACTCCTGAACAACACAGAGGAAACAAAATGCCAATAGCTAGACTTACATTTAACTCCTCAAAACAAAATAACAGGAAATAGATAGCCAATCAATGGTCTTACACCTGACTCCACAAAAACAAAATAGGAAAGGAAATGGAGTGCCAATAAATGGTCTTATATCCAGCTCCCCAAAAGGAACATGAAACAGATAGCCAATCAATGGTCTTACATCTGACTCCTCAAACAATATGCAAAGAACAAATGCAAAAGCAATATGCAAAACAATATGCAACAATAATATGCAACAACAATATGCAAAGCAAACATAAGCAATCACAATCAATTAGCACACTCTATACACAATCAAAGGCTCAGACAAGGTTGGGCTTTAGTCAAGGGGTCATATCAACCTCGACAAACAAGTCGGTACTGTATGGGTGTTTTGAGCTCTTAACCCTAACATTGAGAGTTAGGGTGAAGCAGATGAAATGGGAAATGAGGATTAGACCTCATAGCTCTTAACCCTGGCCTGGGTGAGCTTGAACCAAATAAGGTGTGGGAGTCCAGAATGAGGAACTCTACTCCACATGACTGACTCTATATACAATGATCTTGGGTGTTTATTCAAATGCATCAGCATGTAGTGCGAGCAATATGAAAGACTCAACTGAATAGCAGGGGATGGATTGCACATCCCTTCTATCTGCCAATTGCCTCTTCACTTAGGAGGACTTGAAGTACATGGTGTAGCACCTCAAATTTGCACCTCCCATTTTGTATACATTTTCATGTTTAGGTCATTAACATTGCATTGTTCATTGCATAGTCCTTCAAGTCATTAGTCAAGACTGGTCAGGAGATTCAGTTGTGCAAGCAAGCAAGTGCATTTTCTATGGAATCAAAGCCCTAGGGTTGGTTCAATGAGTTCATGTGACCTAGGGATCATTTTGAAGTGGTTTGGCCAGGCATTGGATGTTCAAAGCTCATCAGTCAATGATCAGTTCATCTGAAACCCTAGAAAGTCAACAAAAGTCAACTGTCAGTTCAACCATGGATTTGGAGGTGGGAGATGGTTAGAGATGCCTCATTCATGTCCATACAAGTCTCATTTGACATTTAAAACATCAACATTGAAGGATTTGAGGTCAGATCAAAACTTTCCGAAAATAGCAGGTGACCTGTAATTTGAATTTGCCAAAAATGGAAAGGTTTTCAACTCAAGATTACATCATCAAGAAAGCTTCAAATGAAATTTTGTCCAACATGAAAGTTGAAGATCTTTCTCTCCCATTTCCAAAAAGTCCAAGATCATGAATTTCTCATGTATGGTTGAAGATATATGGATCAATCTTGGCCAAGTGTGACTTGAACTTCAAATGTGCATAACTTTCAAACCAAAAGTCCAAATTAAATGGTTCTTTTTGCATTGTTCTTGTTTTGACCTATACTTTCCAAAACATACATCACATGCCATGAATTCTAATCACATAATCATTGGCATTTTCACTTAAATTTTGGAGGGAAAATTAAAATTTAAAATTGGTACATTGTTTATACATTCTACCAATTCCATTGGCTCCAAAATGGTTTTTTAAGTGAATTTGAACCCTAATTCGTGTACTGTTCACCCATAATTTCCATGCATAAGGTGAAATGTAAAATTTGCATGTGCACTCCTATTTTGTTAATACACTTAACCAATTGCTTAAACCTGATTAAGAGCATGATTAGGAGGGAGTATAAAGGACTAAACCTAACTGTTTTTGCATAACAACATTCACTTTTTTCAGATTTGGATCAAAACCTATCAAATTTTCTCTCACTTTTTTCTTTCAAATTCTTCAAATACATTGCACTTTTCTTGATCAATTCTTCATCTGGAAGCATATTTGAGCAATTTTGAAGGAGGATCCATAGCAATTCGTGCCTGTTTGAAGCAGCTTGAAGCTTTGATGCATCAATGGTGAAATCGGATTTTGGAGAAATCGTGCACATCTGAACTTCAATTCTTCATCCATTCAATCATACAAGCATTGTAGAAGAAGTCTGGAGCATTGCAAAGCCTTGGATCCACCAATTCCAGTTATGTTTCTTCAAGAGGTCATTAAATCGATCTCCTTAATTCTTAAATTCATTATGCTATTGTTGTAGATCTTGCATTATTGAGTAAACTGAGCTTTGAATCATTAAATTCCATGCTAAATTGAGTTAGTTATGCTGATTTGAAGATTCACATGTGAAACTTGATTGCTTCGATTTGCTCTTGATAGTTAGAATTAGGTTAAACCATGCCTGGATTCGTGTTGTATGCTGAAGGATCTATCCATTGATGTGCTTATTTTTGAGTTCTGAGAACATTTGTTCTTGGCCATGCACTGTTCATGCATGAACACGATGAAGATGGATGAAGAACATTTCCAGAAACGCGTTTGATCCGTTAAAGCGTGTTTTCCAGCATTTGCATGTGTTTCTCCAGCGCTCGCGTCTGATTGGTCCATGCAAGTGGCCATGCACGCGCTTGATTGGCTAGCCTTGCCACGTCATAAATGAAATGCAGAGTTTCATTCACTCAACGCGCCCTCATTCAAATTTCGCCACAGCTCGATTCCTGGCTCCAACAAATATTCAAATGTATTTCATGTTTTCTCTTTTCCCTCCATGCATTGCCATATGCTTGCTTCATGATTTTTTTATTTTTTCTTCACCTTCCAAAATTCATAAATCATTGATAGATCATCCAAAAAATATGAGGATTTTTGCATTGTGTCACATTTTCTCTCTAGTTTTTGTTGATTATTTTTTCATAAATTGTGCTTGGCTGGAAAATATTTGGTGCTAGGGTTTGTGTATACATGTCCATTTTGTGCATTGCCTTGCCATATCTTTTGTGAAATGCTGAGATTTTATCCAATGCTCATGAAATTTGACATGTTAAAACTAGTCTCTTGGATGGACATTTTGGTGTTGATTTTGTATTTTTACCATTTGTGGTTTCTGTTTTATGATCATATGAATGTAGGTGTGACAATGTGTGTTACACCTTTGCTTGTTCATCTTATGTGATTAATTTTCCATGCCAAATGAATTCCAATTGATGTGATTTTTGGTATGATACTTGATATGGATGTTGTGATTGATCATGATTTTTGGTGGAATTTTTGGATTGATTTCTGATTTAATTGAGATTTTTCCTTCTGGATGGTCATTTGTGAGCTTTTGAATTGTCTTGAATTTCATTTGATTGTGAAATGCTTGTTCTTTATCCTATGGATGTGAAACTTTGCACATTGGTTCTAGACATGATCAATGGTGTTTTGGATTTGGTTTGAGGTTTTTACCAATTATCATTTCTGTTTTATGCTTGTGCTAAGTTGGTGTGTCATTTGGTGTCACATATGAGCTTGTTGTGCTTGCCTTGACTTATGCAATTTGATTACCATGCTTAATGTTACCCAATTGCCCTAATTTTTTGTGTGATGATCATGTTGTATTTTCTGTTTACTCATGAATTTTGTTGAGATTATTTGAATCATTTTTGAATTTATGTGCATTTGTTCATTCTGTTGTCACAATGTGGTTCCAACTTGCATACCTTGCCATATTTGGTTCATGAAATGAATTTGGTGAATGATATTGATATGGGACCTTTTGGATTGTGTTTTTAATTGATTGAGGGTCATTCATGTTGAATTTCATGTTCTGTTTTGGATTATTTCTCCATCTTTGACCCTAGGCTTGGACCTAGTGGTTGGTGACTCACAGTTGAGCTTTGATTTCAGGTTAAGAAGCACATTGCTATGATGGGATTGATTCACTCTCTTGAGTTGATTAAGTGGTTGATTTTGACCAATTTTGAGTTGTTTTGTAGGTTGATGCCAAGTTGTTTGTGTTATACCCATTGGCTTGTGCCTTGCACACTGTTGCATTACATGCTTGTTTGTCTGATTGTGTGATTGACTGTCTGTCTGATTGTTTGACTTGTATACTGATTGAGTTAGATTTTTTTCAGGTACATTAGTTGCTTAAGTTCATTTTGAACTTGCTTTTGCTTTGCTTGGTTGCTTAACCATTTGAGGTATAACTCTCTGACTTTATGTAGTCTGGAAGACATGTCCTGTTATGTGGGCAGACACCTGTCTGAAGCCCTCCTTATGAGGCAATGCTTGTGTTTGTTTATTTTTGTGCCAAGCAGGAAAAGTCCTCTTATGAGGCAATTGGCAGATAAAAGAGATGTGCAATCCATCTCCTGCTATTCAGTGTGTCATTCACTTTGCTCACACACTTTGTGTTGATGCATTGTGGATATTAACCCAAGATCTTTGTTGTGTCAGTCATCTGTGGAGAAGAGTTCCTACTTTCTGAACTCCCACATTTTCCTTTGTCTGAAGCTCTTCCAGGCCAGGGATAAGAGCTGTGAGGTCTTACCCTCACTTCCCATTTCATCTGCTTCACCCTAACTCTCAATGTTAGGGTTAAGAGCTAACTACACCCGATTCCAGTTGGCTTGTGTTTCATAGTCTAACCTTGTGTGAGCCCACTTTGCTTGTATATAGTGTGTGCTAATTGTGTGTATGATTGCTTTGCCTGTGCTGTTTAGGATAGCTTGCTCCCTGTGCAATTTAGATAGAAACTTTAACATAGGGATCGTATGCATGACAACTTCTAGGCTCGAGTCGTAGTCTCCCTAGTAGTTTGTGTCTCCCTTTGTATCTGGTTAGGCTATTCCTTTTTCCCTGCAAAGGGGAACTACGTCGCCCTGATCCTCATACCAGATGAGGTACGTAGGCAGGAGATGAGCTGATCTCTCCGGGCGCCCTTTTTCTTTTTCAACCCTTTGTGTGTGTTTGGAGTCTGACGTAAGTCCAGCGATTGGCAGTCGGTTTCCTGTGTTTGTTTGTTGGTTCGGAGTTTGATGTAAGTCCAGCGATTGGCATTCGGTTTCCATGTTTGCCTGTTTGTGTGGAGTCTGACATAAGTCCAGCGATTGGCAGTCGGTTTCCTGTGTGGTTTTGTTTGGCGTGTGTTAGCCGAGCTACGAGTGCTCTGATTCTTCTTCAGTCAAAGAAGATACGTATGCATAGGATGCGACATCCTAGCGAGCACGTTTCCCCCTGTCCCGAACTACGTCGACTCTGATGTCTGTGCCTGACAGACTACGTAGGCCCAGGATGCGATATCCTGCCGAGTTAGTTTCTTTTGTCGTTTCTGTGTCTCTTTCCAGCTTGTGTGTGCAGTTGTTTGAGCAGTTTTTAGCAACCTTTATCCTTCCTTTTGTGTGTGGATCCCGTCGAGTACGACGAATGCGTAGGGGTGCTAATACCTTCCCTTCGCATAACCGACTCCCGATCCCATCTTTCTCTGGTCGCGAGACCATGTCTTTTCCAGGTTTACTTCGAGCGTTTCCTTTCCCTCTTTTGGGATAAATAACGCACTGAGGCGGCTCTGTTGTTTTCGTTTTCCCGCCGGTTTTTCGCGTAATGCGACACATGGCACAAAAGTAAACAATCAAAAACATTGCCTCTTAAGGAGGACTTCAGCCAAATGCCTGCCAAACAGAAACGATAGGGCTTCCAGACTACATGGAGTTAGAGAGGTTACCTAAGTGGTAAACCAACCACAAGCAAAGCAAAGCAACTCAAGTAATGAGTTAAAGCTACTAAACTACCTGTAAGAAAATCAAACAAGTCAATATTCACATTCAGACAAACCAAACAGACAGTCAACAGTGAGACAACCAATATACACAATGCAAGTCAACAACTCAAGTGAATTAGCCCATCAAGGACCTACAACACAATCAAAATTAGTTAAACAAAGTAAATTGCATCTCAAGCAAGGAGATTACATCATCCATTAGAACTAATTGCTTGAACCTGAAAAACAAAGCTCAAATTGTGAGTACAAACCCCTAGGGCAAAGCCTAGGGTCAAAGGTAAAGCAAAAAGTCAAAGCAACAACCAATATTCAACATGAAGCTCATTTAATCAATCATGAACATGTCCTAAAAAGGACCAAGTCAAAAGCATTAAGCAAAGTCATCTCATGAGCAAGATATGGCCAAGGCAATTTCAAAGCACACAATTGGTCATCAAGAATGAAAATTCCATATTAAAACAGAAATGAATCAAACAATCATGAAAATTTTTATGAGCATACAACATGTCAAACACAAGCATCATGCAAAAAATTAGAATCAACAGAGCTCAATTGACCTAGAAATGAAAATGCACAAGTAGGACATCAAATTGTGTGACACACATTGTCACACCCTACAATCATGTGTCTAAAACAGAGATGGAAAATGATAAAAATGCACAACCAAGCCTCAAAAATCATGCAACATGTTGGGAATCATCATACCAAATTTCAAATCAATTGGCCAATGTATGAGCATTTCACAATAGAATGAATGAAGCATGTCACATTTGCATACATGTCCAAATAATAGTCCACAATTCAAAATCCAGGAAAGATAAAATCATGAAATCACAACCAAAAAATAATAGACATTCACATGATCATGTAGCAAAAAATCTGGAATTATTTGGGTTTATATTCTATTTTTAATGATTTTTTTGAATGTGATGAAAATATTTGGAATAAATGGATCATGTACATGAAAATATGGAGGGAATGGAAATGGTCTATTAATTTGAAAATATGCTGGAGCGGAGGATCGAAGGAGGTACAAGCGCATCCTCAAAACGCGGTCGTTTTGGCTAATGAAGAAAATAATTGAAAACTCAAATGCCTCACACAGGATCGAACAGGCGAGGCATTGGCAAATAGCGTCCAAACAGTGGAATTGGCGCTTTGAACTAGACAAACCCTAGCGTATGGTATGCGTACGGTACGTGGTGGTTTCCACCGTCTTCTTCATGAAGACGGCGGAGCTACAGTGTACGTGCATGAATTTTTTTTCAGAACCAGGCGAAACTTATATCAATGGAAAGCTTATGACATGTACAACACGAATCCACTATTATTTTGGTCTAATTCAACATGTATCAAGAGAATCGAATGAAAACATATTCACATCCAAAACTTTAAATCCAGATATCTCAGTCAATACTCAACCATTTCTCATGAATTTTATATCAGCATGATCAGCAAGAGAAGATCTACAACATTTCATGCATAAGAGGAAGAATTAAGAGACTCGAAAACCTAACCTCTTGAAGAGCAGTATGAGAAAACGA
Organism: Lathyrus oleraceus; assembly: GCF_024323335.1. NCBI lineage: Eukaryota > Viridiplantae > Streptophyta > Magnoliopsida > Fabales > Fabaceae > Lathyrus > Lathyrus oleraceus. Next base: position 382,760,663 of record NC_066582.1, on the reverse strand, counting down.
GCGATTCAAGGCTTCAATTGATCCAGATCCAATCCTGAGATGATGACTTGAAGTTTGATGCAATAATTGAGGCTTGGCACGACCTAGATCTAGCTCAAATGGCAGTTTCCATCTTCATGAGTTTGCTTGAAGTATGCACGAATTCTGGCCAAAATCACTGTTCCATTGCTTGATTCTTCATCCACAACACTCAATAATCCAGAATATGGAAGAAAAATGCTATGCTATGTGGAGAATTTTCAAGTTTTGATTGAGAGAAAATTTTGGAGGGAAGAGAAATTTGAGATCTAGAATCTGAAGTTATCAACAATTCTGTTAGGATTTAGCATTTATACCATGTGTTAGTCCTACTGAAAATGTAATTAGGCATTGGTTAATTAGAGATTAGTGAGAATAAGGTGCATGACCAAAATTGGAAAGTGTGGAGGTGCATGGCAAATTGGACGTGAACAGTACCACATGCATGATCAATGTCACTTAAAATCATCTCATAAGCATAATGGCAATGGCATTTAGCTCATGTAATGCACCAAATTTGAATTTCCAAATTTCCCTCAAAAATGGACATGAATGAGCAAATGATTATATGATGAAATTTTATGCCATGTAATAATGGATTTGGAAAATATATGTCATGAGGAGCATAATGCAAAAAGAGTCACTCAATTTGGAGCTTTGGATCAAAAGTTATGGCCTTTTGAAGTTCCATGCACACTTGGCAATCATTGGATCATATCTCCTTAACCATTCATCAGATGCTCATGATCTTGGACTTTTTGGAAATGGGAGAGAGAAATATTCAACTTTCATGTTGAACAAAAATTCATTTGAAGCTTCTTTGATGTTGGAAAGTGGAGTTGAATTTGGTCCAAAAACTTTCCATTTTTGGAAACTTGAACTTACATGTCACTTTCCATTTTGGGAAACTTTTGACTTGACCTCAAATTCTTCAATGTAGATGTTTGACATGATGAATAAGCCTTGTTTGAACATGAATGGGATGAAGAAATTCAATTTTCACACTCAAAGCCTTCAGTTGACTTTCAGTTGACTTGCATTGGTCCTTAGATGACCTGAAAATATTCTGATGAGCTTGGGCCTTTGCCACTTGGGGAATTTGCTCCAAAATGGACCTATAGCTCATATAAGCTCAAAATAATGATCACATGATCCATATCTCAATGGAACCCTCATCTCTTGCACAAAGAATTCACTTGAATGCCTTGACCTGTTGACTGCTTAAGCTGCAAGACAAATGTTAGATGACATATTTTTGTACATTTTTGGTTAGTTATTAAAAGAAAAGCAATGATACACAAATGCAAGCAATGCTTGGTGATCAAGAATCACTCTCAAAAAAGATCCCATCCACAGGGAAGGAAGCAAGGTGTCCAATGATCCTTGAGGCTATGCAATGTTATGATATGATGCCATGAGGGATCTTAGGGACAAAATTGGGGTCTTACAAAGCCGACCATGCATGCCATGAATGAATGTACAAATACCAATACATATGCAATTAAGATCATCTCTACCATCTTAACATTCCACATATCACCATAATTCAACTCTATGAATTATCCACCAATGGTACATATACACATTCATAACAATATATCATTCACAATCATCCAATGGCACATAAACACATTCATAGCAATATATCATTCACAATCCACCAATGGTACATATACACATTCATAACAATATATCATTCACAAATCCACCAATGGTACATATACACATTCATAACAATATATCATTCAGAATCCATCAATGGTACATATACACATTCATAACAATGTATCACTCACAATCCACCAATGGTACATACACACATTCATAACAATATATCATTCACAATCCACCAATGGTACATATACACATTCATAACAATATATCATTCACAATCCACCAATGGTACATATACACATTCATAACAAATACACCATTCACATAATATCTATTAGAGTCACCTTTCTAATGCTTTAAACCCCAACCCAAAATGATTCACGAGTTAAAAGTTATGGATAAAACCGTGCACGAAGGCGTTACTAAAAAGTGGTTGTTTTCTAAATTTTCCAACATAATTTTCATCTTCTTCAACCCCAAAAACGTCCATGAAATAATCTCCAAAATTATTTTCTTCCCGAAACAAAGTTATAGCCTTCTGTTTCAGCTATCCAACGCTTCAAACGACACTCAATTTGGACTTACGGATCAAACGTTATGACCAAAACAATTTCGACAATAAAACATAAAAAAGGGCCGCGATTGTGACGGACAGCATGCAGAATTTTCCGTGATTTTCATCGTTGGAGCACTTTCGGACCTCCAATTTCGATTCCGTAAAAGGCTACACGTTCAAAAAAGTATAACTCACACAATACTCCAAATATATAATGTTAATTTGCAGTTTTAACACAATCAATCACCACAATCAAGCATAATCATCACACTTAACAATTTCAAACAACCATACAAAATTGGGGAATTTTAACCTAACATACATCTACCCATTGACCCAATCATACTAACCCATAATAATAAGGATTCCCCCCTTACCTCTTCAATTTTCTGGAAACCCTAGCTTCTCCTTATTTTTCCTCTTCTTTTTCTCTATTGCCTCCAATGATCAAATGAATCCTAATTCTCACTCTCCTCACCTCTTACTATTTATATTAGTATTCTATTTGGGCTTAAGTCATTATACTTCTAATTTAATTAATAGGCCCAATAAGACCTAATATTTAAATATCTCTATTTAATTCAAATAATTAACCCACTCAATATGCACACCAAGTTAATTAATTCAATTATTTAATTATATTTCATATCAACTATATAATTAATTAACACTCCAAATAAAATTAAAATATAATAATTACTAAAAATTGGGTTGTTACAACTCTCCCCCACTTAAAAGATTTTCGTCCTCGAAAATTCACCTCAAACGAACAACCCCGGATACGATTACCTCATCTTATCCTCGATTTCCGAAGTAATATTGTCATTGGTGAATCCACCCCATATCACTTTCACCAAAGCAATTTCCTTACCACGAAGCTTCTTCACTTCTCGATCTTGTCTAATCTCGTCAAGAATGCCACACGTAAGCTTCAACATACCAAGCTTAACACACGAAGAAGTCGCGTCACAAACCAATCTTCCTTAGCACCAACCTCAGGAAAAAAATAACCGTCTTCTCGAAACAGTTGATATACACCCGATTAAATTCTAACCAACACCATCCTCGAATCCGACCTCTCTTCGGGTTCAGGGAAAGCACAACATTCTCAAACAGATTACCTAGCCAACACTGCACTTTCGCATGCAACAACATAATGTTCAAGCTCTATACAATTGGAACATCCAAGAAAAGCAGACGCTTCTCCCCCACTTATTTCATTCCCATCCTGCCAATGGGAAATAAAACAAGCATCGACAGTGTTCTCATACACATGTCGCATACTAGGGAACAAACCTAACTAAACAACCTGGCCGGACGGACCGACCTGCTCTGATAACACTAATGTATCAGACAAATAATATCGATCGTGTCAGATACACGAATCAAATACAACAGGATTGGAAAACCCTAACGACTATTGACCAACTGGTCAACCAGGCTCTGATACCACTACTGTAACACCCCTTTTTCTATCCCAAAATATTTAACATATAATCAAAGTAAATAAGCACACATATAAACAAAAGGGCGTCACATCGACGTTTTCAAAAACTAAAAGCTTTCAAAAACCAAACATTATTCATCATCAATATACAATACACCTGGTCATTTAAAATAACACATTTCAATCATCATGAATATTCAAGAATATGCGTTCGCAGCGGAAAATAGTGAATATCCATGCATTTCATCAAATGATCCATGTCCCATACCATGATCATCTCTCAATAATCTCTTCAACTAAACATGTTCATAAGTAATAACATAATGCATAACCAAATACGATATGAGTTCAATACTACCAATCTACCCAGTGTCACATGACCAGAGCATTGACTCACTACTTAGTCTCTAAAACAAAGCACCGAAGCTCTCCAGCTAACCTTGAGTGCTACCGTTCACTTACTTCAGCAATACTACTCCTGAGTAGCTGCACGATACCCATATAAAGGTAACATTCAAACAGAAAGAGTGAGAATTCAAATCATCATGAAGAAGTATAATCAAGCACAATGATTAAATCAACAATTAAAGGAATTCATCACACTTCATATAACCTTGTAAATAATATTAACCAAGATTTATTTCACATGTTTCAAGCACACATAACAACTCAAGGAGTATAATATTCAAATCCGATATTATATTCTCAACTATACACATAACTACAATTATCACATAATCACATATTCAGTCAAGTTATGTATCCAAACCACCAATGGTACATATACACATTCATAACAATATATCATTCACAATCCACCAATGGTACATATACACATTCATAATAATGTATCATTCATAATCCACCAATGGTACATACACACATTCATAACAATATATCATTCACAATCCACCAATGGTACATATACACATTCATAACAATATATCATTCACAATCCATCAATGGTACATATACACATTCATAACAAATACACCATTCAGATAATATCTATTAGAGTCACCTTTCTAATGCTTTAAACCCTAACCCAAAATAATTCACGAGTTAAAAGTTATGGATAAAACCGTGCACGAAGGCGTTACTAAAAAGTGGTTGTTTTCTAAATTTTCCAACATAATTTTCATCTTTTTCAACCCCAAAAATGTCCATGAAATAATCTCCAAAATTATTTTCTTCCTGAAACAAAGTTATAGCCTTCTATTTCAGCTATCCAACGCTTCAAACGGCACTCAATTTGGACTTATGGATCAAACGTTATGACCAAAACGATTTCGATAATAAAACATAAAAAAGGGTCGCGATTGTGACGGACAGCATGCAGAATTTTCCGCGGTTTTCATCGTTGGAGGACTTTCAGACCTCCGATTTCGATTCCGTAAAAAGCTACACGTTCAGAAAATTATAACTCACACAATACTCCAAATATATAACGTTAATTTGCAGTTTTAACACAATCAATCACAACAATCAAGCATAATCATCACACTTAACAATTTCAAACAACCATACAAAATTGGGGAATTTTAACCTAACATGCATCTACCCATTGACCCAATCATACTAACCCATAATAATAAGGATTCCCCCCTTACCTCTTCAATTTTCTGGAAACCCTAGCTTCTCCTTACTTTTCCTCTTCTTTTTCTCTATTGCCTCCAATGATCAAATGAATCATAATTCTCACTCTCCTCACCTCTTACTATTTATATTAGTATTCTATTTGGACTTAAGTCATTATACTTCTAATTTAATTAATAGGCCCAATAAGACCTAATATTTAAATATCTCTATTTAATTCAAATGATTAACCCACTCAATATGCACACCAAGTTAATTAATTCAATTATTTAATTATATCTCATATCAACTAAATAATTAATTAACACTCCAAATAAAATTAAAATATAATAATAATATAATAATTACTAAAAATTGGGTTGTTACACTTTTATTGTTTGTCAAGCTGTATGGATTCTGAACTTGCTGCAGGATCTAGAGATCAAGGTGAGCAAGCATGTGAAATTGATGATTGACAACAAATCAGTTATAAGTCTTGTCAAGAATCCAGTATTGCATGGAAGAAGCAAACACAATGACACTAAGTTTCATTTTCTGAGGAACCACGTTCAAAATGAAGTTCTTGAAGTCATGCACTATAGCACTCAGAAGCAGCTGACAAATGTTCTGGCTAATGCTATCAAGACTAAACACTTTATTCATTCAAGGGATGAAATTAGTGTCGTTGATTTTGATTAACTGGATATTAATTAAGGGATGATGTTAGATTATAATTCATTTCAGTTGCATTTAAGTTTAATTTAGCTTGCATTTGAATTTGGATTTTAGACTCTAATTGTATAAATATTGAAAATCAATTTTCAATTTAGAATGAATCATTTTGTAATCAATTCCAAAATTTTGTTAGAGAAAAATTAGTTACAAATTTAATTTCTCTTTTTTCTCTCTCCATCTTCATCATCTTCATCTTCTTCCTGTTGTGCACCAACAATAGTGACAACTCAATAAATAATGAAAATAGATAGCAACGTTATCTTTGTTTTTGAAAAAGCAAGACAACTATCAATGTTGAATAAATAAATGTAACTAATACAAATTTTAAAATATAAAATACTTTTACAATCTAATCATAGTCTTTTATTTAAAAAAGTCGACCCAACACAAGATATTTTAACAACTCTTAAAATATTGGGTTGGCAAAACCAAATATTGCTTTCGTCTTAAAATAAAAATCATTTTAAGGTTGTTGTTCATATATTAAGAAAAATAATGATCGAATACTTAAATATAATAATTTAACAAAACTACCCTTAATTACTACACCCTCCGATCACTATTATAAGTAAATTTGATTTTTTTTTGTTACATTTGACTGTCAATGTATCTAGTTTATGTATGAACTAGATACATTAAAAGTCAAATATATCAAAAAAGTCAAATTTACTTATATTAGTGATCAGAAAGTATATTGATTGTCATAAATATATAGTATGATGTAATAATTTGAAATTAGTGTAGACAATATTTGTTAAAGATAAAATTGGTAAAAATTAATTCATAAACAATAAAAAAAAAGTTATTTCGGGACAAATTTCTCTAACTAGAAAGATTCTTATGAGTATTATTGTTGCCCAAAGAAAGGGTTCTCGAAGATGTTTATGAAATTAAACAAGTTAAAAGTCACATTTAAAATAGATTTGAAGGAAACTAGTTCAAGGGATCGCTGCTTCAGGGGGTGTGGATCTTAATCAAATAGATCTCGAGTACTCAACTGCCATTAAGATGCATGCAGTTTTTGATTGGGGTGATAAAGATGTTAGTATTTCAAATTGTGATGATAATAATGGTCTGGCCCGACAAGATATGGAGTAATTTCAACTTTTTTAATGATTGTAGGGACATAATGAAGGAAGACACTATAGTTTTTGTCCACGTATCCAAAGCAATTATGTTTCTAAAATAATTTCAGATGCTTTCTATTGTACATTCATCATGTCACGTTAAATAAATAAACTAAAAACAAATAATAAAATTTCTGATTTTTCACATATAAAATAATAGAGTATATAGTTTGCTTAATTTTTTTATAATAATAAATATAGTGAAAATAATAAAAAAAGCAAATATAAAAATATATATTTTTAAATAATTCTCGTCTTTTTATGATATCGATAATAAAACAACATAAACATTTTATAACAAGTATAATAATTCTTTTTCTTAAAAAAAAATAATTAATCAAATAATTTGAACATTTTTATGCACTATATATCTAATGTTTGGGAATATAAATATAAATTTGAAAAAAATTAAAAATTTTACTTGATAATAATTATAAATAAAAATTAAACATTATATAAGACTAAAATAAATACATATCATAAACAACTCATATTTAAATATTTTAAAAATAGACGAACACTAAAAACATTTGAAAATCAAAATTAAAATAAAAATTATATAAGCCACAAGTATATTTTATAATTTATTTAATTTTACAAAATTAAACAATTCAATAAATCTCAATTATAATTTATAATAAATTATTAATAATATAAAATTATGGATAATATTTATAAAAAATAATTTTTAATATAATTAAAATTCAATAAAATAAAATAAAATAAATTTACAACTCCACAATGCGAATTTTAATTGGTTGAAATAAAATTTGGTCCACCGATTAATGCATACTACCTACTCTATGAATGGTCATTTAAGAGAAATGGTGACATTAAAGATAGAGAAGAAGTAGCAATCACATATAATAATTTCTTGCTCCTATACCAGTCACATCTAATAATTTCTTTTTTGAAATTATAACCATTCCCTTAGGTATTTTCACTTTCTTTTTTATAATCAAACACACCATTAAAGTCCCAACATTTGATATAATATGCTACCGACATCAATATCAATATTAGTTTTTTATTTTTAAATAATAATTAAAAAAATTTATAAATATTTTTATGTATGCATAAATTTATTTAATATGATATAAAATATATTTAAAGACAGGAGTAAATTTAAAATAAATAAAAAAATTGGAGAATTTTTTTTCCATTTAAAAGTAAAGAATTTATCTCTCAATTAAAAGATAATTGTTAGTTAAAATAAAATAGATAGTTCTGATAGTGATCAGAGAAATAGAAAATTAATGGTGTGCACCATTATTGAGTGATATTCAATTTAATATATTATAAAATATTTTTATATACAAATGTCAATTTATAATGTGTTACTTAATTGTAAAATTAACAATAATTATATAAATTCAATTGTATTAAATAATCATATAAAAAAAGAGACCCCTGAGATGGAGAAAGAAAAAAGATTCACATTTAAACTTAAAATTTCTTCTCTCAAATAAAGATAATTGTTGATTAAAATAAAATAGATATTGTTCTGATAATGATCCATAAAATAAAAAGTTAGTTGTGTCCACTATTTTTGAGTGCTATCCTATTTAATATTTTATAAAATATATTTAAATATATATTTCAATTTTAAACGAGTTATTTAATTATAAAATGAAAAATAATCATATAAATTATAATTTTTTTATATATAATAATTATACTTTTACTTTAGATAAGTTTTATGTTTTAAAATTTTAATATTGTTTTGTGTTCTTCTTTATTAAATTAAAAAGAGATTCAAATTTTATTATTTATATTTAAAAAAAATTAAATAGAAAAAAGAAAATAGAGAGAGAAAATATTAAAATGAAAGTAAAAAAGTGTGAGAAAAAAAATATGGGAGAAATTTGAAATTTAAATTAAGAGAAAAAAATGAAGAGATAGAAAGTAAAAAATAAAAGAGAGATCAATGATGTACAAAATAAGATAGTTTTAATTTTTTTTAGTATTTATTAATTAAAAATATGTTTTTTTATTATAACATTTTTTTAAAAAGAAAATAATATATTAGGAAATTTAGTTGTAATTTATTTTAATGGATAAATAATTATATTTTATATTTTAATATTTTTTACATATTTATTAATAGAGTAAAAATCAACTATAACACTGAGACATGACCTTTTCATCAAATAAACACTTAAATGTTTGGACAATAAACTCTACTCAAAAGTGGGGAAAATTTGGAATAAAAATGTTTTTTTAAATTTTTATTTTTAAATAGAAGGTTTAAGAGATGTGCTGAGTTGTATTGACTCTAAAGTGGATCTTTGTAATCTTTTCCTGGCGGAGGTATAAGTTAGATATAGAGTGATTGTGTTGGGCCTTGCTTACGAGGATAAGAGAGACTCATTGATTTCAAATATTTAGAGTTAAATGGCTTTAAAAAGTTGATATTAGTTCTGTTTTTCATATTCATTATTATATGAAAAATTATAAGTAGGAGATACTATTACAAAATATGTTTTTTGTATCATATTATTATTTCAGATATTCAATCAATCGAAGTAATATGTGATATTTAGGCATCTGCATTTTTATTAATTTATCAAAAGACTTTTTTACGGTCCTTAATAACAAATGTGATGAAAAGTAGGCAGACGTCACTTTTAACCACGCTTGGAACCACGGTGAAAAGTGGCGTTTGGTCATAAGTTCAAATCTCAATACTAGTATTTTTGGTTTTTTTACTTATTTTAAAACCACTTTCACTAAAATTGGAATTCCAATCCCCGATGAAAAGTGGCGTCTGATCATGGGTTTGAATCTCAACACCAACATTTTTTATTTTTTAATTATATTTAAGTTACTTTTTTACCATTAATGAAATTCCAACAGTGGTGAAAATGATGTCTTCTTATTTTTTTTAAAGATATACGATGCTCTTAGTTCATTCACTTTTTCCATAGATGTACTTAGACAAACTTCATTTTCTACCTCAAAACTTCTTCCTTTTACGAAGCATTATTCTTCCATTAAACCAAACTTGAAAACATCATTTCTTCCATAAACAAAATTCAAAAATATTTCTACCATTAACGAGTTTCGGAACTTCATCATCTCTTCTCCAAATGGAACAAGGCATGAAAATCATGGATTCAACTTAGCAACATTAGTTGTTGTTGTTGTGTCAGCTAATATTTTCTTGTTAATGATTATGTTTATTTATTTTGTTGTTGTTATTATTGTTGTTATTTTTTGTTGTTGTTGTCGTCGTTGTTATTGTTTTTATTCTTTTTTTTTGTTCTTTTTATTTTGTTCTTGTTGTTTTCGTTGTTGTTGTTGTTGTTGATGTTGTTGTTGTTGTTATTGTTGTTATTGTTGTTCATGTTGTTGTTGTTATTGTTGATGTTGTTGTTATTGTTGTTAATATTGTTGTTATTGTTGTTGTTGTTTTTTGTTGTTGTTGTCGTTGTTGTTTTTGTTTTTGTTGTTATTCTTCTTGTTGTTGTTCATATTGTTCTAGTTGTTGTTATTCTTCTTCTTGTTGTTCCTATTGTTCTTGTTGTTGTTCTTCTTATTGTTATTCTTCTTCTTGTTGATCCTATTGTTGTTGTTGTTGTTATTATTATTATTTTGTTTTTGTTTTTGTTATTGTTCTTATTTTTCTTGTTGTTCTTGTGTTAAAAATATTTAATATTTAATATTATGATGACAGTTATCTATGTAGTCAGGAAAAACATGTGGCAAAAATAAAAAATGTTGACTGACCTTTCACCATGTATTTAAAATAATTCCGGTTATAGATAGCGCACTTTCCAATTTTCTACCCCTTGCAGTGGACCATGGATCTAAATAACTAACATACAATCGCACTCTATCTAACAACGGTTGTTCAAACATTATTATAGATATTTCATAACCGTGATTATATGTGTTTTTTTGTAGTAGTGAGAAATGCAATCCTGGCTCTTAAAGTGAGCTGGAGTTGGATTTTAAGGGGTAATAAGATCCCTCAAGAGATTTTCAATTTCTTTACCAGTCATCTTAAGGTATCTTTAAATGATCGCCGAAAATTAGACAAGGCTAACTTATGATCTTTCTCCATGGAGGAATGTTCTTATCTTACCTCTCCTTTCTTACTCTCTAAGTTAGATAGTGTTGTGGAATCTTGTGATGGGGCTAAAACCACGATGACTAATGGTTTTAACTTTGATTTTTTAAAATAGGTTTTGGTCTCTCATCAGGAAGGATATGAGAGTAATGTTTGATCAGTTCCATCTGTTTGTTCTCTCCCTAAGTGTTTTTCATCCTATTTTATTACTCTAAACCCTAAGATAGACTTCCTCACCCAAATAGGGGATTTTAGAACTATATCTATTTTGGGATATCTTTACAAGTTAGTGGCCAATGTTTTGGAAACTAGGTTGGTCATGATTTTGAATAACCTCATCTCCCTAAAACAATTAGTCTTTCTTAAAGGGAGATTATTAGTGGATGGGGTTATGCGTTTAATGATATGATGTACCTAGCAAAGAAATACAAAAAATCATGTCTCATCTTTAAGGTGTACTTTGAGAATCTTCTGGTTAACCTGTCTTCTAAGAGGTTTAACTTGTGGAGGCATATTATGTTTGTAAACTTACTGCCTAGGGGATTTTGATATTCGGGATATCCAATTAGTAAATATATCCATTTTGTCTAAATGGATATGGAGACTTATCTCTGGATCCCCTAGCCTTTAGTTTGATATCTTATTCTCTATGTAAGGAATATAAGTGTCCACCTCCCCTCTTAGTGGTAGACCTATTGTCTTCTTATCTACTTCATCCCGGTGGAAAGAGGTGTCCTTATTTGGTTTGAGAGTTTGTGGTTCCTCTAGCTAGTATGCGGCGAGTCTCAGTAAGAAAGTGGGATTGGGCTGTAATACCTCAAAATTTGCCCCTTTGAAAAAAAAAAAGAAAAAAAAAAGAAAAAACGAAAAATAAAATAAAATAAATAAATAAATAAATAAAATATAACAAAAAAATCTTGGACTTAGACCTCTCTCATTTGAGCCCACAAAGTCACAAAAATCAGATTATAAATTCTAGACTTCCATCTCCCAAAAAACCATGGGGAAAAAGATAGTGAGAGAAGAGCTAACAGAGTTCAAAGCAACCTCCAGAGACTGAAAGGAACTCATCTGCAAAGAGCCAATTCCATCTCATATAAATCCTCAGATTTCTTTGCAAACCCAACCGGGCAATTCAATTTCATTCGATCTCTCCAGTCAGGTTTGCTTATTCCCATTACTTTATGCTTTTAATTTGAATACTCTGAATGTATGAGGTATTATGGGTGAATTTGATACCCTTTTGATGCATGTGTTTGACAAGAGGTTTAGGCCTCCTACCCTTGGTTGCTTTTTGTGAGCTTTTTGTGAATTTTAATGGCATGATTCATGTGTTTACATTTTGATTTAGGGCAACTCTTGATTGCACCCCATCTTGTCACTCTAACCTGTTTGTTGAGTTTTTTGTGAGGGCTCACATGACTCCTGAAAGGATAGCTTGCTTGGCATTCCACTTTATTTGTGGGATACCATTTGGAGATTTATTCCGATTACCTGTATTGACTTGCTTTCTTTGATGGTGCCAACTCGAGAGATCTCTGGGTTTCTTATTTCTTTAGCTGTTATTACTTCGGATCTTTATCCTTGTGGTAGATCTCTTGATCCCTTTATATTTCCCTCATTTTACCGCTTTCTTACCTGGAAGACCTCGATAGGAGGCAATGTTTTCTTTTGTTTGTTTACTTTTGTGCCCAAAGACCTTTTGTCCAGTCAGTCAGTGGAGAGGGTTCCACCTTTCTGAATCCCCACTTTTTGTCATAAGCTCACCCCGTCCATGGTTAAGAGCTATGAGGTCTTATCCTCATTACCCTTTTGATCTGCTCACCCTGACGTTCAATGTCAGTGGTTAAGAGCCCGTTTGATTACCCTTCCATGGCTTGTTTGTCGAGGTTGATATGACCCCTCTTGACTAAAGCCCTACCCATGTATGTTTGAGCCCCCTTGGTGGCATTTTACTTTATGCATGTTTGTTTTGTATGGTGTGATCGTCTCCCCATAGGATTTCTAGGCTTCGTATAGTCTCCCGTTTGCATGTTAATTAAGGTAGCACTGTTCCTTTGTCTAGGTCTTCCTTTTTGCATGAGCATTCCTAAAACACAAACCGACTCATTGATTTTTATTCTCCTAAGAACACGTTAACTCCTTCTGCTACAGGTGAGTAAGTCTCCAAAGGCCGAGCATCCGGTAGATTGCGTAGTAACGTCGTTCATCCCAAAACACTCCTCTTTAACCCATAGGTAGCCGAGCTACGAAGACTCTGATTCTCATATCCAGATGAGATACGTATGCAGTGGATGCGATATCCGTGCGAGTCATTTTCTTTTGACCTCCTCTTTAAGAAAATAGTACATTAGATAAACCCACACCCTTTAGACAAGAACAACAAAAGTGGATGTCGTAGGGTACTACGGATGCGTAGGGGTGCTAATACCTTCCCTTCGCATAATCGACTCCCGAATCCAAGATTTGATTGCGAGACCTTGTCTTTTCCTTTCCTTTTTCCAGGTTTACTTCGAGCGTTTTCTTTCCCTCCTTTGGGATGAATAACGCACAGTGGCGACTCTTCTGTCATTTCTTTCTCGCCGGTTGTTTTTTCGCATCTCCTTTTTCAGGTTGCGCCAGCTGGCGACTTTGCTGGGGACCCTGGTTTCCCTGAGCAAGTCCCTCCTAGCTTTTGTAGGTTGTTTGTTTATTGGGTGTTCATTCTTTTGTACAGTTATTTATTTTTCAGCATTTACTTGCTTCATTGCATTGTGTGTACACACAGGTTTTAGAGTGGATAGTCATGAGGCTTGCGTGGCGTGTTGCTATGAGAGATAATCCCATTACCCAGGCTTGAGTGTACACACAGGTTTTAAAGTGGATAGTCATGAGGCTTGCGTGGCGTGTTGCTACGTTAAGTCGTTCATGAAGACCCACATCCAGACGAGGTTTCTTTTGGATATATTCTGTCCTATGGGTGTTCCATAACGGAAGATGTTCCTCTAAAAATCGTCGACTCTGGTGACCATTTCCTGAGAACTCAATCGAGGCCTCTCCTCCGAGACGTGATTATGTTAGCTCTGGTGGGCGCATTCTCGCTGATCAATTCGAGGACCCCGAGACTGGGAACTTGCTATTAGGATGTCCTGTTGAGGGGAGTCAGTGGAGGTCTTTTATCCCGTAATAATGCCAAACCTTCAGTGGTAAACGTATTATTCTCGACCGAAGGGCCGAAGTTGACAAACTTCTGTTCTTAGAACCTACCAGTGAGGGGCGGGCTAAATTCAGGAAACCTTAACCTCCAACCAACCCGGTTTTCTGGAGCAGAGATTTGATCTTGTATTATATTCCTCAGTGAGTTTCTCTTGAGATAGTGCAACCTGACAGATGTTCAAGCAGATACATATCACTGCGTTCCCATGTCACTGCATTGCACCACATCGTTTTGCATTGACATCATTGCATCACATCATTTTGCATTCATATCATTTAACACATGTTTATCTATTCCCAGGGGTTCATATCTTCTTCTTGATTCTAGTCGGGGTTTTCTTCTTATACTGTTTATCAAATGTGAGACCGGAATCAAGGAGGTAGAATACCTTTTGGAATTGATAAACATGTCATTGCATTTTCATATCCATCCGCATGTCTTGCATAATAGGTACCGCCGCAGTGCTCTCAGTTTGTTTGATGTTCCACTAGCAGGATAGCTGACTCAGGCATTCACCGGTACGGTACCCGAAAAAACCACCAGAGAGTAATGGAAAGCCTACAAGCAGAGCTCGCCGAGATGAAGATCCGCATGAACTAATTCATGGATGTGGTTCAAGGGGTGGCTCAGGGACAACAAGAGCTCAGGCAGATGATGCAGAGGAATCCCGCCACTACTCAACCAGAGACGTTGACTGATCCTCCAGCTGGAGAGGTTAATGAACCCAGTGGACCGGGGCCTACCCCGATCCTACATGTCACCTCCGGTCAGCAACCCGTCCATGATGACCAGGAAGATCAGTTCCCCTTGCTTCAGGAAGACTTTAGAATGAGTCATGGTGTGGACCCTATGTTTCGGAGACTGGAAGAGAGGTTGAAGGCAATGGAAGGACAGAATCCTCTGGGAGTAGACGTTGCTGACTTGGGATTGGTCCTAGGCGTGAGGGTGCCACCGAAATGCAAGGTCCCGATATTCGACAAATACAGTGGCAACTCTTTCCCGAAGACCCATGTGCAAGCCTACTTTCGAAAGATGGTCGCATACTCCAATGACGAGAAGTTGCTTATGTACTTTTTCCAGGATAGCCTAGCTGGGGCATCCTTGGAATGATACACGAGGCTAGACAGAGCCCACATCCGTTGCTGGAGGGATTTGGCGGAGGCTTTCGTGAAGCAGTATCAGTATAATGCAGACATGGCTCCGGACAGAACTCAAATTCAGAATCTGTCTCTTAAAAGCAATGAGTGCTTCAGGGAATATGCTCAACGCTGGAGAGAAACAGCCTCCCGTGTTCAACCTCCTATGTTAGAAAAGGAAATGGCTAACATGTTCATGAACACTCTGCCCGGACCTTACTTGTAGCGCCTAGTGGGTTGCAATGCCTCCAACTTTGCTGATGTAGTCTCTACCGGTGAGAGGGTGGAGAACTATTTGAAGACATACAAGATCCAGAGTGGAGGTAGATCCTCATCAGGGGTGAAGAAGCCGTTCATTCATGGACAGAAGAGGAGAGAAGGGGATGCAAGTGCCATATCTTCTTATCAGAACAGGGATAGCCGGAGGAATAACTTTCAGAACTATCATCAGCAACCGTATGTTGCGGCTGTGACCATTCCAGCTGCAGCACCACTACAACAACAACCACAACGTCAACCAGCTCAGTACCAACCACAACAACTGGGTAACAAACCCGCTTATCAACAAAGGCCAAGGACGATGGACCGGCGTTTCGACACTCTTCCAATGTCGTACGCTCAGCTACTTTCTAGTCTTCAACAACTACAACTTGTGCAGTTACGCACTCTGGCTCCTCCCGTTGGTAGACTTATGATGGGTTACGACGCCAACGCTAGGTGTAGCTTCCACTCTGGGGCACCTGGCCACAATATTGAGAACTGCAAAGCTTTTAAGCACGTAGTTCAGGACCTCATAGATTCAAAGGCCATCGACCTTGCACCGGCTCCGAATGTCGTCAACAATCCCATGCCACAGCATGGTAGTGCGAATGTTAACATGGTTGAAGGAGAAGTCGAATCCGTCAGGGATGTTGGCCAGGTTTCTGCGGTCAACGATGAAGATGAGGATAGTGACTACGACATCGATAACTGGGTGCGTCCGAGGATCCCGGGTGAAGTCATCAACAATTGGTCTTCTGAGGAGATTGTCCAAGTCACTTTTCTGAAGGAGTAATTATCTTTGTTTATTCATGCATATCCAAGTCTTACGTTCCGCCCAGGGCGTAATGACTCATTGTAGGGCTCATCTATGTGGATACGTGCATTTTTTATCATAAATAAAGGACGTCTTTTTGCATTCAAATATTTTGTTCACTGTCTTTCTATTTTTGCAGTTTTCAAAAATCAAAAAATATTTGGCAATGTTTTGTTTAGTTTTTATTCTTTGTTCACACTCATAAGCACATACCATCACTCATGCAGATGCACGTCACCGGATCCTATTGATAACGGTTCTGCTATGGCTCGCTTCGACTTTGAAAATCCAATCTTTCAACCTGAAGAAGAGGGTGATGAAGATTGTGAACTCCCTGAAGAACTTACCAGGTTATTAAAACAGGAGGAAAGGGTCATTCAATCGCATCAAGAGTCTATTGAAGTGATTAATCTCGTCACCGAGGACGCCAAGAGAGAAATCAAGATAGGGGTTGCTTTGGAAGATAATGTGAAGAAAGGGCTAATTGAATTGCTGCAAGAGTATGTTGACATCTTCGCCTGGTCTTATCAGGACATGCCAGGGCTTGACACAGACATCGTGGTACATCGCTTGCCTCTCAAAGAAGGTTGTCCTCCGGTCAAGCAGAAGCTCAGAAGAACAAGACCAGAGATGGCTGTCAAGATAAAGGAAGAAGTGCAAAAACAGTTGGATGCAGGGTTTCTAGCGGTTACAAATTATCCGCCATGGGTTGCAAATATCGTTCCAGTACCTAAGAAGGATGGAAAGGTACGGATGTGTGTTGACTACCAGGATCTGAACAGAGCTAGTCCTAAAGATGATTTCCCATTACCTCACATCGACGTTTTGGTGGATAACACAGCTCAGTTCTCGGTATTCTCCTTCATGGATGGTTTTTCTGGCTATAATCAAATTAAGATGGCACCAGAAGACATGGAGAAGACAACATTCATAACCCCATAGGGCATCTTCTGCTACAAGGTGATGACGTTTGGTCTGAAAAATGCTGCAGCAACATATCAACGAGCGATGGTGACTCTGTTCCATGATATGATTCATCATGAAATCGAGGTTTATGTTGATGATATGATTGCCAAATCTCAGAAGGAAGAAGAACATTTAGTGAATTTGCGGAAACTAATTGAGCGTTTGAGGAAATTCAAGCTGAGGCTTAATCCGAACAAGTGTACTTTCGGGGTGAGATCTGGGAAACTGCTGGGTTTTATTGTTAGTGAAAAAGGGATTGAGGTGGATCCGGCCAAAGTGAAAGAGATACAGGAAATGCCTGAGGCAAGAACAGAGAAACAAGTTCGTGGTTTCTTAGGGAGGTTGAACTACATTGCAAGGTTCATCTCTCACCTAACTGCCACGTGTGAGCCAATATTCAAGTTGTTGAGGAAAGATCAGGCTATCAGGTGGAATGAAGATTGTCAAAAGGCTTTCGAGAAAATAAAAGAGTATTTGCAGAATCCTCCTATCCTTGTGCCTCCGGTCCCAGGGAGGCCGCTGATTATGTATTTGACAGTACTAGACAATTCCATCGGTTGTGTTCTCGGTCAACACGACGAGACAGGTAGGAAAGAGCATGCCATCTACTACCCGAGTAAGAAATTCACAGATTGCGAGTCGAGATACTCGATGCTTGAAAAGACATGTTGTGCACTTGCATGGGCTGCTAAGCGTTTGAGACAATACATGTTGTCTCACACAACCTTACTGATCTCCAAGATGGATCCAGTCAAATACATATTCGAGAAGCCAACTCTCAACGGAAGGGTTGCTCGTTGGCAAATGGTACTGATAGAGTATGATATCCAGTATACATCCCAAAAAGCCATCAAAGGGAGTATTCTGTCAAACTATCTTGTTCAACAGCCGATTGATGATTATGAGCCGATGGAGTTTGATTTTCCAAATGAAGACATCATGTTCCTCAAGATGAAAGGCTGTGAAGAGCCAGTTGTTGAGGAGGGACCTGATCCAGACGAAAAGTGGACTTTGTTGTTTGATGGGGCTGTCAATGCCAGAGGAAGTGGAATTGGCGCTGTCATTACTACTCCGAAAGGTGCCCACATGCCTTTCACCGCTCGTATGACTTTTGAGTGCACCAATAATGAAGCTGAGTATGAAGCCTGTATCTTGGGTATTGAGCAAGCCATTGATTTGAGAATCAAGACTCTGGACATCTTCGGAGATTCAGCTCTAGTGATCAATCAAGTGAATGGTGATTGGAACACCCTCCAGCCCAATCTGGTCCCTTACAGAGATTACACGAGAAGACTATTGACTTTCTTCACAACAGTAAAGCTGTATCACATACCTCATGATGAGAACCAGATGGCAGATGCTCTTGCCACTTTATCCTCCATGATCAACGTGATTCGGTGGAACCACGCTCCCAGGATCGATGTGATGCGCCTCGACAGGGCCACGTATGTGTTTGCTGCTGAACTGGTAGTTGACGACAAGCCCTGGTATCACGACATCAAGTGCTTTCTGAAGAATCAAGAGTACCCTGCAGGGGCATCCAACAATGATAGAAAGACTTTAAGAAGATTGGCAGGCATTTTCTTCTTGAACAAAGACGATGTGCTGTATAAGAGGAACTTCGACATGGTTTTGCTCAGATGCATGGATAGACACGAAGCAGACATGTTAATGCAGGAAGTTCATGAAGGCTCCTTCGGTACTCATGCCGGAGGACATGCAATGGCTAAGAAATTATTGAGAGCGGGATATTACTGGATGACCATGGAATCTGATTGTTTCAAATATGCTCGGAAGTGTCATAAATGCCAGATTTATGCTGATAAGGTACATGTGCCGCCAAATCCTTTGAATGTGATGTCTTCGCCGTGGCCTTTTGCTATGTGGGGCATCGATATGATTGGAAAGATTGAGCCGACCGCCTCCAATGGGCATCTCTTCATCCTTGTTGCCATCGACTATTTCACCAAGTGGGTCGAAGCAGCATCGTTCGCGAATGTCACCAGACATGTGGTTGCCCGTTTCATCAAGAAAGAAATCATTTGTCGCTATGGGATTCTCGAAAGAATCATTACTGATAATGGTTCTAATCTCAACAACAAAATGATGAAGGAGTTGTGCCAGAACTTCAACATTCAGCATCACAATTCTTCCCCTTACCGCCCTAAGATGAACGGTGCTGTTGAGGCGGAAAATAAGAACATAAAGAAGATTGTGCAGAAGATGATCATTACGTACAGAGATTGGCATGCGATGCTACCCTTCGCCTTGCATGGGTACCGTACTTCAGTACGTACATCGACCGGGGCAACCCCTTACTCCCTTGTTTATGGTATGGAAGCAGTCCTACCTGTTGAAGTGGATATTCCTTCTCTAAGAGTCATGTTGGATGTCAAGTTAGACGAAGCTGAATGGATTCGGACAAGGTTTAATGAGTTGAGTCTTATCGAAGAGAAGCGAATGGCAGCCATTTGTCATGGGCAGTTGTACCAGAGTCGGATGAAGAGAGCCTTTGATCAGAAAGTGCATCCTCGATGCTTCCAGGTCGGAGATTTGGTGTTGAAAAGGATCCTTCCTCCTCAGACAGATCACAGGGGCAACTGGACTCCTAACTATGATGGACCGTATATTGTCACCAAGGTTTTTGATGGTGGGGCCTTAATGCTTGCAATTATGGATGGTGAAAACTTCACTTCCCCTGTGAACTCAGACGCAGTTAAAAAATACTTCGCATAAAATAGACCCGCTGGACAGTAAAAAGAATAGTCCAGGCAAAAATGGGCATCCCGACGAACCAAGAAAATGAAAAGGTTCGGGCAAAAATTAGGGATTAAAAATGAAAAGATCGTACACCCAGTAAGTTGAAAACCTGAAAAGGCAACTTTGGCAAAAATGGGTATCCCGGTGGATTGAAAACCCGAAAAGGGCGATCCAGGCAAAAGGTAGGGATTAAACGAATGACTGCGTTCTGAGTAGTTCTGAATCTCATCTCGTGTCAATGACTGGATACTTTGGAAGGATAAGAAACAATCCAATCACTCTTTTCAGAAAGCTGATCATCTAGAGGATCTTTAAGACAAGCAAGTCATAGCAGAATTGGAACCCAATAGAAATCCATTTCACATTGCCATTAGATTAATTTCTGTTTTTATCTTTTGTGCGATTACCTCTTTCCAGGGATTGCTTCCTGATGTAAATGCCTATTCAGAGGCCATTCAATCAATAAAATCATGTTATTCAGTATATCTCTGTTTTCATTTTCATTTTTCTGTTTTGTTTGCAAAAATGACGTCCGAATTTTTTGATAAACATTGCATCATGAAACATAAGAGCTTTACAGGTACATGCTTAATAAACATTTAAAATTGCTATAAATGTTAAGTGCTTTATATCGTCTATTCAGAACAGGTACCCTCAGGGCATTTCCTTAAGGTTCCCCGTCAATGATCGCGAATGTTTTCCCCCAACAGTCGGAGTTGGTATCTTATCCCTGCAGAGCTGATCAGAGCATTGGATTCTTTGATCCCCAGCAGGCTCTCACTGATGTACCTCCCCCAAGCGGTTTTTTCAGAATATACACTCCCCAGTAGAGTTGACAGTGCCAGACTATATATCCCCAGCGGGGTTGACAGTGCCAGACTGTATCTTCCCAGCAGAAGCGGCTGCTCCTCAGGGTTTGATGCCAGATCGATGCTCTCGACGCCAGATCCATGGTCACTTTCCTTGAAGCAGAATCTCGGTACCGTATCGGTGTTTGCTTTCCCTGCTAAGTCGTCTCTCTCGCAGATTATGGTTGCCAGAACCACTATCGCTTTCCCCAACAACAAGTTTTCAGTGTCATTCGCTCTTCAGTCAGAGCCTCGGTATTTCTACATTGCTAGAACACCGTGTGACGGGTCATTTCCCCACAGAGTTCTTTGCGCTGTGCATCTCCAACAGCCTTGCTAGGGTCCAGAAGATGGTGATCATTTCCCCAACAGATTCCCTTGCCTCGGCTTGACATTCTACCCAGCATTTCGCATCCCTGCATGTAGAATCATATTGCATTGCATCCTCCCAAATCGCGTAGCATTTCCATTTTCATGGAGCATTACGCCATTGAAAAATTCAAACATGCGCATGTAAGCATAAAACATTCTCGGTATCCCAAGTGATAAGCCAAAAGTTATTTACAGTACTCAGACTGAAGATTGTTCATGACTTACCTTTATTATCCCCAGCAAGTGTCATTGACCCATGCACCGCCTCTATTATCTTTCCCTATTTCTGCCGATGCTGACAGGCATGAAGTTTCTGATATTCAGACCGAAGTGGCATTCAAGCCAATTTCCGGTATTCAGACCGAAGTGGCATTCAGGCCAGTTTCCGGTATTCAGACCGAAGTGGCGTTCAGGCCAGTTTTCCGATGTTCAAATCGAAGAAGTTTTCGACGTTCAGGTCGATGCAACTTGCGGCATTCAAGCCAGTTTTCCGATGTTCAGATCAAAGAAGTTTCCGACATTCAGGTCGATGCAACTTGTGGCATTCAGGCCAGTTTCCGGTATTCAGACCGAAGTGGCGTTCAGGCCAGTTTTCCGATGTTCAAATCGAAGAAGTTTCCGACGTTCAGGTCGATGCAACTTGTGGCATTCAGGCCAATTTTCCGATGTTCAGATCGAAGAAGTTTCCGACATTCAGGCCAATTTTCCGATGTTCAGATCGAAGAAGTTTCCGACATTCAGGTCGATGCAACTTGCGGCATTCAGGCCAATTTTCCGATGTTCAGATCGAAGAAGTTTCTGACATTCAGGTCGATGCAACTTGCGGCATTCAGGTCAGTTTTCCGATGTTCAGATCGAAGAAGTTTCCGACATTCAGGTCGACGCAACTTGTGGCATTCAGGCCAGCCTCTCGGTGTTCAGACCGATATTAATAATCTCATATCTTCCGATGTTCAGATCGAAGTCATTTCCAATATTCAGACTGATGAGTGACATTCAAGCCATGGTTATTTCTGTGTTACCATTTATTTTGGTATCCAGGTTAACATTCTTTTTCGGTATTCAGACTGACTTTCACCGTACCAGACAGATTTTTCTTTCAAGACCACCTCTTTGCCGATTTTGACAGGCATTGTTAGTTCACTTCACTTCAGTGCAAATTTTCGGGCTTTTATTGTATTCAATCCCTTGACACCTCGAAAGTGCGAAAGTCGTTGCTATCTTCTTTTCGGATCTCCAGTTGATTGAATAGGGGCAGCTGTAATACCTCAAAATTTGCCCCTTTGAAAAAAAAAAGAAAAAAAGAAAAAAATGAAAAAACGAAAAAAATAAAATGAATAAATAAATAAATAAATAAATAAAATATAACAGAAAAATCTTGGACTTGGACCTCTCTCATTTGAGCCCACAAAGTCACAAAAATCAGGTTATAAATTCTAGACTTCCATCTCCCAAAAAACCCTAGGGAAAAAGATAGTGAGAGAAGAGCTAACAGAGTTCAGAGCAACCTCCAGAGACTGAAAGGAACTCATCTGCAAAGAGCCAATTCCATCTCATATAAACCCTCAGATTGCTTTGCAAACCCAACCGGGCAATTCAATTTCATTCGATCTCTCTAGTCAGGTTTGCCTTATTCCCATTACTTTATGCTTTTAATTTGAATACTCTGAATGTATGAGGTATTATGGGTGAATTTGATATCCTTTTGATGCATGTGTTTGACAAGAGGTTTAGGCCTCCTACCCTTAGTTGCTTTTTGTGAATTTTAATGACATGATTCATGTGTTTACATTTTGATTTGGAGCAACTCTTGATTGCACCCCATCTTGTCACTCTAACCTGTTTGTTGAGTTTTTTTGTGAGGGCTCACATGACTCCTGAAAGGATAACTTGCTTGGCATTCCACTTTATTTGTGGGATACCATTTGGAGATTTATTCCGATTACCTGTATTGACTTGCTTTCTTTGATGGTGCCAGCTCGAGAGATCTCTGGGTTTCTTATTCCTTTAGCTGTTATTACTTCGGATCTTTATCCGTGTGGTAGATATCTTGATCCCTTTATCTTTCTCTCATTTTACCGCTTTCTTAGCTGGAAGACCTCGAGAGGAGGCAATGTTTTCTTTTGTTTGTTTACTTTTGTGCCCAAAGACCTTTTGTCTGGTCAGTCAGTGGAGAGGGTTCCACCTTTCTGAATCCCCACTTTTTGTCATAAGCTCACCCCGTCCAGGATTAAGAGCTATGATGTCTTATCCTCATTACCCTTTTGATCTGCTCACCCTGACGTTCAATGTCAGTGGTTAAGAGCCCGTTTGATTACCCTTCCATGGCTTGTTTGTCGAGGTTGATATGACCCCTCTTGACTAAAGCCCTACCCATGTATGTTTGAGCCCCCTTGGTGGCATTTTACTTTATGCATGTTTGTTTTGTATGGTGTGATCGTCTCCCCATAGGATTGCTAGGCTTCGTATAGTCTCCCGTTTGCATGTTAATTAAGGTATCACTGTTCCTTTGTCTAGGACTTCCTTTTTGCATGAACATTCCTAAAACACAAACCAACTCATTGATTTTTCTTCTCCTAAGAACACGTTAACTCCTTCTGCTACAGGCGAGTAAGTCTCCAAAGGTCGAACATCCGGTAGATCGCGTAGTAACGTCGTTCACCCCAAAACACTCCTCTTTAACCCATAGGTAGCCGAGCTACGAAGACTCTGATTCTCATATCCAGATGAGATACGTATGTAGTGAATGCGATATCCGTGCGAGTCATTTTCTTTTGACCCCCTCTTTTAGTAAATAGTACATTAGATAAACCCACATCCTTTATACAAGAACAACAAAAGTGGATCTCGTAGGGTACTACGGATGCGTAGGGGTGTTAATACATTCCCTTCGCATAATCGACTCCCGAACCCAAGATTTGGTTGCGAGACCTTGTCTTTTCCTTTCCTTTTTCCAGGTTTACTTCGAGCGTTTCCTTTCCCTCCTTTGGGATGAATAACGCACGGTGGCGACTCTTCAGTCATTTCTTTCTCGCCGGTTGTTTTTTCGCATCTCCTTTTTCAGGTTGCGCCATGGGCCACAAAACATCCTTCTAGAAGGATTTATGGGTATTAAATTACCCTTTAGCTCTTACGTTGTTCAATATCTATAACTAGCGGGATTGTACTATCAGTCAAGTTGGAGTTTTCGGGGATGGTAATTTGACTTGGGATTTGAAGTGGTAAATATCTCTCTTTGTTTATTAGGAGGTGATGGTAATATCATTCTAGTCCTTCAGGATATGACCTTATACCGTATTCCTAATCGGTGTGCATGGAGTCACTATAAGAGTATCATTTCTCTATTGTTTCAACTTACTATTGTTTCCCTCATAGTGATTTATTTAGGTCTTCTCCAACTATCATGGAAAATCAGGTTCTTTCTCTTATTTGGGTTAGTTGGGCCCCATAGAAAGTATTTATTTTCTCTTAGAAACCCTTCCAAAAGAATATTCCTACTATAATTATCTACTTAAGAGTAGGGTTGTGGTAATTCTTGAGAATTTCTTGTGTCTAATGTGTGATCGGTTTGCAGAGTCACTTGATCATTTGTTTGTGACTTGTGACATGGCATTGTCTATTTAGTATGGTATCTTTAGGTAGCTAAGGTGTTGTTTTGTCATTTCTAGGGATATTAGTTATATTTTCCAATTCATTAGATCACTAGGGTGTAGTGCTATAAGAGAGGTGGTTTGGTTATGATTTGGCACTTTGTGATTTCGTCAATCTGGAAATCCTCAACCATTATGAAATTTGTGGAATATAAGAGTATATTCTTTGAAATAGTATTTTGGTAGGTATACGGGTAACTCTTGTAATTTATTTTCTTGATCGAGAGCCCTACTCTTTGTCTAAGCAGATAGAGGGGTGAATGCATTTTACCTTGTGGATTTGAGTTCTTGATGGTTTGTTATTGCAATATAGAATCAAGTATATTTTATCGCTCCACATAGACCGATTGTGTCTTAAATATCGGTTAATAGTTTATATGATTTTAAGGTTTATTTATCAAAAGTTTATTGTTTGTAAATTTAGAAGTAACATAAAGTAAAAAGACATAAAGTAAATTGAACTTGGGTGTTAACAATTGAGAAAACTTGTTAGGGTTATATTTCATTGACATGTCCTCATGTTTGATCGTGATCAGTAATATATCGTGATTAGTAATATGAAATTCTAATCAACATATAATATTACCTCTCATTGCTTTACGTCGTAGCACATGTCTAAGTCCATAATTTGAGATCAATCATATTTTTAATAGACAATCTCTCAACCTATTAACCAATACAATTTCCTTAAGCTTCAATAGTCTGTACAAATATAAAACCTAAATATATCTATAGATTTTAGTATATCTAATAGATGAAAAGCTTGGATCTAGTAATCACAAGCACCTTTGGAATATATAATCAAACCATGAAAAAATGTTTGAGGTATCTAATATAAAACAAGCATTACGAAGGAAGAATTCATCAATATTAAAACATAAGAAGAATTATATAGAACTCCATGATAACAATTGATACATGATAATTAGGACGACTACATCTAACCCCAAATAAATAAATTAGCTATGCTTACTCATTATATATTTACAATTAATACCTAGAAGAAAAAAGTAAAAAAACATATCTATCTTCAATTCCTCGGACATGACGTATGCCCTCAATCTTCATCTATTTTCCTCTCCTATTTTGTTTTTGGTATAAAATAGATTTCTCTCAATCTCCACCAAGAATATTACCAAATTCCCACCACGTTATATCAAATAAATGAATAAAACCTTATTATAGAGTTATGATCCTCCCTTCTAGCTAAGAGAGACTCGTAGCTCGTTTAACGCGTCTACTTTCTTCTATCCTAAGTTTTGCCAGCTCATTCTACAAGTTTCCTTTGCCACCTATCACCTCTTAGCGAGCAAGCCATTTCTTTCCTCTAAAGTACATTAGTCTTGAGGTCATGAACCACTATACCTCTCTTAGTGAGTTTAATATCATGCTAAGCGAGATTGTTTCTTAGCATTGATGTTATTTGGCTTTGAAGTTTTCTTTTGCCGACATAGCTCGCTTAACGAAACCATGTTCTTGGCTTAGTGAGCTTTTGTTGTTGGATGGTGATTTTTGACTCGTTTAATATTTACTTGGTTCTTCTTGTCTATACTTTATAAATATCTGATTGAAAAAAGTTTATGTATTTTATGTATTTTGACACTTATCATTCACTAAATAAGCGAACAATATCTTGATCATATCCTTGACATAATATATATCAAGTAATAGTAAGAATAATGCAAAACCAACATAGTTAGAATGCATTATCTACTCTCATTTATTTATCTAAAACATGAGGTATGCCCTCATCTCACTTGGTATAGGATTATAATTCTTTACTTACATTGACATGTTATCACCAAACAAGTAGTAAAGTAAAACTTTAAAAAGGCAACTAATTCATGGTTATACTTTTAATTTGAAGAAAATCACAATATTAATCAATGAATGAATAATATAAAATAATAAAATTTTATCATGCCATTATGCTTGATTTTATATTTAACCAAAGATTTATGATTTATCGACATTTAGCTTTTTCAAATCATTTAGCCCATATGTGGACAAACAACTTCAAACAAAAATTACAATTTTTTTCTTTTAAATTTTCAAGTTTGTCAAACAAGTACTTATTGAAATCATTCAAAGCATTTAAAATACCACAAGTGTTTTGGAGTGTAGGTTCAATTCATACATCCTTTTAATTCCACCCCTACAAAAACCCATGGTATATCCTCAAGTTATCGGAAAAGGACTATTTTTATAGAGGTTTTCTCTAAGCCAAAAATATTCTCTCTAAGCGAGTTTATATTATAAAAAATTGCTTAGTGCATAATAGATATGTCCTAACAATTTAATTTTCATTCCCAAAAGTTATTTAAGAAATTTTATTAATTGTCAAATTTATTTTATATTTTCGTGATATTACGCGTAGGATGTCTGTGTTTTTGTCCAACAGGTCCAGGTGGAAGAACCGATGAACTCGGAGTGAGACAGTGCGAAATTCCGGCAAGCAAAGGAATGGAAAAACTCCAGCACAAGAGGCCTGACACGGTCAACCGTGTCACCTGACACGGACCATGTCAGGCAGAAGGAAGATGAAAGCTAAAATAGTAGCCTGACACACCCGGGCGTGTCAGCTGACACAGCCCGTGTCAGGCATGTTCCTCAGCCGTGTTGAGACCTCATGGGCGTGTCGAGTGAAGGAGTGAGCTAACACAGCCACCCGTATCAGCTGACACGGGCCGTGTAATCCCAAGCCCAAAATTTTCCCTTTTCGTCGGGCTTTTGATTATCAGGCTTGCAGAGAGATTTTTGGACATGTCCACCTATTTCTTGGAATTTTCACTATATAAGCGAACCTTCTACCAAAGAATAGATCATCTTAGAACGAGGCAAAACACAATATTTTCAAGCAATCAAGTATTACAGAGATCAAGGAGTTCAGAGAGCAGGTGGTTTTCATGAGCGGAAGCGATTGAAGATCCAAGTCATCTAATTACTTGTAATGTGTAATTTTTATCTTGCATTTGTTTTGAACTATATGAGTAGCTAAACCCTCCAATGCTAGGGGATGTCCCTGATTTAGAATTGTAATGACTATGAGTTTACGATTGCATTTATAATATTATTCTTACGGTAACCTTTTGATGTGTTTAATGCTTTCTCTTTCTGACCAATCGAGATTGTTTTGTGGTTATCAATTAGGCTGAACCTCCATTGGTAAGGTTTTCATAAGGTTACTCTATAGTAGATATCACCTAAGACTAGGGATACCCTGTATGAATCAGAGCATTATTGATATAATAAAGCTTAACTTCACCCTAATTGCCTATGGACATAGAAATTAGGGTAGATTGATTAAAGGTTTTCTCACCAAGGACTTGGGAGAAATACCCTTGAGAACTGTTAGTAATTGATATTTGTTGATGCGGTAGTGACTCGGAGTTATTACAGGGATAAGTCACACACCTTCCCTGGAATTGTTCCTCATACCTTGCAAACCCTTATTTTTATTATTATTTTCCTTTTCCATTATTTTTATAATTTTGAATTTAAAAACCCCAATTATAATTTTTGTTTAATTGAAGGATGAATTGAACTTAATATTAACTTGCAGTCCTTGAGATCGACATTCGGGGAATTTCCCCTTTATTACTATAATAGACAAAATAGTACACTTGCTATTTTTCCGATCAAGTTTTTGGCGCCGTTGTTGGGGACTTCCAAAATATAGAGTTTAATTTTTAGTTCAATTAAAATTTTGTTGCTATGCAATAAAATTAATTTTCTGTCATTTATATAATTTAATTCACTAATCTGTGTATGCGAGGAGAGCCCTCAGCAAAATTTCTTTTTGACGCAGAAATCGAGGGAACCCTTCACCGGAGACGCAGAAACGCTAGATTGGATTCCAAAGAAGAAGTTCCCTATGATCACTCAGATTCAAAAAAAGAAACTATGGCTGAAATTCCTCCAGTTCCACCGCTTCCACCTCCCGAAAGACTCCTAGGTGACTATGGAGGTGCAAATACGCTGGGTGGTAGATTGACCATTGTCCACCAACCGGTGAATGTGATGAACTTTCAACTGTATCCTAGCTCAATCAATCAACTTGAGAGAAAATCTTTCACCGGAAAGGTTAATGAAGATGCCAACAAGCACCTACAGAGATTCCTGACCATGAGTACTACTTTGAAAATTGATGGTCATACTGATGAAGCAAAGAAGTTAAGAATGTTCTCGTTCACTTTATCTGAAGAGGCGCAAGATTGGTTCTACTCTCTTCCAGCTGGAAGTATTACATCATGGGAAGAGATGGAAACAACTTTCTTAAATGAGTATTTTCCCGCAGCAGTATTTCTGAGAAAAAGGTATGAAATCTTGAACTTCAAACAGAAAGATGGTGAGTCTTTGGGAAATACCTATAAAAGATTCAAAAGGGTCCTGGTAGCGTTCCCAACTCATAATATGGACCAGACTGAACAAATGCAGATGTTTGTGAATGGGCTGAAAATAAAGACAAAACAATTAATTGATATAGCAGTTGGTGGCTCAACAAATTTCTCAACAGCCACCAGTATTAAAAGGATCATTGAAGCGATAGCCGCAAATGAGCATCTGGAATTATATTATAGGTGTATAAGAAAACCTAAGGAGTCATTGACCTGAAAGTAGAAGCAAATAAAATCCGTTTGGAAGATACAGTCGCTGCTAAAATGGAGAAGAAATTGAAAGCGATGAATATAGGTACTCAACAGGTAGCTCAAATTCAACCTGCTCAGACCATCACTTGTGAAATCTGTAATAGACCTCACCATACTGTTTATTGCTTTGCAACCCCTCAACAAATTAAAGAGATAAAATTCTTAAAGCGGAATAACCCTTACTCCAACACTTACAATCTAGGTTTGAAGAATCATCCAAACTTCTCCAGGCAAGATCAGAAAGGGAATGTTTTACAACAGGGTCAAGGTCAATATCAGACTCAATATCAACAACAGCAAGCTCCAAGGAAAGCAGATTGGGAGATTGTCATTGAAAACATGGCAGCTCAAAATAGGCAATTTGAAGAAGAGACGAGAAATAATCAGAAAAACACCACCGCCTCTCTAAAGAATCTTGAAGTTCAGTTCGGGAAGATAGTACAACAGTTAGCAAGTTCTCGAATACCAGGTTCCTTACCAAGTGAAACAGTTCAAAATCCGAGAGTTCAAGAGAATATTAATACTGTCACGACAAAAAAGAAAAAGGCTGCTAAAAAGAAAAAAATTATACCACCGGGCGAGCCGACTGAAGAGGAAATTACAAAGGAGACTAAATCGGTGATTAAGTTGCCTTACCCTCAGAGAGTGACAAAGAAGGAACCAAGCGAGTCATACTTGGAGAAATTCATGACAATGTTTAAAAAGGTTGAGGGTCATATGTCTTTGTTTGAAGCACTCGAAAGACTGCCCATGTACAAGAAATTCACGGAAGAGGTAATGGCTGAAAAGAAACCAACAGCAGAAGAACAGGTAACCTGGAAGGAAAAGTATAATGCAAACTCACGGGGGAAAAATTTCCTAACAAACAAAAGGATCCGGGAACGACAATAATACCATGCACAATTAAAGAAAGAACCTTCAAAAAGGTACTAATAGATTATGGAGCTAGTGTGAGTCTGATGCCATTATCAATCTATCACAGATTGTGTATTAAAAATGTCAGTGATACAAAGACCAATCTAAAGTTTGCGGATCACTCAAGAAAGGATGCAAATGGTATAGCAGAAGACGTACTAGCAACAATAGAGGACTTGATTTTTCCTGTTGATTTTGTAATCCTAGACATACCTGAAGATGATAAGGCACCCATCATTCTTGGTCGACCTTTCATGCAGACAAGTTGATGCAATCTCGACATGGATCAGGGCACGTTAACCTTGAAAGTTCATGATAAGGAGATAACTTTTAATTCTATTGAAGACCAAGAGCTAGAGGAAGATACAGAATCTCACTATCAAGTAGGCTTAATTAGGACAGAGGCAAGTGATGCATGTTTTTCGCAAGTATACGAACGCGTCAGAGTAATATAAAAGATTGTAGAATCCACAGAGACCAAATGTCAATCTATCGTTATCTATTGTTATGGTGTTTATCTAAGGTAATCGAAACAGGATTTTTAAGAGTGCACAATGAAAAATAAAGTATTAAATTAAATTCAATTAATGAAGACAGGTTCGAATGTAATTCACATAATCAATTAATAATCCAAGTACTTGCTAATAGAATTACTTATGGGCAGTGTTTCCTACTTTGAAAAGAACCAATTTAACGGGAATTGTCACTTTCGCGTATTCAGAACCGAGTTGTACTCCCTAATCAAACCCTCTTATTGTCACTTATAAAAAGGCGCGCATTGCATTAGAGTAGTAAACCTATTTTTAAGAAATATAGTGTCTAGACTAAGTTGAAAATTATTTTGACCTGGATTTCTTAACCAAAAGAGGTTCTCACGAAGCAGACTCTAAACTTATAAACGCGTCAGAAAATAGTTTTAAAATCACTTTTCTTTTTAAGTTAAAAACTCCTAATGAACTAAACAAAGCACGTTCGCTGTATTTGAAATAGTAAAAAAAACAACTAAGTTTAAACAGACGTCGGATGACTTTCGATCTTACCCAACGAAAATTAAGTGCGGGAAAACTTAAGTTGAAAGTCAAAATAGCCCTTAAGTGTTTCTACGAACAATTGTATGGATTATCGGTTCAATTACGATACTTACATTCTAACCTTTATAGGTTTAGCCAGACATGGTAAAGTAAAAATGCATTTTAATTTTTATCATAAAAACGGATAAATAAAAGACTTTTTAAATAAAAAGGTAATAAGTGAGAGTGCAGGAAAGTAAATAAAAGTAGTGTGAGTGCGGAAAATAAGTTAAAGTAGTGCGGGTGCAGGAAAGTAAATAAAAGTAGTGCGGTGCAAGAAATAAATAAAAGTAGTGCAGTGCGAGAAATAAACAAAGTAAAGTGAGAGTGCGGGAAAGTAAACAAAATAAAGGCAGTGCGGGAAAATAAAGTAGACAAAGGTAAAGCAATAAAACCTGCTCCAATCGGAGGGTCGAATAAAGTGCGGAACAGAAATGAAAATGGAGGCAGGATTAAACTTCCTTCCAAAGTGCTCCAAACTCGATTACAAAGTGTGGCAACACTCCGATGTGAAGCGATTACCACTTTTACACAATACTGGTATATGCCTAGTTGTAACTAAGTTTGGATGATGAAACAAATGAAATCAAGGCTCTATTTATAGGCAAGAAAAGAACATGGAGATTACAAGGATGCCCCTAAGTTTGAAAATGGGCGGGAACCATTTTATTCTTGTGGCGCCCGCCACAACATCATGGCGCCCGCCACAGGAGAAAATTGCAGCGTCCAAGTGGAGATCGTGGGAGGTGTGGCAGTTGAGGAGAAGTTGAAACTAGGACACGTCATGGCTGGGCCCATGGCCTCCGCCACAGTGGGAGCCACAAGTGTAAAATGCTGATTTTGAGGCTTTTTAGCTCATTTTCGCTCCTTTTCTTGATCGGGGCTCCGATTAGACTGAAAACCTGAAAACAAAGAAAAACATAGTAATAACATAACAAAATAATAATAAAACAACTAAAATGCATGCAAAATCGGAGTCGAAAATACAGTGAATTTCAGTGTCATCAAATTCTCCCACACTTAAACCCTTGCTTGTCCTCAAGCAAAACACTTAAAAGCTCAAAGAAGAAAAACCGGTGTCGACGAGTGATTCGGGATAAAAGGTGTAACACCCTCCTAAATGCCCCAAATATTTAATTAAAATAACATATATAAATCAGAGTAATTATGCAGTTAAGGGTGTCACACAATCATTCACACCATGTTCCAAAATAACTGTCATGCTCTTTATTTAAACAATTAAACATTTGCATAAATCGCAGCGGATATAAATCAAATTAATCAAAACATGTAACATACTACATGTAAACTGGTTCAACAATCTTTAACAACATAATTAAAAAGGTTCCCTCCCGATGTTACATCTATCAGAGCATGACCCACTAAGGAGACTACACTAGACTCCCAAGCATTCGCTTCTACTCAACTCATTTCTCGTTACCTGAAAATAGTTGTAAGGGTGAGTTCCTCAATCGATATAATAAGCATTATAGAATATAATGTCATGTTAAGTAATTTAACACATTAATCACCCTAATCACAACATACAATCAGTAACAGCACATCAGCTCAACATCATACTCAACACCAACATAAAACACAAGTATAATCTCAAATCATACTCCATAACAACACAAACACACGTATAATATTGGAATACATCCATTCATATTATACGCCATACATACATTATGCAATGAGACTCCACACATGCGGTACCGACTATTCTTGAACATATAGTTCAAGCTCACCGATCCCTCCAGATACGGCTACTAAGCTCACTAATCCCACTCATTTGAGACCTAGTGACTCACTCACTAATTCCTCACCATGGGAATTAGCTACAGCCCCGAAGGCTAGACTATGCACACTAATCATCTAGCATGCAAACATCAACAACAAACCCACAATGGTTCACTCACTAATTCCTCACCATGGGAATTAGCTACAGCCCCGAAGGCTATGCTATGCACGCTAATCATCTAGCAATGCAGCATCAACAACAATTCACAATGGACATATGCTCACACTCTAAGCCATACAACAGTCCATTCACAAATACATGCATAATATATACATTCACAGCATTATGCATTTCATCACACATCATCAACACATGTATCAACATATCATATCATGTCAATTAATTAAACACAGTATTAGCACACTCTACTAATACCTATACTGCTCAAAACAACGGGAAATGATCCCTACTACGTCATACATCAGCTAAGTTACATCACTCAGCCTAAACAACCAAAAACTGCACAACAACAGTTCCGGAAAACACAAGTCTGCCCATACGCGTATCGCCTATGCCCATACGCGTATTGCCCATTCCTGACCAAGTCCATACGCGTATTGCCCAAACCCATACGCGTATGCTACGCGTACCACATTCTCATACGCGTACCAACAGAGACAATTTCACGTTCAAAACATCATCTTCCTCACCCATACGCGTAAGGCCTCCTCCATACGCGTACCAGCCATATCATACGCGTATTGCCTGGTGCCATACGCGTATGACCAGAAACCAGAATTTCCAGATCTGCAATGGCTTTTCCTGCTACGAGATCTATCCAATCCGACATTCCACAGTCCAAATTTTACACACAATTCATTCATCTCATCTAACACGAATCATACACTTTCGATTTCACAAATTGCTAACCTTTCTACCTCTAATTCCTACGAATTTCTTCAATTTTAATCCCAATTTCGTTCATCCCCAAAAGTTCACAAATTCATCATACATCATTCAATCAGAGGCAAATCAATGGTTTCTCACTACCCATCACATATTATCCCATAATACCCATTAATCGATGGTAAACCCCCCTTACCTGAGTTAATTCGGCGAATCTTTGAGCTCCAAGCTTTTCTCTCTTCAACCTTCAGCCCTTGCTCTGTCTCTTTGCCCTTTTCCTCTTTCACGATCGCTTATCTGTTTTTCACGTAAAAACCTTTTTACTCCAAATGGGCTCTTTTCCTTATTTCCAACATATATATATTTTCCAATAATAATAATACTAATAACCCAATAATAATAATAATAAAATTTCCAATTATTTAATTAAATTAATAAATAAATTATTAACTCAATTTAAATAATTATTTTATTATTATCGGGGTGTTACAAAAGGGCTTCTAAGTTCAAGTCGGGATGCAGTGATATGTACTAACTGAGTGAACTAAGGGTATCGTGATGACACTTATCCGCAGACACAGACATAAACTCCATTCCTATATTAACCAACCCATATTATCCCACAATACCTAGGCCTACCTCTTCATCTCTTTTTGGGTCCTTTTCATTCAGGCGTAATCACATTAAGCCCGTTATCCGTACATGCTTCATAGTAGAGTGACCGGTTAGTGATTCTGATCCTAAACATGGGGTTTCTGGCATATAAATCTGTGTAAACCCTTTTATTTGACCCAAATGCAGTTGTGGGGGATCGGATCGTAATCCGCCCTACCGAGTTCAGCGCCAAATACCTCTGAACCAACTAACAGTGGGTGAGTTTTTTTTCTTTTTCTTTTGCAGCAAATTTTTACAACTTTTTTTGTTTAAATGACCTTGTGAGGGTCACATATCATGGAGTTGCCTTTTTCTTTATTTATTGCACTGGATCATTCACTTATGTTCATCGGTCCCCTATGTAGAGCATGCTTAGGCCAGAGCTGACTGCTAGAATAAACTACTGAGAACTATACTGAAATGATAATTAAGGCCATGGTATATGGGGTTTCGGGAGTGATTCCTATATTCATGAAGTCTATGGTGCTAAAAGGATACTGACGTTTCAAAAAGTTCTCCCAAGTCACCACATCCTAACTCAAACCTGTCTTAAAGCCCAAAAACTTTCAGAACAACACTGTTTTCTTTTGCAAATTTTTGTTTTGTTTGGTAGGGTTAAAGGAATGGGGAGATGAGGATGTACTAAAGATGCACTATACTGGTGACTCGTCAGACACATGTATTTTCTAAGACACACTAACTAAAAACAAAATAAAACAAAGTAAATAACTAAAAAGCAATAAAAATAAACAATCTAACTAAAAACAATAAAGGGAAATAGAAAGCGATAAAATCTCATTCCACACTTAAATCGAACATTGTCCCCAATGTTTCGAAATAAGATAAAGGGAGAGTAACCTGTCACACTACTGCTGACCACTGGTCCCTTCGCCATCCTGAGGTGGACGACGGGATCTACTGCGACGACGGTCTCTCTGGTCCATCCTGGACGATAAGGCAGCCTGAGCAGTCCTCACCTCTCGAAGGTTGCCTAAAATGGAACCCTGAGTGGCCTCTATCAGTGCAAAATGCTCACGATGGTAGTTCTACTGACGGGATTGCGCGTTTATGATCGCAAGCAAGGTCTGTGAAACAGTCGCATAGGATCGATCTGCCCTCCGCTGCGATTCTTGCATGAAGCTCATGTTGTCCGCCAGTTGTTGCTGAATGGTAGAGAGTAGGCCATCGCGCCTTTGTTCTCTAGCCATGTGGTCTCGCCACATCTCCTCAGTAATATAGAATCCAGGAGTAGAACCCGCAAAAGAAGAAGATGGTGGGGTGTGTGGTGGTGAAGGGTGATGGGGGGACACATGAGGTACGGGAGACTGCTCTCTCCGATCAAGCTCTTCATCAGTGTCGTGTCCCTCCTCATCAGGAACATTAGGAGGAAGTGGACCTAAAATAGGTGGAGCATCTAAATCATAGGTCCAATTCCTTTCATTACGTACATCAGTACGTCTAGTGCACGGTAAGGCAACAAATGGGATAGCTACACTATGAATCATAAGCACATAACCTCCCTCTCTTCTCACTCGGCACATTTTCATATCTTTTAGAAATTTAAGGTTGATTGTGCGAGGAGCTAAGGGAACTAAGGTAGCTATCTCATTGTTCAGGTTAAGAGCCCGAGCAATAGACGTGATGAGTCCTCCAAAAATAATAGGTCCCGCTTTATTAAGAGTTAAAGCCATATGAGCAATCATAAACGGGACCGAATTAATCCTCCTATTTGTGAGGCTTCCTTGTAAAAATAGAAGCTCCCTAACATTAACCTTGTTTGGATTCTCCCGGCCAAAAATAGTACATGCCAACAAATATCTAAAAACTCTGATGGCCGGGTTATGGATGGTCGAGGTAAGAATTCCTTCAAAAGAATTTATTGAAGTATTAGATAATCTCTACCCAAAGGGAAACACCTCGACCGACCAGTCTGAATCCAAAGGGGCCTCACAAATAGCACATTCCCCATGAGGAACTCCTAACAGACCTGCTAGTTCGTTGGTACTATACTCATACTCAACAGAAAACACTCGAAATTTAACAGTACCAACTGTACTAGCAGTGTTAGGACTGACAGTATAAATTAAAGAACTTAAAAACTCGACTGTCAGTCGCTCAAAGGTAGGCTCTCTATTTACAAAAATAGTATGCAAGCCTAAAATATCTAACAAATAAAGAACACTGTGGTAGATACCCAAAGTATACAAACAATTATCGTCCACGTACCTCGTCGGGAGAATTTTCCGATTTTGTAACCTTTCAATAATCCTTCTCTGTTTATCCCTAGGTTTCACTTCGCGAAGAACATATCCGTTGAACTCCATTTTTTTGCTCTTTGAATGTGTTAAAGAAGATGAAAATGGGTTTATATATATAGGGTGGTAAAGGTGGGATTTTTATGGATATTGATGGATGAAAATTAAAATGGAAGTTGGAAAGGTAAATTTTATGGTGGGAAGATGATAAATGTAGGAGCTTTTATGGGGCTCAAGGGAGTTTTTGGAAAAGGAAAAAATGGGTTTTGGAAGTTTGAAGGGCCAAAAATGGATAATTATTTGAATCTGCCCCGCATATACCAGACGCCGTGGCGGGCGCCATATGGTCTATGGCGGGCGCCACAAGGCGAAAATTGATGCTGGGCCGAAATTTGAAGAATTGGTATGGGCTTCTCCATGCTTTTTTTGGTCTGGGGGTCTAGATAGCATTTTCATTGTTTTTCCTAATAGAATAAGGCTTGCACAATTCATGAAAATAAAATTTAAACATTAAACAAATAAATAAATAATACTATTAGACTATAATATGAATATAAAGAAAATAAACACACACACACACACACACACACACACACACACACACACACACACACATATATATATATATATATATATATATATATATATATATATATATATATATATATATATATATATATATATATATATATATATATATATATATATATATATATATATATATATATATATATATATATATATATATATGGAAATATCAAAGTGCTAACATAATTTGAAAACGTACCAAATGCGAAAAATAATATAAGCATAAATAAGAAAAGGTAAACGAGACGGTAGGCTCAAACAGCAAGGGGCTTCTCTGCCTGACTGGATCCACGAAGTACGACTATCTCGTGACGAAGCTCTGCTATCTCTCGGTACAAAAAATCAGCCTCATTAGCATGTATAAGATCGAATACCTCAATCTGTAAAGTAAGGTCATCCACCTCCTGCCTAAGCTTGGCAATCTCTCTGCGACACTCGGCAATCTGCGTGCGGGCATCTGGGGGCTGCAAAGATAAATTTTTAGAGAGCACATTACTCCTGGGTGAAAGCGGCGTAGGAGTATAATCAGCAACAGGAGGGGATCTAGGCTCCTTAACAGTCTCTCCATGAGTTTCCAAAGCATAACTCCAGTTAGCTGGGTCATGAACACCGGCCATCATCGGGTCTGGAAGTGTAAAGTAATTTATCGTCTCACTATCAGTCAACAATATGAACTGTCTGGGATTGAAAGAGGCTCTCCTCATCAATCTTATGTCCAAGAAGAAATCAATATCCATAGTAGTATAGCCACCGAAAGTCTTGAGATGGAGCAGCTTGCGGAACAGGCCTAAGGCAGTGGCAATCTGCGTGACAATCCCTCCTACATGAATAATTCCCTCGGATGATCCGACAACACTGCTAAGGCCACACAGCAGAAAAATCCCACATGCCACAGGGCGTGATTGGGATGCACAAAATAACAAAAATATCTCCTCCTCACTCAGCAGAGTTTCAACATCTGGTCTTCCAAGAAAAAAATGCGCCAGTATCATCTGCAAATACATCATAGCAGGGCTGTGGATAACCTGGGACAACTGAGTGGAAGGATCCTGACTCCCTCCACCAGAGATATCACTCTAGAATTTCTCCACTTCCCTACTCAGAAAGTATCCCATTGGCGTCTCAGGGATAGCGTCGGGGGTAGTCTGAAAACCTAACAAGTCACCGAACTTCTTCTGGATGAAAGAGTACTCAGTCCCGAATAGCCTGAAAACAGCATGTCCATCTGATCCGGAGTAAGCATCATAAGCAAACGAGCTAAGGAACTCCAAAGTCAGGTTCCTGTAGGTGTTGTTCATGTCATCAGCGAATTCATCCCATTGGAGTTGGTGGCGCAGGAATCTGATGCTCGACTTAATGCCTAGGGCTTCCATGCAATCCTAGTATGGATAGCGTGTCGGTGCCATAGGGCGCTGGTAGAGAACTATGTAACGCTCCCTCTGGGCGTCATCTCTGAAAGCCACATGCATGTCATCAAAGTTCTGCATCCTGCAAAGGTTAGGGAAAAGGATCCTGAAAATACAAACATTGCAAATGATATTTAGTCCTGAAGAGAATATGATTAAAAATAAAATAAAGAAAATAAATGCAGAAAAAGTAAAATAAGATAAGAAAACCGTGGGTTGCCTCCCAAGCAGCGCTTGTTTAACGTTGTTAGCTTGACGATCGGAACTTATACATCTGTCATAAGAATTGGTGGATCTATCAGAGTATGGCTGAGGTAGTCTGTTGGAATGTCTCCTCCTTCATAGAGCTCCAGTCTTTGCCCATTTACAATGAATGAACTACAAGTTTTGTTCTTGATTTCTATAGCTCCGGATCTCAGAATCTTAGATACTTTGAAAGGGCCAGTCTATCTTGAACGCAGCTTCCCAGGGAAAAGTCGTAACCTAGAATTGAACAGGAGAACAGGGTCACCTATATTGAAATCTTTTTTCACAATTCTTTTGTCATGCCAAGCTTTGGTTCTCTCTTTATATATTATGGCATTCTCGTAGGCAGATTGCCTGAGTTCTTCCAGTTTGTGGATGTCAAGGATACGTTTTTCACCAACGGTCAGGTAATCCAAATTCAAAGTTTTAATGGCCCAATAGGCCTTATGCTCTAATTCAAAGGGTAAATGACAGGATTTTTCATAGACTAGTTGGTAGGGAGTTGTTCCTATAGGGGTTTTGAAAGCGGTTCTGTAGGCCCATAATGCTTCTTGGAGCTTCTGAGACCAGTCTTTTCTAGATATATAAACAGTTTTTTCTAGAAATTGTTTTATCTCCCTATTGGATACTTCTACTTGGCCATTAGTCCGTGGGTGGTATGGTGTTGCTTCTCTATGCCTAACTCCATATTTGCTTAAAAGTTTATCAAATATTCTCGATATGAAGTGCGATCCTCCATCGCTTATGACTAAATGGGGTGTTCCAAATCTGGGGAATATATAGTTTTTAAATAACTTGATCACTACTCTAGTGTCGTTTGTGGGTGAAACTATAGCTTCAATCCACTTAGATACGTAGTCCACAACTACTAAGATATACTTGTTTCCTAAGGATGGTGGGAAATGTCCCATGAAATCTATACCCCAAACGTCAAAGAGTTCTACTTCTTGAATGTTTCTTAGAGGCATTTTGTCACGTCTAGAAATATTTCCTGTGCGTTGGCATCTATCACATTTGACAATGCAAGCATGGACATCGCGCCACATGGTAGGCTAGAACAGGCCAGCTTGAAGAATCTTGGCGTATGTCTTGGAGGTGCTCGCATGTCCACCATAGGGTGCAGAGTGATAATGCTCAATTATACTTTTTACCTCTTCTTCTGGAACGCAACGGCGAAAAATGCCGTCTTTACCCCTTTTAAAAAGGAGTGGTTCGTCCCAATAAAAGTTTCTTACGTCGTTAAAGAACCTCTTCTTCTATTGGTAGTCAAGATCAGGGGGTATGATATCAGCAGCTAGATAATTAATAAAGTCTGCATACCATGGCACGTTACTTACAGCTAAGGATTTTTGGGAGTGCTCATGAGGGCCTAGGCTATCGTCTTCAATGGCTTCTAGTTTAGCTATCAGTCTATCATAGGCAAAATCATCATTTATGGGTATGAAGTCTGGTTTCAGGTGTTCTAACCTAGAAAGGTGATCAGCTACTACATTTTCAGTGCCTTTTTTATCTCGGATATCTAAATCAAACTCTTGTAGTAACAGAATCCATCGGAGCAACCTGGGCTTGACATCTTTTTTACTTAATAGGAAACGAATGGCATCATGATCGGTGTAAACTATAATTTTAGCTCCTACTAGATAAGATATGAATTTGTCTATAGCAAAAATTACAGCTAGTAGTTCCTTTTCAGTTGTTGCATAGTTAAGTTGGGCGGCGTCTAGGGTTCTACTGGCATAATAAATCACATGTAATTTTTTTATCTTTCCTTTGTCCTAGAACGGCTCCAACGGCATAATCACTAGCGTCACACATTATCTCAAAAGGTTCTAACCAATCAGGGGGTTGCATAATGGGTGCTGAAATCAACGCTTGCTTTAAAAGATTAAATGCTTCATTACATTTTTCATCGAAAATGAATTCAGCATCTTTCATTAAAAGGCCAGTTAAAGGTTTAGTTATTTTAGAGAAGTCTTTGATAAAACACCGGTAGAATCCAGCATGTCCAACGAAACTTTGGACTTCTCTGATAGTTTTGGGTGGTTTTAGATTCTCTATGACTTCTATCTTAGCTCTATCTACCTCAATACCTTTTTCGGAAACTATATGTCCTAAAACAATTCCTTCGGTGACCATGAAATGACACTTTTCCCAGTTTAGCACAAGGTTCACCTCCACGCATCTCTCCAGGATTTTCTCAAGGTTAGCAAGACAATTATGGAAATCAAATCCTCAAACCGAGAAATCATCCATAAATACTTCCATGATACTATCTAGGTAATCTGCAAAGATTGACATCATGCAGCATTGGAAAGTAGCTGGGGCATTACAGAGTCCGAATGGCATTCGTCTGTAGGCAAAAGTTCCATAAGGGCATGTAAAGGTAGTTTTCTCTTGATCTTCGGGGTGGATAGGTATTTGGAAGAATCCAGAGTATTCATGTAGATAGCAAAAGTAAGAGTGTCAGGCTAGACCCTCCAACATCTGGTCTATAAATGGTAAAGGGAAATGATCCTTCCTGGTTGCTTTATTTAACTTTCTGTAGTCTATGCACATCCGCCATCCTCTTTCTATCCGTTTTACTATATGTTCGCCTTTATCGTTTTGCACTACTGTGATGCCTCCCTTTTTAGGTACTACATGAAGAGGGCTCACCCACGTACTATCCGAGATCTGATAGATTATACCTGCCTCAAGTAACTTAAGAACTTATCTTTTAACAACATCACTCATTATAGGGTTAATTCTTATCTGATGTTCTCTGGAGGGCTTTGAATCTTCTTCGAGCAAAATCCAATGCATGCATACGGATGGGCTTATAGCTTTCAGATCAGAGATATTATATCCTAAGGCTGAGGGATATCTTCGTAAAACATCTAAGAGTTGGTCTGTTTCCTCTTGGCTTAAGGTAGCACTGACTATAACTGGATAATTCATCTCTTCATCAAGAAACTCATATCTCAGGTTCTTAGGCCGTTCCTTAAGTTCTAAGGTTGGTTTCTTAGGGCATGGCATAGGATCCGGGGTAAGGGATAAACATTCGTAAAGGTTATCATCGATGTAGGGCTTCCTAAAGTTATCATCTTCCAGTATGAGAGTTGATGGCAACTTAATTGTTTTTATGATTTCTTCTTGTTCTATTTCCCTAATGCATTCATCAATGATATCTATGGCATAACATGCGTCTCCCATCATAGGTGCCATAAGAAATTTTGAAAGTATAAATTCCATCTTCTCGTCACCTACCTCAAAGGTCAACTTTCCTCTCTTGACATCTATTATAGCTCCTGCAGTTGATAAGAATGGTCTACCTAGAAGGATTGGTATATCATCATCCTCCTTAATCTTCATGACAACAAAATCAGTAGGGATAAAT
The DNA here is from genome assembly GCF_024323335.1 of Lathyrus oleraceus. Lineage (NCBI taxonomy): Eukaryota > Viridiplantae > Streptophyta > Magnoliopsida > Fabales > Fabaceae > Lathyrus > Lathyrus oleraceus. The sequence continues at coordinate 382,717,707 of NC_066582.1, read as the reverse complement.
AATTGACCTATCCTAACATGGACATCTTCTAATATGCCTATCGGATACTTAACAGATCTATCGACTAATTGAAGTGACATCTTAATAGGTTATAATTCTCCTAAGTTTAACCTCTCACAAACTGCTAAAGGTATTAAGCTCTAACTAGCTCCTAAGTCTAGAAAAGCTTTTTCGATGACATGACATCCCAAAATACAAGGAATGGAGAAATTTCCAGGATCTTTATCTTTTTTGACTAACTTATTTTCGGCAATAGAATTGCATTCCAAGGGCTTCGGATCGTCGAGTCTACGTTTGTTGGTAAGGATGTCTTTGAGAAACTTTGCATAGGAAGGTATTTGGGTGATGGCTTCTGTGAAAGGGAATTCTACGTGAAGTTTTTCTATAACCTTAATGAATTTCTGATACTGGTTATTGATCTAGGTCTGTTTGAGTCTTTGTGGATATGGTATTGGTGGTTTGTATGGCGGGGGTGGTACATAAGTTTTGTCTTTAGGTTCTTCTTCTTTTTCTTGACCTTCCTGTTTTTCAGATTCCTCTGGTTTCTTCACTTCTTTCGTGGGTTCGATATATTCCTTAGAAGTTTTGGGTTCACTCAATCTTGGGTTAAATGGCTCATCATAAGCGGTCCCACTTTGTAGGGTAATGGCATTGGCTTGTCCTCTCGGATTTTGTTGAGGTTGTCCAGGGAACTGTCCTCCAGATGTAGTCTGGGGGACTTGGTTTAAGGCTACCTGAGAGATTTGGGTTTCAAGCATCTTATTGTGAGTAACTATTTGGTCAACCTTGGTTCCTAACAAGGTAATCAGTTCGTTAATGGGAATGTTCTGGTTCATGAACTCTTTGTTTGTTGAGTTTGAGCAGTGATAAAATTTTCCAAAATTTTCTCAAGGCTCGGCTTTGGTTGCATAGGTTGCATAGGTTGATTTGGTCTTGGGGCTTGGTAACCTGGTTGTCTCAGAGGTGCAGTATTTTGGATAGGGTTATTGTTCTTATAGGAGAAGTTCGGGTGATTCCTCCATCCAGGGTTGTAGGTATTCGAATATGGGTTCCCTTGGGCGTAGTTCACTTGCTCCAAGTTGGTTTCATTTAAGAGACTGCATTCTGCAGATTGGTGTCCTTTGGTTTCACATATCTCACAATCCAACAAAACTGCAGCTGTAGTATTCAGGTTTATACACATATGCTCAACCTTGAGGGCCAACGCGTCCATTTTAGCTTGCATCATGTCTATAGAGCTTAACTCATGCACTCCTCCTTGGGCTTCCTTCTTCTCAGTTGTCGCTCGTTCAACTCCCCATGATTGATGGTTTTGAGCCATATCTTCGATAAGGGCACTAGCTTCAGGGTAAGGTTTGTTCATCAGTGCGCCGCCTGCGGCAGCGTCGATGGTCATCTTAGTGTTATAGTAAAGTCCATTATAGAAGGTCTGAAGGATTAACCAATTTTCTAAACCATGATGTGAACATGCTCTTAACGGCTTTTTATATCTCTCCCAAGCTTCAAACAATAATTCTCCTTGACTCTGGGTAAATCTGGTTATTTGGTTTCGAAGAACGACGGTGTTACATGGGGGAAAGTATCTAGCAAGGAATACTTTTCTAAGGTTTTCCCAAGTTGTTATGGAATTGGGTGGAAGGGAATCTAACCATGATAGGGCTTTATCTCTGAGGGAGAAAGGGAATTATCTTAAACGGATTTCCTCGGGAGAAGCTCCATTGGTTTTAAAAGTGTATGCTAATTGGAGAAAGATTTTTAAATGTTGGTTTGGGTTCTCAGTAGCAAGACCTGTGAATTGTCTCTGTTGCACTAGTTGCAACAGGGAGGGTTTAAATTCGAAATTATTAGCTGGGATGGTTGGGTTTACTATACTAGAACTAGGTTCTTCGTTGGATGGTTTGGGCGAAATCCTTAAGAGGTCTTTAATTTTGATCTTCGGCCATAGCTCTCCTAATTCTATGGAAAAATAAACGTGCACGAGCGTAACGTTCAGGTTCCGCCAGAGGATCTACTAAGCTTCCGGTGCTACGAGTCCTTCACATTGACCGACAGGTAACAACCTAAGTCTAAACGATATAACAATAGGGTACGAAATTTGGCGAAATTGCTCCCCGACAACGGCGCCAGAAACTTGATGCGTGTTTTTCGCAAGTATACGAACGCGTCAGAGTAATATAAAAGATTGTCGAATCCACATAGACCAAATGTCAATCTATCGTTATCTATTGTTACGGTGTTTATCTAAGGTAATCGAAACAGGGTTTTTAAGGGTGCACAATGAAACATAAAGTATTAAATTAAATTCAATTAATGAAGACAGGTTCGAATGTAATTCACATAATCAATTAATAATCCAAGTACTTGCTAATAGAATTACTTATGGGCAGTGTTTCCTACTTTGAAAAGAACCAATTTAACAGAAACTGTCGCTTTCGCGTATTCAGAACCGAGTTGTACTCCCTAATCAAACCCTCTTATTGTCACTTATAAAAAGGCGCGCATTGCGTTAGAGTAGTAAACCCATTTTTAAGAAATATAGTGTCTTGACTAAGTTGAAAATTATTTTGACATGGATTTCTTAACCAAAAGAGGTTCTCACGAACCAGACTCTAAACTTATAAACGCGTCAGAAAATAGTTTTAAAATCACTTTTCTTTTTAAGTTAAAAACTTCTAATGAACTAAACAAAGTGTCGCATTACGCGAAAAACCGGCGGGAAAACAAAACAACAGAGCCGCCACCGTGCGTTATTTATCCCAAAAGAGGGAAAAGAAACGCTCGAAGTAAACCTGGAAAAGACATGGTCTCGCGACCAAAGAGATGGGATCGGGAGTCGATTATGCGAAGGGAAGGTATTAGCACCCCTACGCATCCGTCGTACTCGACGGGATCCACGCACAAAAGGAAGGACAAATGTTGCTAAAACTGCTCAAATGAACATCTAACACTGGCTGAAAGAGACACAGAATACAAAAGAAACTAACTCGGCAGGATATCGCATCCTGGGCCTACGTAGTCTGTCAGGCACAAACATCAGAGTCGACGTAGTTCGGGACAGGGGGAAGCGTGCTCGCTAGGATGTCGCATCCTATGCATACGTATCTTCTCGGACTAAAGAAGAATCAGAGCACTCGTAGCTCGGCTAACGCACGCTAAACAAAACCACACAGGAAACCGACTGCCAATCGCTGGACTTACGTCAGACTCCACACAAAAACAGGCAAACATGGAAACCGAATGCCAATCGCTGGACTTACATCAGACTCCGAACCAAACACACACACACTGGAAACCAAATGCCAATCGCTGGACTTATATCGGACTCCAAGCACACAACAATAGGATACGGAATGCCAATCGCTGGGCTTACATCCATCTCCTAACACACACAAGACAAAACAAAAAGGGCGCCCGGAGAGATCAGCTCATCTCTTGCCTACGTACCTCATCTGGTATGAGGATCAGGGCGACGTAGTTCCCCTACGCAGGGACAAAGGACTAGCCTAACCAGAGACTGGGAAATGACATACTAGAAGGGAGACTAACTCGAGCCTAATAGTTATCATGCAAATTCACCATGGTCCTAGGTCAAGGTTTCTAGCTAACTTGCACAGGGAGCAAGCTAAACCTAAGCAGCACAAGCAAAGCAATCAATCACACAAATAACACACACTATATACAAACAAAGTGGGCCCACACAAGGTTAGGCTGTGAAGCACAAGCCAACTGGAATCGGGTGATGTTAGCTCTTAACCCTAACATTGAGAGTTAGGGTGAAGCAGATGAAATGGGAAGTGAGGGGTGTGCCTCACAGCTCTTATCCCTGGCCTGGGAGAGCCTGACTCAAATAGAAGGTGTGGGAGTTCAGAAAGCAGGAACTCTTCTATCCACATGACTGACTCAACAAGGATCTTGGGTAATATCCACAATGCATCAACATGTAATGTGAGCAAAGGGATGACACACTGAATAGCAGGAGATGGACTACACATCTCTTTTATCTGCCAATTGCCTTATCAAAGGTCTTTTCCTGCTTGGCACAAAGATAAACAAACACAAGCATTGCCTCTTAAGGAGGACTTTAGACAGGTGCCTGCCTAAGTAACAGGACAGGTCTTCCAAACTACATGAAGTCAGTGAATTATACCTCAGTGCTTATGCAACCAAGCAAAGCAAAAGCAAGTTCACAAAGGAACTATAGCAACTAAGGTACCTGAAAACAATCTAACACAATTAGTATACAAGTCAACAAAGTCAAACAGAATAGACTAGTGGTCAACAGTCAACAGTACACAATTAAACAGACAAGCATCAATGCACCAGGGCAAAGCACAAGCTCAACTCAAAGGAGCTAATCCACCTACAAGACAACTCAATGTTAATCAACATCAATCAAATAGGTAGCTCAAGCCAATGAACCAATCCCTCAAGGCCATATGTTTCTTGTCCTGAAAACACAACTCAACCATAATCACAAACCACTAGGACAAGGCCTAGGGTCAAAGTGGGAGAAATAATCCAAAACAGAACATGAAAATTGGCATGAATCAAGCTTAATCAACTAGGAACAATATCCAAGTGGTATCATATCAATAGCATCAACCAAGTTCATTTCACAAATCAAATAAGGCAAAGCATGCAAATTGAAAGCTCATTGAAGCAAACAGAATGAACCAATCCACATTAATTCCAAAATGGCTCAATAAATCTCAAGAAAAATCATGACTAAATAGCACACATCACATGATCAGCACACCAAAAATCAAAGCATTTGGACAAGTAAAAGCATGGCAAATAAATTCCATAAGGAAAGGCAAGCACAAACAAGCTCAATTAGGGCACAAAATGCTACATCAACTTAGCACAAGCCTAAAACAGAATCCAAACATGATAAATGTCTGAAACCAAAGCCATAATAAACTGCATAGTGTCTAGAATCAATGTGCAAAATTTCAAATCCATATGATAAACATCAAGCATTTCACAAATCATCTAAGTTCATGACTATCCAAAAGTTCACAAATGATAAGCCAGAAAGGAAAATCTCAAACAAATCAGAAATGAATCCAAAAATTCCACCAAAATTCATGATCAATCCTAACATCCAGAAGTAGCATCATGCAAAAAATCTTATCATTTGGCATTTAATTGGCATGGCAAATAAAATCAACAAGTTGAGAAAGCAATGGTGTGACACACATTGTCACACCTACATTAACCAGATCATAACTCAACATCCAGAAATGAGAAAAATGCAAACTCTATACTAAAATGTCAATTAGGATGTCTAGCTTAAGCATGCTAAGTTTCACAATCATTGGATCAAAACTCATCATTTCATGAAGGATATGGCAAGGTAGGTCAAGAAAACATACACATACACAATCCCTAAGCCAAATTAAATTCCAACCGTGCACAATTTCTGGAAAAAATCTCATAAAATACTAGACATGATGAGGAACAAAGTGCAAAAAATCCCAGGCCAATTGGATCATTATTCAATGAGTTATGAATTTTTGAATGATTGAAAAAATAAACAAAACACATGAAAGCATGGTGTGAATGGATGAATAGAAATGCACTAAAATGAAAATGCAATTGGAAAAGGTGTGGCAACCAGGAATCGAACCGTGCCAGAATTTGAATTGAGCGCGTTTCTTAATGAAACACTCCGTTTCATTAAAGTACGTGGCAAGGCTGGGCGAAGGAAAACCAATCAGAAGGCCACGCAAGCTACAACATGGACCAATGCATGGCTACTAACAACGAAACTCATGCAAAACGCGCTCATGAAGATCAAATACACTTCTGGAAACGAAAACCTAACTCCTTCATGCGTGTTCATCAAGTTCATACACTCAAGAATAAAAGTCCACCAAAATTCAAATCCAGCATATCATTAGATTCATCTTCCAACGTACATCACTAATCTAAGCTCAATTTGACCTAACTCTCACTAACATGAATGGATCGAGCAAAAGAATATTCACATGCCAAACTTAGATCTAACCTATCTCACTCATTACTTCATGAAAATCAAAGAGACAAAGCTCAGCATACTCAGGGATGAAAGATCTACCACATGCATATCACAATTTCAGGAATCAATGAACTCAAAATCTAACCTTGTTGGAAGTGCAGAACTGAAATTGATGTTTTCAAGCCTTGTAATGTTGAAACAGATGTTCCTCAGCTTTTGAATGAATGAATGGAGGAAGGATTAGATGTTAATCTTGCATGCTTTTGCTTGAATCTTCACTTGCCATTAATGGATGCAACCTTCAACAGTCCCAAATTTGCACGAAAATTGATGGATCTTGCTTCCAAAGTCTTCAATTATGCTTGTGGATCAAGGATTGATCAAGAACAAGGCAAGGCTTATGAAGAAATTTGCAGAAAAAGTGAGAGCACAATGTGAAGAAAAGTGTGAAAATGGATCTAGATCTGAGCAAAAATGAAGTGTTAATCCCATTTCTGTTATGATTATGCTATATATATGTTCTGTTAATGATGCTCTTAATCACAATTAGCCAAATGCAAGTGGATTAAGTGAAATGAAGGTGTGATGCCAATTTTGCAAATTCACCTCATGTGCATGAAATGGATGCTACAGTGCACGATTTTTCAGTCCAATTCCCTTGAAATGCTGTTTTGAAGCCAAGGCAAGTGTAAAAATATGAAAACAATGCACCAAATTCAAATTGTAATTTTCCCTCCAAAATTCAAATGAAAATGCCAAAATTTTTGTGATCAAAATGCATGGTAGGTGATGCATGTTTTGGATAGCTCATGTCAAAACAAGAATGTTGCAAAAAGAACCACTTCAATTGGCCTTATGGTTCAAAAGTTATGCACTTGTGAAGTTCAAATTGTCTTGACAATGATTGATCCATAACTTCTCAACCATACATGGGAAATTCATGTTCTTGGACTTTTTGGAAAGGTGAGAGCAAGATCTTCAACTTTCATGTTGGACAAAATTTCATTTGAAGCCTGCTTGATGATGTAAACTTGAGGAGAAAACCTTTCCATTTTTGGCAATTTCAAATTACAGGTCACTTACTATTTTTGGAAACTTTTCATCTGACCTCAAATTCTTCATTGTTGATGTTTGAAATGTCAAATGAGACTTGTATGGACATGAATGAGGCCTCTCTAACCATCTCCCACCTTCAAATCCATGATTGAATTGACTGTTGACTTTGGTTGACTTTCTAGGGTTTCAGATGAATTGCATCTTGACTGATGATCTCTGAGCCTCCAATCTTTAGTCAAAACACTTCAAAATGATCCCTAGGTCATGTGAACTCAATGAACCAACCCTAGGGCTTTGCTTCAATAAGAAACGCACTTGCTTGCTTGCACAACTAGATCTCCTGACCAGTCTTGACTGATGACTTGCACTAGGCAAAGGACAATGCAATGCTATGCAGTGGACAATGTTAATGTTAATGTCCTAAAATGAAAATGAATGTACAAAATGGGAGGTGCAAATTTGAGGTGCTACAGCTGCCCCTATTCAATCAACTGGGAACCCGAACGGATGAGAGCAACGACTGTCAGACTTTCAGGGTAAACAGGGATTGAATACCGAAGAACCGTAGAAATTTGCACAACTGCGGGGGTTAACCAGGAAAATTCACCAACAGGCGCTTCCACTGGGATCTGATATTTATTACTGGGGATTTTGATTTTCACCAATGAAAAGATACAACTAGACGTCAACGGACGAATAGGAAAAACTCAACGTTTACCGAAACCAACGGAGAGGTAACTCTACTGGGGACGACTAGAAAAAACTCGACGTTCACCAAAACCAACGGAGAGGTGACCAGACATCAACGGATGAATGGGAATACTCGACCAGACGTCAACGGATGAACGGGAGAAGCTCGATGTTTATCGACACCAACGGAGAAAGGTGACCAGACATCAACGGATGAATGGGAAGACTCGACCAGACGTCAACGGACGAACGGGAGAAGCTCGACGTTTATCAACACCAACAGAGAAGGAGAAGCTCGACGTTTATCGACACCAATGGAGAAGGAGAAGCTCGACGTTTATCAACACCAACGGAGAAAGGTGACCAGACATCAACGGATGAATGGGAAGACTCGACCAGACGTCAACGGACGAACGGGAGAAGCTCGACATTTATCGACACCAACGGAGAAGGAGAAGCTCGACGTTTATCGACACCAACGGAGAAAGGTGACCAGACAGGACGTTTACCGACGACTCTACTGGGGAACTCTGACTGGGGATCGTCCAGACATTAATGAATGACTGGGGAATAGGATATACAATCAGACGTCAACGGACGAATGAGAAAAACTCAACATTCATCGAAACCAACGGAGAGGTAACTCTGAGGGGAAGGGTACAACTATACGTCGACGGACGAATAGGAAAAACTCAACGTTTATCGAAACCAACGGAGAGGTAACCCTTCTGGGGGGAGGAAATATGACTCAACCAAACGTCAACGGACGCATAGGGAAAAACTCAACGTTTATCGACACCAACGGAGAGGAGAACTGCCTGGGGAATCAACAGACATTAATGAATGACTGTGGGTAATATGCAACTATACGACAACGGACGAATAGGAAAAACTCGACGCTTATCGACACCAACAGAGAGGTGACTCTTATTGGGGATAATTAAACTAGACGTCTACGGACGAATAGAAAAAACTCATCTTTTACCGACACCAACGGAGAGGTGACCTCCGGGGAGGGTTAAGGGTATTACAAACATCGAAAGATGATGTTTACCGACATCAAAAGAAGACCAGACATCAACGGGTGACTGTGCAAGACTCGATGTTTACCGACACCGAAAGAATGGTGTTTACCGACACTAAAGAAAGAACACACGCGGGTGCTGACATGACACTGACCGTTATCACAAGATGACATCTTCATATGTCGAGACAAAGTTAAACGCTTGCTGGGTTCTCACTGGGGAGAAACGGACTTTCCTTCACACACGAGTGAGGAAATAAACCTCTCTGGGGGGTACCAATCCTGAATGCTGTCAGGAGCGACTGTAGCAAATGTGCCGTACAGCTGTTGAACAAAGATCCGCCTCTGTCGGGGATATGGTTTGATTAGGTTCCAACACATGAATGCATATGTTTGAATTTTTCTATGGCGTAATGCTCCATATTGAATGGAAATGCTACTCACTTTTGAGGATGCAATGGTTACTATATGCCAAATGCAAAATGATGAACTCCGCCGGGGAGCCAAACTGAATCGATACTCCAACTCTGTGGGGAGTCTCTGCTTGAGGAATACTCTGCGGGGAGAGCACCGACTTCTCACTCGTGCTGGAGAGATAACACTGTTGCTGGGGAAAGGATAGACTCCGCTGGGGACATCCTTCATAGGACCCAATCCACTCGGGGACTCCGCTTGGGGAAACAATCAAAGCGACTCGCTGAGGAACTACACAAGGCGAATTCACTGGGGAGAGTTGCCAACAGGTAGGATAAACTCTGCTTTGGGAAACAAACGCTACTCCGCTGGGGAATAAACAAGGCGACTGCGCTGAGGAACCATCAATACGACTCCACTGGGGGAAAAATAAGGCGACTTCACCGGGGACGACCCAACCAATCCACAAGTAGGATAAACTCTACTGGAGATAATCTTCACCGAACCGGATCCACTTGGGGAACTTGCTGGGGAAAGCCATCAACACAAACCTCTGCTCGGGAGATCTGCTAGGGAAAGCAACTCTGTTGGGGATAACACACCACTCTGCTGAGGAGGAGCATAACTTTGGTGGGGAAAGTAATATACCAGACCACGCCGGAGAAAGACATCCACAACCCTGCTGGGGATAAGCGCTCAAGACCATGCTGGGGATAGCAATACCTCAAACCAGAGCTCCACTGATACATCAGATGGGGATACAACATCCTTCCAACTCAGTGGGGATCTCAACTGGGGAAATATTCGCTGGGGAATAAACCCACTTCCAGGCCTGCTGGGGATAGGCAATTCTTAGATCTGCTGGGGATAGAAAACACTATCCACAGGCGTCTCTGCAGGGGAGAATAGCTCTGAAAGCTCCCATACTTGCCTGGGAAATATCTGCTGTGGAATCGTCTTCACAGATGACAACCTGCAAAACAACACGACATTTATGCCCCGGGAGTTGCATGGACAAGATACGCTCAAGTGTCCTCAACATTCAAAATGATTTTCAAATGTTTTATCTTTCTGCACGTTATTGTTTTGCCTTCATATTTTATATGTAATGTTTATAAAAAATTCGGACGTTTTTGCAAACAAAACAGTATAATAAAAACAAGAGAGCTATTTATCTGAATAACGACTTTTATTGATTGAAAATGGGCCTGAAAAGGCGAATACATTGGGAAGCAATTCCTAGAAAGAGGTAATTGCGCACAAAAGGAAAAAAATCTATCCTAATGGCAATGTGAACACGACATCCACTATTTCCCAATTCTGTTATAACTCACAGATCATCAGTTTTCCTCCCAACTTCCTTGCTTTCTGAGAAGAATGACTGGACCGATCACATCTTTCGAGATGGCAGACGACAAAGCGCGATGAAGTACAGATAACTCAGACTGTAGTCTTCGCTTTAATCCCTCTTTTGCCTGGATCGCCCTTTCGGGTTTTCAATCCACCGGGATACCCATTTTTGCCTAAGCCGCCCTTGCGGGTTTTCGACTTACCGGGTGTACAAATTCTTTTCATTTTTATCCCTAATTTTTGCCCGAACCTTTTCTTTCTGTTTTTTGGTTCGCCGGGATGCCCTTTTTTGCCTGGACTCTTTTATTCTTTTTGTCCAGCGGGTCAATTTATGCGAAGTATTTTTTGACTACATCTGAGTTAACAGGGGACGGAAAATCTTCACCATCCATAGTTGTAAGCATCAAGGCTCCACCGGAGAAAACCTTCCTCACAACATATGAACCTTCATAATTAGGAGTCCACTTGCCCCTGTTATCTGTACCGGGAGGAAGGATCCTCTTCAAAACTAGATCACCAGTCTGATAGCTTCGAGGACGCACTTTCTGATCAAAGGCTCTCTTCATCCTTCTCTGATACAACTGCCTATGGCACACAGCTGCTAGTCATCTCTCTTTGATAAGGCTCAACTCGTTAAACCTTGTTCGAATCCATTCGGCTTCATCAAGCTTGACATCTAACAAAACCCTCAGAGAAGGGATCTTCACTTCAACTGGTAGGACCGCTTCCATACCATACACAAGGTAGTACGGGGTTGCCCCGGTCGACGTACGCACTGAAGTACGGTACCCATGCAAAGCGAAAGGCAGCATCTCATGCCAATCCTTGTACGTCACGACCATCTTCTGCACAATCTTCTTGATATTCTTGTTTGCCGCCTCTACAACACCATTCATCTTCGGTCTGTAAGGAGAAGAATTGTGATGTTCAATCTTGAAATCTCTACAATGTTCTTTCATCATCTTGTTATTGAGATTCGAACCATTGTCAGTGATGATTCTCTCAGGAACCCCATAACGACAGATGATTTCTTTCTTAATGAACCGGGCAACCACTTGTTTGGTAACATTAGCATAGGAAGCTGCTTCTACCCACTTGGTGAAGTAGTCAATCACAACTAGGATGAAGCGATGTCCATTCGAAGCAGTTGGCTCAATCTTCCCAATCATGTCAATGCCCCACATGGCGAACGACCAAGGCGAGTTCATGACATTCAGAGGGCTTGGTGGTACATGCACCTTATCAGCATAGACCACCAGCATGGGTACCAAACGAACCTTCATGCACTTCCTGCATCAACAGGTCTGCTCCGTGTCTATCCACGCATCTGAGCAGAACCATGTCAAAATTTCTCTTGTACAACACGTCATCCTGATTCAAATAAAAGCTTCTAGCTAGCCTTCTCAGGGTTTTCTTGTCATTCTTCGACGCACCTTCAGGATACTCCTGGCTCTTGAGGAAGTTCTTGATATCATAGTACCACGGCTTCTCATCAACAGACTCGACTGCAAACACATACGCAGGCCTCTCGAGTCGATTTATCGCAACATGTGGCACATGATTCCACCAATGAACCTTGATCATAGAAGACAAAGTAGCCAAGGCATCAGCCATCTGATTCTCATCCCGGGGGACATGCTACAACTTCACTTTCTTGAAGAACGTCAGTATTCTTCTAGTGTAATCTCGATACGGAATCAAATGCGGCTGGTTGGTATTCCAATCTCTATTGACCTGATTGATCACTAGAGCGGAATCTCCATAGATGTCAAGAGTTTTGATCCTCAAATCAATGGCTTCTTCTATCCCCATGATACAAGCCTCATATTCCGCCTCATTATTGGTGACGTCAAAAGTCAATCTGGCAGAAAAAGGTATATGAGCCCCTTTAGGATTGATAAGCACTGCACCAACACCATTGCCATTCACATTCACAGCCCCATCGAACATCAATGTCCACTTGTCATCAGGATCCGGTCCTTCCTCGACAAGAGGCTCTCCACAATCTTTCATCTTAAGATACATGATGTCTTCATCATGGAATTCAAACATCATCGGCTGATAATCATCGATCGGTTGTTCGGCGAGATAGTCTGACAGAATACTACCTTTGATGGCCTTCTGCGACGTGTACTGAATATCATATTCCGTTAAAATCATCTGCCAACGGGCAACACGTCCGGTGAGAGCCGGCTTCTCAAAGATGTACTTCACTGGATCCATTTTAGAAATCAACAAGGTAGTATGGTTCAGCATATACTGCCTCAGTCGGTGAGCAGCCCAGGCCAAAGCACAACAAGTTTTCTCAAGCTGTGAATATTTGATTTCACAGTCGGTAAACTTTTTGCTAAGGTAGTATATGGCATGCTCTTTTCGACCAGACTCGTCATGCTGTCCCAATACACACCCCATCAAGTTCTCTGTTACTGACAGGTACATTATAAGCGGTCTCCCAGGAACTGGAGGAATTAGGATTGGAGGTTTCTGCAAATACTCTTTTATCTTCTCAAAAGCTTTCTGACAATCATCATTCCACCTGATTGCTTGATTCTTTCTTAGCAATTTGAATATTGGTTCACACGTGGCAGTTAGGTGAGATATAAACCTTGCAATGTAGTTCAATCTCCCTAAAAACCCACGAACCTGCTTTCCTGTTTTCGGTTCAGGCATCTCTCGAATAGCTTTGACTTTTACTGGATCAACCTAAATCCCTTTCTCACTGACAATGAAGCCTAACAGCTTCCCTGATCTCACTCCAAACGTACACTTGTTCGGATTCAGCCTCAGTTTGAACTTTCTCAACCGATCAAACAGCTTCTGCAAATTTACCAGGTGCTCCTCTTTTGTCTGCGACTTCGCAATCATATCATCCACGTACACTTCAATCTCTTTGTGCATCATGTCATGAAAGAGAGTCGTCATAGCCCTCTGATAGGTAGCACCGGCATTCTTCAGCCCAAATGGCATCACCTTATAGCAAAACGTGCCCCAAGGTGTAATGAATGTCGTCTTTTCCATGTCCTCTGGCGCCATCTTAATCTGATTATAGCCAGAAAAACCATCCATGAAAGAGAAAACCGAGGATTGAGCCGTATTATAAACCAATACATCAATGTGAGGTAATGGGAAATCATCTTTCGGACTCGCTCTATTCAGATCCCGGTAATCGACACACATTCTGACTTTACCATCCTTCTTCGGCACGGGAACGATGTTGGCCACCCACGGGGGATAAGTTGTTACTGACAAGAAACCAGCATCGAACTGCTTCTGAACCTCTTCCTTGATTTTCACTGCCATATCAGGACTCGTTCTGCGAAGCTTCTTCTTGACCAAAGGACAATCTTCTCTGAGAGGTAGTCTATGCACCACAATATCAGTATCCATCCCAGGCATATCTTGATAAGACCAGGCGAATATCTCAACATACTCTCTTAGCATCTCAATCAACCTGCTCTTGACCTCTGTCTTCAAAGCAGCCCCGATCTTAATATCTCTTCTGGCGTCCTCAGTACCAAGATTCACAATCTCCAACTCCTCCTGATGATGTTGGATGACTCTTTCCTCTTGCTTCAACAATCTAACCAATTCTTTCGGGAGTTCACAGTCTTCCTCACTATCCTCTTCAGCTTGGTAGATGGGATTGTCGAAATCATACTGAGCCATAACAGAACTGTTCATAGTGGATGCCATAAGATCACTTCTGCATGTTTAATGCTTTGTTTTAGAAAAAAGAGTTCAAGAAAGTCACAAAAACAAAAACATTGCCATTTTTTATTTTTGAAAAATGAAAACAAAAAATAGAAAGACAGGGATCACAAAATTGTTTGCAAAACGTCCTTTATTAATGATAATCATTAAAAACATGATGAGGCCCTACAATGAACCACTACGTCTTGGGCAGAACGTAGGGTTTTGTGTAGAATGAAAAAACAAAAGAAAATTACTCTGTTTGAAGAGTAACTTGGACCACATCTTCTGCTGTCCAATTGTTGATCAACTCCCCTGGTGCACGCGAGCGAACCCAGTTGTCCAGATCACAATCACTGTCACCATCTTCACTGCCGACCGCAAAGACTTCACCGTGATTCATCAGCCCAACGCTGGTAAAGGTACTCGGACCTGCTTGTACACCCTGCTCCGCTTGCAAAGGTTGATAGCCAATACCAGACTTGTCCTCTTTAATAGGCAAATCCACCATCTTGCCCCAGCCTTCAGCTTTGCCAGAGTCAACAACCTCCTTGGCCTGCTTGTAAGACGCAATCGAAGCACCCGGCTTTCTCTGATCAGCAAATGCCACTTTCTCGAGAGTAACAGTCTCGAATGCCTGGCATAAGGTTTCGTGGATCTCGCCATCCACCTCTACATATTTGAAAGAGGATAGGTGACTCACCAGAATATCTTCTTTGCCACACACGGTCACAATCTGACCGTTCCAGACATACTTGAGCTTTTGGTGGAGAGTTGACGAAACTTCCCCTACTGCGTGAATCCACGGATGCCCCAATAAACAACTGTACGCGGGTTGAATGTCCATAACATAGAAGATGATATCAAAAACCTCCGGACCTATCTTCACTGGCAAGGTGACTTCTCCAAAAACAGAACGTTTGGATCCGTCAAATGCACGAACTATCAGGTCACTCGGAGTAAGCACAACCCCTTCAACAGATATCTTCTTCAGAATTTGCTTGGGCAACACATTTAGCGACGAGCCAGTGTCTACCAACACGTGAGACAAAACAGCACCCTTGCACTCCATGGTGATATGCAAGGCCTTATTATGATTACGTCCCTCAGGCGTCAAGTCTAGGTCAGTGAATCCTAAACCATGCCTGGTGCTCACGTTGGCGATCACACCTTCCAGTTGGTTGACGGAAATCTCTTGAGGCACGTAAGCCATATTCAACATCTTCAGCAAGGCATTACGATGTGCCTCAGAGCACAGCAGCAAAGAGAGTATTGAAATCTTGGACGGAGTCTGATTAAGCTGATCTACAATCTTGTAGTCACTTTTCTTGATTATCTTCATGAACTCCTCCACGTCCTTCTCAAATGAACCCTCAGGCACCTCCTTCTGAGCAGGTTCTTCGTCAATGACAGCCTGTTTGCCTTTAGCCTTGGCGAGAGCCTCTGCATTGTTGTCTCTTAAAGGTTGTGGAGCAAACAGACGTCCACTGCGAGTAAAACCTCCTGGTCCACCAACATTGTCCACAACTAGACTCGCCACCATAGGAGTTTTACTAGGCACACTGATAGTCACAGGCGACTGATTTACCGGCCTCGTCTGATTCTCAACCCTCCGATTACTGCGATACGCGTTATCATATTTCCATGGTACGACCTTACTATCAACAGCCCTTCTGACTGGCGCCACGATTGTAGTCGGATTACTGGCGGTTACAGGTGCAGAGATGGTAACAGGGGTACCACTTGTTGCAGGCGCACTAACCCTCTGACCACGTCCCTCAGACGGTTTGAAGTAGATAGTGACAGTTGACACTGACCCACGATCCTTTACAGCCCGACTGAATTGCAGACAACCCTCATCCATCAAACCCTGGATACCGGCCCTTAATTGACCACAGCCATTTCCAGATTCAACACAATCAACACAATCCCGATCACAGCCCGGGTAGACACCCCCATTCAACAAACGGCCCTTGACAATCGACAAAGAAGTCTGAATCTCATCAACACTGACCATTAGATCCTCAGCTTCTTCCCCTTCAATGCTATTCACTCGGTGCGCACCATGCGGCGGCATAGGGTTATTTACAACATTCGGTACAGGAGCAAAATTGATAGTTTTGGCATCAATCAGGTCCTGGACTTTATTATGAAAAGCCCTGCAGTTCTCAATGTGGTGCCCCGGCGCACCAGAATGAAAGTCACAACGCACGTTGGCATCATACCCAGGTGGTATTTTTGTCAACGGCGCCATTGTCCTCAACTCGACAAACCCTAGTCTGAGCAACTCAGGAAGTAACTCAGCGTAGGTCATTGGCAATGGGTCAAAACATCGATCAAGCATTCTCTGCCTCGGATGATATGGACGTTGCTTTTGTTGTTGTTGTGGCGGTTGTTGAACTCTCTGTTGTTGCGGTTGTTGACGTTGTTGAGGTGCCGGAATTGTCACTGCAGCAACCTGACGGTACTGATTTCTGTTCGGATTTCTGCGGTGTTGAACAGTATTAGTTTCACCCTCTCTGTCCTCTCTCCGCAGATAACCACATCCGAAAAACTACCGAATGGGCAGCTCCCCATCCGGTCCATGAAGACACCTTGTAGAGTACCGATGAACATGTCAGTTAACTCTCTCTCCAGCATAGGGGGTTGTACTCTAGCAGCCAATTCACGCCACCTCTGGGCGTACTCCTTGAAGCTCTCTCCGGATTTCTGACAAAGACTCTGCAGCTGAGTCCGGCTAGGCGCCATGTCCATATTGTGTTTGTACTGCCTCAAGAAGGCCTCACCCAGATCCCTCCACCAGCGGATAGAATCTCTCTTCAGTTCCATGTACCAATCCAAGGAAGCCCCAAATAAGCTATCTTGGAAAAAATACATCCACATCTTTTCATCATCGGTATAAGTAGAGATCTTCCGATAATATGCCTGCACGTGGATGCGAGGGCAAGAAGTACCGTTATAATTGTCGAAAGAGGGTGCCTTGAATTTGTAGGGAATCCTTAACCCTTCCACCAACCCCATGTTGGTCACATCAAAACCCAGGGAATTCTGACATTCCATGGCTCTTATCTTCTCAGCAAGGGCATCCACCTTCCGATCCCTATCCTCAACTCTTCCGACCACTTCATCATCTTCACTCAGCAGCGTGAACATGTCCTCTTGTCTATCAATAATCGGAGCAGGATGACGAACTGGAGCTCGGGTAGCTCTGGCATTGACAGTCTCTGCAGCAAGAGTCTGTCCGTTGATTCTGATCCCCCTTAACTCATTTCCCACAGCATAGTCATTGGCGGGAGCAGCAGCATTAACATTCTCATGAACTGGGATGCCCACCGGCGACGCGCGGTTGGACTGTGGAATCACGGTCTCTTGTCTCTGAACCAGGGCTCTAAGCTCCTCCTGACCTTGCGCAACCCCTTGCAACATCGTCATAAACTGGGCCATGTTTGCCCTCATCTCAGCCAACTCCGTTTGAACTTGATCCATACTTCTCTGTTGATTGAGTCTGGTTGAATAACGATGCGGTCTCTGATCAGCTATCCTGCCTGACACAGGAACCAGAGTGAGAAGTCACGAACAAGAACACCTGTTATGCAAAATGATCTGAGTATGATGCTAATGCATATGATGCACATGATATGTTCATTTCTCAGGCATTCAAAGAGCCTGATTCATCTTCGAAAGACGGCAACCTGCAGCAAGAACAACACAGGAGCACGGAAACAACATACACAAGAGCAATGAGTACAGATCGAAACCAACAACCTCATCTATAAATACATGACCTCTGATCTCATTTCAAAAAGACCTTGCGCGCCAGCTTTACCCCCTCTTTTCAAACCCTCACAATTCAAAGGAAAACCTGAGAATTTTCAACTTAAAAATTAAGTTTGAATCTCACTGTTTGGAGATTAAAAAACTCCTGGATCCAAAGCTTTGTTCCATTTCCAAACCACTTCTCAGTCAATTCTCATGAATTCTCTAGGATCTTTGGTTGTTTGAAGTCCTACCAATGTAGGCAAGAAGATTGAGTTGCTTTCAGGTCAATCGAAGCAACTCAATTGACACACCTCAAAATTCAACTCCTCATATCTTTCTATATATGTAGAGTTAGTTAAAATTGAGGTCAGATTCATGCTCTACGCCATTTTTTCTTTCTGATCATGTCCTCCTTTTTCATTTATGTGATGGTCATGGCTGAACTAGTCCGGTGACCCTCGCCTGAGAAGGTGACCGGAGTTCCAGCGTCAGTGGTGTGCTGGACAGGTTCTGAGCCATTGATCTTGTTTAAAATGTTTTATTCTCACGCGTTGGTTTGGATTACCATTCTTGTGGCGCATTGACTTAAGTCCATGGTGGAAAGCGCGTTGATGACCACTTGATCTGCCACCTCAATTAATGAGGGAGATCAAGTGGTCCATGTTTTTTCAGATTATTTGAATTTCATTTAATTTGTTTTATTTTCATTAATTCATATTAACTTTAATATTGATCCAAAAAATATGAGAGTTTCACCAAAAAAAATTAAATAAAATCCTCTTTCATATTTTGAATTAAAATTATTTTTTGGATCATTATTAATATTTTTCATGATTTAATTGATTTTGTGAATATTTTTAATTGTTTAAAAATACTTTTAGATGTCCAAAAAGTCTTAAAAATTTTCTCCAAGGTCCTTTGACCTTGTTTGACCTATGATATTTCTCATGGCCATTTTTTTGGTGTTTTGATGAGATTTTAGGAATTTGACAAACCATATTTAATTTAGTGCATTGTTTTTAGTATTTTTTAAATTGAATAAGTGTCAAATAATTGTGTTGAGCCATTTTGATTGTTTATATAAGTTTGACTTGTGTTGTTGGGCCTTGGTCAAGGTTGATTTGACTTTGTTAGGTTAAGATCATTAGATTTAGGGGATTGATGGAATATATATTCCATCTCCCAAAATGAATGAATGATCTTAATTTGGTAAAAGACCTCATTTGTACAATTTTAGTTTTGATCCATTTCCCTCCCTCTTCATCAAATTCCCCTTCTTTATGCATCCATTTCATTTGACCTATGATATCTCTACATCCTAAGGCTAGTTGATGGCAAAATCAACATAAGTGTGGATGAGATTAGGCCACCTCTTTTGTATATTCTTTTTGTGTGTAGTATGTTTCATGAGAATAGTCCATTATACTATGTCTCTAACATGAATTAACACCAAAATTTTATTGCCCGACCTCAAATAGTTGTGACTTCTACATAAGTCCAATTACGATTGCTTAACATAGCGCTAAATTTTTGACACTAAAGGCATAGCATTCTAGTTGGTGAGATTGTAAGTCTCCCCTCTTTCATGGTATTGTGTGGAAACTTGACCTTTTTTCCTTCCTTTGGAAGATGTCTTGGTTCTGTAAGACCACAATTTTGACCCTAAGATCCCTCATGCACTTTCATCATAAGCATTAGCATTGGGATCATAACTTGGCATCCTCCTTACCCCTTTTCGTTGGGTTTGTTTTGGGAAAGATCACAAAGCACTATATGATTGTATCATACTTATATTTTATCATTTTCACTAACCAAAATACCAAAAATATGTCTTTGTATTTGCCTAACTCTTTTGTAGGTAGGGCATGATCCCATTGATTTATGAAGTTCACATCTAGGATTTGAGACCCTCATGAACAAAGAACACAACCATGGATTGTTACAAGGATGTTCATAAGCATCATATATGAGTCCCAATGATCTCTACATGTTATTTTGATCAAGCCTTCTTCAAGAGTTTGAGGGTGATTTGCCTTGGAAATCCTAGTTTGACTGGGTATCTTGAGTAACTTCTCCAACAAGATATCTCATCAATTGATCAAATTCCTTAAGGTACACTTCAAAATTAATCATATTATGCATATATGATCTACCATTAACCTAGAAAGTCAAGAGAATTGAAGATTAGCTAGTTGGTTGATGGTAGTTGGCCAGATGAATTTATCTGATCAAAACTGGGTCTCCCTAAACCCTATATCCTACAATTTTCATCATATGAAAATGATTCTAAAATAAAAGTTACTATAAATGATATTCCAAACAAATTTCATGTTGAGACCTAGATCTAGTTTTGCTTGGAAAATCATTTTCTATGTTGAAACATTATAGGTCATTTTGTTTAAACTCTAATTTGAAAGTCAACTTCCTAATGCCATAACTTTCTCAATTTCTATGTATAATTCAACTTTTATGTTTGGAGTGGGAGCTAATTCAACTTTTATAAGCATGTCATATGAGGCTACATTATAGGTCACTTTTGACCTATACCATTGAACAAATGATTTTTCCCAACTTCAAAAATGCATAACTCTATCATTTCAAATCCAAATGACATGAAATTGGTTACCATTTTTAAGGTCTTTAAAAGATATACATCATTTATGAATACACTTTTCTCATTTGAAGCGCACATAAAAAGTTAAGCAAGGTGGAATATTGAGATATATGGCTTGACACTTAGAAAAAATTTCAACATGTTGAAATTTCCAAACTTCCACCTCAAAATTCATCATGATACAAGCTTCAAATGGAAAATTATTGAACATGAAATTTGTTCCTCTTGATCTCACCTTTCCAAAAAGTCCAAGTTCATCCGTTTTGGACAAGAATTGAATAGGCTGCACATGGCTTGAACATTGTATCATCATTTGGCAAAGATCAAACTTCAAGTTTCCATGTACACTTGCCTTGCAATCCAAGTTGATTTCAGATTCTCTCACACTCATTTGTGGACCTAAAGCAATGATCTCATGGGCCTATACACGCCCATGCACCCATGCATCATACTTTGCCAATTTTGAAAAGTCATTTGGAAGGTGCAAATATCACATGATCCAGCTATAAATAGAGCTCCATATGCTCAGAATTCAAGACATTCATGCCAACTTTGATCCTAAACCCCTAACCCTTCCATTTGAGAGGATAATCCTAAGAATTTCATCTTGAAATTGAGTTTGAATCTCACTGTTTTTAGATTCAAAACTCCAGAGATCCAAGACCTTTTGTGCATTTCATTCTACTTCTGCAAGCATTCTGAGTGAGATCAAGCACAAGCCAAGGCAAGAACTGTTGAATCTAGACCTACATTGAAGGTATTTTCCAGAAAATTTCATCTCTTCGATTCTCTCTCAATCTTGTTCAATTCTCTTGATTATATGGTTGTCTGAAGTCCTACCAATGTAGGCAAGAATATTGAGTTGCTAAGAGATCAAATTGAAGCAACTCAATTGACATACCTCAAAATTCAACTCCTCATATCTTTCTATATGTGAGGAGTTAGTTAAAATTGAGGTCAGATTCGTGCTCTACGCCATTTTTTCTTTCTGGTCATGTCCTCCTTTTTTATTTTTTTGATGGTGATGAGTGAACTAGTCTGGCCAGGGTCACCGGAGAAGATGACCGACCTTTAGACGCCGGTGATGTGTTGGCACGGTTCAGAGCCATTGATCCCTTTTTAAATTGTTTTAATCTCGTGTGTTGTTTTTAATTACCATGCCTGTGCCGCGTTGACTCAAGTCTACCATGGAACGTGTGTTGGTGGCCACTTGATCTACCACCTCAATTAATGAGGGAGATCAAGTGGTCCACATTTTTTCTGATTATATGAATTTCATTTTAATTGCTTTATTTTCATTAATTCATATTAATTTTAATATTGATCCAAAAAATATGAGAGTTTCACCAAATAATTTCAAATAATTTCCTCTTTCATATTCTGAATTAAAATTATTTTTTTGATCATTATTAATATTTTTCATGATTTAATTGATTTTGAATTTGTTTTTAATTGTTTAAAAATACTTTTAAGTCTTTAAAAATTCTGAAATTTTTTCTCCAAGGTCCTTTGACCTTGTTTGACCTATGATAAATCTCATGGCCATTTATTTGGTGTTTTGATGAGGTTTTAGGAATTTGATAAACCATATTTAATTTAAATGTATTATTTTAGTATTTTTAATTTGAATAAATGCCAAATAATTTTGTTGACCAATTGTGATGACTTGTTTGTGTTTGACTCTTATTGTTAGGCCTTGGTCAAGGTTGATTTGACTTTGTCAAGTTAATATCATTGGATTTAGGGGATTGGTGGAATGTACATTCCATCTTCCAAAATGAATGGATGATATTAATTTGGTAAAAGTTCTCCTTTGACCAATTTGAGTTCTCATCTATTCCCCTCCCTCTTCATCTCATTCCCCTTCTTTATGCATTTATCTCATTTGGCCTATGATGTCTCAAAGTCCTAAAGCTAGTTGATTGAAAAATTAACATGAGTATGGATGAGATTAGGCCATACCTTTTGCATATCCTTTTTTGTGTGTGGTATGTTTCATGAGCATAGTCCATTATACTATGTCTCTAACATGCATTAACACCAAAATTCTATTGCCCTGCCTCAACTAGTTGTGACTTCTACATAAGTCCAATTACGATTGCTTAACATAGTGCTAAATTTGTGACACAAAAGGTAGAACATTCTAGTTAGTGAGATTGTAAGCCTCCCCTCTTTCATGGTATTATGTGGAAACTTGGATTTTTTTTCATTGCTTTGGAAGATGTCTTGGTTCAAGGATTCATGCTTGTGATAAGTGGGTTGAGTGTTCTCCAAAGAATGTCTAAGAATGAAAAGCAAAAGAAAAAAAATACTAACTTCTAACCTATTAACAACTAACTTTTAATTTTCAAGCCATTTACTTTAAATGTCATTTAATTCTAGCTTTTATACATTTGTCATTGTTCATATCATTCTAATTATTTATGTTAATGTAATTTTCACTTTGTCCACTTGGACCATATTGTGTGATATTCCTTGTTTGTATATACTTTGCTTGTTTGTGTGGTCCTTGACCATTAATGTACATAATAACAACAAAAACCCTAAAAAAAACTCTTGTGTGGACTGTTGGCTTGACCTTAGACAAATGGACTTAGAACTTAGGAAACATTCATATGCTAAAGGACTTGGCCAACGCCAACTTGTTGAGAAACCAAGTGCTTGCAATTTGAAACTTCATCTGATACATCATTCAAGATTCCTCTGAATTCATCTATAACATGATCCTTGTGAAGCTGTTATTTTGAACCTGTGACTTGTGAAATTCATCTGTTACATGGGCTATTTTGAAGAAGATCATGGAATGGATAAGCTTGGATGTGGTCATCTTTATTTGATGCCTTTCTCTTAAAGATAATATAATTGTGCATTTGTGTGTTGATTGATTCTAAAAGTCCAAGGGAATTCTGGGTTTCTATTGACATTCTTGTCTATTGGATTGCTACCCATTTGGTCAGAATTTTTCAACTCTTAACTTTTAATTTTGTGCATAGGATTAGTCTCTTCATCTTCTCCCCATTTCTTTAATTTCAAAATCTCTCCCTCCTTTTTTTTCAAAATCTTCTTTGGTTGAACTTATTTTGTTCTAAACTTTGACCACTTTATAAAAAAGATAGAAACTTTGGCCTTATGCCATTGCATTTTCAAACTTCTTTTCTTAAATCAAACTTGTAAATAAACTTAATTATACTTGACTTAAACTTTCAAAAAGCCAAAAAAGAACTAACTCATTCAAACCATTTTTAGGCCTTTGTGCCTTTCAAACTTAATTTTTATTAAAAGTAATGCATCCATTTTGAAATTTGTATCACGAACTACGAGGTTTTGATCCCTCATTTTTATGTTGGTACGTAGGCACAAGACCGAAGGTCTTGCCAAACACAAAAATATAATTAATGAATTCTTTTCTCACCCCCCCATTCTATTTGTTTGTAAACATCATTTTTGTACCAAATACATTTGAACACAAAAAGGGCTCCCTAGGAGTACCTAGGACACTTTGGGTGCTAACACCTTCCCTCTGTGTAACCAACCCCCTTACCTGTAATCTCTGACATTTTATTAGTTTTGATTTGAAAACTTCTTACTTTTGGGTTTTGTTCGTACTTTTTTCCCTTTTCCCTTCGAAATAATAAAAGCGCGGTGGCGACTCTTTTTATTTGATCTCTAGCTTACCTGTAGCTTGATGATCATGAATTTGCCGCTATAGATATTAAGTGCCAACTCTGTTGGGGAGTAGTCTCTAGTGGGTTTAGCCTACCTTTTGTGTGTATATTTGTATATATGTGATGTCTGTCTGTCTGTATGTGTGATATAATCTGTTTGTTCTGCTTGGTGATCTTTGAGTGGTGAGGTAAGTTCTAACCAGAACTTGAGTGCAATTAAGATAGGAGGATGGCATAGTCATGTTCGACTTGTGTGGAGTAGTCCTTAACAAGTTGGCTTGAGATCCATCTGCTCAGTGAAGACTCTTTTGGATTTGGAAATGTCACACAAGTATTTGTGGTTAGGCATTACCATCTCTAATTTGGGTCTGAGAAGCTGAGAACCATAGAACATTTACCCTCTCTTGGCCTATTTAGGACGTAGTGCGGAAACTGTTCAAGTGTCAGTCATCTCAACCTATAATATCCGATAAATGGAATTAAGACTCTGGGAACTTTTTAGAACATGATTTACAGGTTTTATCCTTAGTTCGCTCCTTTGGGATGGTTCTTACCCAGACTCCATGCTCGTGACTTGCAACAAACCCTTGATTCTTGGTTGATCCAATCAAATCTTATCAATATCAATGGAACTTGGGTGTTGATCAGGTGCAAACCATAATCCACCAAAATGGATGAATGATCTTGACAATTACTTGATTCATCCCTTGACCTTTTCTTGCCTTGTGTGTGATCCCTTATTTGTGATTGTTGCATTCATGCATTCATGCATTCATGCGGATCATAACATTCATCACACGAAAATTTCAAGGAACTGAGGTATTATTTGCAAATATTTTCAGACCATGGGTTGTGGACGAAGGAACACTAAGAAGTACAGTTTCAAATGTCCCGACTTGAAAGAGTTAAGGAAGCTGGCATGTTTTGTATTAGAACCCTTGGACTTCAAACAACGTCACGGGAAGCTTTTGTCCATCCTGTATGCTGATGTGGTTGAAGGACTCTTTAGTGTACTAGTGCAGTTCTATGATCTACTCTACCGTTGTTTCACTTTCCTAGATTTTTAGCTTGCGCCTACCTTGGAGGAGTATTCTCATCTTTTGGGGATACCTGTTTCTAGTAGAGTGCCTTTTAGTGGATTGGAGGAGATTCCCCGATCTAGCATTCTTGCTGAAGCTCTTCACCTGAAGAAGTCTGAGATACAGGCTTATTGGGTGAAGAAAGGAGGATTGTTTGAGTTGTCATCTGAGTTCCTCATCAAGGAAGCTACTGCTTTTACTCAAGCCAGTAGTGTGGATGCTTTTGAAGCTATCTTTGTATTTCTTATATATGGATTAGCTTTGTTCCCTAACATTGACGGTTTTGTTGATGTTAACTCCATTAGAATTTTCTTGATTGGGAATCCTGTGTCTACTTTGTTGGGTGATATGTATTTCTCCTTGCATCTAAGGAATTCTAAGGGTGGTGGAACGATCGTCTGTTGCATTCCTCTTTTGTACAAGTGGTTTATTTTGCACTTGCATCAGACACCTGCTTTTGTGGAGAACAAACAATGTCTAAGGTGGTCTAAGAGACTTATGTCTCTCACTAATGATGATATAGTTTGGTATGATCTGTCTTTGAGCAGTTTGGAGATTATTGATAGTTGTGGTGAATTCTCTAATGTACCACTCATTGGTACACAAGGAGGTATTAACTACAACCCTGCTTTGGCTCGTCGTCAACTTGGGTTCCCCTTAAGAGACAAACCTAATAACACTTTGTTAGAAGGTCTTTTATATCAAGAGGGTAAAGATCCCTAACTTTTGAAGCAGAAGATTGTGCATGCTTGGCATAATGTGCAAAGGAAAGGAAGATCCGAGCTTGGCCCGTGCAATTGTGTAGCTTTGGAAGCTTACACTCTTTGGGTGAAGAAGAGAGCTTTGGAATTGAAAATGCCTTATCCTTGTGAAAGACCTTTGTCTATGGCTGTGGTTGAGCCATTAACTCTCCCTAACCAATATGTAGAGGAGTTGGAAGACGCGCTCGTCAAGATGAAGCAAGAGAAGGACATGTGGGAAGAGTGTTTCCGTGCTTTGAGCAAGAAGCATGAAGAGTTGCAGTTGGAGTCTAAGGACAAAGATGTGCTTATTGAGCTACTTGAAGACCGAGTGACAAAGAGACAAAGAGGGCCAGAGGTTTCATCTTCTAGCATGCCTCAGCTTTCCGTTGCTTGGAAGAAGATTGTTGATCAGCTTGTCCTCGAAAAGACTCAGATGAAGGCTTCTTTTGAGACCGAGATCCGTTGCAATTGTATTTTTCTCTTGTACTCAATGTAATCCTTCCAATTTATATAAATAAAAAAAGATTTTCGGTCATATCAAATTGTTGCAATTGCTATTTAAATATACATATTCGAAAATGACATAGTAAGTTCCTTGAAAATAAAAATAATCAAGCATTGCATCTCATGCATCATTTGCAGAAGCAGGTTTTCGCCAGATGTCTTATTGGTGTTTCTTTTGTGCTTCAGCCAAGCTAACTCATCAGTACAATACTCGAGTCAATCATCTGAAAATGATGGAGCATCTAGAGCAAGAGAACAGAGAGCTGAAGGACGAGATCGCCCGCCTGACTGCCATGATGGAGTTGGTTCTAGCTGCTCAGAGCCAAGCTTCTCCAACGCCTACAACTCCTCCTGTGAGGACTGTTATTTTAGAGGTGGCTACCTCTAACATTCCTATTGTTGCCGCCCATTTCGCGCCGACTATGCCTGCAGGATTCCCGTGGGGAATGTCGTCCAACTTTGTGCCTGAAGGCTTTGCGCCTACTTTTGCTTCCATGTCTGCATCTAGCCCAATCATTATTGTGCCAACTCCCGTTGTGCACGCCTTACCTCGTGTAGAGGACACCATTTATCACTCCGAGCCGTCTGAGGGTCCGGATGTTTATGAGAAAATGGATGAAATGAAGGATCAGTTTCTTGAGCTACGCAAGGAATTGAAGATGCTAAGAGGTAAGGACTTGTTTGGAAAGAGTGTTGCTAAGATGTGTTTAGTGCCCAACGTCAAAACCTCGGTGAAGTTCAAAGTGCCCAACGTCACCTAGTGATGTATGCTCGCAAGATGTCTACTCAGAGCGACAATGATCAATTGCTTATTCACTACTTCCAAGATAGTCTGACCAATGCTGCGCTCCGTTGGTACGTGGGATTGGATAGTGCCAGCATTCATACTTTCAATGACTTGGGGGAGGCTTTTGTCCAACTATATAAGTACAACATGGACATGGCGCCTGATAGAGACCATCAGAGGTCTATGTCTCAGAGAGACAAGGAGACATTTAAAGAGTATGCGCAAAGATGGAGGGAATTGGCTCCCAGATCACTCCTCCTTTGGAGGAAAAAGAGATGACAAAGATCTTCTTGAAAACTCTGAGTTCATTTTACTATGAACGAATGATTGCTAGTGCCCTCAGTGACTTTACCGAAATGGTTAACATGGGGATGAGGCTTGAGGAAGAGGTCCGAGAGGGACGTTTGTCAAGAGATGAGGCATCAACAAGCAAGAGGTATGGCAGTAGTTTCGGTAAGAAGAAGGATAGTTAGACGAATGCAATAAGTAGCGGGAGGCAGAGGAGGCCTCAGATCAGAAGAAGTCCACCATCCCGTCAACATCATCATCATCAAGTATCTTCCGTTATCCCGGTATTTTCTAATCAACAAACAACAACGTCAAAAGCAACAACCGCAACAACGAACGAACACCTACAACAATAACAACAACAATCATCGTCAACAAAACTTTGAGAGGAAGAAGGTCTCTTTCGACCCGATTCCTATGTCTTACTCAGAACTCTATCCATCTGTGGTTCTCAAGAACCTGATCCAACCAAGAATACCACCACAGATTCCAAAACCACTTCCTTGATGGTACAAACCTGAGCTTCGTTGTGCTTTTCACCAAGGAGCACCCGGACATGATATTAAAAATTGTTATCCGCTAAAGTATGAGGTTCAAAAATTGATGAAGAGTGGTATGGTGTCCTTCGAGGACCGTGCGCCGAATGTAAAAGTGAATCAGTTACCCGCCCATGGGAAGTCTTATGTGAATATGGTGGACGGTTGTCCCGGAGAATTTAATGTTTTTGATGTACGGTTTATCCGGAGGTCCTTAGTGCAGATGCATAAGGATGTTTATTTGGTAAGCGATTGTGAGCACGACCATGATGGTTGTGCTGTTTGTAGTGTTAACCCGAGGGGTTGTGAAGTTGTGAAAAGGGACATCCAGCGACTGATGGATGAAGGCATGATTCAAATTGTTCAATCCCGTCATGTAGATGACGATGTTAATGTCATAGTGCCTGTTTTCAAGCATCCTGAGAAGTTGGTAATCTAGTATGACTCTGTAAGACCCTAATTTTGTCCCTAAGATCCCTCATAGCATCATAACATTGCATTTGCATTGCCTCAAGGATCATAAGCATCTTGGTTCCCTTTGCATCTGGGGTGGGACCTCCTGTGAGTAATTTGAGATCACCAAGCATGCTTGATTTTTATATCATTGCTTTTCTTATGTTATTTACTAACCAAAAGCACAAAAATATGTCACTAACATCTTTTGTTTGTAGCTTAAGCAATCACAAGGTCAAAAGCTTCAAAGAGATCATTGGTACAAAGAATATGGCCAAGAGGAGATGAAAACAAGCATGGTAATGGTTCCCAAAGCTCTCCTCCATCAAATATTCCTTCCTGGCATCTCAATTAATCATTTTGATCAAAGTAAGTCAAAGGGTTTGAGGTTTGTTCCCCAAGGAAACCCTAATTCATCTGATCATCCACAATGCCTTGCTCTTGAAGCAACCTCAATCCATGATCAAATACAATCAAGGGAAGTTCTTTAATTCATCATTTCATGCATATTTGAACTTACTTGAGTGTCCTCAATCATCAATTCATCAAGATATGGGTTGTAGACTTGAGAAGTTGATCAGTCAATTCATCTAACTATTTTGAAATACACTAAGACCTAACTTTTTGTGTGTTGGTCAAATGGAGATGATCCCAAAAGCATAAATGTTTTGGAGGACCATATGAACAACTTTCATGTTCATCAAAAATTGATTTGAATCTTGGAACGTCATCTCCCATTCCAAGACATTATAGGTCATTTTGACTGAAACCCTAATTTTGGGTCAACTTCCCAAGGACATAACTCACTCATTTTTTTATGATTTTGAGGTGGGATCAAATGCATTGGAAATATTAAGATGGCTAATTCAAATGTTATGTTGAACAAAATTTCAAAATCTCAAAGGAAATACATGTGATAATGCAAGACATTATAGGTCACTTTGGACAAAATGCATTGAAAGGCAAAAAGAGCCCAACTTCAAGTGCCCATAACTCTTTCATCAAAACTTCAAATGATGTAAAATGTAAGTCCATTTTGATTATCTTGAAAATATCTACAACTTTGATGTTGAAGGTTTTTCCATTTGAGGCTTGCGTCATCAAAACAGAAGGGCTTGAACATTGGCCAAATTTAGAAACTTTGCCTTTACATGTTTTGCACCTTGCACTTTAAACTCCAATTTCACCAATTTCCACACTTAAAATGGATTTTTGCCCAGCATAACAATTGTTCCTCACATCAAAACCTTTCCAACCATTACTCACATGCTCATGTTTGGATTTGGCAAATGGCATTTTCGAAGAAGGGAAGTTTTTGGTTCAATTATGCATAACACATCAAAACTCCATGCACAAGCCAATTCACTCCAAGTTGCGCGTCCAAATCATCTCACATTCATTTCAAATTGCATTTGGCATTGAATTTGGGCCTTTTGCATGATCATGCAAGCCCATGCAATGAATGTCCAATTCCATGCACACGGATTGAATCACACTCTCCTTGCCATTCCCTCTATAAATAGAAGCCTTACTCCATTCAAAAATCATCCATGAATCAACCTGAAATGCTGCAGAACTGAAAACCTAACCTCTCACCAAAGAAGCTATTTCACTTTTCTTCAAATTTTTGGATCTTTGGATCTAAAGCTTCTAGACCTTCATCCTTTAGTCCATTACACTTCTGTTTTGCCAAAGGAAGCAAGGAAGCAAGCTCAAATCTCTAGAATCCAAGGTTGTTCTTCAACTGGTTTTTTCTTCGAAACTCATCATCTATTGATCTATTTGCTTGGATTTTGTGTTGGCTGAAGTCCTCTCAATAGAGGCATCATTACTGTGCATTTAATTTTTTAAATCCATCAAGTTCTCATGAACATCACAGAATTTCCATCTCTGATTTCTCTCAATATAGAGATCTAGAGCGGAATTGAGTGATAGAGGGATGATGTACATCATCCCAGCTTTCCAACGGTGTATAGATCATGTATTTTGGTTAAGCTTTTGAAACCTGCAAATGTCATCGGAATCTTCATGCTCACCGGAGAAGAAGGTGGCTCCGGTGGTCGTCCCATTGCCAGATCCAATATGGATCGTTGGATGCATTTTCCAGATCTAATCCTGGCCTTCGCTTGTTATGACTCATTTTAATTTATGGTGTTACGCGTGGACTTTGGTCTATGGTGGAAGCGCGCTTCTAGAGCGTATGATCTGCCAGCTCAATTAATGAGCTCAGATCTAATGCTCCTTGTTTTTTTGAATTTCTTATTTTCTGATTTAATTTATTTTATTTCCATTATTTTCAAAAATTCATATCTTCTTCATTTTAATTCCAAAAAATATGGGACCAATTGCATTCTTATCTAAATAATTTCTAGTTTCTAATTCTGATTTTTATTTTTTTTATTTTATCATTTGATATTTTTTGTGAATTTTCTCTTTTCTGGTTATTTTTAATTCATTTTAAATAGTTTTTGATATTCAAAAAATACAAAAATATTTTCCTAACCTATTTGAATGATGATGGATCTTTGAAAAATATTCTCATCAATTTTTTAATTGATTTGAGATTTATTTGACATTTTAGTTCAATTAGGTTATTTTTATTCATTTTTAATTGATTAAAAATAGTTTCTGACTTTTAAAAATGCTGAAATTTTTTGTCAAACTTTGTTTGACCTTGTTGAACTTAGGATAAATCACTTGGACCTTTCAAGGTTGATTTGAAGTGATTTTGAAGTTTGACCTTTCTTTTATTTTAATTCAAGTTTATTTTAATATTAAAAATGCCAAAAATATTTTGTTTATTGTTTAACCTCCAATCTTCATCTCATTTATGATTTCTCATTGTTTGACTTTGACTTTCAATGTCATTTGGTCAATACACATGGATTGGTATATTTTTTATTTCACCTTATGCATTTTAATCTTTCCATTTCCTTATCCATTCTTCATCTCCTTCTTCTTCTTCTTCTCTCTTTTTGATCAATGAGTTGAAGGTTGATAAGTTAGCATTGATTAGGGAGACTTAATCTTTCTTGATTCAAATCTAATTCATCTTGATCAATTGATCAAGTGAATGGCTTTGCATTAAGGATAGGTTGTTTCCTAAATCATGCAAAAGGCTTAAACCAATACAAGATCAATTCTCTTCTTCTTTTTGACATGGCAAGTTGTTGGAACTTGGTTCACTAATCAAGACTTCTAACTTGTGTTGTTGCCTACATTATTATTGACCGGCCTCAGATAGTTGTGACTTCTACATAAGTCCAATTACGATTGCTTAACATAGCGCTAAATTTGCCTTATGGCACACTAACTACTAATACTAACCATTAACAATTAACATTTACTTTTTGCACTTTACTTTTATGCAATTTACTATTCTTGTACATATTATTCATTTGCTTTTCCCTTTGCTCACTTGAGCACATGTTTATGTTAATGCCATTTGCCTTTTGCTCACTTGAGCACATAATTGTGTATATATTGTTGTGTTTATGTTTTGTTTTGATTGTTGTGAACCAAATGCAAAGAATTGGACAAAATGGACTTAGACTTTAGGACTTTCCCTATGCAAATTTGGAGTCAAAGAGCAACTAGGCATTTGAGCCTTTAGAATGCTTAAGCTTGAAGATGAACATTGAAAGGACCATATTCTGAACTCCCTCTTGTCCATTCCTTAATTGTATTATAGAACTTTTTGATGTGTGTTTTCTTTGTGCTAGGGATTCCCACTTGAGCCAAATTGAGGAACCATTACCATGAGCTCCCGAGAGAGAGAGATCCAAGATACATTGATGAGTCTTTCCAAGAGTTCATTTGATTGTTGATTGCTTGAGTTTATGCTTTGTTTGCTTGCTTATTCCAAAGGATGGGAGCTACTTGGATCATCACTATGATCCCAAGAGAGGAACTCCATTGTGGTTTTGTTTCTTTTTCCCTCACCTTTTTGCATTGCTTAGGACTTTAGCCTTTCTTCTTCTTCTCTCCATTCTTACCTAAGCCAAAACTTTTGTGCAAACATCTAACACTTGTTTTCAAACATTAGAAACCTAAGCCTTATGCTTTTGATTTTCAAACTTTCTTTTCATAATACTTATTTTGAATTGAATCTTTAAGTCAACTTTGACCATATTTTGAAACTACATTTCATTGGTAAATATAACCCATTCAAATGTTTTTTGTGGTTTCAATGGCCACTTCTTAATCAAAAACTTTTCATCACCTTTAGCTATTAGGTTTGAGTTATCCTTGAGGTAGATGTAATACTCACCTATATCCTTAGTGATGGACAATGAGTCTTCCATGCTTATTATAGGGTTAACCCCTCACTAGCATGCTGAAGCTATCCTCACATGGTGGATTTGTGGTTTTAGGTTGAGTTTTCTCCCTTGGATAACAAAAAACCTTAAGGCTTTTGGATTAATCAATTCACCAACTCATTTGAGATTTTTACCCCGAACTACGAGGTTTTGATCCTAATCTTTTTTAAGATGGTACGTAGGCAATGAGTTTATCCATCCAAACACAAAAATGTAAATAACTTGTACATTCTCTTCTCATCTCTTCAATCATGTTTGCACAAATAAATTTTCACAAAACAACAACCTTACAACAAGTGTGAAAAGGGCTCCCTAGGAGTACCTAGGATGTTTTGGGTGCCTAACACCTTCCCATTACATAACCAACCCCCTTACCCAGATCTCTGATTCTCTTTTACTAGTTTTTGTTAAAACTTTTAGGTTTTTGTTCGCTTTCTAACCATTCCTTTGGATAAATAGAAGTGCGGTGGCGACTCGACTTGTATGATTTCCCTTGGATTTAGTCAATATCTCTAATGGTAACGAATACCACGCTACAGAAAAGTGGCGACTCTGCTGGGGACAAGCTACCTAGTGGGTTTTGCCTACTTTTCATATTGAATTGTATGGTATATTGCTTTGTGGCATATTTTTATGCAATTTGGGATTACTGTATTGTATGTAATGATTGAATTGCTTGAATATTAATTCCTTGTATGCTTGGTGATCTTTGCGAGATGAGTTCTATACCCGGACTCGAGTGCACTTAGGATAGGAGAATGGCATAGTCTTGTTGACTTGTGTGGAGTTATTCCTTAGCAAGTTGACTTGCAAGCCCATTCACTTGGTGGAGGTCATGTTGGGATCAATAATGTCACACAAGTAGTTGTGGTTAGACATTACTCTTTCCAATATAGACCTTAGAAGCCAAGGACTTTAGTTTACCAAGCCCATCTTGGCCTATTCTTAGGATGTAGTGTGAAAGTCGTTCAAGTGTAAGATTTGATACGATTGTTACGCGATACTACACTCATAAGAGTCTCTATTGAGAATATTTTTGGACTATGAGTAGTCGTTTCTCCGATAATATCCGAAAGATGGGATGATGACTATGGGAACCTCTTGTAGAACATGTTTGGCAGGTTTAAACCCTAGTACACTCCCTTTGGGTGGTTCTTAACCGAGACTCCATGCTCGTGACTTGCAACAAATCCTTGATTCGTGGTTGATCCGTTCATGTATCCTTAATATCAATGGAACTTGGGTGTAGATAAGGTGTAAACCATAATCCACCAAAATGGAAGATTGATATTAAGGATAATATGATCCATCCCATGACCTTTGTTTGGTGTGCTTTGCTTGATCCTTGAGTGTGATTGTTGCATTCATGCATTCATGCATCCATTTGCATCCATATCATCAATAATGAAGAAAATGTTCAAGGAACTTAAGAGGTCTATTTGCAAATTTTCAGACATGGAAAGACAAAGAAGGAATACAAAGAAGTACAGTTTCAGACAACCCGATTTGAAAGAGTTAAGGAATCTGACATCC
Organism: Lathyrus oleraceus; assembly: GCF_024323335.1. Classification (NCBI taxonomy): domain Eukaryota; kingdom Viridiplantae; phylum Streptophyta; class Magnoliopsida; order Fabales; family Fabaceae; genus Lathyrus; species Lathyrus oleraceus. Next base: position 382,683,223 of record NC_066582.1, on the reverse strand, counting down.
TATGTACTAGATCCCTTGGGTTTCAAGGCACGTTTTGGGAAGCTTCTTCCTCTTCTGACTACTCAGGTAGACGAAGGATTGATGAGTGTATTGGTGCAGTTTTATGATCCCTTGTACCGTTGCTTCACGTTTCTGGACTTCCAGCTTTTCCCTACCCTTGAGGAGTATGCCTACCTTGTGGGTATACCAATTCTAGACCAAATGCCGTTCAGTGGCTTGGAGAGTATGCCTACTTCTCAAGAGATAGCTGACATGTTGCATATAGATGAATCTCTGGTTAGTGCCCATATGCCTACCAAAGGTGGAATTCAAGGTCTCCCTTCTGAGTTCCTCATTGCTCAAGCTATTGTCTACGGGAAGGCCATGAGTGAGGACGCATTTGAGGCCATATTTGTACTTCTCATCTATGGGTTAGTGTTGTTCCCCAACATCGACATGTTTGTGGATGTGAACGCTATTAGGATTTTCTCTACTCTTAATCCCGTTCCGACTCTGTTGGGTGACACTTATTGTTCTATGCATATGAGGAATGCAAAGGGTGGTGGTTCCATTGTGTGTTGTTTGCCTCTGTTATATAAGTGGTTTATTTCTCACTTACCATAGACGGTCACCTTCAAGGAAAACAAGGGATGTCTATGGTGGTCCACGAGACTTATGTCTCTCACTAATGATGATATCTCTTGGTTCAACCGTGTGTATGATGGTGTGCAGGTTATCGACTCTTGTGGTGAATTCTCCAATGTACCTCTTCTTGGTACATGTGGTGGGATTAACTACAACCCTGTTTTGGCACGTCGTCAGCTTGGGTTCCCCCTAAAGGATAAACCTAATAACATTATGTTAGAGGGTGTGTTCTTTCAGGAGGGTAAAGATCCCCAAAACTTGAAGGGAAGAATGGTCCGCGCTTGGCGCAAGATTCATAGGAAAGGAAGAAAGGAGTTGGGTCCTAAGAATTGTGTCGCTTTGGAGCCTTACACTGCTTGGGTTAGGAAGAGAGCGTCTGAGTATCTCATGCCTTACGAGTATCCAAGACCTACACCTTTGGTTATGGCTGGACCTTCAACCCTCCCTAACCAAGGAGTAGAGGAGTTGAGAGAAGAAGACCGATCACGTGCTTGGATCCGTGAACGAGAGGAGTTGCTTTAGCAGATCAAGGAGAAGGATGCTTTGATTGAGTTCCTCGAACATTAGGTTGTTGATGATCCTGATGATGCATGGACTTCTTTACTTCCTCAGTCTTCAAAATTTTGGAAAAGTAAGTACGATCGACTCGCCAAGGAGAAGGCAGATATGGAGGCAGCCTATGAGAGGGAGGTGAAGAGGATTCGTGCATCTTATCTTCCTGTGTCCAGAGCTTTGGATGATTGTCTCTAGGGATCCATAGGATGATTATTTTCCTTTTCTCTTGTATTTGGTTACCAAAATTGTACTTCTTTAGTGTAAAAATGTTTCAAGATAGTATTTGATGAGATATTTCCATATGTGATAAATGTTTAATACTTCCAAACTTTGCAAATAGAACCCTAAAGTTCCTTTGAAATAAAAAAGAAAAATAAATAAATCATATGCACGAGCATTGCATGCATCATGTGCATAAGCAGGATTTGTTCCCGGCTTCTTGTCCTGTGGTCTAACTATGTGTTCTTCATTTATTTTGAAGATAAGCTGACTCACTGGTACTACACCAGAGCCAACAATTCAAGACTGATGGATCATTTGGAACAAGAGAACCGCGAGCTGAAAGAGGAAGTGGCCAGACTAAGTGCCTTGATGGATCATTCATGGCTGCCCAGAGCCAATCTTCTCCGACACCTTCAACTCCTCCCCAAAGGACAGTCATCTATGAGATTGTCTTCTTGAGTGTGCCTGCAGCCAGTGCACACTTTGCTCCAACCGCCATGCCAGCCGGATTCCCGTGGGGGATGCCTCCTAATTTCATGCCCGAGGGTCCTGCTCCCACCTTTGCTTCTATGCCGGCATCTAGCCCGGTCCTTGTTGTTCCTCCTCCTGTCGTGCATACTCTGCCCAGAGTAGATGACACCATCTATCATTCTGAGCTGTCTGAGGGCCCAGATGTCTATGAGAAGATGGACGCTATGAACGATCAATTTCTTGAGCTTCGCAAGTCTGCTGCCAAACTCTGCTTGGTTCCTAATGTGAAGATCCCTGTGAAATTCAAGGTCCCTGACTTTGAAAAATACAAGGGAAATACTTGCCCTCTCAGCCACCTGGTCATGTATGCCAGGAAAATGTCGACTCATACCGACAATGACCAACTGCTCATCCACTACTTTCAGGACAGCCTGTCCGGTGTTGCTCTGCGTTGGTACATGGGTTTAGACAGTGCGAACATCCGATCCTTCAATGATCTTGGCGAGGCCTTCGTCAAGCAATACAAGTACAATATGGATATGGCTCCCAATAGGGATCAATTGAGAGCCATGTCCCAGAAGGACAAGGAAACATTCAAAGAATACGCCCAGAGGTGGCGAGAGGTAGCAGCACAGATCGTGCCTCCGCTAGAAGAGAAAGAGATGACTAAGATCTTCTTGAAGACCTTGAGTTCTTTTTATTATGAGCGGATGATTGCTAGCGCTCCTTCTGACTTCACCGAGATGGTGAATATGGGGATGCGTCTAGAAAAAGGGGTTAGAGAAGGGCGTCTGACAAGGGAAGAAGGCTCTTTTGCCAAACGTTATGGGGCGTTTGCAAAAAAGAAGGATGGAGAGGCACATGCTGTGACCTCCCATGTGAAACCGAGAAGACCCTCTATGAGGAGGAAGGCCGTGCATCCCGCCGGTAACCAGCACCAGGTGGCTCATATAGCACCTGTCTTCAGAGATAATCAGCAGTACCAGCAACATAACAGCAATCAGCAACCACATCCGCAATATCAACATCAACAGCACCGTCCGTAACAGCAGGCCTACCAGCCTCGAAACAGTAATCAAACCAGCACAAGTTACGAGAGGAAAAGGGTCACCTTCGATCCTATTCCGATGACTTATGCAGAGTTATATCCCTCTTTGATAGAGAGGAAGTTGATTACTCCGCGAGACCCGCCGGCTATACCTACTAACCCCCAATGGTGGTATAAGCCTGAATTACACTGTGTTTACCATTCCGGTGCTCCCGGCCATGACGTGGAGAATTGCTACCCTTTGAAGACCAAAGTTCAAGACCTTGTGAGGTGTGGCATTCTGTGTTTCGAGTATGTAAGTCCTAACGTAAAGAAGAACCCATTGCCCGAGCATGGGAAATCTGTCAACATGGTCCAGGGCTGCCCTGGCAAGTACAAAGTCAAATACGTCAGTCATATTCGACAATCTCTGGTTGAGATGCATCGTCTGCTATGTGATTATAGTCATTATGAGCATGACCATGATAGATGCCGAATCTGTTCTGTTAATCAAAGAGGTTGCCGCCAGGTGTAAGACCCCAATTTTGGCCCTAAGATCCCTCATGGCCCATATCATATCATATCATGGCCTCAAGGATCATTGTATGCCCTAGCTTCCCTCTTAGTGGGTAGGTTGCCTTGTGAGTTTGATTCTTGATCACCAAGCATGCCTTGCATTTGTATATCTTTGCTTTTCATATGTTTATCACCAAAAAGTACAAAAATATTGTCATCTAACCTTGTTGCTTGCAGTTGAAGCAATCATCAGCAATTAGGTCAAAGTCAGTCATTGGTCAGTCAAAGCAGTGGATGGTGGCCATTCTTGCAGAATTTGGGCACCATGATCCATAATCAAGAGTTCATATGACTTGGGACATCATTTGGAATCAAGGTCTCAAGGAATTAGGGTTTGGAATTCATCAGAAGTGGTTCAATCATGCAAAACCCTAGAAAAGTCAACTGAAGTCAAACTTGGTCAACTGTGGATTTAATCAGTGATTTGATGGATGGAATTGATTTGAAGGAGCTCATTCATGCTTATACAAGCCTCATGTATCATGCCAAACCTCATCATGGAAGAATTTGGAGCAAAATCAGAAATTTCCCAAAATAGAAAGTGGACCTGTAATTTCAACTGCCAAAAATGGAAATTTCTTGATCTTAAACTTACATCATGATACAAGCTTCAAATGAATTTTTGCCCAACAGGAAAGTTGAAGATCTTGTTCTCCCATTTTCAAAAAGTCCAAGAACACTCCGTTCCCATGTATGGTTGGCAAGATATGATCAATTCAATTTCAAAAATTTGTGAATTTCAAAAGGCCATATCTCTCAAACCATTTGGCCAAATTTGGTGGGGTTTTTTCCTACAAGCTCTATTTGTTCCCCTCTTTCCAAAAATGCATTCATCTTTCACCAAAACCTCACCATGCAAAATGGCCTTTTTGGATTTGACTTAATTAAATTCAAGTGTGGTAGAAAGTTGACTTTTTGAAATATTGATTTTTACTCATTTTGGCCAATTGGAATTTGTTTAGAATGACATTTGACACTTGTTTGAGGCCCAAACTCGGGCAGACCATGCACCTCCTTGCCAACTTGGTCAAAATTAGCAAAATGGCAAAAATGCATCATTTAAGCTAAACTTGCTTAGCACTTGATTAACCAAGACTAAACAGCAAATAAATAGGATATTTTCTGTCATTTCAACCCTAGACACAGCCTCCATTCACACAAAAAACTCATCTGCTCTCCAAATTTCTCACTTCTTGATTTGGAACTGTTGCTTAATTTTCTCAAAGAAATCGAGCTGGCTTTGTTTGCTACATTATATACCATCATTTTGGAGTTCATTGCAAGCCTAATTTCATGACTGTAAAGCCGTCTCCACTCTGTTTTCATTAAAGCTCAGCCATGGCAGATCTGGTTTGAAGACTTTCTAAAGGTTGTTGAGCTAGAGCAACTTAGTCATTCACCATTGCAAGCTGGAAAGAACAACTGTTTCGGACCAAAACCACCAAAACAACACTGTTTCATTGATTTCTTCAAATCAAGTGAGTTTTTCGACTTTCTTTGTTTTTCCAAACCATGCTATGCCTGATGTAGATCTTTTCTTGTTGGTCATTATGAGCTTTGAGTCATTAAGTTTGGTTGCATATTGAGTGAATAATCTGATTTTTAAGTTTCGTGTCTAAACTTGTTGTTGCTTAGTTCTCATATGCTAGCTCGAGTTATTGTGAATGGTTGTTGGATTCCAGATTTACATGGCTTGGTGATTAGTTTGGTATGTTTGATTTCTATTTCTGTGACAAAAATTTTGCACGATGATGATGAACAAGATGATGTTACTGTTGCAAACCCTAAAACCAAACCCAGAAAATCGTTCTGCTTGCTGGAAATTTTCGTTGCATGTAATCCTTGTCTCATTGGCATGTGTCCAATAGCCATCAGCCACGCAGGATGAACGCAACGCTGCGTTTCATTAAGACTTCACAAATATTACAAAATTGCCACCGTGCCTAATTGACTATTAATCCATGTTATTTTTTTGCAATATTTATTTCATTTTGAGCACCAAACTTCCAAAAATCATAGCATCTTCGATTTTAATCCAATTTCCATGGGAATTTTTGCATGATGTTCTGCTTAATGTCTAGAATTTTATCATGATTTTTTCTGTTTTTTTGAATGGCTGGATTTTTAAGGGCATTAGGTTTTGTGACATGTATGCAAATTTTGTACACCTTGCCAAATCACTTGTGAAATTGTGATACATTATCCATTTGACCTGAAATTTTTTGTGTGAAAACTAGACTCACTCATGGTGATTTTGATGTAGAGTTCTTGAATTTATCTTGTCTGGTTGTTGACTTATGAATTTTTGAAGTAGGGTGTGACAATTTGTGTCACACCAATGATATGCAACTTCATGATTTTTGTTGACATGTTTCCTGACTTCCAATTGATGTGAAGTTTTGCATGAACCTTCCCTCATATGTCTAGTTGACTTGTGAATTTTCCTGGAATTAATTATGGCATTTCCAAATTGTTTGAGATTTTATCCCCTGTTTGACCAAAATGTTGACTTGTGTGATACATCTTGCCATTTCCTTTGTGAAATTCTCATATCTTATTGGTTGATCATGAAATTTTACATGTGCATACTAGACATCTTGAGCTTTGCATTGGTGTTGATCCCATCCATTTCTCATCTGTTTTCATTTAGTTATGATTTTTTGAAGTTGATACATGAATGTTTGACTTCTTTGTGCATACTTGAAATTGTTTTGACTTCCTGATTTTAATTGACCATCTTCCCATGATCCAATTGAGCTGAAATTTTATATGCATGTCATGTTATGGATTGTGATTGATCATGATTTATTTGCTGATTTTTGGAATTGATTATGATGGCTTTTGAGCTAAGTCTTGCTGTTGACTTCTATAAGCCCTCATTTGCCATGCTTTGATTTCTTTTGTCTATGAAATCATGATGATGAATGATATGCATGTGGGACCAATTGAGTTTGCTTCTTAAATGTTTGAACTTGATTTTTGGTTGACTTTCATTTGCTTTTTTGACTTTCTCATTTGTTTTTGACCCTAGGCTTGTCCTAGTGGTCCTTTGGGCTTATGATTGAGTTCATGTTTCAGGTTAAGCAACAATGCCTCAAAGATCATACAAATTTGATTGAGCTTGATTATATATCATGTGCTAACCTTTGTTTTGTAGGTGGTATGACTCATATTATTTGAGTCTTGTGCTTTGCACACTTGTTTCTCTGTGTTGACTGTTGAGTCCATTCCTTTTGTTTTAACTGTTGAAATGTGTACTGATTAGTTTGACTATTTCAGGTACCCTTAGTTGCTTAAGTTCTTTGAACTTGCTTTGCTTTGCTATTTAGCAATTTGTTTTGAGGTAATCCCTCTTTCTTCATGTAGTCTGGAGACCCGGCCTGTTATTTGGCCGGGCAAACTGTCTGAAGTCCTCCTTAAGAGGCAATGCTTGTGTGTGTTTATATTTGTCCCAAGCAGGAAAAGTCCTTCAAGTAAGGCAATTGGTAGATCAAAGGGATAAGCAACCTATCCCCTACTATTCAGTGAGTCTTCTCCTTGCTCCCATTACATGGTTGTAGCATTGAGATCAAAACCCAAGATCAATCGAGTCAATAATATGTGGAGAGAGTTCCTACTTTCTGAACTCCCACACCTTCTGATATTTAAATGCTCTCCCTGATCAGGGATAAGAGCAATGAGGCACACCCCTCATATCCTTTCATCTGCTTCACCTTAGCCTCTCAATGGCAAGGTTAAGAGCAAATCTTTTTACCCTATTCCAGTTGGCCTCAGTGCCTAACCCTCTTGTGTGAGCCTCCTTGTTTGGCTATAGAGTGTGCGGTTTGATATTGATTGATGGATTGATTGCTTCATATGCACATGTTTGCTTGTATGCTCTATGCATTTATCATCATTAATTGCTCATCAATACATAATCATATCATTTGTCTTTGTGACATTATCATTGTTGTTTGCCCATTGAGGACAATTGTAAGACCATCCTTTGGCCATTGCTCCTATGATATGGAAGTGAGTATAAGACCATCACCTTGGCCACTCATCTTATCTTTGCTTGATGCATTTGATTGTATGTGGGGTTGCAATTGTAAGTCCCTGTAAGTTGGCATTTGCTTTCCTATGATCACATGTTGCTTTGTTTGTTTGTATGTGAGGATACAACTGTAAGTCCCTGCAAGTTGGCATTTGTATTCCTAGGACCATACTGTGGAGGTTAGAGTAAGCCCAGATAGATTGGCATCTGACATCCATGTTTTGTTTTCTTTGTTTATGTGAGGTTGCAATTGTAAGTCCCTGTAAGTTGGCGTTTGCTTTCCTGTGATCATAATTTGTTTTGACTGTTGGTATGTGAGGTTGCAATTATAAGTCCCTGTAAGTTGGCATTTGCTTTCCTGTGATCATTTGTTGCTTTTGTTCTTGTATGTGAGGATCCATTGTAAGTCCCCGTAATGTGGCATTGGTTTTCCTATGAGCATATGTGAAGTTAACTTAAGTCCAGATAGATTGGCAGTTGACTTCCATATTTCATCTTTGTTTTCTTTTGAGGAGATTAGTGTAAGACCATTGAGTGGCTTCTGATATCCTGTTCTGTTTTAGGAGACTGGTGTAAATCCATCTATTGGTATCCGGTATCCACCTTTTATTTCTTTGTTCGAGGAGATTAGTGTAAGACCATTGAGTGGCAGCTGATATCCAGTTTTATTTTAGGAGATTGGTATAAGCCCAGTGATTGGCAGCCGATATCCGCTTTTGTTGACTTTCTTTGTTTGTTTGTTATTATCCATTGCTATTCCAAAGGACACACTTGAATCATCCCCCATATGATTTCAAGAAGTGAACCTTCTAAGAAGTTTTTACAATCCATTTTCATCCATTCATTCTCATTATGTCCTAAACCTTTTCACACTTTGATTTCAAACTTGACATAGATATTGTGCAAACATCTTCATGTTTTCAAACCAAAAACCTGGACCCCAAGTCCTTGACTTTTTTCAAACTCATTTCATAATACTTCTTTTAAATCAATCTTAATCATACTTTGACTTCACTTTCATAATCACAATCAATTAACTTCACTCATTCACTTGTTTTGGCTCTGTCCATTGTTAATCTTTTCATGCATTAGCCATAGGTTTCAATTATCATTGTGGTTGATATAAATCTTGCCTATCCTTAGTGAGTCGACAGTAAGACTTCCGTACTGAAAACAGGGCTAACCCCTCTAGTACGTCGAAGCTATCCTCGCATGGTGGATGTTGTTTTTGGTCGAGTGTTCTCCCATTGATAATGAAAAGCCTCAGTGCTATTGTTTAAAATTGAATCCACCAACTTTTGGAAATCTTTTAGCCGAACTACGGCGTTTTGATCCTTACCTTTGATGGAAGGTACGTAGGCAGCGGGTTCATCCGTTCAAACCCAATAAAAACTTGTACATTCTTTTCTCATCATCCCAATCATGTTTGCACAATATTTATGTCATAACAAATAACAATCTTTTACAACAAGTGTGAAAAGGGCTCCCTAGGAGTACCTAGGACGTAGTGGGTGCCTAACACCTTCCCATTGCGTAATTTACCCCTTACCCAGACTCTCTGATCTTTTTATTAGTTTTCTACGTGTAAAACTTCTTAGGCTTTTGTTCGCTTTTTAGCCAGTCCTTTGGATAAATAAAAGTGCGGTGGCGACTCGAAATTTCATTGTATGCTTTGCTTATGGTTTAATCGATAAATCATATAGCAACGAATACACCGCTACAGAAAAGTGGCGACTCTGCTGGGGAGAAATCCCTGGTTGTACTGCCTACTTTTCACCCTTGTTGTGCTATATTATTATTTGTTATATGACATATTTTTGTACAATTTGGGATAACTGTATTGATTGTAATGTTTGAATTGCTTGATATACAATTGCTGTTTGCTTTGGTGATCTGTGAGATGAGTTCTGTACCCGAACTCGAGTGCACTCTAGGATAGGAGAATGGCATAGTCTTGTTGACTGGTGTGGAGTATTCCTTAGCCAGTTGACTTGCGAGTCCATTCACTTGGTGGAGGTCATGTTGAACTAATAATGTCACACAAGTTATTTGTGGTTAGGCATTATTCTTTCAATCATGTTCCGCAGAAGCCAAGGACCTTAGCTTACCAAACCCATCTTGGCCTATTTTTAGGAACGTAGTGCGGAGGTCGTTCAGATGTAAGTTCTGATGCGATTGTTACGCGATACTACACTCATAAGAGTTTCTCTTGAGAATATTCTTGGAATACGAGTATTCGTTCCTCCGATAATATTCGAAAGATGGAACGATGATTATGGGAACCTCTGATAGAACATGTCTGGCAGGTTTAAACCCTAGTACACTCCCTTTGGGTGGTTCTTAACCGAGACTCCATGCTCGTGAATCTCAACAAACCCGTGATTCGTGGTTGAGTCGTTCAAACATTGTTAATATCAATGGATCCCGGATCAGGTGTAAAACCTAAAATCCACCAAAGCGGCTGGTTGATATTAAGGACGTTTGAGCCGGTTCATGTACCGTTAATATCAATGGAACTTGGGTGTCGATAAGGTGAAAACCTAAATCCACCAAAATGGATGATTGATATTAGGGATACAATGAGCTTTCCCACGACCTTTGTTTGGTGTGCCTTGTTTGATCCTTGAGGGTGATTGTTGCATTCATGCATTCACGCATTCATCCACATCCATATCATCAGAAAAAGAAAATTTTCAAGGAACTCAAAGGAGTTTATTTGCAAAAATTTTCAAAACATGAAAAAACCGGGAAAATTTTTTCACCTGATATATCTGATGAGATATTTTCATATATGATCAAAATGCTTAAATATTTCAAAGTTTGCAAGTAAAACCCTCGAGTTCCTTTGAAATAAAAACAAGCATATGCATCAACACTTCATGCATCATTTGCATCAGCGGGTGTTTTGCTCCGGTCTCCCGTCCTGTGGTCTGACCTTGCGATCTTCATTTATTTTGAAGACGCACTTTGCCGGTACTATACCAGGGCCATCTCTGCCAGATTGATGGATCATCCTGAGCAAGAGAATTTATGAACTCGAGGAGGATTTTGCCAGACTAAGTGCTTTTAATGGATTTATTCCTGTTGATGGATTTATTCCTGGTTAACCAATCCCGGGCTGGCATTGGCTGCTGTTCTGGGGCACTTAAGGAGCAAGGTTTTGTTCACGAGTGGAGGATTCATCCATGCCGATCAACCTGAAGAAGTTGCTGCTACTCTGGAAGAGGATGCAGAAGACCTGAACAATTTCATCATTCCTGGTGGTGTCTGCCACAATTGGGTCGCTGTGGATGTTCCTACGGTCATTCATAAGTCAGCGTGATTTGTTCACCTTGTTTAAAACCCTTCTCCCATGCCAAAAGGAGAAGTGATGACATTGTTGGCAGCATTTTAATGCAATGATGTTTTCATTCAATTAATGCATTGTTAAACATTTGTTTTTCCATTTGTTTTCACTTTTTGCTTTTGCATGAAATCAGTGATCACAAAAAACCCTGAAAAACAAGAAAACAACATTTTTCATCTGCATAAATGATTTGCTTGTTTAAAATTCAAAAGCTTTTTTCATTATCCAGAATCATTATGCAGGGATTTCTAAACCCATTGAACATAATGATCCAACGCCATCTCCCAATCTTGAAGTCCTTGTATCTGAGGCAGAGGAAGATGATGTTGAAGGGGATTTCTGACGAGATTACCCGCCTTCTTGAGCACGAAAGGAGCTCATTCAGCTGTATCATGAGAATCAGTAAAAACAGTCAAACTGGGGCATTGCAAATGTAATCAAAAAAAAAAAAAAAAAAAAAAAGAAGAAGAAAGAGGGTGAAAAAAAAAAAAAAAAAATCAAAAAAATCAGGAAAATTTTTCCAAATATTTTTCCAAAAGAAAAAGAAAAGCATACCCTCAAGTCCCTAGTTGACTGATGCTGAATGGATTCAGAGTCGTTACGACCAGTTGAATTTGATTGAAGAGAAGCGATTGACTGCCATGTGTCATGGTCAGTTATATCAGCAGAGAATGAAGAAAGCATTCGACAAGAAGGTCAAGCCTCGCGTGTTCCGAGAAGGTGACCTCGTGCTCAAGAAAGTTTTGTCTTTCGCGCCCGATTCCAGGGGCAAGTGGACTCCAAACTACGAGGGTCCATATGTTGTTAAGAGAGCCTTTTCAGGCGGTGCTTTGATGCTTACAACAATGGATGGGGAGGATTTCACTCGTCCTGTGAATTCAGATGCAGTCAAGAGATACTTTGCTTAGAAAAAAAAGTATATGCAAATGGAAAAAACAGAATTGCTCGCTAAGTTGAAAACCCGAAAGGGCGGCTTAGGCAAAAATGAGCGTCTCGGTGGAGAACCCGCAAGGGTAATCCAGGCAAAAATTAGAGACTTGAAAAAAAAAATATTTGCATCCCGCTAGATTGAGTACCTCACCCTGGGGCAATCTAGGCAAAAATTAGGGATTTGGCAAGTAACTGCATCCTGACAAGACTTTCTGTTCACCAGTCGTCATTTCGTCAGAAGATTCTCGATTCGTCGTCAACTGAAGCTTCGGATACATCGAGATTCAAATTGGTAGAGAAAGGATCATTATGTTCAATGTAGCCCTCTTCCAATATATATCACTGATTTCAAATTTGTACAGATCTATGGAGTCTTGCCATTTGCAGGCTACCATTTCCATCAAATCAATTTGAGCTTTTTATCCAATTATTTGCACTCTTATTTGTTTCAATTCAACAAATGTTTTGCATTGTTTTAAATTGATAAAATATCATTGTTTTAAACAAATCAAATTTTTCAAAATATATTGTTGTTAAACAAAGTGAACATTCACAAGATTGAAAGGATACTTAAGAATATCTCAGTGCTCTCCCGAGGGTGGCATGATTTCCAACAGGTAAGACATTTGTTCATATTCCTGGTTTGGTTGTATCTTCTTTCTTCAGATCTTTGTTGGGGTTGTTCCTCAGACAAAGTTGTTGTTGGGGTTGTTCCCCAGTATAGTCGCAAGCAGAGTGTTGTGGAAGATTTCGTTTTCTCCAGCAGCAGTTTTCCCAGCATGGGTATCTCCTTGTGAGTTTCGGCGGTTGATGGTTTGTCATCTTGGTGCCCCGTCACTTTCTCCAGTGGGTCGCCTGCCCCAGATTTCATTTGTCTCCTCAGCACAGTCATGAGTATAGTTGTTGATTGATTTTCCCCTCGGAGTCGCGAGTAGAGTTGTTGTCACTCTTCCCAGTGCAGTTGCCAGCGGAGTTGTCTGTTTCCTCAGCACGATCGTTTTCTTTTTGAAGACTCGGTAAGTCAGCGGTTTGATACCCGGTACTTTACCTTTTCCCCGGCGAAGTCGTCTGCGGAATTGTTGCTATCTCTCCATCAGAGTTTTTCTCTTCAGCAGAGCGGATTTATTTTCCTATTCAGTAGTTGATTTGGGTTGACATCCCAGTTTTTCAACCATCTTTTCCTCAGCATAGTCTGCAGAATGTTTGTTATGGCAATTTCGCCTGTTGAATACTCCTTCAATCCCCCAACATGGTCGGATGATGGCTCTAGCATCCAGAGAATGAATTGATTTCCTGACTGTTTGTGATCCCCAGTAGAGTGGCTTATATTGCAGAATCTACTTGTTGTGATCAGTTTGCTATGTATATTTTCCCCAAGTAGAGTGGTCCGTCGCAGAATCTACTTGTTTGATCTGTCCTCCCTCAGTGGTTTGTTTCCCAAGAGAGTAGCCGACAGTTTTCCCCAGTAGAGTTGCTTATGCAGTTAGATTCTATTTGGATGATATCATTCTCCCTCAGTGGGTTGTTCCCCAGCGGAGTTATGTGAATTCGCTTCTACAGCAGTTCGTGTTTGTGCAACGCACCTTTTGTTTCTCAGTTGACACTGGGATCCCCTGCAGATGTCTTTGGGACCTCTCTTGTTCCCCTACAGATTTGTCTTGGTGGCTGTTTTTGCCCGTTGTGACTTTCTGTACCCTGATTGGTTTGTTTCCTGATATCTCTTATTCTCTGCTTCTTCAGCAGTACCTGCAGATCTTTGCTTTACAGCACGTGGATCTCCGCAGATTGGCTCTCCAGCTGGTTTTTCCCCTGAAAGTATAATACCGGGCGTTTAGTTCCTGGACCTGGTTGTGTTAGAATTGTCTGTTTTGTCAGCATTCATCAAACATAAATCACGTATATTCATGCATATTCATAAACATTCAGATATTCATGTTGCATTTCTCGCCATATATCCTTTGTTTGTCGTGTCTCCTGCTATGGTGATATAGATCTCTCTACAGATCTCCCCAAGCAGATGTTGGGCGTTTTAAATCTCTCCATATAGAGTCAGCCCCATAAGCAGAAAATGCTGAATTTCCTTCTGCAGTTCCCCACTGAGATATATCCTCGTGGATGACGGTTTCTTCCGTTTCCTCCCAACACATATATTGGGATGGATGTTCCTATTTGAGTTATATCCTCATTAGGACGTGTCTTGATTCAGTCTGTCTTTTCGGATCATTCCCGAATTGGCTATTTGTCAAATGTCTTGTGCTTCCCAGTGGGTTGTTCCCCAGCGGAAAGTTTTTGAGCCTCTACCCTCATACCGGTAGTTATAAGTCCTATTTCTCCTGGCCTTCTTGACAGAATTTGTGGTTATACACCTTTTATTCTCCAGCCAGAGCTTTGGTTTTCTACCCTCATACCGGTAGTTGTAAATCCTCTTTTCCTGCTCTCCAGCAGTTTGTGGTTTGTTATAAACCCTATTTTGTTTCCCGTGCGGATTTGTGATTTGTTCTATCCCCACGCGGAGTTGTTGGTCTTCTACCCCGTATTCGGTAGATGTAAACCCTAATTTTGTGGTTATCTCCACCATCTTTTGGCCCTCTGCCTACAAACCAGCAGTCGTAAGTCCTATCTTTACGGTTTTTCTACCTACAAACCGGTAGTTATAAACCCCGTTCTCTCCCTTGCAGAGTTAATTTTGTTGTTCATCCCAACCGATGACATTTTCCCTTGCGGTTATCTTCATCTAGTTCTTGATGTTGATGTTCCTTTGCTTGGATAAGTTGCTCAGATCAGCACTTATATCCCTAGCAAGTCTTTTGTGGATAATTGTCGTATGCTAGCAATTTTATCCCCAGCGGGTCCTTTCACCGTTTGCTAGTGATTTGTTCCCCGGATCATTGGTTGTATACCAATGCATCCCCAGCTAGTCCCTGTAGATAATTGCCAGATGCTTGCAAATTATCCTCAGCAGATCGCCTCTCATTTACCCTTTTGTTGGTAATGTCTGTTGCTCCCTTTTGATTGGTCATCATTATATACCTAGTTTGGTATCCCGATGCTTTTCTTTTCGGTTGATTTATCCTTTATTAACCCAGTAACCGGTTGTGGATAATCTTCCATGCGAGTATATTATTCACGGTCTGCCGGTAATGAATAATATATCTCATGCACTCTTCAGTCGAAGCCTTTTGTGTTTCCCTAGTCGAGTAAGATTCGTTATTTCCCTTTGTGGAATCGAATATTTCTTTGTTGTTGGATAATTGCCGGATGCTTGCAATTTATCCCTTTGAGTTGTCTTTCGTTTACCCGGATGCTTGGTATCAATTGTCTCTCTATTGTGGTTAGTCACCTATTATATACCCAGTAACCGGTATCTCTGGTGTCTTTTCCTTTCGAGTATATTATTCACGGTCTGCCGGTAATGAATAATATATCTCATGCGCTCTTTAGTTGGAATCCTTTGTTGATTTTCCCCAACTGAGCAAGATTCGTATTCTTTGTAGAATCGAATATCCATCCTTTAACCAATTTGTGTTTTGGATGATGAGTGTTTTGGAAGTGAAATCCAATTCACGTTTTCGGTAGATCACCTATTATATACCCAATAACCGATATCTCTGGTGTTTCTTACCATGCGAGTTTATTATCTACGTTCTGACGGTAATAGATAATATATCTCATTCGAGTATATTATTCACGGTCTGCCGGTAATGAATGATATGTCTCATGCACTCTTTGGGTTTGTGTCCCCAGTTGAGTAAGATTCGTTTTCCCGTTGTGGATTCGAATGTCCATCCTATAAACAAGTCTGCTGTTCTAGCTTTCTTCAGGGTGATGAGTGTTTTGGAACACACACCAATTCACGCTTTTTTGTCCATCCTTTAAACAAGTCTTCTGTTCTAGCTTTCTTCAGGGTGATGAGTGTTTTGGAACACACACCAATTCACGCTTTTTGTCCATCCTTTAAACAAGTCTGCTGTTCTAGCTTTCTTCAGGGTGATGAGTGTCTTGGAACACAAACCAATTCACGATTTCGGATTTTATCCTATAAACAACCTACAACCCGGTTCAGGATAACTTTCCATGCGAGTACATTATTCACGTTTTGACGGCTATAGATAATATATCTCATGCACTCTCTTGTCGAACACTTTGTTTTGTTTCCCCAACTGAGTAAGATTTGCATTCTTTACAGAATCAAATATCCATCCTATAAACAAGTTTGCTTTCGCTCTCTTCAGGATGATGAGTGTTTTGGAACACACACCAATTCACGTCTTTGGTCGGTCACCTGTTACATACCTACAACCCGGTATCCTTGGTGTTCCTTCCTGTTTTTGTTACCCTTATACCGGTGACATCTCATTTCTTTGGTGCTTCCTCAGTGAAGTTTCCTTCTGCTTCTCCCCAGGAGTCAGCTTGTGTCTCTCCAATGGATTTATTTTCCTTTGGAATTCTTTTCCCCAGTGTGAGTCCTTCACTCCCCAGTGAATTTTCCAGTCTGTTTTCTGTTTTCCCTAATCAGAGTCGTGTCTTGTTCACGCTGTGTCAGTTTTGTTTATCCCCAACTAGAGTCTTGTCAGAGTCTCTGTTCCTGGTGAGTGTATTACTCCGATGGATCGTCTTTTCTTCTGTGTGAATCATGTTCCCCACAGAATTTTTGTCTTTTGCATGCATACATTTGCATCATGAGGTCTCTTAGGGACCAAAATTTGTCTCATTATTGTTATTTAAGCCCATTCTACCGCGTCGAGTTGAAGATTTCTAAACTTCACTTCTCCGGCTAGAATGACCTTAAATAGGGGCATCTGTAAGACCCCAATTTTGGCCCTAAGATCCCTCATGGTCCATATCATATCATATCATGGCCTCAAGGATCATTGCATGCCCTAGCTTCCCTCTTAGTGGGTAGGTTGCCTTGTGAGTTTGATTCTTGATCACCAAGCATGCCTTGCATTTGTATATCTTTGCTTTTCATATGTTTATCACCAAAAAGTACAAAAATATTGTCATCTAACCTTGTTGCTTGCAGTTGAAGCAATCATCAGCAATTAGGTCAAAGTCAGTTATTGGTCAGTCAAAGCAGTGGATGGTGGCCATTCTTGCAGAATTTGGGCACCATGATCCATAATCAAGAGTTCATATGACTTGGGACATCATTTGGAATCAAGGTCTCAAGGAATTAGGGTTTGGAATTCATCAGAAGTGGTTCAATCATGCAAAACCCTAGAAAAGTCAACTGAAGTCAAACTTGGTCAACTGTGGATTTAATCAGTGATTTGATGGATGGAATTGATTTGAAGGAGCTCATTCATGCTTATACAAGCCTCATGTATCATGCCAAACCTCATCATGGAAGAATTTGGAGCAAAATCAGAAATTTCCCAAAATAGAAAGTGGACCTGTAATTTCAACTGCCAAAAATGGAAACTTCTTGATCTTAAACTTACATCATGATAAAAGCTTCAAATGAATTTTTGCCCAACAGGAAAGTTGAAGATCTTGTTCTCCCATTTTCAAAAAGTCCAAGAACACTCCATTCCCATGTATGGTTGGCAAGATATGATCAATTCAATTTCAAAAATTTGTGAACTTCAAAAGGCCATATCTCTCAAACCATTTGGCCAAATTTGGTGGGGTTTTTTCCTACAAGCTCTATTTGTTCCCCTCTTTCCAAAAATGCATTCATCTTTCACCAAAACCTCACCATGCAAAATGGCCTTTTTGGATTTGACTTAATTAAATTCAAGTGTGGTAGAAAGTTGACTTTTTGAAATATTGATTTTTACTCATTTTGGCCAATTGGAATTTGTTTAGAATGACATTTGACACTTGTTTGAGGCCCAAACTCGGGCATACCATGCACCTCCTTGCCAACTTGGTCAAAATTAGCAAAATGGCAAAAATGCTTCATTTAAGCTAAGCTTGCTTAGCACTTGATTAACCAAGACTAAACAGCAAATAAATAGGATATTTTCTGTCATTTCAACCCTAGACACAGCCTCCATTCACACAAAAAACTCATCTGCTCTCCAAATTTCTCACTTCTTGATTTGGAACTGTTGCTTAATTTTCTCAAAGAAATCGAGCTGGCTTTGTTTGCTACATTATATACCATCATTTTGGAGTTCATTGCAAGCCTAATTTCATGACTGTAAAGCCGTCTCCACTCTGTTTTCATTAAAGCTCAGCCATGGCAGATCTGGTTTGAAGACTTTCTAAAGGTTGTTGAGCTAGAGCAACTTAGTCATTCACCATTGCAAGCTGGAAAGAACAACTGTTTCGGACCAAAACCACCAAAACAACACTGTTTCATTGATTTCTTCAAATCAAGTGAGTTTTTCGACTTTCTTTGTTTTTCCAAACCATGCTATGCCTGATGTAGATCTTTTCTTGTTGGTCATTATGAGCTTTGAGTCATTAAGTTTGGTTGCATATTGAGTGAATAATCTGATTTTTAAGTTTCGTGTCTAAACTTGTTGTTGCTTAGTTCTCATATGCTAGCTCGAGTTATTGTGAATGGTTGTTGGATTCCATATTTACATGGCTTGGTGATTAGTTTGGTATGTTTGATTTCTATTTCTGTGACAAAAATTTTGCACGATGATGATGAACAAGATGATGTTACTGTTGCAAACCCTAAAACCAAACCCAGAAAATCGTTCTGCTTGCTGGAAATTTTCGTTGCATGTAATCCTTGTCTCATTGGCATGTGTCCAATAGCCATCAGCCACGCAGGATGAACGCAACGCTGCGTTTCATTAAGACTTCACAAATATTACAAAATTGCCACCGTGCCTAATTGACTATTAATCCATGTTATTTTTTTGCAATATTTATTTCATTTTGAGCACCAAACTTCCAAAAATCATAGCATCTTCGATTTTAATCCAATCTCCATGGGAATTTTTGCATGATGTTCTGCTTAATGTCTAGAATTTTATCATGATTTTTGCTGTTTTTTTGAATGGCTGGATTTTTAAGGGCATTAGGTTTTGTGACATGTATGCAAATTTTGTACACCTTGCCAAATCACTTGTGAAATTGTGATACATTATCCATTTGACCTGAAATTTTTTGTGTGAAAACTAGACTCACTCATGGTGATTTTGATGTAGAGTTCTTGAATTTATCTTGTCTGGTTGTTGACTTATGAATTTTTGAAGTAGGGTGTGACAATTTGTGTCACACCAATGATATGCAACTTCATGATTTTTGTTGACATGTTTCCTGACTTCCAATTGATGTGAAATTTTGCATGAACCTTCCCTCATATGTCTAGTTGACTTGTGAATTTTCCTGGAATTAATTATGGCATTTCCAAATTGTTTGAGATTTTATCCCCTGTTTGACCAAAATGTTGACTTGTGTGATACATCTTGCCATTTCCTTTGTGAAATTCTCATATCTTATTGGTTGATCATGAAATTTTACATGTGCATACTAGACATCTTGAGCTTTGCATTGGTGTTGATCCCATCCATTTCTCATCTGTTTTCATTTAGTTATGATTTTTTGAATTTGATACATGAATGTTTGACTTCTTTGTGCATACTTGAAATTGTTTTGACTTCCTGATTTTAATTGACCATCTTCCCATGATCCAATTGAGCTGAAATTTTATATGCATGTCATGTTATGGATTGTGATTGATCATGATTTATTTGCTGATTTTTGGAATTGATTATGATTGCTTTTGAGCTAAGTCTTGCTGTTGACTTCTATAAGCCCTCATTTGCCATGCTTTGACTTCTTTTGTCTATGAAATCATGATGATGAATGATATGCATGTGGGACCAATTGAGTTTGCTTCTTAAATGTTTGAACTTGATTTTTGGTTTACTTTCATTTGCTGTTTTGACTTTCTCATTTGTTTTTGACCCTAGGCTTGTCCTAGTGGTCCTTTGGGCTTATGATTGAGTTCATGTTTCACGTTAAGCAACAATGCCTCAAAGATCATACAAATTTGATTGAGCTTGATTATATATCATGTGCTAACCTTTGTTTTGTAGGTGGTATGACTCATATTATTTGAGTCTTGTGCTTTGCACACTTGTTTCTCTGTGTTGACTGTTGAGTCCATTCCTTTTGTTTTAACTGTTGAAATGTGTACTGATTAGTTTGACTATTTCAGGTACCCTTAGTTGCTTAAGTTCTTTGAACTTGCTTTGCTTTGCTATTTAGCAATTTGTTTTGAGGTAATCCCTCTTTCTTCATGTAGTCTGGAGACCCGGCCTGTTATTTGGCCGGGCAAACTGTCTGAAGTCCTCCTTAAGAGGCAATGCTTGTGTGTGTTTATATTTGTCCCAAGCAGGAAAAGTCCTTCAAGTAAGGCAATTGGTAGATCAAAGGGATAAGCAACCTATCCCCTACTATTCAGTGAGTCTTCTCCTTGCTCCCATTACATGGTTGTAGCATTGAGATCAAAACCCAAGATCAATCGAGTCAATAATATGTGGAGAGAGTTCCTACTTTCTGAACTCCCACACCTTCTGATATTTAAATGCTCTCCCTGATCAGGGATAAGAGCAATGAGGCACACCCCTCATATCCTTTCATCTGCTTCACCTTAGCCTCTCAATGGCAAGGTTAAGAGCAAATCTTTTTACCCTATTCCAGTTGGCCTCAGTGCCTAACCCTCTTGTGTGAGCCTCCTTGTTTGGCTATAGAGTGTGCGGTTTGATATTGATTGATGGATTGATTGCTTCATATGCACATGTTTGCTTGTATGCTCTATGCATTTATCATCATTAATTGCTCATCAATACATAATCATATCATTTGTCTTTGTGACATTATCATTGTTGTTTGCCCATTGAGGACAATTGTAAGACCATCCTTTGGCCATTGCTCCTATGATATGGAAGTGAGTATAAGACCATCACCTTGGCCACTCATCTTATCTTTGCTTGATGCATTTGATTGTATGTGGGGTTGCAATTGTAAGTCCCTGTAAGTTGGCATTTGCTTTCCTATGATCACATGTTGCTTTGTTTGTTTGTATGTGAGGATACAACTGTAAGTCCCTGCAAGTTGGCATTTGTATTCCTAGGACCATACTGTGGAGGTTAGAGTAAGCCCAGATAGATTGGCATCTGACATCCATGTTTTGTTTTCTTTGTTTATGTGAGGTTGCAATTGTAAGTCCCTGTAAGTTGGCGTTTGCTTTCCTGTGATCATAATTTGTTTTGACTGTTGGTATGTGAGGTTGCAATTATAAGTCCCTGTAAGTTGGCATTTGCTTTCCTGTGATCATTTGTTGCTTTTGTTCTTGTATGTGAGGATCCATTGTAAGTCCCCGTAATGTGGCATTGGTTTTCCTATGAGCATATGTGAAGTTAACCTAAGTCCAGATAGATTGGCAGTTGACTTCCATATTTCATCTTTGTTTTCTTTTGAGGAGATTAGTGTAAGACCATTGAGTGGCTTCTGATATCCTGTTCTGTTTTAGGAGACTGGTGTAAATCCATCTATTGGTATCCGGTATCCACCTTTTATTTCTTTGTTCGAGGAGATTAGTGTAAGACCATTGAGTGGCAGCTGATATCCAGTTTTATTTTAGGAGATTGGTATAAGCCCAGTGATTGGCAGCCGATATCCGCTTTTGTTGACTTTCTTTGTTTGTTTGTTATTATCCATTGCTATTCCAAAGGACACACTTGAATCATCCCCCATATGATTTCAAGAAGTGAACCTTCTAAGAAGTTTTTACAATCCATTTTCATCCATTCATTCTCATTATGTCCTAAACCTTTTCACACTTTGATTTCAAACTTGACATAGATATTGTGCAAACATCTTCATGTTTTCAAACCAAAAACCTGGACCCCAAGTCCTTGACTTTTTTCAAACTCATTTCATAATACTTCTTTTAAATCAATCTTAATCATACTTTGACTTCACTTTCATAATCACAATCAATTAACTTCACTCATTCACTTGTTTTGGCTCTGTCCATTGTTAATCTTTTCATGCATTAGCCATAGGTTTCAATTATCATTGTGGTTGATATAAATCTTGCCTATCCTTAGTGAGTCGACAGTAAGACTTCCGTACTGAAAACAGGGCTAACCCCTCTAGTACGTCGAAGCTATCCTCGCATGGTGGATGTTGTTTTTGGTCGAGTGTTCTCCCATTGATAATGAAAAGCCTCAGTGCTATTGCTTAAAATTGAATCCACCAACTTTTGGAAATCTTTTAGCCGAACTACGGCGTTTTGATCCTTACCTTTGATGGAAGGTACGTAGGCAGCGGGTTCATCCGTTCAAACCCAATAAAAACTTGTACATTCTTTTCTCATCATCCCAATCATGTTTGCACAATATTTATGTCATAACAAATAACAATCTTTTACAACAAGTGTGAAAAGGGCTCCCTAGGAGTACCTAGGACGTAGTGGGTGCCTAACACCTTCCCATTGCGTAATTTACCCCTTACCCAGACTCTCTGTTCTTTTTATTAGTTTTCTACGTGTAAAACTTCTTAGGCTTTTGTTCGCTTTTTAGCCAGTCCTTTGGATAAATAAAAGTGCGGTGGCGACTCGAAATTTCATTGTATGCTTTGCTTATGGTTTAATCGATAAATCATATAGCAACGAATACACCGCTACACCAGGTACGCAAAGATGTTCAGGAAATGCTGGATGAAGGAGTTATTGAAATCCTTCAAAACTGAAATGTTGACGAAGATGCTGATGAGGTAAACGTAATTTCTCCAGTATTCCGAATCCCCGAGCCTGTTATCATCAAGTATGATGGTAGCAAGCAGAAGGTTTCTCCCGCATTAACCATCAAGCCAGCCGGACCGGTACCATACTATTCTGAAAAGGCGGTTCCCTATCGCTACAATGCTGTCGCAGTAAAAAATGGGAAAGAAGTGTCCTTGCCATCCTCATCTGTTGTTAACATTGCCGATGTTAGTGGTTTGATCCGCAGCGGTCGTGTATTTTCAGCACCTTCAAAGCCTCAAGCTAATGCTGATTCTGTTGAACGCCCGATTGGAAATGATGTGAGCTCTCCAAATCCGGCACTTGTTATTAAGCCCTCCTCTACATTGAAAACTCCTACTTCTGTTGGCCCGAGTGGCGATATGAAAGAAGATTGTGATGAGATGCTGAAGCTCATCAAAAGGAGCGAGTACAATGTTGTAGACCAGCTTCTACAAACGCCATCCAAACTATGTGTTATCATTGCTTTTGAGTTCAAAACCACACCGAGAAGCTCTGCAGAAGGTGTTGGATGTGGCATATGTGGATCACGATGTCACGATAGAACAATTCGATAGCATTGTTGCAAACAATACTGCTTGTAACAACTTGAGTTTTTGTGACTCTGATCTCCCCGAGGAGGGAAGAGACCACAACTTGACATTACATATATCTATGAGTTGCAAAGACGACGCCATGTCCAATGTACTGGTGGACAATGGGTCATCATTGAACATACGTCCAAAGACCACTCTCGTGAAGTTGTCATATCAAGGGCCTCCCATGAGGCAGAGTGGAGTAGTTGTGAAGGCTTTCGATGGGTCTCACAAAACTATGATTGGGGAAGTTGATCTCCCAATCAAGATCGGACCAAGTGATTTCCAGATTACCTTCCAGGTTATGGACATTCACCCATCGTATAGCTGTCTCCTAGGCAGACCATGGATTCACGAGGCAGGCGCCGTGACATCCACCCTACACCAGAAATTGAAATTTGTTGAAAAATAAGAAGCTGGTGGTGGTAGGGGGAGAAAAGGCTCTCCTGGTTAGCCATTTGTCTTCTTTCTCATATATAGATGTTGAGGATGAAGTTGGAACTCCTTTCCAAGCTTTATCTATTGCTGAACCTATTGAGAAGAGAACTCCTTCATTTGCTTCCTACAAAGATGCAAAATTGGCCATTGAGCGTGGTGCAACTGCTGGATTAGGGAAAATGATTGAGCTAGAAGACAACAAGTCCCGGGCTGGCATAGGTTATTCATCTGGGGTTTCCAATACGCAAGGGCTGTTCAAGAGTAGAGGGTTCATCCACACCAGTCAAGACGGAGAGGCTGCTGCCATCTTGGAAGAAGACGAAGAGGATTCTGGCAACTTCGTCATCACTGGTGGGATCTGCAATAATTGGGTCGCTGTGGATATTCCAACAGTTATCCATAAGTCAAAGTAATGTTCATTGTGTTTGAAAACCCTCCTCCCATGCCAAAAGGAGGAGTGATGACATTGTTGGCGCATAAATACAATGATATTTTCATTCAATAGATTCATGTTAAATGTTTGTTTTTCCAATTATTTTCCCTTTTCGCTTTTTTGCATGAAATTGGTGATCACATAAAACCCTAAAAAATAAGAATAAAATCAATCTTTTCATCTGCATAATGATTTTCCTTGTTTGAATTCTAAAGCTCTTTATATCCAAAATCATTATGCAGGTTAATCAAACACATTGAACATAATGACCCAAGACCATCTCCCAACTTTGAATTCCCTGTATTTGAAGCGGAAGAAGATGACGTTGAAGAGATTCCTGACGAGATTACCCGTCTACTTGAGCATGAAGAGAAGATCATTCAGCCGCATCTTGAGAATCTGGAAACAGTCAACTTGGGGTCTGAAGATTGTGTGCGAGAAGTGAAGATTGGGGCACTCCTGGAAGAGTCTGTTAAGAAGGGTTTGATTGAGTTGCTATGAGAATATGTTGATGTCTTTGCCTGGTCATATGAAGACATGCCCGGTCTAGATACAAGTATTGTGCAACATTGCCTGGTCATATAAAACCTGAGTGTGTGCCTGTGAAGCAGAAGCTCAGAAGAACTCATCTTGATATGGCAGTGAAGATCAAAGAGGAAGTTCAGAAACAAATTGATGCGGGGTTTCTGGTGACTTCTACATATCCTCAACGGGTGGCCAACATTGTGCCCGTGCCTAAGAAAGATGGAAAAGTCCGGATGTGTGTGGATTATAGAGACTTGAATAAAGCTAGTCCGAAAGATGATTTTCCACTACCACATATTGATATATTGGTAGATAATACAGCTAAATTCAAGGTCTTCTCATTTATGGACGGATTTTCCGGATATAATCAGATTAAGATGGCACCCGAGGATATAGAAAAGACAACATTCATCGCACCTTGGGGAACATTCTCTTATCAAGTGATGCCCTTCGGTTTGAAGAACGCCGGAGCCACGTATCAATGAGCTATGACTACTTTGTTTCATGATATGATGCACAAGGAGATCGAGGTATATGTTGACGACATGATTGCAAAGTAAAAAATGGAGGTTGAACATGTAGAGCACTTCTTGAAGCTTTTTCAGCGTTTGAGAAAGTATAAGCTCCGTCTGAATCCCAACAAGTGTACATTTGGAGTCCGTTCCGGAAAGTTATTGGGCTTTATTGTTAGTGAAAGAGGTATTGAGGTTGATCCTGCAAAGGTCAAAGCAATACAAGAGATGCCTGCGCCCAAAAATGAGAAGCAAGTCCGAGGTTTTCTTGGCCACTTGAATTATATTTCCAGATTCATATCCCACATGACTGCCACATGTGCACCGATATTCAAGCTCCTCCGGAAAGATCAGTCCCATGATTGGACCGAGGATTGCCAGAAAGCTTTCGACAGTATTAAAGAGTATCTGTCTGAGCCTCCGATTCTGTCTCCGCCCGTGGAAGGGAGACCATTGATTATGTATATGACTGTTCTTGAAGACTCAATGGGTTGTGTCCTTGGTCAGCAAGATGAATCAGGAATGAAAGAATATGCTATTTACTACTTGAGCAAGAAGTTCACTGATTGTGAGTCTCGATATTCAATGCTTGAGAAAACATGTCATGCTTTGGCTTAGGCTGCTAAGCGCCTACGCCGATATATGTTAAATCATACGACGTGGTTGATATCCAGAATGGATCCGATCAAGTATATCTTCGAGAAGCCTGCTTTAACAGGGAGGATTGCCAGTTGGCAGATGTTGTTGTCTAAGTATGATATTGAGTGTCGAGCTTAGAAGGCTATTAAAGGTAGTATCTTGGCTGACCACTTGGCACATCAGCCGATTGAGGATTATCAGTCAGTTCAGTATGACTTCCCGTATGAGGAGATTCTGTATTTGAAAATGAAAGATTGCGATGAGCCTATACTCGATGAAGGGCCAGAGCTTGGTTCTAGATGGAGTATGGTGTTTGATGGCGTTGTAAATCAGTATGGAAATGGTATTGGGGAAGTTATTATTACTCCTGGCACACATATTCCTTTTACAGCAAGGCTAACTTTCAAATGCACGAATAATATGGATGAGTATGAGGCCTGTATTATGGGATTGGAGGAGTGCATTGATCTTAGGATCAAACATCTTGATGTATATGGTGATTCGGCCCTCGTTGTTAATGAGATTAAGGGTGAATGGGAGACGAATCAGCCTGGTCTTATTCCATATAGGGATTATGCGAGGAGGATTTCAACGTTCTTTACTGAGGTTGACTTCCATCATATTCCTCGAGATGAGAATCGCATGGCGGATGCTCTTGCTACACTTGCTTCGATGATTGTGGTTAAAATCTGGAATGAAGTTCCCAATATCACTATGATGCGCTTGGACAGACCAGCTCATGTATTTTCAATAGAAGAAGTAAAAGATGATAAGCCATGGTATTATGATATCAAGTGTTTCCTTCAGAACCAATCTTACCCGCCTGGGGCATCTGTGAAGGATAGGAAAACTCTGAGGAGATTATCAGGAAGTCTCTACCTCAATGGTGATGTGCTTTATAAGAGAAATTTTGACATGGTTCTGCTCAGATGCGTGGACAGACACGAAGCAGTGTCGCTCCCCAGATTTCCCGAATCCAAGTACGAACGCGAAAAGGAGTGGCGCAGAAGAAGAGTAGAGTCGCTAGCTATGTACTTTTATCCCAAGAGGAGGGAAAGGCAGTACTGCATAACCAAGAGGGAACGGATAAAACAAAGTCTCGAACCAAAGAAAACCGAGTAAGGGGGCCGGTTACGTGAAGGGAAGGTTATCGCACCCCTTCACGTCTGTAGTACTCCACAGGATCCATGCTTGCTATTTATGTCTAAAGTGTGTGTATAAAAAGTCCTATATGCGATGCGAAAGAGAGAAAATCAAAGTAGGGAAAAGAAAGAGTTATTGCTTGCACAGGCCCTACCCTGCTGCATACGTATCTCAAGAAGGATTGAGAATCAGAGCACCGTAGCTCGGCTAACCTATTTTTGTTTGTTTTGTGTTTTTTAGATGAACAACGTTACTATGCAATCTACCGGATGCTCGACCTTTGGAGACTTACTCACTTGTAGTAGAAGGAGTTAACGTGTTCTTAACAAAAGAAAATCAAAGAGTTTGTTTGTGTTTTAGGAATGCTCATGCAAAAAAGGAAGTCATGACGAAGGAACCGTGCTACCTTAATTGACATGCAAACGAGAGACTATACGAAGGCTAGCAATCCTATGGGGAGACGATCACACCACACAAAAACATATAGCATAAAGTAAATGCACCATCAAGGGGGCTCAAACATACATGGGTAGGGCTTTAGTCAAGAGGGGTCATATCAACCTCGAGAAACAAGCCATGGAAAGGTAATCAAATGGGCTCTTAACCAACTGACATTGAACGTCAGGGTGAGCAGATCAAAAGGGTAATGAGGATAAGACCTCATAGCTCTTAACCCTGGACAGGGTGAGCTCATGACAAAGCGTGGGGGTTCAGAAAGATAGAACCCTCTCCACTGACTGACCGGACAAAAGATCTTGGGCTTTTGTTCTGAAGCATCGACTCGTAGTGCAAGCATAAAGAACGACACACTGAATAACGGGGGATTGACTACTAATCCCTTTTATCCGTCAATTGCCTCTTCATGGAGGTCTTTAGCACTGGTGCCTCCTCTCGGAGGTCTTTGGGCACAAAAGTAAACACACAAAACATTGCCTCCTATCGAGGTCTTCCAGCTAAGAAAGCGGTAAAATGCTGGAAAAATGTAAAAGGGATCAAGAGATCTACCACACGGATAAAGATCCGAATTAACAACAACTAAAGAAGCAAGAAACCCAGAGATCTCTCAAGCTAGCACCATCAAAGAAAGCAAGGGTCAAGGATTAGACAATCAAGCACACAAACAGAACCAAATGACTCCTAAAATATCAATCAAAAGTCATTTAAACCCAACTTAGCAAAGTGGAAGTCAATCATGTTCAAAGCACCTCAAAATGCAACAAAAGCAATGTAGACAAGTTCATGCAATTATGTGTCAAGATGAAATGAACATGGCAGCAAGGTATGCACATCATAAGCATATCAAATGAGCTATGTAATCAATATGAAAACCTCCAAGTTCATATCATAAGCATAGAATCACTTTTGGATCAAAATCAAACAAAGTGTATCATGAAACTCTAATGCGTCTTTCATGCTCAAATGAATGCAAAAAGGAGCTCATTATGAATAAATGCACAAAGACTTGATAGAAGCATCATAGAACAGGGGAGAACACATGTGAAAAGGCACCAAACCAGAATCAAAGCGTAACCACATGAATCATGCTATTAAAGTTCACAAAAATTCACAAAAACAACCAAGGATAGGAGGCCTAAACCTCTTGTCAAACAAATGCATCAAAAGTGTAACAAAACTCAAAGTCAAGGGGCAAGGCTCCATACATCAAGACATGACAAACATACTAAAACATGTGCAAAAGGATTGGTTTCAACACTCAAAGGAAGTGGCACAAGTGCCTCATGCTAAGCAAGCATCAAAATAGGGACTAAAATGCAAACATCAACTTCAAAAATCCAAATCAAACTGAAAATGCATCCTAAATTCATGGGGATTTAATAAAAGGTTCCACTAAGCATATATAAACATCATGCAAAAAATCAGGAGCATCCAGATTCATTTGATATGAAAACAAAAATTGAGAAATTGAGAATGCAAAAACACGTCCAAAAACGCAACATTTAAATTCATGTGTCAAACCCTAACAAAATGACATAGAAAATAATCAAACCAGTTACCACATCTTAGTATCATGTATGAGGATGGTGTGTGCAATATGTACATGGCATGTGACACATATGCAACAATGTCAATTGGTCACACAAGTCACTTAAATGACTAACTAAAATAAATAAAAACGAAAATCAGAAAAAAATGTGGGCCTTTGGATCAAAAGAAAAGTCAAATAAAGTCAAAGCGATCCAACGGCCACGGGATCGTCTTCTTCCTCAGTACACTCCGGCCATGAACAGTAACGCCGGTAGGATTCCGGCCACCACCGGCGGCGGCCTCCTCCACGCGCGGCCCAGAACTTCACGAAAATGGGGCTACCCCCCCCCCCCCCTAAACCATATGCTAGGAACTCAAAAATCCTATTAGTTTTTCATGAATCCTCACCAATCTCTCAAATCACAACCAAAAAGTTTGAACATCAAAACTTTAAATCAAGATTTCTCACTCAATATTGCACCATTTTAAAAAGTAAACACATCTACATCATCACCATAGCATGTAGTTTCATTTAGGCAAAAGAAATGAGCGAAATAAGAGAGTCAAAATTTGAGTTACCGAAAATGGCGCCTTCCGAAACCTAAGTATGGTGATGAGATAAGCTCCAGAATACCTCCCTTAAACTTCTATGAATGTTTGCTACCTTTGATTGTGCTTGAAACGGTCCAGATCTTGAGATTCAAGAAGCAACCTCCATTAAAGCTCTGTTTAAAAACTGCTTGGAATGGCTCAAATGAAAGGTGTTTTGTGATCCTTAGAGCGTGTAGATCAAGGATATGCTATTGGTTTTCATTTTCCATGGATGTATGGAGGGATTTGATGAGAATCAAGTATGAGATGATTTTTGGAAAGTGAGATTTTCAGAGTGTATGGAGCTTGCACGAATTAGGGTTTTTCTTAATCATATTTTCAGAGTTTATCCCTTCATTTTTGTGGCTTGGTGGGCTCAAATGAAAGAGTTTCAAGTCCATGATCATTTTGGCTATTTTGGAAACACCCCCCTTATTTGCACATGGACAACCTTGTTTAATGCATTAATTTTCTCTTGAGACTTGATTAATCATGATTATATGAAAGAAATAACACAAAATGATGTTTTATGTCAATTTTGCAAAGGTGCAATTTTTGTGCATGCATGACTTTTCCACACATGTGGGAGTGCATGGGCTCAAATTCCAAGGTTGATTTGGCCCAAAAAACAATGCTGAATAAGTTCCCAATGATTGGCATGTGAGAATATTCCATGATGTCAACTTGTGTCCTTTTGACTTTTCATGCAAGAAAGCTTGAAAAATGACTTGCACCATTGATGAATCATGCAAAATTATAGGTCATTTTGCATGCCATTTTAAAGTATCTCTCAAAACAAAACCATAGCAAAAAGAGCCACACCAATTGGACTTGTCAACCTCAAGTTATGCCTTTTTAAAGCCTTCATGCACACTTCATCATTCAAGAACCATAACTCTTCAACCACTCATCATATGGCCTTGAAATAGGACTTTTTGGAAGGGGGAGACATAGATCTACAACTGTCATGTCTGAGAAAAAGTTCAAAACCGCCCTTGCTTTTGATAATTTGCTTGGTACATCAGCAAGCTCGCTAGGCGAGTGAGGTAGCGAAGGGCTCGCTAGGCGAGCACTCAGCGAGGTTCCAGCGAACACTCCCAGACTTGGATAAAAGCATAGCTAGCAATTACTCGCTAGGTGAGCAGGTAGCGAGCAATTCCAGTAGCAACATCATCAAGGCTCGCTGGAGCGAAGGAGGAAGCGTGGGCTTCACCTAGCGAAGGACTGCTCGCCTAGCGAGCATGACAACTCAGGAAGTTCCTTCTGGGTGCAGGTGCATCTGGTGGCTTATTTTGGAGCTCGCTAGGCGAACCATTCTGCTCGCCTAGCGAGCATGACAACTCAGGAACCAGTCCTTTAAGTAGCAGGGGCTACTTTTGGAAAGGGGAGACAAAGATCTACCACTTTCATGTCTGGGAAAAAATTCATTTGGAGCTTCCTTGGTGATGAAAAAAATCAAGTTGAAACTAGGTCAAAATCCTTCCAAATTTGGAAACTTCACAATACAGGTCACCTTTCCAAATTTGGTAACCTATGCACTGGACCTTTGTTCCTTCAAGATTAATGTTTTGAATGATGAATAGACCCCATTTGAACATGTTGGAAGTATCTCAAGTCATTCCCTAGCGATTTGACCCTCAGTTGACCAACAATTGACTTTTGACTTCAGAATTGAATTTTGAACTGTACTGAGCCCATTAAGCTTGATCCTTTAAAGAAAACCTCTGAAAATGAAACCCTTGCTCCCAAGAGCTCTACACAACATCCATAAGACCTTCAAACCAAGAATGCATCTCAATCCTTGAGGAACCCTACTTTGACTGCTTCAGTAGACCAAAGTTGACATGAGGTCAAACCCTAATTCTGATGAACTTTGCTGATAAGAAATGAAAATTTGAGGAAAGAAAGATCATGAGGATGGTGATGCACCCTTGATACCCAGATGAATACAAACTTCCTTGAGTGTTGAGAAAAATCCTAGTAGATGCGTGAAATTCTAGTATAGTTAGAGTTCAGATGTTCTACACGAAGTCATGACATCTGATCCAACATTGTTACTAATACAGCAAGACAGTTATAACAATTAAAGCCTAGTACTCATATGCACTCAGTCACAGATGTCAAGACATCTGCTAATATACCACCATGGAAAGAAGAACATCCAGTTTTATCCATCTAGTGCAAAGACACAGTAGAAATCAAACATAGCTCTTATGTTTATTGATCCTGCCCAGTTATCAGAATGATGTCACAACATTGATTTGAACATCACCTGTCCCAGCATTACAGATGGGTGAACTATAACAGACCAACCAGTCTATCAGTATCAGCAGTCAATGATGAATGTCATAACATTCTATTTTGCATTCAGACTGCAGGCTATGTATTAGGTCTGTCATTCCCTTCATAAACAGACTCAAAACAGACTGAGTTATAACAAACAAAATATAGTGTGCAGAAGGTAAAAACACCAGTAATTGTTAACCCAGTTCGGTACAACGTTACCTACTCTAGGGGCATACCAAGCCAGGAAGGAGATCCACTATTAGCAGTATTAATTCAGAGTTAACTCCCCCGTTTACAACTCCTCACTTAATCCCTACCCAATGCAATCTATACCTAGGCACTCCTAGATAGAAACCTCCAGTTTTCATTCCTATCACTACAATTACCACGTAATGTTTAAACAACTTAAACATGCTTCACAGCTTCGTTCAAGAACATAATCACTCTTGCCTACAGGGTTTGAGTTACAACTAATCTCATGCTTTCAAGCACTGAGATACACATGGTAACCTTCCCACAGGTTGGGAGGTTTACCTCACAGACACACCTCTAATTTTTACATTGTAGGAGGCTTACAAAACCTAGGTTACAAACTGCTACTTATAACCTAACCACCCAACTGGATTTGGGCCTTCAGAAATCGCAGCAAATCTTTCCTTTACTGTTACAGAGCTGGCAGAAATCTTCTGCTACAATCAAGGTCTTCAATCTTTTATTTCCTAAAAGATCTCCATATTTGGAAACTGCATATTCACCAAATATTCACCAAATCTTCTGATTGGATCTTCAAGATCTTCACATAGGAGTTAGGATATTCACCAGATCTCCTAATTAATCACAAACCAAATCAAAATTAACTGATTCAGTTTTATACACATGTGAGATGTCACAGTCCCGATGTCGTGACATCTTACATGACATGTTGGTCCAGATGTCGAACTTCTTCAACCCAACATATTAAAACAACAAAGGTGATTATATTATTTGTTTTACAAAATTAATGTCAATCTTAAGGTACTAACAATCTCCCCCTTTGGAAAATTTTAGCTAAAACAAATAACCCAAATCTGGGTCTGCACTTCCTCTTTGTCTTTGACAGCCCCAATGCCACCACCACTGTTGGTGTACATGACGAAGAAGATGTACAAGGATCAGCTCCACCACAACCCTTCCCCTCAACAGTAGGGCTTCCTGAAGAATATGTAATGCTAAGTACATAGATAATGTAACTCAGATTACAAGACATCATTGTCTTCTTAACTCAGATCACAAGACACAACTGATCTACCCAGTTAGTGACTTTTGTATCTGAATCCATCTTCTCCTTGCTACCAGATATTGCTTGTTTCTGGTGCATCCTCAGGACAATGTTTCTCTCCCCCTTTTTAGCTAAACATTTATAAATGACACTTTCATAAAACTAGATCCAGGAGCAGTATGCCCAGATCTTAACAAACCCCGTGATTTAGAGGGAATGAACTGTCGCTCTTGTGAGAAGAGGAGTGTTGATACATCCTTTAAATAGGCCAGACCATGCTTAGCAATTAACGGTAGGAGTAAATGCTTGGTCAAGATTCATAAATATTTGTTGAGAAACAGTCATAGAATCACCACCAATATCCCAGACAATCTTTGAATACCTTTTACAGCTCTTGACTGTTTCCAGAAACAGCAGTTCCAAGACTATTTCATAAATGCTGTCAGACACGTTACAAGCTGTGTCTTAACATTTGATACTGCTTTTGTCTTCACTCTTCAAGTATTCTCCCTATCCCCATTTTCTAAAACTACTTTCTCACCTCCAGTGGTAGCTTGACATCTGGCATCACACATCCACATATCCTTATACAACTTCCAGCAGGAACATAGGATATCTTATGTTAAGACATCACTTATGACGTCTATGTCCTTTTTGTTCACAAGGAAAACTATCAGCACTTAAACCACACACCAGTAGTTTAATCAGCAGCAGAAGCAAAAACAATTACTAGCTATTGTCGCATCCGTGAAAAACAACCGGCGGGCTAAAACAAAACAACACAGAGCCGCCACCGTGCGTTATTTATCCCAAAAGAGGGAAAGGAAACGCTCGAGGTAAACCTGGGAAAGACATGGTCTTGCGACCAAAGAGAATGGGATCGGGAGTCGGTCATGGGAAGGGAAGGTATTAGCACCCCTACGCATCCGTCGTACTCGACGGGATCCACGCTCAAACGATAGAAAAAGGTTGCTAAAACAAACAGACATCACACACACACACTGAAACAACACAGGTGGGAGAAGAGGGGAGAGGGCTCGCTAGGATATCGCATCCTATGCCTACGTATCTCGTCTGAAACGAGAATCAGAGCTACCGTAGTTCGACTCACGCACGCCAAAACAAAACAAAACACAAAAAGGCAAACATGGAACCCGAACACCAATTGCTGGACTTACATCAGCTTCCGAAACAAACAAACCCACACTGGAAACCAGATGCCACTTGATGGACTTATACTGGACTCCAAGCACACAACAATAGGATACGGAATGCCAATTGCTGGTCTTACATCCGTCTCCTACCACACACAAGAAGAAACAAACAACAAGTTACTAAGGAGTCGGGAACTCGAGCTTAGCAACTGTCAAGCAAACACACACAAAAGAAAAAAGGGTGAAAAACAAAAAAGGGTGCCCGGAGAGATCTCGTGCAACCTCATGCCTACGTACTTCATCTGGTATGAGGATCAGGGCAACGTAGTTCCCCTTAACAGGGGAGAAAGACTAGCCTAACCAGATACAGAGGGAGACACAACTAGGGAGACTATGACTCGAGCCTAGATGTTATCATGCATATCATTCCTAAGTTAAGGTTGGCTATCTATCTTGCTCAGGCAGCAAGCTAATCCTAACCAGGCAAAGCAAAGCATGCAAGCATAATCAAAACAAAGCAAACATTCACAATTAGCACACACTATATACAGACAAAGTGGGCTTACACAAGGGTTAGGCTGCAAAAGCAGACCAACTGTATCAGGTGATGTTAGCTCTTAACCCTAACATTGAGAGTTAGGGTGAAGCAGATGAAATAGGAAGTGAGGGGTGTGCCTCACAGCTCTTATCCCCGGCCAGGGAGAGGTTCAGACAAATGAAGTGTGGGTTCAGAAAGTGGGAACCCTTCTACACTTATGACACTGACTCAACTGTACAACTGTACAAGGATCTTGGGTTACTATCCACAATGCATCAACACAAGTTGTGTGAGCAGAGGGATGACTCGACTGAATAGCAGGAGATGGATTGCACATCTCTTGTATCTGCCAATTGCCTTAATCAAAGGTCTTTTCCTGGTTGGGGACAAAAATAAACAAGCACAAGCATTGCCTCTTAAGGAGGACTTCAGACAGGTGCCTGGCCAAGTAACAGGCCAGGTCTTCCAGACTACATGGAGTTAGTGAGTTCTACCTCAATTGGTTAAGCAACCAAGCAACAGCACAAGCAAGTTCAAAATGAACTATAGCAACTAAGGTACCTGAAATTAATCCAACATAATCAGTATACCAGACAAACAAAAGTCAAACAGAAAATTACAAGTCCACAACACAAACAGATAACAAGCATCAATGCACATAGGTGCAAGCCACAAGGCCTAAGCATAAATCTCAATGCCTACAAAACAAACTCAAGGTTAGTTATAAACAATCAATAAACCAACTCCAATTGAGTGCACATCATCAAGTATAAGCAATTGCGCTTTTTGACCTGAAACAAAGCTCAAACATTAGGCACTAACCACTAGGACATGGCCTAGGGTCAAAATGAGAGCA
This sequence comes from Lathyrus oleraceus, assembly GCF_024323335.1. Lineage (NCBI taxonomy): Eukaryota > Viridiplantae > Streptophyta > Magnoliopsida > Fabales > Fabaceae > Lathyrus > Lathyrus oleraceus. The sequence goes on along the minus strand of NC_066582.1, from coordinate 382,647,788 downwards.
ATAAACCAAACCAGAACATGAAACTTATCAAAAATCAAGATCAATCAAATAAGAATCAAATCCAGGTGGTCTCACATTCATATCATCAACCATTATCATTTCATGAGGCAAAGAGTACAAAGCATGCAATTTAGAACCTCATAGGACCAAACAGAAAGATTCAACTCAAATCAACTCACAAACAATTCAATAAATTCCCAAAAGCTTCATGGTCAAACAGCATTCACAACATGATCTACACACCAAATTTCAGGCCATTTGGACAAAGGGAAGCAAATCAATTAAATTCATCAAGCCAAAGCATACTCAAACAAGCTCATACAAGGCATTAAATCATGCATCAACTTCAAGCAATCATAAAACAGAAACCAAGCATGATAAATGAGTGAAACCAAAACCATGGCAACTTCAAGATGTCTATAATACACATGCCAAATTTCAAGTCCATCCAATAAACCACAAGAATTTCATAAAACATATGAGATCATGACTCACAAAAGGTTCACAATTGGTCAAACATGGGAGAAATTCTCAAACAAATAGGAAATGCACTCAAAAAATCCACCAAAATTCACGTTCAAACTCTACATCCATAGGTATCAACATGCAGAAATTCAGACCATTTTGAGTTCATATCACATGGTAACAAAAATCATGAAGTTGGACATGAAATGGTTTGACACAAATTGTCACACCTCTAAAGATCATAGAACATCTCACAATCCAGGAATGCAAAAATCACAAACTATATACCAAAATGCTCATGAACATGTCTAGATTATGCACACAAAATTTCAGCTCCATCCAATTAAGCATCATCATTTCATGATCAAAATACCAAGCAATGTGCAAGAAAGAACACATCTAAACAAACCCTAGGTCATTCAAAAAATCACACGTGCACAATTTCAATAAAAATAACCAAAAAATAGTAGAGGTTACAAGGATCATGGCACAAAAAATCTCAATCAATTTGGATTTGTGGTTTAGGAGATATGAATTTTCTAATGTTGAAAAAAAATAAAAATGCATGTGGAATGGCATGGTGAAACATGAAGCATATGATGATAAAATGCAAATGCCAAAGTGGAATTGTCCAGCGTGTGGTATCGAACACGCGAGCGGTGAATGGAGCACGTTTTATCATGAAACGCTCCGTTTCATTTAGGCCACATGGCGCGATATGAGTGGCTGCATGAGCGAGAAACACAAAGTACATGCAAACATGCGCTCAGATGGATCAAACGCAGCGCTGGGAACACAATTTCAAACATTCATCTGTGTTCTTCACACATTCATCACTCAAGAACAATTGTTCACCAAAATCCACAAACCATACATCATTGGAAAGGTCTTTCCAAGCACATCAACAATATCACATCAATTAAGCCTAATTCCTCCTAATTTAAGAGAATCGAAGCAAAACATAATCACATGTGAAACTTCTAATTAGCATAACTTCCTTGTTTCTCAACCAAATTCGATGATTCAACTTGCAGCATGACCTACTCTTAAAGATCTATCTAAAGCATACATCAATTTCATAAATCATCACATTCGAAAACTAACCTTACTTGAAGCACAATGATGGATTTGTTGTTTTTTGGCTTTGTAACATGAAAACAGATGCGCTTTGATGCTTGTAGGAGTGGATGAAACAAAGCTTTGATGTTGATTGTACACGATTTAGCTCAAATCTTGAATTGCCATTGTTGAAGCTTGCTTTAACAGTCCACGAATTCGGCTTGAAAAGGATGAAATCTTGCTTCCTATAGCTTCAATAATGCACATGGATCATGGATTGATGAAGATCTTGGCAAGGTTTGTGAAGAAAATTGCAAAAAAAGTGAGAGATGAAGTTGAAGAATTTTTGTGATTTTCAGATCTAGATCTTGATTCTGTTATGGTTAATCAGAAAACAGTTACAATTTAGCTTATATATATGATGTTAAACATGTTGTTAATCCTAATTAGTGTTAATGCAATGGATTAGTGAAAATGCAAGTTTCATGCTAAATGGCAAATTGGTGAATTCACCCTTCCTTGTGCAAAACCAATGTAACAGTACCAATTTCTGTTTTTGAGCAAGTTTCAAATGATGTTTGTGAGCTAATGCAAGTGGAAATATGTGAAAACAATGAATATTTTGCAAAATGACCCTTTTCCCTCCACTTTTCAAAATTGGTTCACTTGAAAAATGCACTTTTTGTGTGATCCAAATTCATGAAATGTAATGCTTGTTTTGGATAGAGAACATCAAAATAATTTTGCTCAAAAAAGTCTCACTCCATTTGGCCTTGTGAATCAAAAGTTATGCAACTTTGAAATTCAACTTTTTTGGATAATGATCAATCCATAACTTGCCAACCACAAATGAGAAATTCATGTTCTTGGACTTTTTGGAAAGGTGAGAGCAAGATCTTCAACTTTCATGTTGGACAAAATTTCATTTGAAGCATTTTTGTACATGTAATTTCAAGGAGAAAACCTTTCCATTTTTGGCAATTTTGAATTACAAGTCACTTTCTATTTTTGGAAAGTTTTTCATCTGACTTTATTTTCTTCATTCTTGATGTTTGAAATGTCAAATGAAACTTATTTGGACATGAATGAAGTGTCTCTAACCCTCTCCCACCTCCAAATCCATCAGTTGACCTTTGGTTGACTTTTGTTGACTGATAGATGAATTGGCTGTGCATTGTTGAACTTGAGCCTCAAACTCCTGATGAAATGGCTCAATGATGAAACCCTAGCTTCCATAAGCTCAATATAATTACATGATGATCCCCATATCCATTGAAAACCTCATCTCCTTGACAAGCCCTGATTGGCACAATACAGATGATTAGGGTTGACGAGAGGTCAAAACCCTAATCTCAAGATATCTGATCAAGCATAAGGAATCTCTTGGTGATGACAAGACCATGATGATGATGATGTACAATTTCAACCAAGATAAAGCTCAACCCCCCTAGAGGAATCAAAAAACTCTAATTTGAATCACAACCCTCAGATGGCTGATGATCAATCCAACGAAACCCTCAGGCTTGAATATCTTAACCTCTTTATCTTCTGACCAAGACCTATGAGGATGACTTGCTTAATGTGGCCACATGATATGCAAAGATGCAATGACTAATGACCTAAGAAATGAAATGCAACATGCTAAGCTAGTCCCAAGAGAGGAGGGAAAATTTTGAGGTGTTACAACTATGGCTACTAGTAATACACACATGCATAAGGGTACTTCTCCTCCCCCTAAATCTGTACCAGCCAGAATGTCATACTGATATCTGCTATATCATCATCATCTGTGCACCACATCCATATTTCCTTATGATTGAAGTTTCAGAAGGAAATAGCAATATTGTCCAAGGCAATATCATGACATCCAGTCAGACATTCTTCTGCTCACTCAGCTTTGACACACGCCCCATCATCTCAATAACTAACAAGGTGCCATACCTAGTTATCTGAGAACCCATATACCACAAGCTTGATGATTCCTTGCAGTGCAAAGACAGAAATCCCCGTGTCATGAACAACCAACTCTCCTCTTGAGACTTGGAGATGAACATATCCACCACCCCAAAGTTGGACCTTCACTTACTTCCTGATTCAAAGAGAACCCAGACAGCTTGATGAATGGAAAACATAAGACGCATCTTCATGTCTTCAAGAGCACACTCCCTGTTCAACCTTCTTGGCTGAACACATCCACACCCTGTGACAATCTCTCTTCTAACTAGAACAGAAAACAACATAACACCATCTGATATTCTTCAGATTTCACAAAAATCACAAGCTTGATCCACAAGAAACCAGACACAAACCCTAGCTCTCTCTCTAAATTTCGCTCAGTCTTGGTTGTGCTTTCAAACAGGTTTTCTAAGTCCCTTTTTATAGAGCCATTGGACATCTTGAAAACCCTCAATATATTTTTCAATCAAATCTTTATAACAGCTGTAAAGATCATCCTGGAAAATAAACAAATCTGGTTGAACTCCCTGATAGAATGCGCCAGTTAGCCATATCTTCAATCAACCAATGATTGCCACCAATTGTGCAATCACAAAACACCAGACATTCAAACTGAATGTTCTGTGTACAGGATGTCATGACATCGGGTCTGACATCTGGAAAAATTCTGCATAATCCAGTTTCCTTTTATAGCAGGTACAACCATATCAGTTACCATGACATTGTGTATGTCATCTGAAACAATCCTGAAGCATATGTCTTCCATATAAGCTCCAGCAGGTACCACCAATATCAGAAGCCTTGTCAATGTAAGTGGCATTCTGAAACAATCCTGCTTTCATATGTTCTTCAACTCCTGCAACAAGCTCCAAGAGATGACTAGAAAACACCTCATTTTGTATTTAACTTACTACTTTTTTTTCAAAAGTAACTTGTCTCAGACTATCTTCAAGAATAATTAGTTTCCATATGTATATTATCTTGAATCTTTGAACTCACTTCTGAGATAGACCAATTGCCACTGGTTGATTACCTCCTTCATGAATCCTCATATGAAAAGTCAAATGCCATTCTTTTGACCTCTCCACGTTTATCAGACTTCTCCCAAAGATATTCTAACCTTCCAAGTGAGACTTGAACTTCAAGTTTTTTAAAGTATCCACTCTACAACCCTGTAGGCCTTTCTATCTCAAGTTGATGTGCCACTTCACCAACTAAGATTCTGAAGTTGAACCAAATGTCATAACATTGTGTTTTGACATCTAGCTGTTGAATTCAGCTCCTTCTTCTGCCACTTGAAAGAACTTCCTCCCTTCACAGAACAAGAGTTCAATGTTCTCATAGACTTGATTGTGGAACCAAGTTTGAGTAAACATCCTCCATCCTGCAGGTTTTGCAGTTAAGTCATCCAAGCTCACACCTTGATGAATCTCTGCTTCTTCTTCAAAGACATCAGACACTCTGATGCACGAGTCTTCAGAAGGACCAATTAGAAACTATCCCTTCAGCTATACCAAGGATTCCACTTCCTAAAGCAAAGCTGTTTCCATGATGTCAAGACTGCTGCCACTTGTTCTTGACTCCATAGTATGCATTAGCTAATGCACTTCCTTACCTAGATCAGAAGTAAACTGATCCAAGTAACCACCATCAGGACTATGATGTTTTCTTCTTCTTGTACACACCAAGGCTGAACATGTTTCTTGCCATGAATCCTTTTCAGAGATCACATGCTTTTGCTGCCACCAAAGTGATAGATCATAAACCAATGTACTATCCTTCCTGTGACTCTGCACAGGATATTGAAGATGAGATGTTCCAACATCTTTTAAAAACATCATTTATCTTGAGCTCCAAGGATAATCAATTAAATACTTGTACTTGGAACAAGCAGACATTGATCTTAAATCCTTTCCCGATATTCCTTTCAGATACTTCCACCATAAGAAAACTTTGAAAATACTCTTCTAGTGTCAACATCTTCTGCTTGCAAGCACCTCAACAGTTTTGAAAATCTTCCCAGATTAAATTCACCCTTAGGAATGAGAGAGATGAATTCTTCCTTGCAAATGTGTCACACAACCACCAGAACCCATGTGACACGAGTCAACAGCCAACCACACCCTAGGCTGACCGAACGTGAGAAGGTTAACCAAAACTCCCCCTCAAATTAACAATCATGGAAACTCCACACCAATATCCATGCATTGTGCAGACATGTCTCAACATGACATACACCATCTCTACCAGTGGCAACTAACTCTATGAGTTATACCTATTCATACTCCAATCACACCAATCAGACTCCAGTTGACCATCAGTACTAGTGAAAGAGAACAACACCAGTCAATAGTAGATATGCATTGCCATAGCATACTACCTCAACCAACCTCTGAATCTTCATATTCTCACTCCTTGAAAGAACTGCCACTTTTGAGCGTGGTGTTTGAATAACAAGATTCATGGTCCCAATTCTCTTAAATGAAATATCAATCAAGTTACCCCATTATTGACTTCTAACATCCAAGGGACTTGTCTTCCAACACAACATAATACTTCAGGGAACAACGATCCAATCCTGATCAATCTATAGGAATAAGATAGACAGCAGGAAATTGCACCATGTCACATCTCAACCAGCTCCACTTCTAGAGATCACACGTCTAAAAGTGACCTTCTTGAGCACACACACAGTTGACCCTACCTTTGTCAACTTAGCACCCACAGATGTCTCCTCTTCCAGGTCAGGAGTAGGTTCCAAACAAAAGTATCCCTTTGTTTGAAACCAAGAAAACATCTGTTCTTTAACCAGTAGCTGCATACTTGTTGAGCAACATGTTCTAACCTTACATAGAACATTAGTTCCACCTCCTTGGAACAAACCCTCCTTGAAAGTCTTCAAGGTCTTCATATACACTACCCAAGCGAGTAAAAGAATCAGTGATCAGGTGATTCTTACTATCCTGGAGTGAGAATGTCATGATGAGTGGACTTGAGGAGACTCAAGTATCTTTGACATCTTCAGTATATTATAATGAAATCTTGAATACAGCAGCCTTTCATCCACATGAGGGGAAACTATATCAGAGTTTGAGTTTTGCCAGGTATTATGCAGCGGAAATCATAATACAACTCAACCTATGAACACACACTTCACCAGATCAGCCTCCAAGATCATACCAAGTTTGAATATGATTCAATACTAGCAGAGTTGTCCCACATAAAGGCCAATTGCCAACCTCCAGAGACAGGTACATACAGTTCCTGTCATGAATAGTCCATCCACCTACTTCAAGGGACCATTCAGGGAAATCACAGAACCTTCCACAAGTTCCAGCATCAGTACTAACATAACTCCTTGCAAGATACCAGAAAGTATCACCCATGGATCTCATCCAGAAACAGAACAGGATTCCTGCTCTGATACCAATTGAAATTCTGGTATAGTCAGAGTTCAGATGTTCTACACGAAGTCATGACATCTGATCCAACATTGTTACTAATACAACAAGACAGTTATAACAATTAAAGCCTAATACTCATATGCACTCAGTCACAGATGTCAAGACATATGCTAATATACCACCATGGAAAGAAGAACATTCAGTTTTATCCATCTAGTGCAAAGACACAGTAGAAATCAAACATAGCTCTTATGTTTATTGATCCTGCCCAGTTATCAGAATGATGTCACAACATTGATTTGAACATCACCTGTCCCAGCATTACAGATGGGTGAACTGTAACAGACCAACCAGTCTATCAGTATCAACAGTCAATGATGAATGTCATAACATTCTATTTTGCATTCAGACTGCAGGCTATGTATTAGGTTTGTCATTCCCTTCAAAAACAGACTCAAACTAGACTGAGTTATAACAAACAAAATATAGTGTGCAGAAAGTAAAAACACCAGTAATTGTTAACCCAGTTCGGTACACCGTTACCTACTCTGAGGGCATACCAAGCAAGGAAGGAGATCCACTATTAGCAGTACTAATTCAGATTTACACTCCCCCGTTTACAACTCCTCACTTAATCCCTACCCAATGCAATCTATACCTAGGCACTCCTAGATAGAAACCTCTAGTTTCCATTCATATCACTACAATTACCATGTAATGTTTAAACAACTTGAACATGCTTCACAGCTTCGTTCAAGAACATAATCACTCTTGCCTACAGGCTTTGAGTGACAACTAATCTAATGCTTTCAAGCAATGAGAAACACCTGGTAACCTTCCCACAGGTTGGGAGGTTTACCTCACACACACACCTCTAATTTTTACATTGTTTGAGGCTTACAAAACCTAGGTTACAAACTGCAATTTATAACCTAACCACCCAACTGGATTTGGGCCTTCAGAAATCGTAGCAAATCTTTCCTTTGCTGTTACAGAGCTGGCAAAAATCTTCTGCTACAATCAAGGTCTTCAATCTTTTATTTCCTAAAAGATCTCCATATTTGGAAACTGCATATTCACCAAATATTCCCCAAATCTTCTGATTGAATCTTCAAGATCTTCACATAGGAGTTAGGATATTCACCAAATCTCCTAATTAATCATAAACCAAATTAAAATTAACTGATTCAGTTTTATACACATGTGAGATGTCACAGTCATGATATCGTGACATCTTACATGACATGTTGGTCCAGATGTTGAACTTCTTCAACCCAACATATTAAAACAATAGAGGTGATTACATTATTTGTTTTACAAAATTAATGCCAATCTTAAGGTACTAACAATGCGCAATTTCCCTTGTGTTGATTGATCATTCAGATAGAACCCACAAAGTGACTTGGATGATATCCAAGCTTCTTGGAAGACAAACTCTTGGAGCTAATTCTGATTGACATGATGAAATGCAATATGAAATGTTAAATGACCTAAAATGAATGCATGAATGAGGAGGGCAAATTTAAGGTGCTACAGCTGCCCCTATTCAATCCACTGTGAACCTGAACGGATGAAAGCAGCAGTTATCAGACTTTCAAGGTAAATAGGGATTGAATACCAAAAGAACCGGAGAATTTGCACTCTGTAAGTGACGAATCAAGGAAAGTGGGGCCATTTACCGATGGCGGCTTCAAAACAAAATTGATATTTATCGATATCAAAGAAAGCGAGGCCATTTACCGATGGCGGTTTCAAAACAAAATTTGATATTTACCGATATCAAAGAAAGCGAGGCCATTTACCGATGGCGGCTTCAAAACAAGCTTGATATTTACCGATATCAAGGAAAGCGAGGCCATTTACCGATGGCGGCATCAAAACAAATTTGATATTTATCGATATCAAGGAAAGTGCTATAAGACCAGACGTTTACCGATGACTGGGAAGGAACTCGATGTTTACCGACATCGAACAAAGATGTTTATAAGTGAGATAAGACCAGACGTTTACCAATGACTGGGAAGGAACTTGATGTTTACCGACATCGAACAAAGATGTTTATAAGTGAAACAAGACCAGACCTTTACCGATGACTGGGAAGGAACTCGATGTTTATCGACATCGAACAAAGATGTTTATAAGTGAAACCAGACCAGACATTTACCGATGACTGGGAAGAAACTCGATGTTTACCAACATCGAACAAAGATGTTTATAAGTGAAACAAGACCAGATATTTACCGATGATTGGGAAGAAACTCGATGTTTACCGACATCGAACAAAGATGTTTATAGACACTAAGGAAAGAATACATTTGTGAAACGAAACCATTTACCGATGGCAAAAATGAAATACTCGATATTTGCGGACAGCGAAAACACACAATTATTTAAACGACAAAACCATTTACCGATGGTTAACAAGCGGCTGATGTTTACCGACATCGAACAATGATGTTTACCGACACCAAAAAAGGAAAGGACACACAAGGGTGTTGACAAAATGATTTTTTTATAGACACCATGAGAGACATGCCATTTAGTGATGACCAACGATTGGAATTCGAAGTTTATCGACATCGAAAGATGATGTTCGCCGACATCAAAGAAAAGCACAGACATTTACGGGGGTCAACACGACACTTACCGGTATCGCAAGGATGATATTTACATATGTCAAAATAAGGCAGACACTTACTGGTGACTAACTCGGAAGAGAATCAAGCTTTCCTTTCACGGATTGGTGAGAAAATAAATCTCACTGGGATTATCGATTCTGAATGTTGCCAAGAGCGACTACTGCAAATGTGCTACACTGATGTTGAAAAATGATCCGTCTCTTCCGGAGATATGATTCAATCTGGTTTAATGCATATGTTTGAGTTTTCCATGGCATAATGCTCCATACTGAATGGAAATGCTACGCGATTTGAGAATGTGAGTGCAAATGATGATTACTACATGCAAGATGCAAAGGGAGGAAAACTCCTGCTGGGAAAGAAAATGATCACTTTACTGAGCATACAATTTCTGATTCGATCTTCCAACTCTGTGGGGACATACAACAATTCTGCTGAGGATACTCACTGATCTGACATTCCCGGAACGGTAGAGAAACCAACTCAACTGGGGAGTCACTTGTTGGGAAAACACCAACCTCTCGACCATGCTGGGGAAACAAATTCTGAACTCGACTTAGACGACCCAACTTCTTACATGACTGGACAGTGTTGAAACAACAGGGTCTTCCTTCGAACAAACTTTGGCTCATCTGCTTTAGCCATCAATCAAAGATAGTAACCTGCAAAACGGCAAAACATACATGCCCCAGGGGATCGCATGGACAAAATATACTCAAGTGTATTCAACATTCAAAATGATTTTCAGATGTTTTATCTTTCCGCACGTCATTGTCTAGCCTTCATGTTTTTAGATGCAATGTTTATAAAAAATTCGGATGTTTTTTGCAAACAAAACAGTAGAAATAAAAAACAAGAGAGCAATTTGACTGAATAACGACTTTTATTGATTGAAAATGGCCTATAAAGGCAAATACATCAGGAAGCAATTCCTAGGGAGAGGTAATTGCGCCAAAAGAGAAAATAAACTATCCTATTGGAAATGTGAACATGGCATTCCACTATTTTCCAATTCTGTTATGACTCATAGATCTTCAATTTCCCCAAATTCTTTGCTTTCTGAGAAGAGTGATTGGACCGATCATATCCTTCAAGATGGTAGACACTGAAACACGATGAAGTACAGCTAACTCAGACTGTAGTCTTCTCTTTAATCCCTCTTTTTCCTGGACCGCCTTTTCAGGTTTTCAATCCACCAGGATACCCATTTTTGCCTAAGCCGCCTTTGCAGGTTTTCGACTTACCGGGTGTACATATTATTTTTATTCTTTATCCCTAACTTTTGCCCGAACCTTTTTCTTTTCTTTTTCTCTTGGTTCGCCGGGATGCCCTTTTTTTGCCTGGACTTTCTTTCTTTGTCCAGCGGGTCAGTTTATGTGAAGTATTTTTTGACTACATATGAATTCACAGGAGACGGAAAATCTTCACCATCCATAGTTGTAAGCATCAAGGCTCCACCGGAAAAGACCTTTTTAACAACATATGGACCTTCATAATTCAGAGTCCACTTGCCCCTGTTATCTGTACCGGGAGGAAGGATCCTCTTCAAAACTAAGTCACCTATCTGATAACTTTGAGGACGCACTTTCTAATCAAAGGCCTTCTTCATCCTTCTCTGATATAGTTGTCCATGGCACACAGCTACTAATCGCTTTTCCTCAATTAAATTTAACTCATCAAACCTGGCTTGAACACACTCGGCCTCGTCAAGTTTTACATCCATCATCACCCTCAAAGAAGGGATTTCAACTTCTACTGGCAAGATTGCCTCCATGCCATACACAAGTGAAAACGGAGTTGCCCCGGTTGAAGTACGCACTAAGGTACGATACCCATGCAAAGCGAAAGGCAACATCTCATGCCAATCCTTGTACGTCACGACCATCTTTTGCACAATCTTCTTAATGTTCTTGTTTGCCGCCTCTACAGCACCATTCATCTTTGGTCTGTAAGGAGAAGAATTGTGGTGTTCGATCTTAAAGTCTTTGCAAAGCTCTTTCATCATCTTTTTATTGAGATTCGAACCATTATCATTGATGATTCTCTCAGGAACCCCATAACGACAGATAATTTATTTCTTAATGAATCGAGCAACCACTTGTTTGGTAACATTGGCATAGGAAGTTGCTTCCACCGACTTGGTAAAGTAATCAATCGCGACTAGGATGAAGCGATGTCCATTAGAAGCAGTAGGTTCAATCTTTCCAATCATATCGATGCCCCACATCACGAATGGCTAAGGAGAATTCATAATATTCAGAGGGTTTGGTGGTACATGCACTTTATCTGCATAGATCTGACATTTGTGGCACTTCCGAGTGTATTTGAAATAATCAGATTCCATGGTTATCCAGTAATAACCGGCTCTTAACAACTTCTTGGCCATTGCATGACCACCAGCATGGGTACCGAAAGATCCCTCGTGTACTTCCTGCATTAACATGTCTGCTTCGTGTCTAACCACGCATCTGAGCAGAACCATGTCAAAGTTCCTCTTGTACAACACATCATCCTTGTTCAAGTAAAAGCTTCCAGCTAGCCTTCTCAGTGTCTTCTTGTCATTCTTTGACACTCCTTCAGGGTACTCTTGGCTTTTGAGGAAATTCTTAATATCATAAAACCACAGCTTCTCATCAATAACAGACTCGGCTGCAAACACATACTCATGCCTCTCGAGTCGATTCACAGCAACATGTGGCACATGATTCTGCCAATGAACTTTAATCATGGAAGACAATATAGCTAAGGCATCAGCCATTTGATTTTCATCTCGGGGTACATGATACAACTTTACTGTCTTGAAGAAAGTCAGGATCCTTTTGGTGTAATCTCTATAAGGAATCAAATGTGGTTGATGAGTATTCCAGTCACCATTGACTTGGTTAATCACTAGAGCAGAATCTCCATAAATGTCCATAGTTTTGATCCTTAGATCGATGGCTTCCTCAATCCCCATGATACAAGCCTCGTACTCAGCTTCGTTGTTGGTTACTTCAAAAGTCAATCTGGCGGAAAAAGGTATGTGTTCACCTTTAGGATTAATGAGTACTGCCCCAACACCATTTCCATTCACATTTACCGCTCCATCAAACATCAGTGTCCACTTGTCATCTGGATCCGGTCCTTCCTCGACAAGAGGCTCTTCATAATCTTTCATCTTTAAGTACATGATATCTTCATCGGGGAATTCAAACATCATCGGCTGATAGTCATCAATTGGTTGCTCGGCAAGGTAGTCAGACAGAATACTACCCTTGATGGACTTTTACGACGTGTACTGAATATCATACTCTGTCGAAATCATCTGCCAACGAGCCACTCGTCCGGTAAGAGCCGGATTTTCAAAGATATACTTTACTGTGTCCATCTTAGAAATCAACAAGGTAGTATGGTTCAACATATACTGTCTTAGTCGGCGAGCAGCCCATGCCAAAGCGCAGCAAGTTTTTTCGAGCAACGAATATCTTGTTTCACAGTCGGCAAACTTTTTTCTAAGGTAGTATATTGCATGCTCTTTTCGACCAGACTCGTCATGCTGTCCCAATACACACCCCATCGAATTCTCTGTTACTGAAAGGTACATTATCAGAGGCCTCCTAGGAACTGGGGGTATAAGAATTGGAGGTTTCTGCAAATATTCTTTTATCTTATCAAAAGCTTTTTGACAATCATTATTCCACATGATTGCTTGATATTTTCTTAGCAATTTAAATATCGATTCGCACATAGCCGTTAGGTGAGATATGAACCGTGCAATGTAGTTCAGCCTCCCTAAAACCCACGAACCTGCTTTTCCGTTCTTGTTTCAGGCATTTCTTGAATAGCTTTTACTTTCGCTGGATCAACCTCAATCCCTTTCTCACTGACAATGAAACCTAACAGCTTTCCAGATCTCACTCCAAATGTACACTTGTTTGGATTCAGCCTCAGTTTGAACTTTCTCAATCTTTCAAACAACTTTTGCAAGTTTACCAAGTGCTCCTCTTATGTATGAGACTTCGCAATCATATCATCCACGTACACTTCAATTTCTTTGTGCATCATGTCATGAAAGAGAGTCGTCATAGCTCTTTGGTAGGTAGCACCGACGTTCTTCAACCCAAATGGCATTACCTTATAACAGAGCATGCCCTAAGGTGTCATGAATGTCGTCTTCTCCATGTCTTCTGGCGCCATCTTGATCTGATTATAGCCAGAAAATCCATCCATGAAAGAGAAAACCAAGGACTGAGCAGTGTTATCGACCAATACATCAATGTGAGGTAATGGGAAGTCATCTTTCGGATTGGCTCTGTTTAAATCTCGGTAATCGACACACATCCTGACTTTACCATCCTTCTTCGGCACGGGTACGATGTTGGCCACCCAAGGGGGATAATTGGTAACCGCCAGAAAACCTGCATCCAACTGTTTCTGAACCTCCTCTTTGATCTTGACAGCCATATCAAGACTAGTTCTGCGAAGCTTCTTCTTTACCGAAGGACAATCTTCTCAGAGAGGTAGCCTGTGCACCACAATATCTGTATCCAAACCAGGCATATCTTGATACGACCATGCGAATACGTCCACATATTCTTGCAGTGTTTCAATCAGCCCTCTCTTGACCTTTTCCTCTAAAGCAGCCCCTATGTTGATCTCTTTCTTTGCGTCCTCTGTACCAAGGTTAATGACTTCCAACTCTTCCGTATGAGGTTGAATGACCCTTTCCTCCTGTTTCAATAGTTTGGCCAATTCTTTGGGGAGTTCACAATCTTCTTCACTCTCCTCTTCGGCTTGGTAAATGGGATTATCGAAGTCATACTGAGCCATAACAGAACTGTTTTTGAAAATGAAAGTAACAAAAACAGAAAGACAGTGAACACAAATTTGATTGCAAAACGTCCTTTAATGATCATAATCATTGAAAATTTAAAACATGATGTGGCCCTACAATGAACCACTACGCCTTGGGCAGAGCGTAGGGCTTTCATGCAAAATGAAAAACAGAAGAAAATTACTCTGTCTGAATAGTAACTTGGACTATTTCTTCAATAGTCCAGTTGTTGATCTTCTCCCCTGGAGCACGCGGGCGCACCCAATTATCCATATCACAATCATTGTCACCATCTTCATTGTCTGTTGCAAAGACATCCCCGTGATTCATCAATCCAGCACTTGTGAAAGTACACGGCCCTTTCTGATTCTGGACACCCTGCTCTAATGATTGAAAAGGCTGATAACCAATGCCAAAAATGTCTTCTTTTACGGGCACATCGATCACCTTGCCCCAGCGTTCCGCGTTACCTGAATGAATGACCTCCAGAGCTTGTTTATAGGATGCAATCGAGGTACCTGGTTTCTTCTATTCAACAAAAGCCACCTTCTCAATACTGACAGTCTCAAAAGCTTGACATAGAGTTTCATGAATTTCGCCATCCATCTCCACATATTTGAAGGAGGATAAACGGATCACAAAGATATCCTCTTCGCCACACACTGTCACAACTTGACCATCCCACACATATTTCAGCTTTTGGTGGAGAGTCGAAGAAACTGCTCCGGCTCCATGTATCCAGGGACGCCCCAACAGACAACTATATACTGGTTGAATATCCATCACATAGAAGACAATATTAAACACTTCCGGGCCGATCTTCACAGGCAACGTGACTTCACCAAAAACTGATCGATCGGATCCATCAAAAGCACGGACAACAAGATCACTTGGTGTGAGAACAACCCCTTCGGCATCAAGCTTACTCAGTGCCTTTTTGGGCAACACATTCAAAGAAGAACCGGTATCAACCA
This sequence comes from Lathyrus oleraceus, assembly GCF_024323335.1. Taxonomy (NCBI): domain Eukaryota; kingdom Viridiplantae; phylum Streptophyta; class Magnoliopsida; order Fabales; family Fabaceae; genus Lathyrus; species Lathyrus oleraceus. Next base: position 382,632,478 of record NC_066582.1, on the reverse strand, counting down.
AAACATGCGACAAAACCGCGCCTTTGCATTCCATCGTGATATGCAGAGCTCTATTATGATTGCGACCCTCAGGTGTCAAGTCTAGATCCGTGAATCCCAAACCATGTCTCATGTTAACATTTGCAATAACACCTTCAAGATGGTTAACAGAAATCTCTTGAGGCACATAAACCATATTCAACATTTTCAACAGGGCGTTACGATGTGCCTCAGAACACATCAACAGAGAGAGAATAGAGATTTTTGACGGTGTCTGGTTCAACTGATCGATGATCTTGTAATCACTCTTCTTGATAATTCTCATAAATTCCTCTACGTCCTTCTCTAAAGAATCCTCGGGCACCTCCTTTCGCACTGGTTCTTCTTCAACTACAACTTGTTTTCCTTTTATTCTAGCAAGAGCCTCAACATTGTTATCCTTCGGAACCTGTGGTGCAAACAAACGACCACTTCTCGTAAATCCTCCGGGTCCTCCTACATTACCCGCATCCGAACCAACTGTTACTGGAGTCTTAATTGATGAACCAATCGTCACTGGAGTATGATTTACTGATCTGGTCTGATTCTCTGGTCTTCTATTTCTACAAAAAGCATTGTCATATTGCCACGGAATTGCTCTACTATTCTCAACAAGTCTTCCACTAGAGGCAGCAATGGTGGTAGGAGTACTGATAGTTACTGGAGCATTAATAATCACAGGAACACCAACAGTTACCGGAGCCGATATGGTCACGGGCGCAGCTATGGTCACAGGAGTACCGATAGTCACAGGCGCACTAATGGTTCTTGGAGCACGTACAAGACCTTCTGACGGTGTAAAGTAAATGGTAGCATTCGATACCTCTTCACGGTCTTTCACTACTCGATCAAACTGTAAACAACCTTCATTCATCAATACCTGGATACCTTCTTTCAGTTTCACACAGTGTTTTCATGATTACCACAATCTGAACAATTCTTGTCACATCCTGGGAATACTCCCCCTCTAAGCAGACGTTCCTTCACTACAAACAACGGAGTCTAAACATCATTAATATCGACTACCAAGTTCAAATGTTCCCCATCTTCCACACCATTTACTCTGGGCTCTCCATGCCGAGGAATAGGATTATTCACCACATTCGGAGTAGGAGCAAAGTTAATCGTCTTGACATCAATCAAATCTTGAACTTTATGGTGAAAATCCCGACAATTCTAGATGTGGTGCCCTGGCGCACCAGAATGAAAATCACAATGGACATTAGCATCATAACCAGCAGGAATTCTTGTTAATGGAGCCATAGTGCGAAGTTCAACAAACTTTAACCTGAGCAGTTCAGCGAGTAATTCAGCATAAGTCATTGGCAACGAATCAAAATGACGATCTGGCATTCTTTGTCTTGGTTGGAATTGGCGTTGCTTTTGTTGTTGTGGTTGTCCTCTTTGTTGTTGTTGAGGTTGGGTTGTTGGAATAGTCACAGCAGCAACTTGACGGTATTGTTGTCCTCTGTTTCCATTTCTCTTATTATGTATAGCATTTGTCTCACCCTCTCTTCTTCTAGGTGCCCCTGAAAATGGTTTCTTAGCACTTGAAGAACTTGAAGAACCAGGGTCTTGGATTTTTCCCGCTTTGATAAGACTTTCAGTTCTTTCTCCGCAAATCACAACATCCGAAAAACTACCAAATGGGCAACTTCCCATACGATCCATGAATACACCTTGCAGGGTTCCAATGAACATATCAGTCAATTCTCTCTCCAACATCGGAGGTTGTACTCTCGCAGCTAGTTCACGCCACCTCTGGGCGTATTCCTTGAAACTCTCACCGGTCTTTTGAAACAAACTCTGCAATTGGGTTCTGCTCGGAGCCATGTCCATGTTATGCTTGTACTGCCTCAGAAAAGCTTCACATAACTCTCTCCAGCTTCTGACAGATTCTTTTTTCAAGTCCATGTACCAATCCAAAGAGGCTCCAGACAAGCTGTATTGGAAAAAGTACATCCATATTTTTTCATCATCAGTATAAGCGGATATCTTCCCGTAGTAAGCTTGCGCATGAGTTCGGGGACAAGAAGTGCCATTGTACTTGTCAAAAGATGGCGCTTTGAACTTGTACGGGATCCTCAACCCATCAACTAAACCCATGTTAGTAACATCAAAGCCCAAAGAATTCTGGCACTCCATGGCGCGAATCTTTTCAGCAAGGGCGTCAACCTTTCTATCTCTCTCTTCCGCCTTTCCAAATTCATCATCATCACTGAGAATAGTGAACATATCTTCTTGCTTGTCAACCAAATGAGATGGATGGTGAACTGGAGCACGTGCCGCTCGAGCGTTAGTAGCCTCTGTAATGATGGGTTGTCCATTGATTCTAATACCACACAATTCATCACCGGTAGCATAGTTGTTGACAGGGCTGGTAGCAGCAGCGGTGTCATTGATAGAGGTTCCTTCTGGCGGATTCTGACCGACATGGGGAATCACAGTTTCTTGTCTCTGGACCAAGGCTCGGAGTTCCTCTTGCCCTTGCACTACCCCTTGCATCATACTCATGAACTGGGCCATGTTGGTCCTCATCTCTGCTAGCTCTGCTTGAAATTGATCCATGATCTTCTGTTGATTTTGCCTTGTTGCGTAACTGTGCGGACGATACTCAGCAATCCTTCCTGAAACGGGAACAAGAATGAGAAATCCTCCTCAAGAACACCTGTATTGATGCAAGAATGATATGTGTATGATGCGTATGCTATGTTTCATCATTTCTCAGGTATTCAAGAGTCTCGTCCACCTTTGAAAAATGGCAACCTGCACCCGTAAGCGGAACATAAACAACAAAGAAGCAACATACACTGGACGGCAAGCAAAAGTGTAGAACAAGGAATCCCATCCAACAATCCTAGAGGTGATTCTCGAAATAAATAACAAGACAAACTAGGGAAGTCGTCCTTCAAGAATGAGAGTCTTCAAATACTGGCACTGATCCATCAATCGGTCACACTCTGAACACTCAGGTAGAGGGGTGAGCTTCTCTTTCAGTTGCACCCTGAGTTCAACAACTTCCTCTCGGAAATGAGATGCACGAATGTCACTTCCTCTGAGTTGGCTCTCTGCAGCATGCCTCAGATCTACCTCTTTCTTCAACTTAGTATCTTTGTCCTTAAGTTTTCTTTCCAAGTCTCGTATCTTCTTTTTGTAATTGGCTTCCGCTTTTTGTAATCTCAAGCGTTCATGGTTTTCTTCATCCAACATTGTTTCTATCTCATCATAGGACCTCTTTTTGTTTCTTGATCTACTAGAACTTTCACCTTGCACTCCTTTGAGTTTATGAGCCAAATTTAGCCTATCAGCTTTTGCTTTGTAAAACTCCATTCGGATCTCTTGTTCATTTTCTTTCAACTGGCGATTCTCCATTAAGGCTTGTTTGTAATACTCAGCAGGCACACTCTCAGAAAGGATCAAAGGCGGTTTCTCCTGTAATGGTTCCATCCGGTCATATGGTAGCAACAAAGTCCCAACTCTTTCCTTGACCCACTTAGTGTAAGCAGGCATAGCAATTGCAAACTTCCTCCCTAAAACAGATCCATCTTTTATACCAATATTCTCCCAAGCTTTTCCCACTTGCTCCAATCTTGCTGGATCGCTCCATTTCTCAAAGTACACATTTTCAGCTATCTCGACATCTTGCGGCCTTTCCTTCATGACAAAACCCAACTGACGGAGAGAAAGAACCGGGTTGTAGTTGATGCAACCCCTAGTTCCTATGAGTGGAACATTGCGAAACTCTCCACAACTCATAATGACGTTGTGCACATTAATCCTATAAGCTTGCCACTTGATATCATTAGATGTGAGCGACATGATCCTCTGAGCCCATTTGTGAGTATTCTGAGTATCTGCAAACGGTCCATTGGTTGGTAGAAAAGACAAGAACCACTTGAGTAGCAACGGGAGATAACTGTTGAAAGAGTATATCTTTGGCAAATATTTTTGTATCGTATCCACAGAGATTGGGTAATATTACCGCCGTTCTATAATTCAAATGTTATAAGTTTAGAAAGTAACAGGGTTGTTTTGTTTGGAAAAATATCTTGTTAATAAATGTTAACAAAAACTATTAAGTGGTTTTAGACAAATATAAAAGCTTGGCAAGATTGGAGTTCACTATTTCAAATATCTATGATTCCCTATGATAAATAATTAGATTCAAGATTATTGATGATGTTCAAATATCCTCTCAAAGTCATTTATGTCTAAATGATATCGTGATAGTTACTATATTGATCCTTAGACGATCTCTCCACCTAACTATCAATATAGCAACCTTTAATGTTCAATATCAAAGAATAGTAATGAATAAATCTATCTCTACAACTTATTCACTACTTGAAAATCTGTTTTATGTCTAAACTCGAGTAATCTCTCTCGACAACTACTCAAATCTGGTTTTCAACTAAAAGCAAAAACAGTAATCAATACATCAACAATCTCTATCTCATATATAAATCAAAGTGAATACATAGACAGATGAGAATAGCTACTACCTCCAATCTTGACAAAAGGGAGTTTAGCTCCTCATCACCATTGTTACAAAGCAGAAGGTTTTTTTGAAGAAAAACTCTGTTTTCTCTATTGCAAAAGCTCTACAGCACAATGTGTGAATGAATGGAATAATGTTTTTCAAAACCTAGGTTAAACTATTTTGTCTCTACCAAAAAGGTTGACATTTCCCTAATTGGACATTGTCATCTGCAGCAGAAAAGCACTTCCCAGGCAGACATCAAAATGGCAATCACTTTTTCTGCACAGCAGCACCTTTGACCCTTGGTCAGCTTGCTGGATTCGCAGCCTTCGCGGCGCGAAGGAAGTTCGCGGCGCGAACTGTTGCTTTCCCAGCTTCCTTGTTTGGCAAGCTTCCTCCAAAATGCCATGTTGAAACCAAGGTCTTGCTTATCCATAATTCTACACAACTAACAAAAAATGTGAAATAACTATTCAAAACAAAATAAATTAAATCTAATTGCATTTATACAAATTAATGAAGATAAAAGTGTGTAATTACATCAAAACTTGGTAAAAGGGACCAATAAAATGGTATAAAAAGTAGTACTAATTGGTCCCTAACAACTCTCCCCAACTTAGCATTTTGTTTGTCCCTAAACAAAAGTGTCCACCCTTACAACCAAAGTCATGACACAAAAGATTTAAACAAGAATTCATCAAGGACATTCAAATGGTTCAAAAGCGTTTGGCTTTTTCTCAATTCACTTATCTCAACTCTAGACAAAACATAAATAAGGGAAATGGTAAAGTGCAAAAATCATTCCAAGGATTTCAAAGTCATACATGTCAAAATTGAATCAAACTTACGCACACATCAATATTGATGAATAACATGAAGGGTTACTTTCACTCATCCAAGCAGTTAAATCAACAACAACTCAAATCATACGGTTATCACAACAAGTACCAAATCATGTGAAAAATGAGAATCAAGAGGTCTTTCAAGGTTGTAATGTGGTTTAGGTTACAAGAAAGGATATGATTAAGAGAATTCAACAAAGTTGTCTATCCTAAGGGAGCATTCCCAAAGATTCACTCTACACAAATTCCTTTTCTTTGATCCCTATCTTTTTCTTTTTCTTTTTCTTTTCAAATCCACACAACCATGAGCATTTCCTTTCCTTTTCTTTTTCTAATTTTTTTTCTATGCTCTATGGTTCCAAGGGTGATTTCTTTTTCTTGTTTCTTTTCATATTTTTACCCTTTCAAAGAAACTCACTTTTCCAAGTTCTAATCAACTTTTCACTTTACTCTCCCCAACTTTAGATTTCAAAACCAAATTTATTCAATAATGCTCCCTACTTAGACATAAGCAAAAGGCAAAATTATGCAAACAACTCGGTTTGAGGTTTCAACTGACACGAAAGAAATTAGGATTCATTTATTCCACAATTTTCAATTGATTTTACAATGATCAATCAAATGAATCCTAACAAGCTCAAAGGGGGTTAACTAAGGATTACTCCTCACAAGGTTCGTTGATTTAAGTTTTTTGGTCAAGTGGTTTTTCTCACAAAAAATGCCTCTATCATATTCAAAAATTTCACACAACATTAGATTGATGCATGATTTAGCATGATAAGAATGAGTCAAAATAATGCTCGGTTTCCCGCTTTTTTAGTGTACAATGGAAAGCTTCCTCACAAATGGTTAAGTCCTATTTTGATTCACAATGACATATACTTCAATGGAATTATGAACTGAAATTTTGCACACACCATTAAACTACTCATGTTAAGTCTAGAAAGCGATAAAGTGTACCTTGAAATGCCGACACTAATTCTTATCATCACCACTCGAAGTATCCTATGCTTCTTTCTTTGCGAACAATTCTTGGTTGCTTTAGGCTTGACTTAAGCGTAAGAACAATTAAATAGAACTGTTGGTAGACCAATTTGATTAAAAACGCACTTAAATTTCAAAAAGTACTCATGCAATTATAAAAATACTAAAGAAAAATTAAAGTGCTAAGATAAAGTCATGGTGAACTAGAGCCACCAAAAAGTACATTACAAAATTCCCAAAAATAAAAACAGAATTAGCAAAAAGAAACTCAAACAAACAAACAATACTCTCAAAACTCCACAAATTCAATCCTCCTCCTCTTCATCACCACCTACACTTCCGAGAACATCTTCCATCTCCTCATTTGGGTCAGCACTACCTCCTGCACCCCCCATAAAATTTGGCCTGCCCACAGGCCAATTAGCATAAGCTGCATAATCAGCTTGCGATGGAAAAGTTCGGGCCTCTGGTGCCAGAAACGTGTTCTGGAACTGCTGCTGCATGGCATCAAAAAGAAATGATTGAGACCTCCTGGAGGCCTCAAAGTTCTCACAGCAGTAGTTGGCAAAAGCCATCTGATCGAAACCTGGGGTACTCTGAGGTTGAGGTTGAGGTCGGGATCTGGCTCTGGCTCGAGAGGAAGAAGTACCAGCTGCATCAGTCTTTTCATTCGGGTTTTGCAGAAACCTGTTCAAATAAGCGTCACTGATCACACTAGTGATCGAGAAGTGTACTTCCTCAGGGATGTGAACATTGGCCCTACGGCACAGTCCCATGATGAGTTCTGGATAGGCTAGCACACCAGCTTTGCCCCCGAAATTGGTTCCTCTTAACACTATCTTCCTCAATTCTCCTGAAATGAGGGCTGCAACATCCACTGTCTTCCCGATCATGATGCAGTACAAAAGACAACCGACATCCATAGGAATTGTGGTGGTGTGGCTTCTTGGTCTGATATTGGTTAACAGTAGCACCAAAAAAGCCCTAGCATCCAAATTGAAATTTTCTCTCTTCCACAATTTCGGATGCCCTTGGTCATTCACTTCAAAAGATTTTCCACGGAGACATAAGGTGGCATTGACTTCTTCCAGATTCCACCTGTTGGCTACCTCCATGACACTGTACTCACAGCTCTCGCCCTCTCCAAGAGTTAAGGGGTGGCCTAGATAGGAATTAATGTCATCCCTTCCAAATGAAACAATCTTTCCCCTTACCCTGGACCGGTAAATGAAGGTCGTACCCTCCTCGCGATGCATCGCATTCGCATAGAATTCTCTGACAAGGTCGTAGTTGATTGCGGCTTCCGGCTCGCATAACTTCATCCATTTCCTTTGCTCAAAAGCCTCAACCACTCTGTGATACACCCCAGTTGGAGCCAGGCGGATAAACCGTTCAGGTAAAATGGTTCTCTTGACAAGGCTTTCAAAGCGTGCTTCGTGTTCCTCACTGATGAACCTTCGGATAGCACGGGCCTGAGGAGGTGCCATGGTCTTAGTTCTCTTAGACATCTGCAATCAAAACCAGCACAACCACAAAACACATATGACAGCATTAGTCAACAATCAAAAAGAAAATGGCTGCTGGAATTCACAGTTCGCGGCGCGAAGGGTAGTTCGCGGCGCGAACCCTGTGATTTCAGGAAATCCCCAAAGCTTCCTAGGGTTTCACCATTGAGGGATTAAACACATCCAACCAGCCAAAATACTCAACCCTAACCTAATCCTATTCTAATTCACACATGCATAGCGATTCCAAACAGTATTCACAGAGAAATTCGATTTCTAACCAACCCTAACTTGAAAAACCCAAAAAGGGATTGGAAAAGAGAAAATGAAGATTACATACCTTTTGAATCTCTACACTTGCTAAAGAAGAAGATTGGAAGAGTGGAAAACTGAAAAATGTTGAGAAATGGTGGGATTTTGGGATTGGGGTGAAAGCGCGGCAAAGGGATTTGAAATGAGGAAGGTTTGAAATGAAAAGGAATTGACCTAAACAGTATTTAAATGATTTCTGTCCCGCAAAGTTCGCGGCGCGAACAGGGGGTCGCGGCGCGAACTGCATAAAACAGAACCAATTAAATTTTTTTCATTCAGTTCGCGGCGCGAACAGGAGGTCGCGGCGCGAACTGCAAAAAACAGAACCCACTCAAATTTATTCATTCAGTTCGCGGCGCGAACAGGAGGTCGCGGCGCGAACTACAAAAAACAGAACTTCAAAATTTTAAAACTTCAACAGAGCTAAAAATCACAAAACAGAGAAATTTAAAATGCACACTAACAACGTTGGGTTGCCTCCCAACCAGCGCTTTGTTTAACGTCGTTAAGAGCTCGACGGTACCTCAATTAGCTTGATCCAGATAAGGAAAGGACACACACATCACGGTTTATGTCACCGCTATGATAGACTTTCAGTCTTTGACCATTGACAGTCCAGCTTTCTTGCGACTTTGGGTCCTCTATCACAATGGCTCCATAATTCCGTACTTCCTTGACAACAAATGGTCCAGACCATTTAGACTTCAATTTACCCGGAAACAACTTCAACCTTGAGTTAAAAAGCAATACCATCTGGCCAACATGAAACTCTTTGTGGCGGACCTTCCCATCATGGTATGCTTTTGTCTTCTCCTTGTACAGCTTATTAGAATGGTAAGCATCGTTCCTTAGTTCCTCTAACTCATGGAGTTGACCTTTCCTTCTCTCTCCAGCTAGAGTGGAGTCGAAGTTCAAGAACTTAAGAGCCCATAATGCTCTATGCTCCATTTCAACTGGAAGATGACAAGTCTTCCCATACACCAGTTGAAACGGAGTCAGCCCAATAGGTGCTTTGTAAGCAGTGCGATATGCCCACAAAGCCTCATCTAGTTTTAAGGACCAATCCTTTCTTGAGTTCGAAACTGTTTTCTCAAGTATCCGTTTGATTTCCCGGTTTGAAACCTCAGTTTGACCGTTCGCTTGTGGGTGGTAAGGAGTGGTCACCTTATGCTTTACACCATAATGTTGCAGAACTTTTTCTAAGGGTGTATTGCAGAAGTGTGAGCCTCCATCACTCACCAACACTCGAGGCACACCAAAACGTGAGAATATGTTCTTCTTTAAAAATTTGATCACAGTTTTGGCATCGGCCTTGGGTGAGGCACTTGCTTCCACCCACTTCGAAACATAATCAACAGCTACTAAGATGTACTCATTAGAGAAAGAAGAGGGGAATGGGCCAACGAAATCAATACCCCAACAATCAAAAACTTCTACTTCTAGCATGTTGGTTAGAGGCATTTCATCCCGTTTTCCTATTCCACCACTCCGTTGGCATGCATCACAACTCTTCGCATGTTCGTGCGCATCTTTGAATAAAGATGGCCAATAAAAACCCGATTGGAGTACTTTAGTGGCTGTTCTCAAACCACTATAGTGACCTCCATACGGAGAGTTGTGACAGTGCCACAGAATGTCTCTTGATTCTTCCATTGTTACACACCTTCTCAAAATATTGTCTGCCCCTACTTTAAAAAGGTAAGGGTCATCCCAGACATAATATTTTGCATCAGCTAAGAATTTCCTTCTTTGATTGCAAGTGAGGTCTTCTGGTGTTAAACCAGTTGCTTTGTAATTAGCAAAATCAGCAAACCATGGCCTCACTTGAATCGCATAGAGTTTTTCATCTGGAAATTCTTCTCTCACCTCTTCTTCTTCGTTTGTAATTTCTACATTGACCAAACGAGACAAATGATCTGCTACCAAGTTCTCGGAACCTTTTTTATCCCTAATCTCTAGATCAAACTCTTGTAATAAAAGGATCCAACGAATAAGCCTTTGTTTTGAATCCGGCTTGGTAAGCAGATATTTTATTGCAGAATGGTCAGTGTAGATTACAACTCTTGAACCAATCAAATAAGCTCTAAATTTTTCCAATGCATATACTATGGCTAGCAATTCTTTTTCAGTTGTTGCGTAATTAACTTGGGCGTCATTCAACACCTTACTAGCATAGTGTATGGCATGGAAAACTTTATCGCTTCTTTGTCCTAACACCGCACCCACTGCATAATCGCTAGCATCACACATGAGTTCAAAATCAAGATTCCAGTTTGGTGCTACGATTATTGGTGCGGTGATCAACTTTTGTTTCAAATCTAAGAAGGCTTTAAGACATGACTCATCAAAAAGAAAAGGCGTACCTTTGTTGAGTAAATTACTCAATGGCTTTGCGATCTTTGAGAAGTCTTGTATGAATCTCCGGTAGAACCCGGCATGTCCTAGAAAGCTTCTTATTCCTTTGATGTTAGTTGGAGGTGGCAGCTTTTCAATAACCTCCACCTTGGCCTTGTCCACCTCTAGCCCTTCAGAAGAAATCTTGTGACCAAGTACTATACCCTCAGTGACCATAAAATTGCATTTTTCCCAGTTGAGCACTAGGTTGGTCTCCACGCATCTCTCCAGAACTACATCAAGGTGCTTTAAGCACATTTCAAAAGATGATCCATAAACAGAAAAATCGTCCATGAACACCTCAATGCATTCTTCTATCAAGTCTGAAAAGATAGCTTGCATACACCGTTGAAATGTGGCCGGTGCGTTACATAATCCAAAAGGCATTCTTCGGTAAGCAAAGATGCCAAAAGGACATGTAAAAGCTGTTTTCTCATGGTCTGCCGGATTTACTGAAATTTGATTATACCCCGAATATCCGTCCAAGAAACAGTAGAAATTTTTGCCAGCGAGCCGCTCCAACATTTGGTCCATGAAAGGTAGTGGGAAATGATCTTTCCTTGTGGCTTGGTTCAACCTTCTATAGTCGATGCACATCCTCCACCCTGTCACTGTTCTCGTTGGAATCAACTCATTTTTATCGTTTTTGATCACCGTCATTCCGCCTTTCTTGGGGACCACTTGTACCGGACTCACCCATGCACTATCAGATATGGGATAAATCATTCCTGCTTCTAAAAGTTTGACAACTTCTTTCCGAACCACCTCTTTCATTGATGGATTCAAACGCCTCTGAGGTTGCGCAACCGGTTTGAAATTTTCCTCCATCATTATCTTGTGCATGCAATATGCTGGACTAATACCCTTCAAATCGGATAAAACCCACCCTATCGCACCTTGGTTCTTTTTCAATACTTGAATCAACTTATCTTCCTCTTGCGTGGACAATGTGTTGCTTATAATCACTGGTTTGGTACACTCATCTCCAAGAAACACATACTTCAAATGTGCCGGAAGCATCTTCAATTCTAACTTTTGCTCTTCAGTTTCCTTCTTTGCATCCAAATCTTCCACTAATTCTTCTTGATAGGCCAGCTCACCACAAGATTCTAGCTCGTGCAACATCGCTTCGATCTCTCGTTCCTCATTGTCAGTTAACACATTGTATGCTCCGATAAGGGATCTTTCCAAAGGATTAGAAATATGGATTTGATTCACGACCTCCACTACTTCCTCTTCACTTGCATCAATTCGAAAAGAATCATGCTTGTCAGTTGGATGTTTCATTGCTTCGAAAAGGTTAAAAGTCACCTCTTCATCTTGCACTCTAACCTTCATAAGCCCATCATCTATGTCGATCATCATCCGAGCGGTCTTCATAAAAGGTCTTCCAAGGATTAAAGGTACATCGCGATCCTCATCCATCTCTACTATTACAAAATCCACCGGAAACAAAAATTTGTCCACTTTTACGAGCATGTCTTGGGCAATTCCGTATGGTGAGGTTGTAGACTTGTCTGCTAGTTGTAGGGTCATTCTTGTTGATTTAATCTCCACATTTCCCAATCGTTTGACAATAGAAAGGGGAATTAAATTTATACTAGAGCCCAAATCTATCAAACCGTTCCCAACGTATGTGCTTCCAATGGTTACCGGTAGAACAACCCGGCCCGGGTCGGACTCCTTCCTAGGTAAAGTCTTCGGGATGATTGCGCTACACCGTGCATCAAGAATGATGGTCTCATCTTCCACATGTCGCCTTTTCTTGGTAAGAATGTCTTTCATAAATTTAGCATACCGTGGCATTTGTTCTAATGCATCAGCAAATGGAATGTTGATTTGGAGTTGCTTGAAGATGTCCATGAACCGTGCATAGTGCCTAGCATTTTCTCTCCTTGATGGAGCATGTGGATAGGGTAGATGTTGAGTTGGAATGACATTCACTCCCTTCTCAGATTTCTTCTTTTTCTTTGATTCAGCATCTTTTTTTCCTTCTAAATCAGTCTGCACAGCAGTGGGCAAAACCTGCTCTTTTCGCGGCGCGAAGGTGGTTCGCGGCGCGAACTGAGCATTCCAGAACCATTTTCCCTTGCACCAACTATATCTGTTTCTTCCAGCATCCCATCAGTGGTGTTCTCTTCTATAATTCCTTCACCTTTTTCACTTACCAACGCTTTACCGCTCCTTGTGACGACTGCTTTGCAATGCTCCTTTGGATTTGGTTGAGTGTTAGCAGAGAAAGAAGGCCCTGCATTTTGTTCCGACAGCTGCTTCGCGAGTTGGCCTACTTGACTTTCCAGATTTTTAATTGCCGCCTCGTTACTCTTCTGATTTGCCATAGAAGCTTGCATGAATTGTTGAAGAGTGTCTTCTAGCTTGGAATTTCCTCCTTGCGACTGCTGACCTTGAGAGTTTGGTTGTTGGTAAGGGCTTTGCTGTTGATAATTCTGATTGTTGAACCTTGACGGTTGGTAGCCTTGGTTGTTTCTTGGTTGATAGCCTTGATTGTTAGGCTGTTGTCTTTGATATCCCTGGTTTTGGTTGTTCACATAACTGACTTCTTCTTGAGGTGGAGGACAAAAACCAGTAGGATGATCCCCTTGGCATAACTCGCAACATGCTACTTGATGCTGAACTTGAAACCCCTGAATCTCTTTTATTTGCTGTGGAAGCTTGGCCATTTGTTGAGTAAGAAGCTCCACTTGTTGAGAGAGTAGCTTGTTTTGTGCAAGGATGGCATCATTGGTATTCAACTCTAAAACTCCAGGCTTACGTTGTGAAGGGCTTCGATCATGTTGACCTTGATGATCATTACGGGCCATCCGTTCAATAATGACTTTAGCTTCTTCCGCAGTTTTTGATATAAGCGAACCACCCGCGGTGGCGTCCAGAAGTGTCTTATGGGTTGATTGGAGACCATTCAAAAAGATATGGATTTGAGTAAGCTCATCAAAACCATGTCCCTTACACTTCCTCAACATTGATTTGAATCTCTCCCAAGCTTCATTTAGAGATTCGTTTCCTCCTTGAGTGAATACCGCTATAGCCGTCTTGGCTTCCATGAATCGGGATTGAGGGAAGTATCTTTCTAAGAACTTTTCTTCTAACAAGTTCCAATCCGTCATCACTCTTGATTCTTGATCAAGGTACCACTCCTTTGCCTTTCCCACTAAGGAGTGTGGGAACATCCTTTTGAATAACGTTTCTTCACCCGCTTCGTCTATTCCCGTAGAACCCGCAATCTCATAGAATTTGATGAGATGGGTATACGGATCTTCGTGATCCATTCCGGTGAATGGAGTTGCATAGAGAAGTTGGAGGATTCCGGTCTTCATCTCCGTATTCCTTCCTCCACGGGCAAATTGAGCATTCCTTCTTGGACTATTAGCGGACATTTCGGTACGATTATCCTCCGCCATGTTTCCTTCACAAGCCTCTACAACCACTTCTTCGATTGGAACAAGTGCGGAAGTAGATGCTTCTTCTCTCCGGTTCCTCTCTTCGGCTAGTTTCCTTCTTCTTCGTGTTTTGCTATTGAGCTTCCGAAGTGTTCTTTCAATTTCAGGATCGAATTGAAGTTGCTCCTCGGTTGCTTTTCCTCGCATGCACTAGAATCTACAAAACTAACAAACCAAGTGAAACAAAAGAGGGATAGTAATAAACGTAACACAACTTAAAACAAAGAATTATTGCAATGCTTGTAATATCGACACCAATCCCCGGCAACGGCGCCAATTTGTTGAAAGAGTATATCTTTGGCAAATATTTTTGTATCGTATCCACAGAGATTGGGTAATATTACCGCCGTTCTATAATTCAAATGTTATAAGTTTAGAAAGTAACAGGGTTGTTTTGTTTGGAAAAATATCTTGTTAATAAATGTTAACAAAAACTATTAAGTGGTTTTAGACAAATATAAAAGCTTGGCAAGATTGGAGTTCACTATTTCAAATATCTATGATTCCCTATGATAAATAATTAGATTCAAGATTATTGATGATGTTCAAATATCCTCTCAAAGTTATTTATGTCTAAATGATATCGTGATAGTTACTATATTGATCCTTAGACGATCTCTCCACCTAACTATCAATATAGCAACCTTTAATGTTCAATATCAAAGAATAGTAATGAATAAATCTATCTCTACAACTTATTCACTACTTGAAAATCTGTTTTATGTCTAAACTCGAGTAATCTCTCTCGACAACTACTCAAATCTGGTTTTCAACTAAAAGCAAAAATAGTAATCAATACATCAACAATCTCTATCTCATATATAAATCAAAGTGAATACATAAACAGATGAGAATAGCTACTACCTCCAATCTTGACAAAAGGGAGTTTAGCTCCTCATCACCATTGTTACAAAGCAGAAGGTTTTTTAGAAGAAAAACTCTGTTTTCTCTATTGCAAAAGCTCTACAGCACAATGTGTGAATGAATGGAATAATGTTTTTCAAAACCTAGGTTAAACTATTTTGTCTCTACCAAAAAGGTTGACATTTCCCTAATTGGACATTGTCATCTGCAGCAGAAAAGCACTTCCCAGGCAGACATCAAAATGGCAATCACTTTTTCTGCACAGCAGCACCTTTGACCCTTGGTCAGCTTGCTGGATTCGCAGCCTTCGCGGCGCGAAGGAAGTTCGCGGCGCGAACTGTTGCTTTCCCAGCTTCCTTGTTTGGCAAGCTTCCTCCAAAATGCCATGTTGAAACCAAGGTCTTGCTTATCCATAATTCTACACAACTAACAAAAAATGTGAAATAACTATTCAAAACAAAATAAATTAAATCTAATTGCATTTATACAAATTAATGAAGATAAAAGTGTGTAATTACATCAAAACTTGGTAAAAGGGACCAATAAAATGGTATAAAAAGTAGTACTAATTGGTCCCTAACAATAACACCTGATAGCTCCACACTTACCATGCCTGTTGTGTATCACATAATAGGTGTCAGCTAACAAGATAGGCACTGGGTTTCCTCCAATGGAAATAGTGATTGTTGTCAGGTCCACGAAACTAGGCATACTAGGGAACAGAATAACTCCATAAATCATGACAGCCAACTGAGCGTTGAAAGCTACCCAATTTCCTTTCTTTGCTTCTTCCTTAGCCACCCTTACCAAGAACTTCAAGGATAAGCCCACAACATCACCGCTTGGTTTCCAATTATCGCTCACTTCCTTGATGCTCAAGTAAAGAGCCTCAGCGACAACTTTGAAATCCACCTCCTTTGGCACATCCAGGAAAGGTACTCGATTTTTGATTCGGACATTCATAAGGATGGAATACTCTTCAAGAGTGGGAGCTAGGTGGTAGTCCTGAAAAGTAAAGCAATGAAGCTCCGGATCATAGAACTGTAAGAGAGTCTGCAGAGGTACCGGATCAACCACCATCTTCAACAATGCCAAGATATCCCCATACTGATCATCAAAAACTTTCTGATTACGGTCGGTCACGAGATTACCCAATTCTACCAAAGATGTCAACGGCTCACGGTAAAGCTGTAGGTGCAAGTCCTCCTCTTCAACTCTGGAATGGCAGCCATCTCTCGGTGTGAACAGACTCCTGAATAAACCTGAAAAATGATATGCATATGCGGGTTAACTTTTTTTCTTTTTTTATGCATTATTTTTTTTTGAAAATAAACATGATATGATGCAAAATGATGAAACAATGGTTGGTTGGCTGTGTATCACAAGGCACAGGATCAGAACTTCAGCATGAATTCGGAACCGGGAACCATAGAACACAGTCATCAACTTAGAACCCATACTTCAGAACCAACGGTCACCAACAAGAACCAAACAAAAGTCACCCACAGGACACGATCACCAACAAAACAAGTCACCATCAGTACCTGTAAATGATTCATTCCCGCCCCACTCACGGGTGTAATCTAGGCCAGGGTAAGGTCAAGAGAAATGCAGGATAAACAATCCTTTCAAGAATATCATCATATGCACACCAGGTGTATGCAACGATAATACCCCATCAGAATCTGAATTGCTCGTGATACCATGTTCCGCTAAGTGGCGCCATACCACCCGCTTCCCATGAATCACTCTATTCCTAGGTGTCCTAAAGTTCACTCATAGCCTGTGTATTGGGCCTTTTACATCTTGTGACTCCCACCCAACAGCGAAACAGATACACAACCAGCACAGTATGCATGAAACAATAAAGCTCACATAGGATGCAATGCAAGCAAATAAGTATGCAAAGCAATAAATAAATAACACACAATAGACAACAAACAAACGCTAGGAAAGGCCCACTAGGGAAAATAAGTCCCCAGCAGAGTCGCCAGATGTCGCTCCCTGGATTTCCTGAATCCAAGTACAAACACGAAAATGAGTGGCGCGGAAGAAGAGTAGATTCTCCAGCTATGTACTTTTATCCCAAGAGGAGGGAAAGGTAGTACTGCATAACCAAGAGGGAACGGATAAAACAAAGTCTCGAACCAAAGAAAACCGAGTAAGGGGGCCGGTTACGTGAAGGGAAGGCTATCGCACTCCTTCACGTCTGTGGTACTCCACAGGATCCACGCTTGCTATTTATGTCTAAAGTGTGTGTATAAAAAGTCCTATATGCAATGCGAAAGAGAGAAAATCAAAGTAGGGAAAAGAAAGAGTTATTGCTCGCACAGGCCCTACCCTGCTGCATACGTATCTCAAGAAGGATTGAGAATCAGAGCACCGTAGCTCGGCTAACCTATTTTTGTTTGTTTTGTGTTTTTTAGATGAACAACGTTACTACGCAATCTACCGGATGCTCGACCTTTGGAGACTTACTCACCTGTAGTAGAAGGAGTTAACGTGTTCTTAAGAAAATAAAATCAAAGAGTTTGTTTGTGTTTTCAGAATGCTCATGCAAAAAAGGAAGTCCTAGACGAAGGAACTGTGCTACCTCAATTGACATGCAAACGAGAGACTATACGAAGCCTAGCAATCCTATGGGGAGACGATCACACCACACAAAAACATATAGCATAAAGTAAACGCACCAACAAGGGGGCTCAAACATACATGGGTATGGCTTTAGTCAATAGGGGTCATATCAACCTCGACAAACAAGCCATGGAAAGGTAATCAAATGGGCTCTTAACCAACTGACATTGAACGCCAGGGTGAGCAGATCAAAAGGGTAATGAGGATAAGACCTCATAGCTCTTAACCCTGGACAGGGTGAGCTCATGACAAAGCATGGGGGTTCAGAAAGATGGAACCCTCTCCACTGACTGACCGGACAAAAGATCTTGGGCTTTTGTTCTGAAGCATTGACATGTAGTGCGAGCATAAAGAACGACACACTGAATAACGGGGGATTGACTCTTCATGGAGGTCTTTAGCACTGGTGCCTCCTCTCGGAGGTCTTTGGGCACAAAAGTAAACACATAAAACGTTGTCTCTTATCGAGGTCTTCCAGCTAAGAAAGCGGTAAAATGCTGGAAAAATGTAAAAGGGATCAGGAGATCTACCACACGGATAAATATCCGAAATGACAACAACTAAAGAAGCAAGAAACCCAGAGATCTCTCAAGCTAGCACCATCAAAGAAAGCAAGTCAGGAAAGCAATCAGAATAAATCTCCAAATGGTATCCCGGAAATAAAGTGGAATACCAAGTAAGCTATCTCTTCAAGAGTCATGTGAGCCCTCACAAAAACTCAACAAACAAGTTAGAATAACAAGATGGGGTACAATCAAGAGTTGCACCAAACAGAAGAATCATAGCAACAACAGTGTCAGGTAAACAGTGCACGGATGCAATAGAAAACATGTCACAACAAAGCATGAATGATGGAAGGAGGATACAATAGCACCAAGTCAGAAGTTGCATCAATTCAATAAGTGTCTCAAAAACTCAACTCAACAAGATCAAAGCAAAAGCTCTAAACATCCAAAGATGCATCAAAGTCAAACAAGTCAACATACAACTTCAAAGTGCTTCAACTTCAACAATGAGTCATAAAAGGTAAAGGCATGAGGCAAGGGTAAAGGATTAGACAATCAAGCACACAAACAAAACCAAATGACTCCTAAAACATCAATCAAAAGTCATTTAAACCCAACTTAGCAAAGTGGAAGTCAATCATGTTCAAAGCACCTCAAAATGCAACAAAAGCAATGTAGACAAGTTCATGCAATTATGTGTCAAGATGAAATGAACATGGCAGCAAGGTATGCACATCATAAGCATGTCAAATGAGCTATGTAATCAATATGCAAACCTCCAAGTTCATATCATAAGCATAGAATCACTTTTGGATCAAAATCAAACAAAGTGTATCATAAAACTCTAATGCGTCTTTCATGCTCAAATGAATGCAAAAAGGAGCTCATTATGAATAAATGCAGAAAGAATTGATAGAAGCATCATAGAACAGGGGAGAACACATGTGCAAAGGCACCAAACAAGAATCAAAGTGTAACTACATGAATCATGCTATTAAAGTTCATAAAAATTCACAAAAACAACTAAGGATAGGAGGCCTAAACCTCTTGTCAAACAAATGCATCAAAAGTGTATCAAAACTCAAAGTCAGGGGGCAAGGCTCCACACATCAAGACATGACATACATACTAAAACATGTGCAAAAGGATTGGTTTCAACACTCAAAGGAAGTGGCACAAGTGCTTCATACTAAGCAAGCATCAAAATAGGGACTAAAATGAAAACATCAACTTCAAAAATCCAAAGCAAACTGAAAATGCATTCTAAATTCATGGGGATTTAACATAAGGTTCACTAAGCATATATAAACATCATGCAAAAAATCAGGAGCATCCAGATTCATTTGATATGAAAACAAAAATCGAGAAATTGAGAATGCAAAAAAACATCCAAAAACGCAACATTTAAATTCATGTGTCAAACCCTAGCAAAATGACATAGAAAATAATCAAACCAGTTACCACATCTTAGTATCATGTATGAGGATGGTGTGTGCAAAAGCTTCGGTCAGAATGATTAAAATATGGGATTTCATTAAGGTTTGAATGCAAATGGTCAAAAATGCACATAAATGAATCAGAAATTCATATTAAAATCCACGTGTCATGAAATAATTGGGCAATGGTACCAAAAAATCAAGGACTCATCAGGGATCACTCACAAAAAATTTCAGATTCTTTTAAGTATTTTTGCTATTTATAAAAAAATAAAAATAAAACAGGGTAAAATATGTACATGGCATGTGACACATATGCAACAATGTCAATTGGTCACACAAGTCACTTAAATGACTAAATAAAATGAATAAAAACGAAAATCAGAAAAAATATGGGCCTTTGGATCAAAAGAAAAGTCAAATAAAGTCAAAGCGATCTAACGGCCACGGGATCGTCTTCTTCCTCAAGACACTCCGGCCATGAACAGTAACGCCGGTAGGATTCCGGCCACCACCGGCGGCGGCCTCCTCCACGCGCGGCCCAGAACTTCACGAAAATGGGGTTACCCCCCTAAACCATATGCTAGGAACTCAAAAATCCTATTAGTTTTTCATGAATCCTCACCAATCTCTCAAATCACAACCAAAAAGTTTGAACATCAAAACTTTAAATCAAGATTTCTCACTCAATATTGCACCATTTTAAAAAGTAAACACATTTACATCATCACCATAGCATGTAGTTTCATTTAGGCAAAAGAAATGAGCGAAATAAGAGAGTCAAAATTTAAGTTACCGGAAATGGCGCCTTCCGAAACCTCAGTATGGTGACGAGATAAGCTCCAAAATACCTCCCTTGAACTTCTATGAATGTTTGCTACCTTTGATTGTGCTTGAAACGGTCCAGATCTTGAGATTCAAGAAGCAACCTCCATTAAAGCTCTGTTTAGAAACTGCTTGGAATGACTCAAATGAAAGGTGGTTTGTGATCCTTAGAGCGTGTAGATCAAGGATATGCTATTGGTTTTCATTTTCCATGGATGTATGGAGGGATTTGATGAGAATCAAGTATGACATGATTTTTGGAAAGTGAGATGTTCAGAGTGTATGGAGGTTGCAAGAATTAGGATTTTGCTTAATCATATTTTCAGAGTTTATCCCCTCATTTTTGTGGCTTGGTGGGCTCAAATGAAAGAGTTTCAAGTCCATGATCATTTTGGCTATTTTGGAAACACCCCCCTTATTTGCACATGGACAACCTTGTTTAATGCATTAATTTTCTCTTGAGACTTGATTAATCATGATTATATGAAAGAAATAACACAAAATGATGTTTTATGTCAATTTTGCAAATGTGCAATTTTTGTGCATGCATGACTTTTCCACACATGTGGGAGTGCATGGGCTCAAATTCCAAGGTGGATTTGGCCCAAAAAACAATGTTGAATAAGTTCCCAATGATTGGCATGTGAGAATATTCCATGATGTCAACTTGTGTCCTTTTGACTTTTCATGCAAGAAAGCTTGAAAAATGACTTGCACCATTCACTACGCCAAAAACTGGAATAGACAGCGCCCCTTAGAGGGCGCTTTATTACAAAAGCGCACTCTAAAGTGAAGAGAAAAAATAAGGAGCATACTACTAGAATAGACAGCGCACTTTAGAGGGCGCTTTTGTAACAAAGCGCACTCTAAAGTGAAGCGAAAAAATAATGAGGAAATGGAGGGACACCAATAGAGGACGCTTTATTGAAAGCGCCCTCTAAGGGTAACCTTAGAGGGCGCTTCTAAAAAAGCGCTCTCTATGTCCATGTACATTTCCAGTTTATAAGGCGCTTTTGGAAAGCCTTAGAGAGCGCTTTTAGAAGCGCCCTCTTAGGCCCCCTTTAGAGGGCGCTTTTGTAACAAAGCGCCCTCTTAAGTGAAGCCAAAAAAATAATAATGAGGAAATGGAGGGACAACAATAGAGGACGCTTTAGTGAAAGCGCCCTCTAAGGTTACCCTTAGAGGGCGCTTTTGAAAAAGCGCTCTCTAAGTCCATGTACATTTCCAGTTTAGAAGGCGCTTTTGGAAAGCCTTAGAGAGCGCTTTCAGAAGCGCCCTCTTAGGCCCCCTTTAGAGGGCGCTTTTTTTACAAAAGCGCCCTCTAAGGTCCCACATTAAAATTATAACATATACTGCATGTCTCTTTATTTTCCCTCTCTATAAGCTATTTCGTTTACGTAACTGGGTTTTCTGTCAACTGCGATTACTCTCTACTGCGATTACTCTCGTCCTCCGTTCGTTCTCCCTCCCTCACCGTCATCGTCGCCGTCGCCTTTTTCTGCTGCTGCGTTCACGTTCACTGAGTTATCCTCTTTCACCGTCACTGTTCACTTTCTTCTCCATCGTTACCGTCACCTTTAAGGTATTTCTCTTCTCCATCGTTACCGTTCACTTTCTTCATGTGTTTGATTAGGGCATTTTCTAAACTTAGTTTTTCATTTTGTGCATTATGTTGATTAATGTTGTTTAGGGCAAACTGAGTTTTTTATTTCTGATTGAAAACTGATATATTTGAAGTGTGTTTGAGCATGCAGTAGGTGTGTTCACGTATTGGTCTTTTGCATGCAGTAGGTTTGTATTCAATAATGATAAATAAAAGAGTTTAGATTGTTGTAACATGAGAGAAATGGAAGGTATATGAATGTGTTCACGTATTGAATCATTGTCTTACTTGGGTCTTATTGAATCATTTCTATATTACAGATAAAATGGCTAACCAAGACGATACCCATGCCGCGAATGAATCACGTAATAATGTTGAAAAAGAAATCAAACGAGGATTGACTGTTATGAAGTCAATCATTCGTGCAAGAGACAAGGGTGTAAAATTTGAAGTACATTGGAGTGCTGAAGACCAACTAATTGAGCCTAACGGTTCAATGTTGGCAAGTTACATTGGTTTCCTTGTTCGACAACATATTCCGATTACATGTGATAATTGGAGAAGTCCGGACTTGAAGGTTGGCAAGGAAAAAATATGGTCGGAGATACAGGTACTTACCATATATTGTTTTATGTTTTTTTTGTTGACTATTTGTTAACCATATATTGTTATAATATTACTTTATAATAACACACTCCATTTGTATGTTTTTTAGAGATCCTTTTGTAAGAACAAAAATTGTTCTACAACAGATTCCTTGATTTTGATGATAACAAAGGATGAAACCAAAAATGGCACCCTAACGAAAAGTTTCTAAGTGTGCAGGGTTCTAAAGAAAGAAGTAAGAAATCTGATGATGTCATCAGATAGAGTATCAGATCAGAAGCATATTATCAAATGATCAGAAGCTCTGAAGTAGAAACAAGCTCAAGAAAGTCTAACTCTGAACTAAACAACAAGTATCAGAAGCATCTGAAAAAGAAGTAAGTCCTAGAACCTCTGACTCTGAACAACGCTATCTGAAGAATCTATTTAGATCAACATCAGAAGCAAGATTCCAAGGTTCTCCAGAAACACAAATACTCTGATTATGGATTTGCTAATCATGAATGAGTAACGTTGAAGACAAGTAAAGTTTTTCAAATGGATTTCCTAATTGAGAAAGAGACGTTAATCTCCAATCTCAATAAAGAAAATACTACTTGTGGTAAGTAGTCATTTCAAGAAGAAAAAGTCATCCTGCATTAGCTAATTATGTGATGGCGTAACTTCATCTCAATATCCATCAGTTTCAACTACTACTTCAACTGATCTATATAAAGGATTGCAAATCAACTTTCAGCAACACACGAGAGAACAATCAGCAAGCCAACAAGCCAAAATTATACTGAAACACCAAGTCAAGAAAACACTCTTCTCTCTAAGATCTTCACGAAGCTTTTGCTTATAACGTGAAAAACTCTTGTTCTTAATACTGTAATATTTGCTTTCTTAGAAGCACTCTAGATTACATAAATCTTTCATTTATTGTTTGTTTGATTTCCTCAAGTGACTTAGTGTAGTCTGTAAACTTGAGAGGACTAAGAGATTTTTCTCTTAGGCGTTGTTTGTAATCTTTCAAGATTAGTGGATTAAGTCCTTGTTGAAGGCGAAATCACCTTGGCCGGGTGGACTGGAGTAGCTTTGTGTTATAAGCGAACCAGTATAAAATCCTTGTGTGATTTTCTTTTTGAAAAGCGCTTATTTTTCCAAAAAATTCAAACCCCCCCTTTCTTGTTTTTCTCACCTTCAATTGGTATCAGAGCTCCGGCTCTGTTATTGATTTTCTAATCAAACACTTAACCGTGTAGAGAGATCCAGTACGAGAAAAACAATGGCCCACTCAAATGATAGAGATTCCTACAATGCCAAGCCTCCTGTTTTTGATGGAGAAAAATTTGATTACTGGAAAGATAGAATCGAAAGTTTCTTTCTGGGTTATGACGCTGACCTCTGGGACATTGTCACAGATGGATACACACCTCCAGTCTTAAATGGAGCTGAAGTTCCCAGAAGCAAAATGTCAGAAGATCAGAAACGTGTCTTCAAAAATCACCACAAGGCCAGAACAATACTTCTAAATGCTATATCATACAACGAATATGAAAAAATCACCAACAGAGAGACAGCCAAAGATATACTTGACTCTCTGAAGATGACCCATGAAGGAAACTCACAAGTCAAGGAGACGAAGGCTCTGGCGCTTATCCAGAAATATGAAGCCTTCAAAATGGAAGATGACGAAGCTATAGAGGCTATGTTTTCTAGATTTCAAACTCTTATTGCAGGTCTTAAAGTATTAGACAAAGGATACACGACTGCAGATCATGTTAAGAAGATAGTCAGAAGTCTGCCAAAGAAATGGAGACCTATGGTTACTGCTCTAAAGCTGTCAAAGGATCTGAACAATATCAGCCTTGAAGAACTTGTTAGTTCTCTCAGAAGCCATGAGATAGAACTAGAGGAGGATGAGCCTCAGAAAAGGAACAAGTCCGTAGCGCTTAAGTCCAGATCTGAAAGACGGAAACCTGACAGAACCAAAGCTCTCCAGGCAGAAGCTGAAGATACTGACGATTCTGAACCAGAAGACTCTGATGATGAAGAAGAGTTGTCCCTACTAACCAGAAGAGTCAAGCAACTCTGGAAAAAGAGGAACAACAACTTCAGAAGACCAAGACCCAGAGGGGATCGATCAGAGTCAACTTCAAAAGGTAAAGCTAACAAAGATATTACCTGTTATGAATGTAAAGAAACAGGTCATTACAGAAATGAATGCCCCAAGTTGAAGAAAGACAACCCTAGAAAAGAAAGCTTCAAGAAAAACACCTTCAGAACAAAGAAAGGACTGATGGCTACCTGGGATGACAGTGAATCTGGATCATCAGAATCTGACTCTGATGAACAAGCCAACGTAGCACTCATGGCTACCACATCCAGCAGCTCAGACGAAGAATCTGAAGAGGTATTTTCTGAACTTTCTAGATCTGACTTAGAATCATGTTTGTCAGAAACTCTTACTTCTTATCAGAAATTAAAACAAAAGTTTAAAAACGTTAAAGGCTGTCTTAAAGCAAAATTTGAAGAGTGTAGTGAACTTGAGATAACAATTCTATCACAAGAAGATACAATCAAATCTTTAATGTTAGAAAGAGATGAAGCAAAAATAAAATTAGAAGAAACGTTATCTCAAGCACCACAAATTTCAAATAAAATTATTTACAAATATGAAGAAGCCTTTCAAGAATTTCTGAAGAATGGGATAGATAGGAGTATTATGGCATCCATGATTTATGGAGTAAGTCAGAACAATAAAAGGGGAATTGGGTATGATCCTAATGAAGATAAAACTTCTGCAAGTGATAAAATTAAATCTCCTTTTTCATATCACTACACACACACACAAGAACACAAATTTAAAAATGCTAGAAGACCCAAAGTTGTAAGAAACTCTGGGAAAACTAATCTAAAAGGACCCAAGAGATTCTGGGTACCGAAAGATAAGATTATCTATGTTGCAGATATCCTATGCAGCAAAGTTCAGACACCAGTCATGGTACCTGGACTCTGGATGCTCGCGACACATGACGGGAAGAAAGTCTATGTTCCAAATTCTGGAACTTAAAGACGCTGGATTTGTAGGTTTCGGAGGAGATCAGAAAGGAAGGATCAGAGGCTCCGGAACTATTGGTAATGGTACTCTTCCCTCTATATCTGATGTTCTTTATGTAGAAGGATTAATGCATAACTTGTTATCCATAAGTCAATTAAGTGATAACGGTTATGATGTAATCTTCAATCAAAAAACATGTAAAGCCATTAATCAGAACGATGGCTCTGTCCTTTTCACAGGCAAGAGGAAAAACAATATTTACAAAATAAATCTTTCTGATTTAAAAGATCAAAATGTTAAATGTCTAATGTCAGTTCATGAAGAGCAATGGGTATGGCATAGACGCTTAGGCCACATTAGCATGAGGAAACTTTCTCAGCTAACTAAACTTGAGTTAGTCAGAGGCCTACCTAAACTGAAGTTTTCTTCAGATGCTCTGTGTGAAGCTTGTCAGAAAGGAAAATTTTCAAAAACTTCTTTTAAAAAGAAAAATGTTGTTTCTACCTCTAAGCCTCTGGAACTTCTTCACATTGACTTATTTGGTCCTGTGAAAACAGCATCAGTTAATGGAAAGAAGTATGGACTAGTCATTGTTGATGATTACAGTCGCTGGACATGGGTAAAATTCCTAAAGCACAAGAGTGAGTCTCACTCTGTATTCACCAGTTTCTGTTCCAAAGTGCAAAAAGAATTTGACTCCAAAATTATTAGAGTCAGAAGTGATCATGGTGGAGAATTTGAAAATAAAGATTTTGAAGAATTATTTGATTCTAATGGAATATCCCATGATTTCTCCTGCCCTAGAACTCCACAACAAAATGGAGTTGTAGAGAGGAAGAATAGGACACTCCAAGAGATGGCCAGAACCATGATCAATGAAACAAATGTAGCAAAGCACTTTTGGGCAGAAGCTGTAAATACAGCGTGTTATATTCAGAATAGAATCTCTATAAGACCTATTCTAGAAAAGACTCCCTATGAATTGTGTAAAGGAAGAAAACCCAACATCTCATATTTTCATCCTTTTGGATGCTCTTGCTTTATATTAAATACTAAAGAACATCTGAACAAGTTTGATTCCAAAGCACAAAAAGGTATTATGTTAGGATACTCAGAACGCTCTAAAGGCTACAGAGTATACAACACAGAAACCAAAATTGTGGAAGAATCAATTCATGTCAGATTTGATGATAAGCTTGACCCTGAAAAGTCAAAGCTAGTTGAAAAGTTTGCAGATTTGGAAATCACTCTTGTAGAGTCTGATAAAACTCCAGAAGCAACTGTCACTCACAACTCTGAAGAAATAAAATCTCCAGAAATCCAAAAGAAAGTCAAAAGTCGTATTAATGTATCTGAAGATTTGATTCTGGGAAACAAGGACGAACCTGTCAGAACCAGATCTACCTTCAGAACTGCTGAAGATATTCCTCTGGGACTAGTGTCTCTGATTGAGCCTACGTCTTGTGATGAAGCACTTCAGGATAACGACTGGGTGGCAGCTATGCAAGAAGAATTGGATCAATTCTCAAAGAATGATGTCTGGGATCTAGTTCCTAAACCCAGAGGCACTCATGTCATTGGAACCAGATGGGTTTTCAGAAACAAGCTGAACGAGAAAGGAGAAGTTGTCAGAAACAAAGCACGACTGGTAGCTCAAGGTTATAGTCAACAAGAAGGTATTGATTATAATGAAACTTTTGCTCCAGTCGCGAGGTTAGAATCTATTCGTCTTCTTGTATCTTTTGTTGTCAATCATTCTATTAAATTATATCAAATGGATGTCAAGAGTGCATTTCTTAATGGTTATATTTCAGAAGAAGTGTATGTCAATCAACCTCCAAGCTTTGAAAACTCAAATTTTCCAGAACATGTTTTTAAACTTAAGAAATCCTTATATGGACTCAAACAAGCTCCCAGAGCTTGGTATGAACGATTAAGCAATTTTCTTCTGGAACAAAATTTTATCAGAGGGAAAGTTGATTCTACACTCTTCTGTAAAAACCTTAATAATGATCTCATGATATGCCAAATTTATGTTGATGATATTATTTTTGGTTCTGCTAATATCTCTGTTTGCCAAGAATTTTCTAAGTTAATGCAGGCAGAATTTGAAATGAGTTTAATGCAAGAACTAAAGTTCTTTCTGGGAATTCAAATTAATCAAACTCCAGAGGTCACGTACGTCCATCAAAGTAAATATATTAAAGACGTTCTGAAGAAGTTTGACATGACTGAATGCAACTCTGCAAAAAATCCCATGCACCCAACTTGCATTCTGGAGAAGGAAGAGGTAAGCAACAAGGTTTGTCAGAAGCTCTATCGAGGTATGATAGGCTCTCTTCTCTATCTGACTGCTACTCGTCCTGATATTCTCTTTAGTGTCTGTCTTTGTGCCAGATTCCAATCAGATCCTAGAGAATCTCATTTAACAGCAGTTAAGAGAATTCTTAAGTATCTGAAAGGAACTCCTAACCTGGGCCTGATGTATGAGAAAACATCAGAGTATAGACTCTCGGGTTATTGTGATGCAGATTATGCAGGAGATAGAATAGAACGAAAAAGCACATCTGGGAATTGCCAGCTTCTGGGAAACAATCTAATCTCCTGGGCTAGCAAAAGACAGTCAACTATTGCTCTATCAACTGCAGAAGCAGAATACATCTCAGCATCACTGTGCACAACTCAGATGCTCTAGATGAAGCATCAGCTAGAAGATCTACAAATCTTTGAGAGTAACATTCCTATCTTTTGTGATAATACTGCTGCTATTTGTTTAAGTAAGAATCCCATTCTACATTCCAGAGCCAAACACATAGAAATAAAACATCATTTTATCAGAGACTATGTTCAGAAAGGGATAGTAACATTGAAGTTCATTGATACAGAACATCAATGGGCAGATATCTTTACTAAGCCTCTAGCTGAAGATAGATTTCTTTTTATCTTAGAACATCTGAACATTAAAAATTGTCCTGAATGAAATATGGCTCTGAAAATGTAAAATGTGACTCTGATGTAAACAAATGTACTTCTGCCTCTGACTCTGATACTTCTACCAAGTTAAGAAGATATCTGAGTTAGAAATCTTCAGAAACCAATCCTTTGGTATTCCTGAAGATCAGATACATCAACACGTGGAGTACCAAGCGTCTAACCCTAGAACTTCTAGACAGCTGTCAAAAGAAATCAAAGGTCAGAACGTTTGAAATCTCCTAGAGCAGTGTGCGTACTGTTGGGATTAGACATTCATTTATTAGCTGTAATCATTTTTCCCCCCAAACGTGCTATTTTGATTTTTGTGCTAACGCTGGAATGTGTGTCGTTTTGCATGTTTTTACTTAGAGTATATAAACACTTTCTCTCACTTTTCACACTTATCACTCTCACTCACTCTAAAACCCTAAACCCTCTCTCGAAGCATTCTCTGCAAGTTCTTCATCAATCTTCATCTTCTTCTTCATGGATGCTCAACAACAAGAAGTTTTTAACTTCTCTCAACAGATGGAATCAAGTTCTAATCCCCAAACCTCAAACACTCAAACTCCAACCGTTACCGGCGTCACCGTCACCCCTGTCTACAAAGAACCTCACGTTCTTGACCGTGAACGCCATATCAACCTTTCAACTCCTTTTGAAGGTTTGGACGTGTTGTGTGAATCATTAGTTGATTTCGACAACCTAAGAAGAAATGGCGTTGATCTAACTGGAGAACTGCGTCAACAAGGGTGGGAGAACTATTTCCAAAGGTTGTATGGTCCAATCTACCCTCTTCTGGTCAAGGAATTCTGGAGACATGCAGATGCAGATGACAACTTCATCGTCTCATTTGTTCTGGGAGTGAAGATAGTTATCACAGAAGGGTCCATTGCCTCTCTGTTGAATATGGAAAGAAGTGGAGGAAAAAGGATCTACAACATTCCTCCTAGGTCAAAACGCATCACAGATGTGATAAACCCAACAATCTTCAAACCCAATGTTGAAGGAAACCCCTCTAAGAACAAGGAGCTACACCA
Organism: Lathyrus oleraceus; assembly: GCF_024323335.1. NCBI lineage: Eukaryota > Viridiplantae > Streptophyta > Magnoliopsida > Fabales > Fabaceae > Lathyrus > Lathyrus oleraceus. The sequence goes on along the minus strand of NC_066582.1, from coordinate 382,602,955 downwards.
GAACCTCAGAGTGTGGCTGAAGATTATTCTGGGAACTATCCACCACCGTCCAGCCTCCAACTCTTCTGATTACATTAATGCAGACCAGAAATGCATTCTGTACTGTATTCAGAAGGGTGTGAAGATCAACCTCCCTGCTCTCCTCTTCAGATATCTGAGAGATTCAGTCAGAGAAACCAGGAATAACATGAAGCCCAGATCCTACATTCCTCTGGGAAGATTGCTATCTGACGTCTTCATTGAGCATGGACTAGTAGATGAGCCGGAAAAGACCAAGTTGATGGATGATCTGGAAATTGATGTGGGGAAGCCTCTGAATGCCAGAAACCTCAAGAGTATGGGGATAATCAAGAAAATTCAAGTCAGGCCAACTCTGGATACAACCTGGGATAGTTTGAAAGATCAGAGGAAGATGCCTCATGGCCTTGCCAGATTCTTCAAGAGCGAACCCAGAGACGCTGTTGCTATCTATCTTCAGCGTCTGCTGGATGATGGTATTGACATCTCTGATTTCAGCCTCGATGACTGTCTGGACTCTGAAGAAGACTTCGTCAGATACAAGAGAGGTCTTTCTGAAAAGAAGGTAGCATCTCAGGCAAAGAAGGCCAGACTCGGAGAAACTTCTGGAAGCAAATCTTCAGCGCCTCTGAATATCTCAACTGGTAAGTCTGTTCCTCCTGTTACCTCTGAATTTATGATGGCTTCCTCTAACCCTCTCTCCTCTCAACCCATTTATACCACCTCTGATATTTCACCCTCAATCACCAGAACCTCCCAACCTACACCAGTTCTAAACATAGCAAGAACTTTCATACCTCCCTCTATACCTGCACAAACTCACCAAAGCACCGCATCTTCATCATCCTCTGAACCTGAATCACCTCCTTATGTTTCCCTTTCTTCTGACCAAGAACTTTCTGATCCTGGTTCCCCAACCATAGCCACACTTTATGCTCATAGACTTGCTTCACAACAAACACAAACCACAGAACCTGAAATAACTTCACCACTACAACAAACAACCACCATACCCTCTGAAACTCAACCCTCTGAAATTCAACCATCTGATCCCCACACCTCTGATATCACCCCACCAAACATTCCCGCTGTACCTGAAGCAGACTCTAACCCTTTAGACCTAAATCCTCTTTATGCTTCATCCCCCAGTCTTCAACCAGAAGCAGAATCTGAACCCCAACCTGAGTCAGAATCTGAACCTCAAACCTTGAATCTCAGCCCTCCACCTCATACCTCTGAACCAGAACCTGAACCTGAACTTTCTAAACCTACCCTTAAGGAAGCCATTATGATGATTGCAGAGGCTTCAGTTCAAAAGATCGATTCTCTGGTCTCTAACTCTGAAATCAGTGATGATCCTGAATCTGTAAGGACACACTGGAACAGAGTCATTGGCTGGATGACATCTGAGTCTTTTAGGCTGAAGAGTATCTCTGAACAAGTCAGAAATGACTACATCAGAGATGCTGAGGCAAGACTCCAGGAGAGACTTGCCAGAGAAGCTGAAGCCAGAAGGCTGGAAGAAGAGAGGTTGGCCAAGGAAGCTGAAGAAGAAGCAAAAAGGCTAGAAGAAGAAAGACTTGCTAAGGAAGCTGAAATCCTAAGGCAAAAGGAAGCTGAAGCAAAGGCTCTGGCAGATGCAGAAGCCCAAGCTGCTGCTGAAGCTGAAGCTCAGCAAGCTCTGACTCTGGGGGAGTCATCTTCTGTGATTCCTACGGTTCTTCAGACTCTGAAAGAACTCAAGCAAGATCAGAATGAACTCTGGGCCAGAATGGACAAGCAAGATACTGTCAACGAAAACATCCAGAACATGCTTGCTATGCTGCTTCAGAGAATGCCTCCGCCTCCGAACCCTTAGGCACTTAGGATTTTTTTTTTTGCTTGCCTATTTTTTTTGCTTCTGTCTTCTTTTGGATCTGATGTGTTTTCTTGTTCCTTTGACTCTGATGTTTTGTTTGTTGCCTTTGTGCTTCTATCTATGAATTCCAGTTTTTCTCCTTATTTATTTTCTCTTTGCTTTTTTTTTTTTTACTATGTCTTTTTGATTCTGACAAAAAGGGGGAGAAAGTAATTATTAGCTCTGATGAAAATATTGTCTAATACCTTAAGCATTCTGCAACATATTTTTTAAATAAAATTATCTAACTTGGACTTAAGAAATTGCAGAGAACTTCAGAAACCTTTAGAAACTCTGGTAAGAACTTCTGAACTCCCTAGCATTATCTCAGGGGGAGCTTCTGTCTATCTGATCTAATTTTATTCATGTTTCATCTGCTAATTTAAGTTGTTTTGTCATCATCAAAAAGGGGGAGATTGTAAGAACAAAAATTGTTCTACAACAGATTCCTTGATTTTGATGATAACAAAGGATGAAACCAAAAATGGCACCCTAACGAAAAGTTTCTAAGTGTGCAGGGTTCTAAAGAAAGAAGTAAGAAATCTGATGATGTCATCAGATAGAGTATCAGATCAGAAGCATATTATCAAATGATCAGAAGCTCTGAAGTAGAAACAAGCTCAAGAAAGTCTAACTCTGAACTAAACAACAAGTATCAGAAGCATCTGAAAAAGAAGTAAGTCCTAGAACCTCTGACTCTGAACAACGCTATCTGAAGAATCTATTTAGATCAACATCAGAAGCAAGATTCCAAGGTTCTCCAGAAACACAAATACTCTGATTATGGATTTGCTAATCATGAATGAGTAACGTTGAAGACAAGTAAAGTTTTTCAAATGGATTTCCTAATTGAGAAAGAGACGTTAATCTCCAATCTCAATAAAGAAAATACTACTTGTGGTAAGTAGTCATTTCAAGAAGAAAAAGTCATCCTGCATTAGCTAATTATGTGATGGCGTAACTTCATCTCAATATCCATCAGTTTCAACTACTACTTCAACTGATCTATATAAAGGATTGCAAATCAACTTTCAGCAACACACTAGAGAACAATCAGCAAGCCAACAAGCCAAAATTATACTGAAACACCAAGTCAAGAAAAACACTCTTCTCTCTAAGATCTTCACGAAGCTTTTGCTTAGAACGTGAAAAACTCTTGTTCTTAATACTGTAATATTTGCTTTCTTAGAAGCACTCTAGATTACATAAATCTTTCATTTATTGTTTGTTTGATTTCCTCAAGTGACTTAGTGTAGTCTGTAAACTTGAGAGGACTAAGAGATTTTTCTCTTAGGCGTTGTTTGTAATCTTTCAAGATTAGTGGATTAAGTCCTTGTTGAAGGCGAAATCACCTTGGCCGGGTGGACTGGAGTAGCTTTGTGTTATAAGCGAACCAGTATAAAATCCTTGTGTGATTTTCTTTTTGAAAAGTGCTTATTTTTCCAAACAATTCAAACCCCCCCTTTCTTGTTTTTCTCACCTTCACCTTTCACATCGATGAAAGCCGGCAAAAATATTGTATTCAATTGGCCGGAAAAAGACTCCGAGGATTTCGATCCTTTTTGTGCAACAAATTTCTCAAGGATGAGGAAGGAAAATTTGTTGAAGGAGAACGGCCAATGAAGTATGCCGAGATTATTTCAGCCGATGAATGGGATAACTTTGTCGCCAAACGAAGAAACGAAAAATTCCATGTAATGTCTATTAATTATGGTATTATACAATTGTTAAGTTACTTGGTTCTAATATGCCTTAAACTTTTTTATCCAGGAAGTAAGCGACAAAAATATGAAAAGGGCATCAAAACCCGCGTATCCGTACAAAAAAGGGTGTACGCGTTATGCACGGTTACAACAAAGAATTGTGAGTATATTCAAATGCTATGAGCTTATACATTGTCACAATATGTTATAATTGATGATCTTATAATCTAATTCAATGTGTAGCTAGCCGAGGAGAAAAGTGACGCAACATCTCTTCCGGAGCACGTATTATGGAAGGCTGCTCGGGTTGGGAAGGATGGGGCTGTCGTTGAAGCGGTCCAAAATGTTTATGACGAATGTGTAAGTATATGTAACATTATTTCTTTAATTATATCGAAAATTTTGTTAGACATATAATTCATTTTTAATCTCCTCTAATAATATTTCAGGAGACTTTATCCCAAACCGTACCTTCAACCGAGGTCCAGGATTGCAGGAGCGTACTTAGTCGAGTACTAAATGTTCCTGAGTATTCCGGTCATGTGAGGGGTAAGGGTTTTGGTGTGACTCCGTCGTCATTTTATAAAAAAACAAAAACAAAAAATCCTACCAACAAAGAGGTGATGGAGACCTTGGCGGAGTTAAGGGCACAAGTACTCCAACTGCAAAACGAGAATGCAAGGTATAGAGAGGAAAGGTGCGCTTCCGAGGCAAAAGATACTTGTGACCGAGCTAGTATCAATTATCAACCGAAATTTCCCGAGGTAATTATATATGTTATTATGAAATTAAAATAGCACTTTTTTACTTGACACATATACACGTTAACAATAACATTTATTATTGGTTTAGGGCATTTCACCTTGTCAGCTGTATCTATCGTCACCAACTTATCGCATGGTTGGCAAGGGAAAAGTGCACAATACTTCGGGTGAATTACTTCACCATAATCCCCTCCCGGTGGGATTTATGAAAGTTTCCGTTGACCTTGTATTAGATACGGACGCCCTTCTCCCATTACCCGATGTTGTTTCAGAGACAACGTTGATGCGAGATGCAGTCGGATCCTTTGTTGGTTGGCCGTCAGATCTAATTTTCCCAGATGCCGAGGTATATATATTCTAAATGATTATGAATATTTAGTATTCACATTTCAATTCAGCTACAATTATGACCCTACAAGACCCACCCCTAAAGCTGGTAAAGGGATTTCAAGACGCATCGAGTCGGTTGCATCTCAAAAAGAGGTACAAATATATATACCCATTGAATTATATACGCAACGATTCTTTTGCATCACAAAAAGTAATGATTTATTTTATATGAATTTTTAGGTTCCCGGTCGAAAGTTGAAAAGCGATGGTAAGGATATTCCAACGAAGGATATTCCAACGAAGGATATTCCAACGACGGCCGGGACAAAATCTCAAATTATGATGCGTCTTGAGAAAATGGTGGAAGAGTCCGATATTATGGACGGGTCCATTCGTAGTATAGATTTTGATGAAGGTGTTTTCGGAAAAGCTCATTTCGATATAATTGGAAAGGAGGACATGCAACAACTTTTTGAGCACGACGAGTTGGGCATCGCTATCATTCATACATACATATGGTACTCCGATCAATCTATAATTTACTTAGTTGAACAATTTATTTACACATTTCAATGAGTAGTCTAATATTTATTATGTTTCTATTTAAGGTATATGTATGACAAATTGATGCGGGGAACTGAATTGTGTAACCGTTTCAATTTTATTGCTGCTTCCCGTGTCAACGCAACGTTAATATCGAAAAATCCAACATCCGTAAAGAATGATCTAGTCGATAGTTTCATGGCGGCCGGCGATAATACTACACGCAGTTTGTATTTTTTACCGTTTAATTCTGGCAACGGGTTAGATTTTCTTTCTAATAATTTCATTCTAATCTATGTATATCTTTTACGTAGAAAATTTTCATTCATCTAAATTTTTGTTTTATTTTACAGTGGTCACTGGGTGTTGGTTGCTATGGATCTTTCGAGACTAATAGTGTATTATCTCGATTCGTTATCGGGTGATTGGAGTAAATATCCGGGTTGAAGAAGACGGTTGACACGTAAGTGAAATTCCCCTAAATATTCGTGTGTATTTCTATATTTAATTATGTCTGTCAGATTGATCTCAATATACGTTTTTATTTTGTTAGGGCAATAATAAAATTTAGATCGAAAAAGAATTACCGCATTAGGAAGGACATTACCTGGGTCAGAGTTCAGGTATATATTAAGTATCTTATTTTTGCTTATAATAGTGTTTGTTTTTTTGCTTATAATAGTGTTTGTAAGAAATTAACTATATATATATATTTGTTTTCTGTGTAGTGTCCTCAGCAAAATAATTCGGTCGATTGCGGATTTTTTGTATTGAGATTTATGAGAGATATCATTGCGTTGAATCGTATAGACATCCCAAAAATGGTATGGAATAATAACTTAGGGTTTATTTTAATATTATCGGATAACTCATCTAATTTTTACTAAATCATGAATATGTTTTATTCTCTTAATTGTAGTACTTTGAGGAATACAAATCTTACTCAAGAGCTCATTTGGATGAAATGAAGGATGAATTTTGTCAATTCATTGTTGATCAAAGAATCATATAGCTAGGTTGTATATTGTTGTACATATATGTATGGAATGTTGTTGTTGTATGCTGTTGTTGTATATATGTTGTATATTGTTGTTGTACTTTTACTAAATCATGAATATGTTGTTGGATATTGTTGATCAAAGAATCATATATTAATGTTGTATATATGGAGGATTAATGTTGTATATAAATGGATTCATGTTGTATATATCAATGGATTAATGGTGTATAACATTGGATTAAAGGATGAAATCAATATGAATTTTACACTTTTGCAGCATGCGAACATGTTACCAATTAAATATCCACTGTTTTTCAAACAAATTTTTTTAAAATAACTAACACTTTAGAGGGCGCTTTCTGTAGGAAGCGCCCTCTAAACACTTTACATTGAGAACTTTAGAGGGCGCTTTGTCCAGAAAGCGCCCTCTAAACACTTTACATTGACAACTTTAGAGGGCGCTTTTTCCAGAAAGCGCCCTCTGAACACTTTACATTGACAACTTTAGAGGGCGCTTTTTCCAGAAAGCGCCCTCTAAACACTTTACATTGACAACTTTAGAGGGCGCTTTTTCCAGAAAGCGCCCTCTAAGGTGTCCCTTTATGGACCACTCCAGAGGGCGCTTTTTTCATAAAGCGCACTATAGTGTGGCCCTTTAGACAGCGCTTTCTCCAGGAAAACAAAGCGCTGTCTTTACCTATGCCAGCGCCACTTTAGAGGGCGCTTAAAAGCGCTGTTATAGGCCAAAATAAGCGCCCTCTTTTCCCTTATTTGGCGTAGTGATTGATGAATCATGCAAAATTATAGGTCATTTTGCATACCATTTTGAAGTATCTCTCAAAACAAAACCATAGCAAAAAGAGCCACACCAATTGGACTTGTCAACCTCAAGTTATGCCTTTTTAAAGCCTTCATGCACACTTCATCATTCAAGAACCATAACTCTTCAACCATTCATCATATGGCCTTGAAATAGGACTTTTTGGAAGGGGGAGACATAGATCTACAACTGTCATGTCTGAGAAAAAGTTCAAAACCGCCCTTGCTTTTGATAATTTGCTTGGTACATCAGCAAGCTCGCTAGGAGAGTGAGGTAGCGAAGGGCTCGCTAGGCGAGCACTCAGCGAGGTTCCAGCGAACACTCCCAGACTTGGATAAAAGCATAGCTAGCAATTACTCGTTAGGCGAGCATTCAGCGAGCAGGTAGCGAGCAATTCCAGTAGCAACATCATCAAGGCTCGCTGGAGCGAAGGAGGAAGCGTGGGCTTCGCCTAGCGAGCATGACAGCTCAGGAAGTTCCTTCTAGGCGCAGGTGCATCTGGTGGCTTATTTTGGAGCTCGCTAGGCGAACCATTCTGCTCGCCTAGCGAGCATGACAGCTCAGGAACCAGTCCTATAAGTAGCAGGGGCTACTTTTGGAAAGGGGAGACAAATATCTACCACTTTCATGTTTGGGAAAAAATTCATTTAGAGCTTCCTTGGTGATGAAAAAAATCAAGTTGAAACTAGGTCAAAATCCTTCCAAATTTGGAAACTTCACAATACAGGTCATCTTTCCAAATTTGGTAACCTGTGCACTGGACCTTTGTTCCTTCAAGATTAATGTTTTGAATGATGAATAGACCCCATTTGAACATGTTGGAAGTATCTCAAGTCATTCCCTAGCCATTTGACCCTCAGTTGACCAACAATTGACTTTTGACTTCACAATTGAATTTTGAACTGTACTGAGCCCATTAAGCTTGATCCTTTAAAGAAAACCTCTGAAAATGAAATCCTAGCTCCCAAGAGCTCTACACAACATCCATAAGAACTTCAAACCAAGAATGCATCTCAATCCTTGAGGAACCCTACTTTGACTGCTTCAGTAGACCAAAGTTGACATGAGGTCAAACCCTAATTCCGATGAACTTTGCTGATAAGAAATGAAAATTTGAGGAAAGAAAGATCATGAGGATGGTGATGCACCCTTGATACCCAGATGAATACAAACTTCCTTGAGTGTTGAGAAAAATCCTAGTTGATTCGTAATTTCTGTTGTGTTGACTGATCATTCAGATAGAACCCACAAAGTGACTTGGATGATATCCAAGCTTCTTGGAAGACAAACTCTTGGAGCTAATTCTGATTGACATGATGAAATGCAATATGAAATGTTAAATGACCTAAAATGAATGCATGAATGAGGAGGGAATATTTGAGGTGCTACAAGCATACCTGTTGATGACTGAGGTCCATGAGGGTTCATTTGGTACTCATTCCAATGGACATGCCATGGCTAGAAAGATGTTGAGAGCAGCCTACTATTGGCTGACAATGGAGTCTGACTACTGCAAATATGTGAAGAAATGCCATAAGTGTCAGATTTATGCAGATAAGATTCATATTCCCCCGACACTTATGAATGTGATTTCATCACCATGGCCTTTCTCCATGTGTGGAATTGACATGATTGGCATGATAGAGCCAAAAGCGTCCAATGGACACAGATTTATTCTCGTAGCAATTGATTACTTCACCAAGTGGGTTGAAGCAACATCATATGCTAATGTGACCAGGCAGGTGGTCATGAAGTTTATTAAGAATCAACTCATATGCCGATATGGTGTGCCAGATAAGATCATTACTGATAATGGATCTAACTTGAACAACAAGATGATGAAAGAGTTGTGTAGTGAGTTCAAGATTGCACATCATAACTCTTCTCCCTATAGAACCAAGATGAATGGGGTTGTTGAAGCTGCTAATAAGAATATCAAGAAGATTATCCAGAAGATGGTTGTCACATATAAAGATTGGCATGACATGCTGTTGTTTGCTTTACACGGATATCGCACATCTGTCCGCACTTCAATAGGGGAAACCCCTTTCTCTCTTGTTTATAGCATGGAGGTTGTACTCCCAGTAGAGGTGGAGATCCCATCAATGAGAGTCTTGATGGAAGCCAAGTTGACTAATGCTGAATGGGTTCAGAGTCGTTATGACCAATTGAATTTGATAGAAGAAAAGAGATTGACTGCCATGTGCCATGGCCAATTATATCAGCAAAGGATGTAGAAAGCTTTTGATAAGAAGGTCAAGCCCCGTGTGTTCCGAGAAGGTGACCTTGTGCTCAAGAAAGTCTTGTCTTTCGCGCCCGATTCCAGGGGCAAGTGGACTCCAAACTATGAAGGTCCATATGTTGTTAAGAGAGCCTTTTCAGGCGGTGCTTTGATACTTACAACTATGGATGGGGAGGATTTCACACGTCCTGTGAATTCAGATGCAGTCAAGAAATACTTTGCCTAAAAATAAAAACAGAATAGCTCGCTAAGTTGAAAAGCCGAAAGGGTGGCTTAGGCAAAAATGAGCGTCTCGGTGGATTGAAAACCCGAAAGGGCGGTCCAGGCAAAAGTTAGAGACATAAAAAAATATATGTATCCCGCTAGATTGAGTACCTCATCCTGGGGCAATCTAGGCAAAACTTAGGGAATTGGCAAGTAATTGCATCCCGACAAGACTTTGTTCTACGACTGTCATCCGTCAGAGATTCTTGCTCATTCGTCATCAGCCGAAGTTTCAAATACCTCGGATTCAGAATTGGTGGAGAAATGGTCATTATGTTCAATGTAGCCCTTTTCCAATTTATATCACCAATTTCAAATTTGTAAAGATCTATGGAGTCTTGCCATTTGCAGACTACCATTCCATCAAATAAATTTGAGCCTTTTATCCAATTATTTGCACTCTTATTTATTCAACAAATGTTTTGCATGTTTTAATTGAAAAAATAAATATCATTATTTTAAATAATCGAATTTTTCATAACTTGTTTTTAAACAAAGTGAACATTCACAATGACGAAAGGATACTTAGGAGATCTGCAATGCTCTCCCAAGGATGGTATGATCCCCAACAGGGTAAGACATTTGTTCATATTCCTGGCATGTTTGTATCCTCTTCTTGCCGGAGCCTTTTGGTTTCTTCTACCAAGCAGGGTGTTTGGTAAGATATTCACCACTTTTCCCTTCATCAGAGTAGAAACCTTTCCTCCTCAGCAGATGTGATCTCTTTGGTAGTGCGGTATTTGGTGGTGACCTTGGAAACTTCCTGTTTGGTGGTTGATCCCTAGAATCCCTTCACCTCCTCGGATAGATTCTCCAGTGGAGCTGCTTATATGGCGGATTTTATTCGTACAATAACGCTTGTCCCTAGCTGGAATGGCTGATCTTCATCCCCTGGAGAGATCTTTGCTTCCTGGTATCTCTTGCCCTCATCAGATTTGGATACTCTCCGGTGAACCTGGCTTTCTCTCTTGAGATGTAGTACCGGATGTTTGTGTCCTTTGGAGCTGTTTGTGTTAGAAATGTCTGTTTGTCAGCATTCATCATACATAAACCATGCATGTGTGCATATAGTTTTCAAACATTCAGATATTCATGATTGCATTCTTTGCCATATATCTTTGTTTGTAATCCCCTGCTAGTGGGTAATATGCTTCCTAAGTAGATGTCGGTGTCTGATCCCTCCATATAGAGTCATCCCCTTAAGAAGAAAGTATTTATCTTTCCTTCCATATTCCCCGTCGAGTTATATCCTCGTGGACGATGGTTGTTTCTGTTTCCTCCCAACACATATATTGGGATGGGTTTCCCTATTGAGTTATATCCTCACTAGGACGAGTCTTGATTTCAGTTTGCCTCTTTAGTTTGATCCTAGATTGGTTTCCTGTGATTTGTTTCCTGCACTCCCCTATGATATAAATGAATAATTTCTCAGTAATTAGTAATCATTCATCTTATCCACGACGGAGTCCGTGGTTTTTCTACCTTTATACTGGTAGTTATAAACCCTATTTCATCCCCTTGCAGAGTTAACCTGATTGATGACGGCTACTCCTCCGTGGTTTTCTACCTAGTATCCGGTAGATGTAATCCCTTCCTTGACGGTTATCTTCATCCAATATTCGGTGTTAATATCCCCTCATTTTCTCGGATAATTGCTCTGATTAAGCAGTTTATCCCCAGCAGTCATCTTTCATATACCAGTTGACGGTAATGTTTGTTGCTCTCCTTGAATGGTCATCATTATATACCTAGTTTCGGTATCCCGATGCCTTTTTCTCGGTCGATTTATCCTTTATTAACCCAGTAACCGGTTGTGGATAATCTTCCATGCGAGTATATTATCTATGTTCTGACGGTAATAGATAATATATCTCATGCACTCTTTGGTCGAACCCTTTTGTTCTTCCCCAGTTGAGTAAGATTTGTATCCCTTTTATTGGAATTGAATGTCCATCCCATAATCGAGTTTGCTTTTAGCCCTCTTTTGGATGATGAGTGTTTTGGGAATATTCCCCAATTCATGCTTTGGTTGATCACCTATTATATGCCCAGTAACTGGCATCCCTGGTGTTCCCTCCTTCTGCTCCCTATTATGACTTTTTGTCCCCTGTGGAGTCAGATTTTCCTGAGTTGAAATATACCTTTTAGGTCTTCCTCGGATGATTTGGTTTATTGATATCTCTCACCCTTATACCGGTCTTAGATATTCATTCTCCCGGAGCATGTTTTTCCCTCATCCTTATACCCGGGGGATCACATGATCTCTTTTTGAGCTTATTACCCAGTAACCGGTAATACCTCATTTGTTTTTCCTCAGCGGAGTCCTTAGCAGACATCTCCACCTGAGTCCGGATTTTTTTTTCCGAAGTATCCGTTGTGGATAATTTTGCTGTATTGGCATATTCCCCAATACATGCATCTTCGAGTCAGCTCGAGTCCTTCAATGGATTCATTTCATGGATTCCCCCCGTGTCTCTCAGCAAGTTTTAAGTCGTGACCTGCTCACGCGTTTTCATCCCTTTACTCCACGTTAGGGTCTCTGCCCCAGAGAATGAATTATCCATAGGAACCGTCGGTTTCCTCCTGATCTTTGCCTTTGTGGACCTATCCCCACAGATTTTTACCATTTGCATGCATACATCTGCATCCTGAGGTCTCTTAGGGACCAAAATTCATCTCTTTCTTATTATTTAAGCCCATTCTACCCAGTCGAGACGAAGATTTTAACCTTCACTTCTCCGGCTAGAATGATCTTAAATAGGGGCATCTGTAAGACCCTAATTTTGTCCCTAAGATCCCTCATAGCATCATAACATTGCATTTGCATTGCCTCAAGGATCATAAGCATCTTGGTTCCCTTTGCATCTGGGGTGGGACCTCCTGTGAGTAATTTGAGATCACCAAGCATGCTTGATTTGTATATCATTGCTTTTCTTATGTTGTTTACTAACCAAAAGCACAAAAATATGTCACTAACATCTTTTGTTTGTAGCTTGAGCAATCACAAGGTTAAAAGCTTCAAAGAGATCATTGGTACAAAGATATGGCCAAGAGGAGATGAAAGCAAGCATGGTAATGGTTCCCAAAGATCTCCTTCATCAAATATGCCTTCCTAGCATCTCAATTCATCATTTTGATCAAAGCAAGTCAAAGGGTTTGAGGTTTGTTCCCCAAGGAAACCCTAATTCATCTAATCATCCACAATGCCTTGCTCTTGAAGCAACCTCAGCCCATGATCAAATAAAATCAAGGTAAGTTCTTTAATTAATCATTTCATGCATATTTGAACTTACTTGAGTGTCCTCAATCATTAATTCATCAAGATATGGGTTGTGGACTTGAGAAGTTGATCAGTCAATTCATCTGACTATTTTGAAATACACTGACACCTAACTTTTTGGGTGTTGGTCAAATGGAGATTATCCCAAAAGCAAAAATGTTCTTGAGGACCATATGAACAACTTTCATGTTCATCAAAATTTTGTTTGAAGCTTGGAAGGTCATATCCCATTCCAACACATTATAGGTCATTTTGACTGAAACCCTAATTTCAGGTCAACTTCCCAAGGACATAACTCACTCATTTTTTATGATTTTGAGGTGGGATCAAATGAATTGGAAAGCTTAAGATGTCTACTTCAGATGTTATGTTGAACAAAATTTCAATATCTCAAAGGAAATACATGTGATCATGCAAGACATTATAGGTCACTTTGGACCAAATGCATTGAAAGGCAAAAAAAGCCCAACTTCAAGTGCCCATAACTCTTTCATCAAAAATCCAAATGATGCAAACTTTAAGTCCATTTTGATTTTCTTGAAAAGATCTATAACTTTGATGTTGGAGGTTTTTCCATTTGAGGCTTGAGTCATCAAAACAGAAGGGCTTGAACATTGGCCAAATTTAGAAACTTTGCCTTTACATGTTTTGCACCTTGCACTTTAAACTCCAATTTCACCAATTTCCACACTTCAAATGGATTTTTGCCCAGCATAACAATTGTTCCTCACATCAAAACCTTTCCAACCATTACTCACATGCTCATGTTTGGATTTGGCAAATGGCATTTTCGAAGAAGGGAAGTTTTTGGTTCAATTATGCATAACACATCAAAACTCCATGCACAAGCCAATTCACTCCAAGCTGCGCGTCTAAATCATCTCACATTCATTTCAGATTGCATTTGGCATTGAATTTGGGCCTTTTGCATGATCATGCAAGCCCATGCAATGAATGTCCAATTCCATGCACACGGATTGAATCACACTCTCCTTGCCATTCCCTCTATAAATAGAAGCCTTACTCCATTCAAAAATCATCCATGAATCAACCTGAAATGCTGCAGAACTAAAAACCTAACCTCTCACCAAAGAAGCTATTTCACTTTTCTTCAAATTTTTTAGATCTAAAATTCAACTACATCTGGTTGAATCTTTGGATCTAAAGCTTCTAGACCTTCATCCTTTAGTCCATTACACTTCTATTTTGCCAAAGGAAGCAAGGAAGCAAGCTCAAGTCTCCAGAATCCAAGGTTGTTCTTCAACTGGTTTTTTTTTCGAATCTCATCATCTATTGATCTATTTGCTTGGATTTTGTGTTGGCTGAAGTCCTCTCAATAGAGGCATCATTACTGTGCATTTAATTTTTGAAATCCATCAAGTTCTCATGAACATCACAAAATTTCCATCTCTGATTTCTCTCAATATAGAGATCTAGAGTGGAATTGAGTGATACAGGGATGATGTACATCATCCCAGCTTTCCAACGGTGTATAAATCGTGTATTTTGGTTAAGCTTTTGAAACCTGCAAATGTCACCGGAATCTTCATGCTCACCGGAGAAGAAGGTGGCTCCGGTGGCCGTCCCATTGCCAGATCCAATCTGGATCGTTGGATGCATTTTCCAGATCTAATCCTGGCCTTCGCTTGATATGACTCATTTTAAATCCAAAAAAATATGGGACCAATTGCATTCTTCTCTAAATAATTTCTAGTTTCTATATCTGATTTTTAATTTTTTTATTTTATCATTTGATATTTTTTGTGAATTTTCTCTTTTCTGGTTATTTTTAATTCATTTTAAATAGTTTTTGATATTCAAAAAATACAAAAATATTTTCCTAACCTATTTGAATGATGATGGATCTTTGAAAAATATTCTCATCAATTTTTTAATTGATTTGAGATTTATTTGAGATTTTAGTTCAATTAGGTTATTTTTATTCATTTTTAATTGATTAAAAATAGTTTCTGACTTTTAAAAATGCTGAATTTTTTTGTCAAACTTTGTTTGACCTTGTTGAACTTAGGATAAATCACTTGGACCTTTCAAGGTTGATTTGAAGTGATTTTGAAGTTTGACCTCTCTTTTATTTTAATTCATGTTTATTTTAATATTAAAAATGCCAAAAATATTTTGTTTATTGTTTAACCTCCAATCTTCATGTCATTTCTGATTTCTCATTGTTTGACTTTGACTTTCAATGTCATTTGGTCAATACACATGGATTGGTACGTTTTTTATTTCACCTTATGCATTTTAATCTTTCCATTTCCTTATCCATTCTTCATCTCCTTCTTCTTCTTCTTCTTCTCTCTTTTTGATCAATGAGTTAAAGGTTGATAAGTTAGCATTGATTAGGGAGACTTAATCTTCCTTGATTCAAATCTAATTCATCTTGATCAATTGATCAAGTGAATGGCTTTGCATTAAGGATAGGTTGTTTCCTAAATCATGCAAAAGGCTTAAACCAATACAAGATCAATTCTCTTCTTCTTTTTGGCATGGCAAGTTGTTGGAACTTGGTTCACTAATCAAGACTTCTAACTTGTGTTGTTGCCTACATTATTATTGACCGGCCTCAGATAGTTGTGACTTCTACATAAGTCCAATTACGTTTGCTTAACATAGCGCTAAATTTGCCTTATGGCACACTAACTACTAACACTAACCATTAACAATTAACATTTACTTTTTGCACTTTACTTTTATGCAATTTACTATTTTTGTACATATTATTCATTTGCTTTTCCCTTTGCTCACTTGAGCACATGTTTATGTTAATGCCATTTGCCTTTTGCTCACTTGAGCACATAATTGTGTATATACTAGTGTCTTTGTGTTTTGTTTTGATTATTGTGAACCAAATGAAAAGAATTGGATAAAATGGACTTAGACTTTAGGACTTTCCCTATGCAAATTTGGAGTCAAAGAGCAACTAGGCATTTGAGCTTTTAGAATGCTTAAGCTTGAAGATGAACATTGAAAGGACCATATTCCAAACTCCCTCTTGTCCATTCCTTAATTGTATTATAGAACTTTTTGATGTGTGTTTTCTTTGTGCTAGGAATTCCCACTTGAGCCAAATTGAGGAACCATTACCATGAGCTCCTGAGAGAGAGAGATCCAAGATACATTGAGGAGTCTTTCCAAGAGTTCATTTGATTGTTGATTGCTTGAGTTTATGCTTTGTTTGCTTGGTTATTCCAAAGGATGGGAGCTACTTGGATCATCACTATGATCCCAAGAGAGGAACTCCATTGTGGATTTTTTTATTTTTCCCTCACCTTTTTGCATTGCTTAGGACTTTAGCCTTTCTTCTTCTTCTCTCCATTCTAACCCAAGCCAAAACTTTTGTGCAAACATCTAACACTTGTTTTCAAAAATTAGAAACCTAAGCCTTATGCTTTTGATTTTCAAACTTTCTTTACATAATACTTATTTTGAATTGAATCTTTAAGTTAACTTTGACCATATTTTGTAAATACTTTTCATTGGTAAATATAACCCATTCAAATTTTTTGTGTGGTTTCAATGGCCACTTCTTAATCAAAAACTTTTCATCACCTTTAGCTATTAGGTTTGAGTTATCCTTGAGGTAGATGTAATACTCACCTATATCCTTAGTGATGGACAATGAGTCTTCCATGCTTATTATAGGGTTAACCCCTCACTAGCATGTTGAAGCTATCCTCACATGGTGGATTTGTGGTTTTAGGTTGAGTTTTCTCCCTTGGATAACAAAAAACCTTAAGGCTTTTGGATCAATCAATTCACCAACTCATTTTGAGATTTTTACCCCGAACTACGAGGTTTTGATCCTAATCTTTTTTAAGATGGTACGTAGGCAATGGGTTTATCCATCCAAACATAAAAATGTAAATAACTTGTACATTCTCTTCTCATCTCTTCAATCATGTTTGCACAAATAAATTTTCACAAAACAACAACCTTACAACAAGTGTGAAAAGGGCTCCCTAAGAGTACCTAGGATTTTTTGGGTGCCTAACACCTTCCCATTACATAACGAACCCCCTTACCCAGATCTCTGATTCTCTTTTACTAGTTTTTGTTAAAACTTTTAGGTTTTTGTTCGCTTTCTAACCATTCCTTTGGATAAATAGAAGTGCGGTGGCGACTCAACTTGTATGATTTACCTTGGATTTAGTCAATATCTCTAATGGTAACGAATACCCCGCTAAAGACTCCAGTAACAGCAACAGTCAAAGATCAGTATCACCGTTGGTAATACGGTTAGCAGGCCTAGTCATGTATTCATCTGATAAAGCTGTGCCATATCAGTATAATGCTACGATGATGAAGGATGGTCAAGAGGTTCCGTTACCTACGACTAGTTCAGTAGTGAGCATTGATGATGTTACAAAGGTGACCCGCAGTGGTCAAGTGTTTGGGCCGATGTTCCCAAAGGATAAAGAAGAATCAGTTGTGAGTAAGAAGGTGGAGGTACTCAGTGTAGATCCGGTTGGTGTTTCAAAAGGTCATTCTGGTGAATCCAGCAATTTGAAACCCAATGATGATGATGATGAGGTACTTCGGTTAATCAAAAGAAGCGAGTTCAATATGGTGGAGCAGCTGCTCCAAACCCCCTCGAAGATCTCAGTGTTGTCTCTGCTCATGAATTTCGAAGCGCACAAAGAAACACTGCAGAGAGTTCTAGAGCAAGCGTTTGTAGAACATGATATTACAGTGGACCAATTCGATCTTATTGTGGATAACATCACTTCTTGCAATAATTTCAGTTTCTGTGATGAAGAGATCCCTGAGGAGGGCAGAAATCATAATCTGGCTTTGCACATTTCTATGAATTGCAAAGAGGATGCTTTGTCAAATGTGCTTGTTGACACCGGGTCGTCACTAAATGTGCTTCCGAAGTCAACTTTGTAATAGCTATCTTACCAAGGAGCGCTCAAGAGGTATAGCGGCGTAATCGTCAAAGATTTTGATGGTTCGCGCAAGACGGTTATTTATGAAGTGGACCTTCCAGTCAAGATAGGTCCGAGTGATTTTCAAATTACTTTCTAAGTAATGGATATCCATCCGGCCTACAGTGGCTTGTTGGGAAGGCCATGGACCCATGAGGCGGGAGCTATTACTTCAACTTTGCACCAGAAGCTCAAATTTGTGAAGAATGGAAAGATGATGATCTTTATCTTACGTTGAAGCTAAGGATGAGGTTGGAACTCTATTCCAAGCCTTATCTATTACTGCTGAAAAGAGAGTTGGGGCACCTATGTCCTCATTGAAAGATGCTTAGCAGATTGTGGAAGAAGGCAATGTTGATCAGTGGGGGCGCATGGTAGAGGTCTCCGACAACAAAGGCAGACCCGGTTTGGGGTTCCATAAAGGTTCATTAACTACAAGGACTGAAGATATGCAACTTAGCTTTCGTAGTGGAGGGTTCATTCATGGCAATGAACAACACTTAGCTGTTATGCTAGAGGATGACGAAGAGGAAGACTGCACCAATTTTGTGACGCATGGAAGGACGTGCGACAATTGGACTATTGTTGATATTCCTGTTATTTTGCATAAATCTAAGTAATTGCTTTTATATGTTTTTAAAATCCTTCTCCTATGCCTAAGGGAGAAGTGAACATTGTTTAGGCATTTTCCAATTGATCATCAATAAAATTAATTTTATTCATCCACATCTATGATGTTTATTTTTACTTTTTGCTTTATTCTGAAAATGGTAATCATAAAAAACATAAATAAACAATATAATTGTCCATCTGCATAATATTTGGTCACAAATTCACTTCTCTAAAATCAAAATATCAAATCATTATGCAGGTTGGTTCCTAACCCTATTGAATAGAATGATCCTTCTCCTTCTCCAAATTTTGAATTCCCTATGTTTGAAGCCAAGGAGGAAAGTGATTGTAAGACCCCAATTTTGACCCTAAGATCCCTCATGCAATTTCATCATAAGCATTAGCATTGGGATCATACCTTGGCATCCTCCTTACCCCTTTTCATAGGGTTTATTTTGGGAGAGATCACCAAGCACTTTGTGATTATATCATACTTGTATTTTATCATTTCACTAACCAAAATACCAAAAATATGTCTTTGTATTTGCCTAACTCTTTTGTAGGAAGGGCATGATCTTATTGATTCATCAAGTCCACATCTAGGGTTTGAGACCCTCATGAACAAAGAGTACAATCAATGATTGATCCAAGAATGGTTATGAACATCATATATGAGTCCCAATGTTCTCTGCATGTTATATTGATCAAGTTTTCTTCAAGAGTTTGAGGGTGATTTGCCTTGGAAACCCTAGTTTGACTTGGTATCTTGAGTAACTTCTCCAACAAGCTATCTCACCGTTTGATCAAATTTCTCAAGGGGAACATCAAAATTCATCATCTTATGCATATATGATCTACCATGAGCCAAGAAAGTCAAGAGAATTGGAAGTTAGAAAGTTGGTTGATGGTGGTTGGCCAAATGAATTCATCTAATCAAAATTGGGTCTCCCTAGACCCTATCTCCTACAATTTTAACCATATGAAAAGTATTCCAAGAGAAAACATGCTCTAAATGACATTATAAACAACTTTCATGTTGATAACTAGAGCTATATTTGCTTGTAAAATCATTTTCTATGTTGAAACATTATAGGTCATTTTGTCTAAACCCTAATTTGAAAGTCAACTTCCCAAGGCCATAACTTGCTCCATTTTTATGAGATGAAAGATTTCCAAGTTGCAAAATCAAATTCAATGTGTCTACTTCAACTTTTATGTTTGGAGTGGGAGCTAATTAAACTTCTTTTAACATATGATATGAGGCTACATTATAGGTCACTTTTGACCTATACCATTGATCAAGTGATTTTTCCAAACTTCAAAAATGCATAACTCTATCATTTCAAATCCAAATGACATAAAATTGGTGACCATTTTAAAGGTATTTGAGAGAGATACAACTTTGATGAATACACTTTTCTCATTTGAAGCTCCCATAAAAAGTTAAGGAAGGTGGAATATTGAGACATATGGCTTGACACTCAGAAAATTTTTGATATGTCAAATTTTTTTAAACTTCCACCTCAAATTTCTCCAAGTTACAAGCTCCAAATTAAAAAGTGTTCAACGTCAAACTTGTTCCTCTTGATATCACCATTCCAAAGAGCTCAAACTCATTCATTTTGGACTTGAAATGCATAGGCTGCGCATGGCTTAAACAGGATGATATCATTTGGCATGGATCCATCTTCAAACAACAATGCACATTTGCCTTGCCATCCAATCCATCTTCAAAGCATCTGAGCTTTGAATTTGGACTATCAGCTATCATTTAATGGGCCTATGCGCGCCCATGCAACATGCTATCATCATTTTCCAAATTTGGAAGGTTGAAAAGAGTGTGCAAATATCACATGGATTTGGCTATATATACAACTACATTTGCTCAGAAACCACACACACATCGCGCCAGCTTTGAATCCCCATTGAAAACCCTTCACTCTCATAGGATAGCCCTGACAAATTCATTTGAATTTGAGCTTGAATCTCCACTGTTTTGGAATTCAATTCTCCAGGATTCTATTGCTTCTAAACCTTCCCATTCCTCTCTTGCAAGCAAGTGAAGTGAAGCCAAGCACAATTCAGATGAAGATCTAGCAACTTCAGACCTCCATTGAAGGTAATTTGCAGAAATTTTAAACTCTTCGATTCTCTTAAGTTGTTGCCCAATTTCATTGATTCTTGAGTTGTCTGAAGTCCTACCAATGTAGGCAAGAAGATTGAGTTGCTTTGAGGCCAAATCGAAGCAACTAAGATCATGAACCTCATTTTTCAATTCCACATATCTCTTAATATATTTGGAATTGGAGGAATTGGAGGTCATATTCGTGCTCAGTGATGTTTTTTCTTTAAGATCTTGTCCCTATTTGGAATTTTGGTGATGGTTCATGTTGACCAGTCCAGTGGAGCTCACCGGAGAAGACAACCGGAGCTCTGGCTCCGGTGATGATGTGTCTTGAGTCTGAGCCACTTGATCCAAGTCTCACGTTTTAATCTTAACCGTTCCTTGTGATTACTCATGTTGCCACGCAGTTGACTCAGGTGTACATGGAACGCGCGTTTTGGATCATCAGATCTGCCACCTCAATTAATGAGGGAGATCTTATGGTCCACGTATTTTTGGATTTTCTGAATTTCATTTTAATTCCATTTTCTACAATAATTCATAATAAATTTAATATTGATCCAAAAAATATGGGACTTTCACAAAAAAAAATTCAAATATTTTTCTCTTTCATATTCTGAATTAAAATTAATTTTTGGATCATTATTAATATTTTTCATGAATTAATTGATTTTTCATTTGTTTTTAATTGTTTAAAAATATTTTTAAGTGTCCAAAAATTATGAAAATTTTCCTCCTAGGTCCTTTGACCTTGCTTGACCTATGATAAATCTCATGGTCATTTATTTGGTGTCTTGATGAGATTTTAGGATTTGGACAAAACATATTTAAATTTAATGCATTATTTTACTATTTTTAATTGAATAAATGCCATTTTAATTGTGTTGACCATTTGTATTGACTTAATTGAGTTTCTTATTTGTTGTTGGACCTTGGTCAAGGTTTATTTGATTTGTCAAGTTAATATTTTTGGATTTAGGGGATTGATGGAATGTACTTTCCATCTCCCAAAATGAATGAATAATATTAATTTGGTAAAAGTCCTCCTTTGACCAATTTGTGATCTCATTCATCCCCTTCCCTCTTCATCTAATTCCCCTTCTTCATCCATTCATTTTAAATTGGCCAATGACATCTCAAAATCCTAATGCTAGTTGATTGAAAGATTAACATGAGTATGGATGAGATTAGACCACACCTTTTTCATATTTTTTTGTGTGTGGTATGTTTAATGAGCATAGTTCATAATACTATGTCTCCAACATGCATTAACACCAAAAGTTTATTGCCCGACCTCAAATAGTTGTGACTTCTATATAAGTCAATTATAATTTCTTAACATAGCGCTAAATTTGTGACACAAAAGGCATAAGCATTCTAGTTAGTGAGATTGTAAGTCTCCCCTCTTCCATGGTATTGTGTGTAAACTTGGCTTTCTTTCCTTCCTTTAGAAGATGTTTTGGTTCAAGGATCCATGCTTGTGGCAAGTGGGTTGAGTGTTCTCCAAAGAATTTCTTGAAATCAAAAGCAAAACCAAACTAACTTCTAACTTACTAACTATTAACTATTAACTTCAAGTCTTTACTTTAATGCAATTTACTTTTAGCAATTTGTTTCATTTGCCATTATACATATCATTCTAATTGTTTATGTTTATGTAATTTTTACTTTGTCAATTTGGACCATATTGTGTGATATATTTTGTTTTGGGCTACTTTGCTTGTTTATCTGGTCTTTGACCATTAATGTACATAATAATAACAAAAACACTAAAAAACTTTTGAGTGGACTATTGGTTTGATCTTGCCCAATTAGACTTAGAGTTTAGGCAACATTCCTTTGCTAATGGACTTGGCCAATGCCAATTTGTTGAAGAACCAAGTACTTGCAATTTGAAATTCATCTGATACATCATTCAAGATCTCTCCAGTTCATCTGCAACATTGATCATTGTTAAGCTGTTATGTTGAACCTGTGACTTGAGGAATTCATCTGCTACATAGGTCATTTTGAAGAAGATCATGAAGTGGATAAGCTTGGATGAGGCCATCTTTATTTGATGCCTTTTCTCTTCAAGATTGATATAATTGTGCATTTATGTATTGCTTGATTATAAAAAGTCCAAGGGAATTCTGGTTTTCAACTTTAAACTTTTTAAATTTTTGTGCATAGAGTAGTCTCTTCATCTTCTCCCCATTTGTTTAATTTAAAAATCTCTCCCTCCATTTTCAAAACCTTCTCTGTGTGAATTACTTTTGTTCTAAGCTTAGACCACTTTTGCAAAAGGTAGAAACTTTGGCCTTATGCCATTGCATTTTCAAACTTATTTTCTTAAATCAAATTTGTAAATGAACTTAAATATACTTGACTTAAACTTTCAAAGAGCCAAAAAGAACTAACTCATTCAAATCATTTTAGGCCTTTGTGCCTTTCAAACTTAAATTTTGTTAAAATAAATACATCCATTTTGAAATTTGTATCACGAACTATGAGGTTTTGATCCCTCATTTTTATGTTGGTACGTAGGCACAAGACCGAAGGTCTTGTCAAACACAAAAATATAATTAATGAATTCTTTTCTCATCCCCCCATTCTATTTGTTTGTAAACATCACTTTGTACAAAATACATATGCACACAAAAAGGGCTCCCTAGGAGTACCTAGGACACTTTGGGTGCTAACACCTTCCCTCTGTGTAACCAACCCCCTTACCTGTGATCTCTGACTTTTTATTAGTTTTGATTTGAAAACTTCTTACTTTTTGGGTTTTGTTCGTACTTTTTCCCTTTTCCATTGGAAACAATAAAAATGCGGTGGTGACTCTTGTTATTTGATCTCTAGCTTGCCAATAGCTTGATGATCATGAATTTCCCGCTACAGTGATGAAGAAGTGAGTGATGAATTATCTCGTCTTCTTGAGCAAGATGAAAAGACCATTCAGTCGTTCGAAGAGCAGATTGAGCTAGTCAACTTGGGTTCTGAGGATGATGTGAAGGAAGTTAAGATTGTGTCTCGCTTGTGTTCAGATGTCAAGAAGGGGTTGATTGATCTCCTTCGAGAGTATTCAAATGTGTTTGCTTGGTCCTATCAAGACATGCCTGGTCTAGATTCTGAGATTGTGGAGCATAGATTGTCGCTGAAGCCAGAATGCTCGCCAGTCAAGCAGAAGTTGAGCATAATGCATCCTGATATGGCTGTGAAGATCAAATAGGAAATGCCGAAGCAGATTGACAAGTTCCTTGTAACTGCTGAGTATCCACAATGGCTGCCCGATATTGTGCCAGTGCCGAAGAAAGATGGAAAAGTCTGCATGTGTGTTGACTATAGAGATTTGAATAAAGCCACTCTGAAAGATGATTTCCCTCTGCCACACATTAATATGTTGGTAGACAATACTACTAAATTCAAAGTCTTTTCATTTATGGATGGCTTTTTCGGATATAATCAGATCAAGATAGCACCTGAAGATATGGAGAAGACCACATTCATTACACCTTGGGGAACATTATGTTATAAAGTGGTGCCTTTCGGTCTAAAGAATGCTGGTGCAACTTACCAAAGAGCAATGACCACTCTCTTTCATGAAATGATGCATAAAGAGATCGAAGTATATGTTGAGCATTCGTTGAAGCTATTCCAGCGTCTGAGGAAATATAAACTCCGCTTGAATCCCAATAAGTGTACTTTTGGTGTTCGTTCTGGTAAGTTTTTGGGCTTTATTGTCAGCGAGAAGGGTATTGAAGTTGATCCTACCAAGGTCAAAGCAAGTCAGAGGTTTTCTCGGCCGCTTGAATTATATTTCCATATTCATTTCCCACATGACTGCCACATGTGCGCCTATGTTCAAGCTTCTTCAGAAAGATCAGTCTTGTGATTGGACCGAAGACTACCAAAAAGTTTTTGATAGTATCACGAAATATCTACTTGAGCCTCCGATTTTGTCTCCGTCTGTTGAAGGAAGACCATTGATCATGTATCTGAATGTGCTCGAAGATAGTATGGGTTGTGTTCTTGGTCAACAAGATGAGAATGGAAAGAAAGAATTTGCGATCTACTACCTCAGTAAGAAGTTCACTGACTGTGAGACTCGGTATTCTATGCTTGAGAAGACTTGTTGCACATTGGCTTGGGCTAATAAGCGTCTGCGTCAGTATATGTTGAATCATACCACTTGGTTGATATCCAAAATGGATCCAATCAAGTATATATTTGAAAAGCCTGCTTTAATTGGGAGGATTTCTCGTTGGAAGATGTTGTTATCACAGTATGATATCGAATACTGATCTCAGAAAGCGATCAAAGGTAGTATCTTGGTTGACCATTTGGCTCACCAACCGATTGAAGATTATCAGTCAGTGCAGTATGATTTTCCAGATGAAGAGATTTTGTACTTGAAAATGAAAGATTGTTATGAACCATTGCTTGAAGAAGGGCCAGAACCTAGTTCCCGTTGGAGCATGGTATTTGATGGAGTTGTTAATCAGTATGGTAATGGCATTGGGGAAGTGATCATTACTGCTAAAGGAACACAACTACCATTTATGGCTAGATTGACTTTCAAGGGTACAAACAACATGGCAGAATATGAAGCTTGCATTATGGGGATTAAAGAGGCCATGAATCTCAGATCAAGTACTTAGATGTCTTTGGAGATTCAGCTTTGGTTGTGAATCAAATCAAAGGTGAATGGGAGACAAATCAACCCGGTTTGGTGCCGTATAGATATTATACGAGGAGGATTTCAACTTTCTTTACAAAGGTTGAGTTTCATCATATCCCTCGAGATGAAAATCGGATGGCAGATGCTCTTGCAACATTGGCATCAATGATTGTAGTGAAATATTGTAATGAAGTTCCCAATTTGTCTGTGATGCGTCATGATAGGGCAACTCATGTGTTTGTTGTGGAAGAGATCAAAGATGAGAATCCGTGGTATTATGACATCAAATGTTTCCTCCAAAGTCATGTTTGCCCGCCTGGGCCATCTTTGAAAGATAAGAAGACTTTGAGAAGATTAGCCGGCAATTTCTACTTGAATTATGATATACTATACAAGAGAAACTTTGACATGGTTTTGGTCAGATGCGTGGATAGACACGAAGCAGACTTGTTGATGACCGAAGTGCACGAAGGTTCTTTTGGTACTCATTCCAATGGACATGCAATGGCGAAGAAGATGTTGCGAGCAGGTTACTATCGGTTGATAATGGAATCTGACTGTTGCAAGTTTGTCAAGAAATGCCACAAGTGTCAAATTTATGTTGATAAGATTCATGTTCCTCCGACACTATTGAATGTTATCTCTTCCCAATGGACCTTCTCCATGTGGGACATTGATATGATTGGGATGATTGAACTTAAAGCTTCGAATGGACATCGTTTCATTTTAGTGGCAATTGACTATTTCATAAAATGGGTTAAAGCGGCATCGTATGCAAATGTAACCAAGCAAGTTGTTGTAAGGTTTATCAAGAATCAGATTACATGTCGTTATGGTGTGCCAAGTAAGATCATTACTAATAATGGATCGAACTTGAATAATAATATGGTGGAATCTCTTTGCAAAGACTTCAAGATTACACATCATAATTCTTCTCCCTACAGACCCAACATGAATGGGGATGTTGAAGCTGCGAATAAGAATATCAAGAAGATTATCCAGAAGATGGTTGCCACATATAAGTATTTGCATGAGATGCTCCCATTTACTTTGCACGGGTATCGAACATCCATCTGCACTTCAACAGGGGCAACCCCTTTCTCTCTTGTATATGGTATGGAAGCAGTACTCCCCGTAGAGGTTGAGATCCCTTCATTGCGTGTGCTCATGGAAGCCAAGTTGACTGAGGTTGAATGGTGTCAAACTAGGTTTGATCAGTTGAATTTAATTGAAGAGAAAAGATTAACTGCCATGTGTCATGGTCAGTTGTATTAGCAAAGGATGAAGAAAGCTTTTGATAAGAAGGTCAGACCTCGTGTGTTTAGAAAAGGTGACCTTGTCCTCAAGAAGATTTTGACGTTTAAACCAGATTCTATGGGAAAATGTGAAGGTGAGAAAAACAAGAAAGGGGGGTTTGAATTGTTTTGGAAAATAAGCGCTTTTTCAAATAAAGACCACACAAGGAATTTATACTGGTTCGCTTATAACACAAAGCTACTCCAGTCCACCCGGCCAAGGTGATTTCGCCTTCAACAAGGACTTAATCCACTAATCTTGAAAGATTATTACAACCAACGTCTAAGAGAAAGATCTCTTAGTCCTCTCAAGTATACAGACTGTGCAGAGTCACTTGAGGAATATAAAACAACTTAGATAAAAAAAAACTTGTAATCTAGAGTGCTTCTAGGATAAAGCAAATATTACAATAGTAAGAACAAAAGAATGTTTCACGTTCTAAGCAAAAGCTTCGTGAAAGATTGAGAGAGAGAAGAGAGAGTTTATGTGCGTTGGTGTGTCTCTCAATGCTGATTCCTGTCCTTTATATAGAGGTGAAAGGACCGTTGAAATTGATGGCAGATAATTTTGTCTTGATTAGGAATCAATGCCATAACTTCTGTTGTTTCTTGCCAAAACAACTTTGTCTCCCTGAATAACTTCTTTCCAATAATAGTTCCTTTCCATTTAAATTTGAAGTTGACGTTATTCATTCTGAATTAGGAAATCCATTATCAGAGTCTACGTAACTCTGTTAATCTGAGATCTTGCTATGTGGATTCGGAGCTTCTGATGTTTTGATCTCTTAGGGTTCTGATGATGACTTCAGATGACACTGAGAGCTTCTGGATTTTAGATATACCTTTGTTTAGAGTCAAAACTTCTAGAGCGTACTCCTTGTTCAGATGCCTCTGATGTTTTTGCTGTTTTGCTCAGAGTTAGAATTTCTTGAGCGCGTTTCTGCTTCAGATGCTTCTGATCTTCTGGTCATTTGTATCTGATATGATTTTGTATCTGATGACGCAATCAGATTCCTTTCTTTTTGTTTAGATTCCTGCACACTTAGAAACTTTTTGTTAGAGTGCCATTTTTGGTTTCGTCCTTTGTTATCATCAAAATCTTGGAATCTGTTGTAGAACAATTTTTGTTCTTACAAAATGGACTCCTAATTATGAAGGCCCATAAGTTGTTAAGAGAGCCTTTTCAGGTGGTGCTTTGATTCTAACAACTATGGATGGTGAAGAGTTCACTCGTTCTGTGAATGCATATGCAGTCAAGAAATACTTTGCCTAAATAGAAAAGAACAGCTTGCTAAGTTGAAAACCCGAAAGGGCGACTTAGGCAAAAATGAGCGTCTCGGTGAATTGAAAACCCGAAAGGGCGATCCAAGCAAAAATTAGAGACATAAAACAGAAAGAATTTCCCGATAAGGTGAGTACCCTACCTTGGGGCAACTTATGCAAAAATTAGGGATTATGACAAGTAACTGCATTCTGTTGTTCTTCAGTGTTTTAAAGACTTGATTGAGCGCAAGGGTTGACATCAATTCATCACCCCGACAGCGGTCAAGAGCACAGCGGATATCAAGAGTTCGTAGAAGGATTAAGGATCGTTTGTATTCAATCTAACCCTTTTCCATGTAAATTACCATTTTCAGCTTTGTAAAAAATCTATGGAGTCTTGTCATTTACAGACTACCATTCTATCAAATAAAGTTGAGCTTTTATCCAATTATTTCTACTCTTATTTATTTCAGCCAATAGATTAAATATTATTATGATCATTTTTGAAAATTTAAAATTTTTAATGAAAAATCTGTTTTTCTTAAAACATACAAAACCAAGAATTTTCCAAAGCAATTGAAAAGGAATATCAACAACATTTTAATGGATAACAAGTCCTTGAGTGCGAAACATCAGAGGTTCCCCAAGCAGTTAACCCTTCGGGTATCCCTAGACGATTGTGTTGATTCAGTTCCTCGGCGGAGTTTTTGATTCCCCAATGGAGCTTTGTTCTTTTTCCCTATATGAGTTGGTTGATTCAGATACCCTGCGGTTTGTCTCCCCCGACAGAGTTTCTACCTTCCCTAGTGGAGTTTGGGTTCCTTCAGCGGAAGTGGTTGATCTCCCCAATAGATCACATTGGTTTCCCCGCCAATCTCCATTCGACTTGCAACCCAGTCAGAGTTTCCTCCTGGTTTTTGAGCAGTTTATTTCCCTGTAGGGTTGTCTCCCATTTTTATGGTATTGACCTAAAATTCCCCACAGGTTCGATGTTGTTTCTCTTTCCTCAGCAGATTTCATCTTTCCCCGGTTAGGGTTGAGCCTTTTGGATTGTTGATCTCTCTGTTCTCCAGCAGTTGTCTCCATATTTTGTGGATTGATCGAGGATTGTACCGATGATTCACTTTCTTTGTGACACCTTTGTATCCTTTGTGATCGTTCTTGAATGGTATGAATAATGGCAAATGAATAAGGCTAAAGAATTAAAGTGCATTAAAAGTAAATGACTTGAAATTAAATGTTAGTTGTTAGTGAATTAGAAGTCAGTATTGCTTTTGATTTTGTTTTGTTTAAGTCATTCTTTGGAAAACACTCAACCCACTTATCACAAGCCTGGATCCTTGAACCAAGACATCTTCCAAAGGAAGGAAAAAAGGCCAAGTTTCCACATAATACCATGAAAGAGGGGAGACTTACAATCTCACCAACTAGAATGCTATACCTTTTTGTGTAAAAATTTAGCGCTATGTTAAGCAATCGTAATTGGACTTATGTAGAAGTCACAACTATTTGAGGTTGGGCAATAGAATTTTATTGTAATGCATGTTAGAGACATAGTATGATGAACTAAGCTCATGAAACATACCACACACAAAAAGAATATGCAAAATGGAGGACCTAATCTCATCCATACTTATGTTGATTTTGCAATCAACTAGCCTTAGGATATAGAGACATTATAGGTCCATGACATGAATGCATAAAGAGGGGGAATGAGATGAAGAGGGAGGGGGAATGGATCAAACACAAATTGGACAAAGGAGGACTTTTACCAAGTGAAGATGATTCATTCATTTTGGGAGATGGAATGTACATTCCATCAATCCCCTAAATCCAATAATCTTAACCTAGCAAAGTCAAATCAACCTTGACCAAGGCCCAGTAACACAAGTCAAACTCACAAAGTCAATTAAAATGGCTCCACACCATTAATTTGGCATTTAATCAATTAAATATAATAAAAATAATGCATTAAATTAAATAGGGTTTGTCAATTTCCTAAAACCTCATCAAAACACCAAAGAAATGGCCATGAGATTTATCATAGGTCAAACAAGGTCAAAGGACCTTGGAGAAAAAAATTCAGAATTTTTGGAAACCTAAAAGTATTTTTTAACAATTAAAAATATTCACAAAATCAATAAAATAATGAAAAATATTAATAATGATCAAAAAAATAATTTTAATTCAGAAAATCGAAGAGGATTTTATTCAAAAAAAATTGGTGAAACTCTCATATTTTTTAGATCAATATTAAATTTAATATGAATTAATGAAAATAAGAGGAATAAAATGAAAATTCAGATAATCAAAAAAACGTGGACCACTTGATCTCCCTCATTAATTGAGGTGGCAGATCAAGTGGTGAAAAACGTGTGTTCTATGGTACACGCTAGTCAGCGCTCCACACGTTGGGTAATCACAAGCAACGTCCCTGATTAAAACATTTTGAATCAATCCAATGGCTCAGAACACATCCAGCGCATCGTTGGAGCCAGGTGTCGGTCATCTTCTCCGATGACCCTGGCCGGACTAGTTCTTTCATCAACATAACATAAATGAAAAAGGAGGACATGATCTTAAAGAAAAAATGATGTGGATCACGAATATCACCTCAATTTAACCTAACTCCAAATATATAGAGAGATACGTGGAGTTGAATTTTGAGGTGTATGAACTGAGTTGCTTCGATTTGATCTCAAAGCAACTCAATCTTCTTACCTACATTGGTAGGACTTCAGACAACCAAGGATCCAAGAGAATAGATGAGAATTGAGAGAGAATCGAAGAAAAGAAAAATCTGGAAAAATACCTTCAATGTTGTGTAGAACTAGATCTCTCTTGCTTCAATTCGTGCTTGATCTTGCTTATGGAGCTTATAGAAGTGGAATAAGAATGGTGCAAGGCTTTGGATCCTAGAGTTTTTGAATCTCCAAACAGTGAGATTCAAACTCAAATTTCAATTGAAATTTATCAGGTTTTCCTTTGAATTGTGAGGGTTTCAATGGTTGGAGGCAAAGCTGGCGCGCAAGGTCCTTCAAACTAAAGCATTGGACCTCTATTTATAACAAATGGTCAGTGTTATTTGTACACTTGAAATTGCTTCCAAATTTTCCAACTGATACAGCTCTGTTCAAGCTATGTGAAGACCCCTCAAACTTTGTCCAAAATAAATGAATTTGGCCTCTTTGGAAAGGTTAGATCAAGAGGAACAACTCTTATGTTGAACACTTTTCCATTTGGAACTTGTATCATGGTGAATTTTGAGGTGGAAGTTTTGAAATTTCGACATGTCAAAATATTTTCTAAGTGTCAAGCCATATGTTCAATTATTCCACCTTGGCTAACTTTTAATGTGAGCTCCAAATAAGAAACGTGTATTCATCAAAGTTGTAGCTCTTTCAAAAGCCTTAAAATTGGTAACCAATTTGACATCATTTGGATTTGGGATAAATGAGTTATGCCTTTTTTAAGTTGAGGAAAATCACTTGTTCAATGGTATTGGTCCAAAATGACCTATAATGTATCCTCATATCACATGCTCATAAAAGTTGATTTTGTTATTCCTCCAAACATCAAAGTTGAAGTAGACCCCTTTAATTTGATTTTGCAACTTGGAAATATTTCATCTCATAAAAATTGAGCAAGTTATGGCCTTGGGAGGTTGACTTTAAATTTAGGGTTTAGACAAAATGACTTATAATCTTTCAACACACAAAATGACTTTCCAAGAAAAACTAGCTCTAGACCTTAACATGAAAGTTATTTAGAGTGTCATGTAGAGTAACTTTTATCTTGGAATCATTTTCATATGATGAAAATTGTAGTAGATAGGCTCTAGGGAGACCCAGTTGTGATCAGATGAATTCATCTGGCCAACTACCATCAACCAACTTGCTAACTTGCAATTCTCTTGATTTTTTGGACTCATAGGAGATCATATATGCATAAGATAATGAAATTTAAAGTGTACCTTGAAGTATTTTATCAATGGGTGAAGAAGAAGCTTGTGAAGAAGTTACTCAAGATACCCAGATGAACTAGGGTTTCCAAGGCAAACCAACTCCAAACTCTTGAAGAATTATTGATCAAGATAACATGTAGAGATCGTTGGGACTCATATATGATGCCTAGAACCATTGTGGATCATTTCTTGGTTGAGATTTTAGCAATGAGGGTCTTAAACCCTAGATGTAAACTTGATAGATCAACGGTGATCATGCCCTACCTACAAAAGAGTTAGACAAATGCAAAGACATATTTTTGGTATTTTAGTTAGTATATGATAAAATAAAAAGTATGATACAATCCCATGGTGCTTGGTAATCTCTCCCAATACAAACCAATGAATGATGGGTAAGGAGGATGCCAAGGTATGATCCCAATGCT